>NC_055678.1:875718-1523218 GCF_017976325.1 Chelmon rostratus
TGGTTACCAAATTCAAATGACCTGAAATTAGGTCACATGAGAGGCACTGCTGAGGCTGTACATGCAGCGATGTAATGGCAGTGTTTGAGCCATTTCATGTTATTATGTCTGTTAATGATTTGGTTTTAATGACACTGTGAAATACATTTGTGATGAATGAATGGGATCCCTTTGAACCCTCCATAAGTAGCAGGCTGCTGGTGGGTCGGTCAATAATCAAACCCGAACAACTTTATGTGACCTTCTGACGGGGCTCACAACATTTTCAAAGACACCAAATATGTCAGGTTGGATTTTGGGGAAATGTACAAAATAAATGCCGAAGACATGCAGAATATTTAATGGAATGGTGCAGTGGTGGAAAGTAACTGTGAATATTCATTCAAGTACTGTACTGAAGTACAATTTTCAGTTACTTGTACTTTTCTTGAGCATTTCCATTTTATACCACTTTATGCTTCTACTCCTCCACATATTATTGTAAAACATTGTACTTTTTTCTCCACTATGTATAATTTGTTCGCTTCCTTTTCAGAGTAAGGTTTTACATAAAAATCACATGATAACCTCATGAAGTGAAAGACATTTTTAACTATTAAACTATTAAGATTGTTGTACTTTTAGTTAAGTAAAGTATCTGAGTGCTTCTCCTGCCGCTGGCTCACCTTGCATGAAAAAGTCAGCATACAGGTAGTTAAAGGACGCACCGCCCTCTACTGACAAACTTTCTCTCTGCAACAAATCAGGACCGAAACCACCCACCAATCTGCTGCCCGTGTCAGCATAGTGATCTATCATTGGTCACTCCTTCCGGTGACTGTAATATCGCCTCCTTCTATTGGTTCTCCGTCTCGTAACGTGTCATAAACAGTGTAATGCGGATGGTGACAAAAATCTTGGATATAAATCTTTTAAATACGCTTATGATGAAGCCATAAAATCTAAAAGCGATTTCGTTTTGAAAAGGTGACAGAAAATGGAGGTAAGACGAGACAAAGTGGCTCGGTTTTAATAATCCTGCTAGCTAACGTTAGCTAGCTGCCACACAGGCAAAGTCCAGTTAGCAGAGAAATAAAGCTTAGTAAAGAAAACAGTTTGTCCTCTTGGTTGAGACTTCTGTGTTTTATCAGTGTAGCTGTTTAACTGCAATTAACTGATTGCAATGTTTCCTCTCTGAAAGCTACTGCTAGAAAAACGGGGGAAAAAAGTGTAAGTAACTAATGTCTTGACCGTTTTCCTACTTCAGCAGAATATTCAAAACCTTCCAATCGACATTCAGATCAGCAAGCTTTTGGGTAAGTCACACACAAATATAAAATGTGTTTCTGTGATCTAAAGGCTTGTTTCTTCTCCAGCTGAACTGTAACCAACTGTCGCCTGCAGCAGATGAATCAAATGATGCTAAAACCACAGATATTAATGCTGTCGAATCATTCTGTTGTTTAAATTATACTTTATTAAGGACAGAAGTGTATCCAATATATGCAGGACACACAAAGACACATCAAATGCATCATCATGAACTCAGGGGTCCAAGCAAAGAGGGAGGAAAGTAACCAGGGACAAAAAGGCATTCATTCAAAAGTCTAATCAAACACCAGCGTCAGTCTCAGATGCACCAGTATCAGTCCTCCGAGGTCAGATCCTCATGGCTTTCTTCATGGGATCCACATGTTTATTGAATTCATTGTTAAAAGCAGGAGGGATTAGTTAGAACCATTCAGTTTGCATTTGTGGTTGTGGTATTTAGCAAGTCAAAATAACAGATTTATTATAAAATGTGTTTCTTCATTTTCCTTTTTAAAACCAAACATATCAAAGAAAAGATCCTGAAAACAAAGAAAAATCTGCAGTGAGATATTTGGATGAAGGAAGTCTGACCAGCATTCCTCTGTCCAAAACGAATGTGAGGCATTGTTGAGTGATTGTGTGTCCACAGACTGGCTGCTGGATCGCCGTCACTGTAATCTGAAATGGCAGAGCGCAGTAAAAGCTATCAGAGAGAAGATCAATGCTGCCATCCAGGACATGCCAGAGAACGAGGAGATCAAGCAGCTTCTCTCCGGCTCCTGTAGGTCCTTCATAGACCAGGATTATTATTATCATTACATTCAAGTCACAGAGAAAAGCATCCATTGCACGAACCACAGTTATGACGGTGTTTGTAGGTTCCTCAGTTTCTGATAGAAGTTACATCGTTACGCTCCACTATTTTACATTTTAACTTACAGTAATGTGCATCATTTCCAGCTGCCATCTTTGTTTGAATCTTGAATCTTGAATAAAGTAGCAGCCTGGAAACTGCTTGGATCTTTTTTGCAATGCAGCAGACAGAATCTATGGTTTTATCCAGATGATAAGAGTCTATCAGGGGTCTAAAAATATCACAAAACAGCCTGAAATGTTGTGAAATGGTCTTCTGGATTTTTAAAGATCATCAGGCATCAGAGTAACTCATGTCTGTCTCTGTGACTCAAATGTAATGATGATACATGAGAGGTTTCTGTTGTTGGTTAATCGTTGTCCTTAGCCGAAGCTGTCGGTCCTCCTCATCCTCTGAATGAAGACTCGTACTTTGTTTTTCTGCTAGACATTCACTACTTTCACTGCTTGAGGATAGTGGAGATACTGAAGGGAACTGAGGCTTCCTCTAAGAACATCTTTGGCAGATATTCATCTCAGAGGATGAAGGTGAGAGGATTTAGTATCAAAGCAAAGTGGTCTGAGGGGATCTTTTTTCTGTTGTGTTCAGCTGCTAAAACTATCCTAGAATTAAAGATTTTAATTGTATTTTCTGTTTTTTTTCTAAGGATTGGCAAGAGATTGTGTCCCTGTATGAGGCAGATAATGTCTATTTGGGTAAGTGTAATACAACATGTATTTATCTTCATATGACATCATCTGTGCACAACATTAGGCTTTTCATTCTTCTGCATTTTATTGGATAGGCTGTTAAATAGAACTGATTTCAGTTCTAATGCCTGAAAATCTGAAGCGATCATCTTCTAAACGGTGGAAACAGCAGCAACTAAACTATAAACTATAATTGCATGTATAGAATTTTTTAATTGAAAAAAATCTCTCTGTGTCCCAGCGGAGGTGGCCAGCTTGTTGAGCCGCAATGTGAGCTATGAGGGTCCGGCTCTGAGGAAGCAGCTGGCCAAAGCCCAGCAGCTGCAGCAGGAGCTGAGCAGGCGGGAAGTGGAGTGCCAGAGCTCAGCCGCAGACCTCAGGGAACGCTACTATACCGCCTGCAAACAGTACGGCATCACAGTAAGTTCAGAACATGCACACCTGCACACAGAATCCTCTTCTCTGACAGGGAGAACATTTTGGATATCTTTGTTGGATAGTGACAGGTAGAGGCGGGCAGGAAATGGGAAGAGAGAGAGGACAACAAAGGTCACCAGCTGGAATCGACCCAGCAACGCTTGCAGCCGTGTGGCCTTGTGGCATGCACTGCAACCGTTCAGCTACCGAGGCGCTCCTGGGAACATTAAACCAAGAAAACCTACACTGAGATTGTTCCATGTTTACAATTCTGTCTGTCAGGCAGATGAGATGACACAATGCTTGTCCAGACTCTTCGTGTAGACGTTCGTCATCCTGTTGCTGGACTTTTTCCCTCTGACAGGGAGAAAATGTGCCTCGTGAGCTTCAGGCTCTGGTCAAAGAATTACCAGCTGTTCTTCAGGAAGTCGGGAAGGATGCAGCGAAGTTAGAGGAGCACATCCAGCTTTATGCCGCTTTCACAAACTTTGTATGCGAGTGGTGAGTACATCATCAAAATATGTCCTTCCATCTACCTGACTGTCTGTTAAATGCTTACACAGTAAAAAATAAGGCTACAGACACATAACATTTTGTTGTTTGTAGGTCTGAACCAGTCCTGCCGATGCTGACGTTTGCCCAGAAGAGAGGAAACACAACGTTTTATGAGTGGAGAACAGGGAAAGCCCCCACAGTCATTGAGAGGCCTGTTGTGGAGGAAGCAGCTCCTGATGCACTCACAGAGGATGCGGTTGGTGTTACTGTTTCTATACGTCGTATTAATCTGGGTCATATAATGAAACCTCCTAACTGTAGATTGAAGGAAAATCACTCAAGTAAATTTTTAGTTTTTAAATAGATTCTTCTTTAATCCACCACAGTCACAATCCTGTTACAAAATGATGTAATACACCCCCAGGATTCATGGGGCAGCTCTTCAACTAATGCCAGACTGGGTCAAATACATATATTAATGTGTCAGTTCTTGAGTGATTTTCCTCACCACTGACTCGGCGTGTCTGTTTTGTCTTTTAATACCCGCTTTAGATTGACTGGGGTGACTTTGGCAAAAGTGCCAACACTCAGGATGTTAGTTCTGGCGCCATCACAGTGGAGGATGGGATAGACTGGGGTATCGGTCTGGAGCCGAGCTCTGAGGTAAGACGTCTGAACATGTCTGCGTTTTGATTTCATATCCGCAGTACATATCTTATATTATTGAACTGTTGATATGTAGATGTTCAAATAGATCAAGAGCAGTTGTCTCCCTCCACAGGACGCTGCTGCTGCTGGTATTGACTGGGGTGACAGTGAAGCAGCTCCCATTGAAATTGAAATTGTAGACGCAGGCACAGACTGTAACTACTTTTCTTTTTATAAATCACTGTTATGGTCCCACAACCTACCACATGCTCTGCTGTTTAGATCTCTGTTTGCTGAAGTTGTGTGTCACCTCCTAGGTCCTGACGGAGTGGCGAGAGGCGAGGATGCTTTAACTACACTGGAGAACTCGCTGTCACGCAGCCAGTTCATCGATGAGCTCATGGAGGTAAAGACGAGTCAGAGTATACTTGTAAGACTGAGCATCCACTTGATTTCTGTGTAAAAGGTAATGTCGTCAGCATTGTGATTATACTCCTATAACAAAGATATATAAAAGTATAAACATGGCTGCAACTAGTTTACAACTAGTGTACAGTACACACATACAAACATCGCTCGCTCTCACCACTCTCTTTTTAGCAAGTTTTAACAAGCCACTGTGCACTACTTGTGAGTGAGTATTGGACTTACAATTGTTAGGTGGCCACAAACTGACTCCAATTCAATTATTGTCTTAGTCTGTATCTGCTGGATGCTCACACAACTGTTCACAGCATCAACTTCACTGAGTTTTATCTCAGTCTTGTTTTTTCAGCTTGTTTCCACTGCCCCCATGTGGCGTAAAGCAGTTAATGCAGGCTTCAGGAAGCTTTTTGTGGTAGTTAACTTGATTTTTACATGTGCAAATTCAAAAGAAGTTACTGCAAACAATAAGGACTATGGGAATGTATTGCAACTATTAGTAAAATGAATTCACAGTATTTGTTTAACTTGCAGGGAGTAGCAGGTTAGTTGACAGTTACAGAAAAGCAGAAATCAATAATGGTGTACATGGTTGGTTGAAGGAGAGCCACCAAGTTTTCTGTGGTATTTTATTTATTGGACCGCATTTGGATGATGGATTAGATCATCTGTCAGATTTATTCTAAGCAAGTGGCACTGGTTTCATGTGTTTGTACAGCTGGAAGTGTTCCTAACCCAGCGCGTGAGTGAGATGGGAGAGGAGGGAGATGTGGTAGCCATGAGCCAGTTCCAGCTGGCCCCTTCTGTCATCCAAGGCCAATCCCGTGAACATATTCGGGAGATGCTGTCAGAGGTGCAGGATCTTCTGGGCCGGCTCACCTCTCTACGGATGCAGCACCTATTTATGATCCAGGCGTCGCCACGGTATGCTGCCATAACTGATCCTCACAGGATCCACTTCAGTCAGCATAAATCATGTGATTATTTTATATATGTCAATATAGACAGTCTGATGTCATTTAAGCAACAATCCAGAAATCTGGCATGGGCGTCAGGGGAAAAGGGATGAGAGTTAGCATTTAAACCCTGTTCTAGCCTTCAGAAGTCTGATCATTATTTTTGTGTATAAAACATGTTGTTCAGGTATGTTGAACGTGTGTCAGAGGTGCTGAGACAGAAGCTGAAGCAGGCGGACATTCTGCTACTAAAAGGCGCCACAATGGCTGAGAAAAGGCAGGAAGCCTTAGAGGAGCAGTCCAGACTGGAGCCTCGTGTTGACCTGCTGGCAGGATGCACCCGGGAACTCCAGAAACTGGTACTGGATTACCACCTCCATTTATTTATGTTCACAAGTTTGGCAGTTTTCCAGCTCAATGGAAAGAGAAAGTTGTGTAGCATTTTTCACCCGTCTTAGAATACAGTAAACATAGAAAGCAGATAAGATTCAAATTTAGAAAATCTAAACATTTGTCATAAGATTATTATATCCTTGTTAATGTATACTACGAATTATACAGTTGCACATTAATTGAAAGAGATATATAATGCACAGAGGGTTCATAATTAAATATGTGTTACACCTTGGAGGGTGTCAGTAATAATGAGTATTATTGCCAGTAATCCTGATTGTTAATTGTTGTTTGTTTTGCAGATTGAAGCTGACATTTCAAAGAAATACCACAAAAGGCCCGTCAACCTAATGGGGGTTAATATATAGTGAACTTCACAAACGTTCACAAAAAATATTTTGTCATGGTATACTTGGAGAAATAAAAGGAGCATTTAATTTTAAATCATGTGTGTTCTTTACTTTTTGTGGATGAACACTGGGTCAGAAACATTTGACACTTTGATATAAATGTGTATGAAAGGTATATAAACTGTGTAAAAGTGTATAAACTTTGGTTTATCCATTTATGAAAGCATCTACTTTATGCTTAGTTAAATTGTTTTAGCTGTATAGATCATTTTGTTTGATTTGGTCTAATCTTTTTTTTTTTTCATTTTATTGGAATATTGCTTCTATATAGAACAAGGGCGATAGAAACAAGATGTGCATTGCACCATTATTGTTATTATTATTGCTATTATTCTTATTATTATTGTATATAAAACAAATTAAGTACTCACTATTGCATATTAAGTAAAGTAAGACATAAAATACCAATACAAGATAATTGCATAACTAGATTCATTGTATGCACACATTTCTTGGTTCGTTGGTAATCTTAAGAGACCGTAATTTCTAAATTCAGTAATGAATAAATATTTGAAATAATTTATAGAACTTGCACAAATGGATAGAAGATCAATAAAATAAAAATCGTAAACTGACAACGTCTCTGAAGACAACACAATTTATAAAACATTTTGACATTGAAGAGTTGGTGGAGAATATACTGTAAAATTGTGCAATATTTTCGTTTTAATTTGTAATTAATATGTATTTAAGAAGCTGTTTTTTCCCAGTGAATATCTTAAAAGTGTGACTTTATTGGAACAATGTGTACAATATTACCAGTGTGGGAATTTTTAGTCGGGTGATGAAAGCTTTCCACTAGAATGTTCTACGCATGCTCTGTGTGAAAGCGTGTTTTGGTGTCAAGCGGCGCTGCTAGGCTAGCCGGGCCAGCTAGCAATTTTGCAAGTCATGGTGGGCCATCCAATGAGGAAAGGCTGGAGAATGCAATATCGGGCAAGACTGTGGAACTTTTAATGAAACAGGACTTGATCACTTTTGTGAGGTGGCAGTGGACTTTTGGGCATGAAGACACAGTTGCAAAATCTTCATGCGTAAGTATTAAAGCAAGATGTTTTCAATTAACTAGTGCGTAAGACGATACATGGATTGCAGTGATTCATAGCATCAGCTAACGTTAGCAGACACATGGATGAATAAGTACTAATATTTATGGGTGAATTAGTGGATGCAGTAGTATGTCTGGCTTAAGACACAAGTTACTTTTTAAAGTACTTTAATGATTAAGACTTAGCGGCAAACTAGCTTCCAAGGCTAGCATAGAGTATGCTTTGAGTTCTAATAGTAGTTTAGCATTTTCGTTAAAACCCCACCCACACCTAATTTCTATTGGACGGTGGCTGCTGGAGTCATGTGTCGTCATCGCGCTTGAGGCCTGTGAATGGCTGTAAAATCTGTCAATCATCTTTTCACCACTTGTTGCTAGGGAGATTGTTTGATGCTAGCCACAGCGGAAGTAAGTACGTCTAAAATACAAGTAGAGGTACCTGTCACTTTTTAGGGTGATCAGAGATGCAAGCTAACTAGCTAGCGTGGTGACACGTCATATTAGTGGTACTTTTTGTTATTTGATAAGGTGATTATACATGTATAATAGCAGCAGCCTGGTCTCAAAACACAAGGTAGCTAACAGCTAACGTCATAAGGACGAAGATAGGCGCAGCTGTGCGAGAGGAGGGAGGGACCCTGCCTGCCACCTAACGTTGCCGTTGGTACGTGTGCTAGCCAGCCCAGCGAGCTTTCTCGACTCTCGCTTTCACCTTCAGCAGCGCCCACAAGAAGTAGTTGTCCTGTCAAGGGTGGGGTGATGCCTATAGCTCTGTGTTCATCATCTCTGGTCTGCTGAATCTCCAAGAACGAAAAGGCATTGCGCGGTGCGAACCGACATCACTTCTCTAGTCTTGGGAGGATGGAGTGGTTGCAGTGGGCTAGCAAGTCCTGATTTTTTATTTTTTCCATTACCATGTGCTTAATACAAATATAGGTAGGTAAGACTCGCGGGCCTTAGGGCTGGAAGCTGTGTTGTTGTAATGTTGAACTAATGTCGTTTGCAGAAGAGCAATAAAATGTTGTGTCTTACTTTGTCAGGAAGGGGAAGATGAGAACCTTATGAAGAGCAAAGCTTTGAGCACAAACTGGACTCTCTCAGAGTGGAAACCCCATCTTGGATCTTATAGGCCTTTTAAACATACACAATCTTGTTGAAGACCCTTTCCCCTCACTATCTTTAACTACTTTTTATGTTCATGTATACAAGTACAGAAGTATTGATCCAAGGTAGTTGGCCCCGTTTTTGTTTTTATTTTTTACTTTCACCTTTTGTTCCTTTGTAAAGAAATGCTTTACCTGAAAAAGTACTTCACAGAGGGCCTGATTCAGTTCACCATCCTTCTGAGTCTCATTGGGGTGCGGGTGGACGTTGACACCTATCTAAGCAATCAGCTGCCCCCTCTGAGAGAGATCATCCTGGGCCCTAGCTCAGCCTACACCCAGACACAGTTTCACAACCTGCGCAACACGCTGGACGGCTATGGCATCCATCCAAAGAGTGTGGATCTCGACCATTTCTTCACCACTCGACGGCTGCTGAACCAGGTGCGCCAGCTGGATCGCCTCTCTGTGCCGAGTACCGAGCTCAACACCTGGCTAGTGCATCGTGACTCCGAAACTGTGGTGTCCACCAGCAGCCAGTCCAGCCCCAGCATCACCCTGGACAATGGGGCCGGCCTAGAGGACGTTAACAACCCTGACGCTACCCCGGCCATGAGGGGAGGAAGTGGAGCACCTGAATCCACGTACAACCTGAACACAGCAGACAGCAGCCTGGGAGCTGTGGCCCCAGAGGGCAACCAGGAGCAGGGCAGCAGGGATGGCAATGACGACCTCACCAAAGAGGTACTGCAGCTTGTTTCTGCCTTCACCTGGGGAGCACCTGTCAACAGGAGGGGGCAGACCCCTCCTGTTGACAGGTGCTTGCTGTCACCACAGTCACCATGGGCCGAGCAGGATTTAATGTTAATGCTTTTATGTTCAAATAAGCAGCATTTGAAAAATTAAATGTTAGATTGGATGTCTGCTTTTCGAGCAGTCATCATCAAGTATCATCATCACAAGCCACAGATTCAGAAAATCATTATCAATTTAGTAATACCTTAAGACAGCTTGATAAATCAATCCTATTGTAAGAGCCAGTATCAGTCTTATAGACATTCGGGGTATGGCAGCAAAAGCACACGAGTATTCAACTATTACAAAGGATTAAAACATATATACTGAGTTGAGATGGGTTTACCAGCATCATTCATGATCTGCAGCCCTGTCTCTTGTCACTGTCAGATATTTTTAGTCAAACCAGTTGAGTCACATTCAGCTGGTCACATTTAATGTTGTGTGCTACCTTGAAATCCACAGCAAACAGACTGTAATTTACTCTCAAAACAGAACAGAAGAAAAAGTGTTCTGTACATGTCTCTGTGTGATAGTTTATTGTTATTCGTGGATATTTAGCTATTTCTGATTTTAGTTCTTTGAGAAAGCCTCATCATAAAGGCCATATTGATGCGGCGGAGTTGAGGTTGACGCACAGTCTTTGTTGGACTGTGATGAACCGAGACTTCTTTCTGATCACAAGGTGACCACTGTGTCAAAGTGTTCCTGTCATGGTTGCATCATCTGACTACATTTCTGTCACATGATCTCCTGCCACAATTACCCTTGCATAAGCGATAAACAGTATAATTGCTAGTTTTTACTTACTTGTCATGCAAGTAAATAAATAGTTTCGGTCATAAGAAGCACAGATATGTTGGGGCCGATTTGTACCTTCTACAGTATGAGTTAGATTTTAATACAGTGAATTCCTACACAATACCTGATTATTAAGGTAGCTTTTCTCTGCACAGGGCCATTTTTCAATGGTTGCTATATGTTCTTCCAGGACATTGACTTGATTGACATCCTATGGCGACAGGACATCGACCTTGGTGCAGGAAGAGAAGTGTTCAACTACAGCAACCGACAGAAGGAGAGTGAGGAGGAGAAGCCCAGTCCACGTGAAAACAAAGACGGGAATGAGGAACAAGAGAGCTGGAGAAATGGAGTGAACTTACAAGGGGCTCAGCCAGTGGATGGAGAGACAGGAGAAAGCATCCCAGAGCAGGTTTGTAGATTAAATGAATCCTTATTGCCAAGTGTCTCATCCAGTGGGATGGCCTGTCAGGATTATTACATAATTGCCTGATTGCGGTTTGTTGAGCTGAAAAGGATTTTTTCATAATCATTACAATCATTTCCATACAGCTGTATGAAAACAGCTGCATGAAACTAGAAGAAGCGTCATATTTCCCCTCCTCTGTTATGGTGTTATGGCACCTGAGTGGAGAAGGAGAAACATCTTTTCAGAGCATGCATGCGCTTCATCTATTATATCTATTGACCATAACATCATAGAGTTTAATTTACTGTATATGTTCAGTGTTCAATGCCAATAAATGGCTCTTCTTTTTAAGGTGTATGTGTATTATTGTGCTAGGATCATGCGTACTATAACAGTGGCATAAAATGAACAGAAAAAGACAAATTGTAAATCACAATTATTAGTGTGGCAATTAATCGTCAAATCTTACGGATGGTGATCGCGGTCGTGGGATGTGGTGCGTTTAACTGTCAAATGGCACATAACAAGAAAATGGAAAGCTGGGCGCCGCACACTGGTGAAAAACTAGATGACGTTTTATTGAGTTTTTATTCGTGTGTGGGCATTTCCAGTCAGTCTCTTTTCATTTGCCTCAAACATTGTGTTCGTCTGTAATAATTACCCAGTTTGAATACAATTTCATTGTTGAGTCACACCAGTCACTGAGTTTGGTCTCAGACAGTGGAAGGAGAGATCAAGCTGTCGCTGTTGTACGTGTGCATTGAAGTTATAGTGAGCTGTTATTTTATGAGGCTGAAACACTGTTGAACAGGGGCGCCCCAGTATCTCACCTGTCAGAGTGAGTCTTTAGCTGTCATGATCTGCAAAGAAGGACTATAATTAAATGACATTTATTTCAGGGCTTATCGTTTGAGGGATATTTTCCTGTAGACCTGTGGCCCTTCAGAATTGTTAGCCCCAGTCACTTATAAATGTAACCCTGCACACACATGCAACACATGCAACACATGCAGTGCTGGTGTTGATTCCTGATAGATCAGAAATGGAAAAAGAGTTCCAGCATAGGTGTGTTCAAACAGGTGTTTGGCAGTTTACCTATAAAAATTGAGTGAAATGAAGAGAGCACACAGTAACTATCCTCCTATAATATTCTGCTATAGAAAGCCTGTTTTTTTTTTTTGTCTGTTCATCACTGTTTCCGTTTCGTTTTCACAGCTCTTAATTAATAATAATTGGTATCCCTCTTTGGTTGTTCCCCAGCTCCCAGGTATCGGCTCACAGACTTCACTGTCTCTACAGGAATGCTTGAGGCTCCTGGAGGCCACTTTCCCTTTTGGAGAAGAATCTGAGGTAACATTAAATTTATCATATGTTGCAAAGCGAGATTTTAATATATTGCTTGATGTGAAAAGTGAAGTTACGATGGTTTTACTTTATGCGTGTGACATTTTCAATTAGTTTCCAGCCCCAGTTGTCAGCCCAGAAATAGTTTCCAATGAAGAAGCTCCTTCTACATCTCAGGGCCTTCCTCTGGCACCACAGCTGCCCCCAGCAGAGCCACAGTTAGACCTGGAGCAGCAGTGGCATGACATCATGGCCATCATGGAGCTACAAGTATGTGCCCTTTATAAAATGCATCACTTGTTGACTTGTGTGATATGTTTGTTTGTCCCGGGACCATCAGTATATTTGTTGTCTGTGGGTCTCTATATTTCATAAATTGTACTAAATTTTGGGGCTAAAGCACATTTGGAAGTTTGAAAAAAGAAGTGTGAAATGATACAGATTTAATATTTTCTTATTTAGCTTGAAGTGTGCTTTATAATCTGAGAAACATCTACACTGTTTGTTTCCTCTAACAAAATGTTTGTGTTCAAAGGCAATGGAGGTGAACAACACTTCGCTCCCCTCCAGCTCCAACAGTGTCGATGGCACAAGCGGGACCACGGAGGCAAACACTGTGGGAAACTTTGAGCTCTCTACTGGTTCAACGCCGGTCAACCAGGATGTCAGCCTTCACCAGGCCTCCCTCCCCAGCTGCAGCCAAGACTTCCCACAGATGTTCAATCCCCAGTTGGACTCTATTAGTATCACCCCAAGAACCACCATGCCCAGACTCTCATCCAGCAACTCCAGCAACATCAACTCCACGTTTGGATCCACCAACCTGACCGGGATCTTTCTCCCACCACACATCAACAGTTCTAGTAACAACATAACCTCCACGCCTATCCTGCCCGATCCGTTCAGCACCCTGCTGGAGGAGTCCATGCTCGATGAGATCAGCCTGCTGGACCTTGCCATGGAGGAGGGCTTCAGCCAGGCACAAGCGTCCCAGCTGGAGAATGAGCTCGACTCAGATTCTGGTCTTTCGTTGGACTCCAGCCACAGCCCGGCCTCCCCGAGCAGCTCCGAGACGTCCTGCTCTTCGGCAGCGTCTTCTTCTTCGACGTCTGCCACCTTCTCAGAGGAGGGAGCTGTGGGGTACAGCACCGACTCTGAGGTTGCCACTGTAGAGACAGAGGAGGGCGCTGTCGGGGGTTATCAGCCGGGGTACAGCAAGCTCTGCCGTATGAGCTATCAGGACCCCTCCCAGTTCCACGGCCTCCCTCAGCTCGACGGCATCAGCCACAATCATACTTACAACCTGCCACTTTCTGCTGCGTTCTCCGAGCACCCGGAGCTCCCCGTTTCAACTGGGAAGAAGACGGTCCGCGATAAGCAGCACTCGAAGCTTCAGCCCCACCAGGACTTGCTCGATAAGCACGCAAGTCGCGATGAACGCCGAGCCCGGGCCATGAAGATCCCCTTCTCCAACGAAAAGATCATCAACCTGCCTGTGGAAGAGTTCAACGAGCTCCTAGCCAAGCACCACCTGAGCGAAGCGCAGCTCGCCCTAATCCGCGACATCCGCAGGCGCGGCAAGAACAAGATGGCGGCCCAAAACTGCCGCAAGCGCAAGCTGGACACCATCATAAACCTGGAGCAGGGCGTCCAAGACCTGAGGCGCGACAAGGCCCGTCTGCTGAAGGAGAAGATGGAGTTCATTCGCTCCATCCGGCAGATGAAGCAGAAGATGCAAAGTCTGTACCAAGAGGTGTTCACTCAGCTGCGAGACGAGGAGGGCCGGCCCTATTCTCCCAGCGAGTACTCGCTCCAGTACAGCGCCGACGGCAGCGTGCTGATCATGCCCCGCAGCGTGACCACCGCTGAGCAGAACCGGAAGCCCGAGAAAAAGCAAAAAGACAAAAAGAAGTGAGGGAGGCAAACTGCTGTTTAATCTATAACTTTGCTAAATCAGTAAGAAAGATTTCTGCAGATGCAAGAGAGATGTCCTTTTTTCCTTTAAGAAGATTCTGGTGAGTAGAAAAATGGCATTGTTGACTACTCTTCCTGCATTAGTTTCTCCCTTTTCATTCTGTTCCTACGTTATTTTCCTGGAAACAACTTTTGAAGCAGAAGTAGCTCTTCGTTTGAGTACTGATATTTCATTATTTAAATGGGGGGAAACAATCAGCAAGGAGAGGAGGGATATAAAAGGACATAAAATGAGCTATTAGAAAAATGTTAGCTGCTCTTGATCCTTTTGCACCAAACCTCTGAGGATGGAGAAGATTTGTAGGGTAAAACAAGGGACTGGTATCGAGGAGGTGGGAGTAAAAGAACACTGTCAACGAGTATGGTTGGAGTACCTATGCACGGAAGGTTTTAAAGGACTATCCGATCACATCCCACCCTGGAGACTTCGAGAGATTTTCAGTCACTGCGGCGTTTAAGTTGCAAATCTTCAGGCAAAGAACAGCATCTACGGTTGTGGAAGATTAGATACCAAAGGTTAAAGGAAGTCCATCGTTTTAGGAGGCCATTAACACCTGTACTAACCAAAGGTTGTAAGGTGCACATCACTCGACCTGAATACATCTCGAATGCTCAAACACTGCACTCTAATTCTGTCGGTTTGTATGGCGGACCCCAGTTTTCGAGTCAGTTTGTCGGTTGCGGTTCTCAGTTGAGAAGGCCCTAAAGAGATTGGCTGTGATGTGTGGAAGGAGGATGTTGAGACGAGAAGGAGTCAGAGGCTGAGTGTTCCCGGGCTGGCCACTGCTAAAAGAGGCCTGGAGGCGAGGTCCTGCAAGAGGAGTGGATGGATGTTTTAGGGAGGAGGCGCACTGCATTGCTAAATGTATCAACTTCCTTATAAATTATACATAGCACTGTAATTTGTCTTTAAAAGGCTTGGCTATATGCATTTTGCCGTGTCTGTCGCTATTCCTTCGCTGCAGGTTTAAATACGGGAGCTGCGTTTAGGAAGGCTCTTATTAACTGTTCATAATCTGTAGTATAAGCAAGGTTATAGGTCTAGCCACATCAGCTTTATGTAAAAGTCGACACCATTTTTGTTTCTTTGAGAACTTCACACAGAGCCTGTAATCATAAGAGGAATGAAAGATACTGTGATGGGCCAGGAGCTCCAGAGAGTACTGTGTGATCACCACCAACTCCAGGCCGTCACGGATCACCCGTCGCTTCTTTCTTTCCTCTGTGATGCCTCATTTTGACTTAAAACAGGCCCGGTTGTCGCTGAGGTGAAGCGATGTCCCGTTTAAGAAACTTCTTTGCCAATGTCGCCCGACGGAAAGCCACTGGAGACGATTTTTTAACTGCTGTAAAGCTGAGGTGTTGGCTTAAATGTTACGAGTCCTTTGTTTGAAGTTTTTGTGTTAACAAAGTGAGCCACGTTGTTTCATGGGCTAAGTCCATTGAATGTGTGACCTGACGGTGTGTGTTGTGGCCACGATGATTTGAATGCCTTTGTTTCGCAATCTCATTACCTTCACTCAATGTTTTGAGAACCGGAGACGAATGTTCTCAAAGTAGAAGTGCTATTACTCGTCTGTTTGAATGAGGTCTGTCCGTACACGTCACACCACCCTCTTTTAAAAATGAAAACATAGGTTGCAGCTGAGATAGCAGTTAGGCTAGAATATTTACAAGAGGCTGAACATTAAGATGATGTCCAAAGAGTCGTTTTGAAAGGAGAAATGTCCTCATTAAATGTGATATTCAGGCATGAAACTCTGGTTAACATTCACTTCAGTGTAACCCAGTGCGACACCGACTATTTAGTACTGCTACTACTTAGTGCACTTTTTTTTTGTCTGTCTTGTTCTGTAAATATTTCCATGTTTGTGTTGGTCATGATTTCTGTAGTTCGTCTCCATAACAGTCTCACCCTCTGCTTTGAGTTTGGAGTAGTTCCCTCTGTTTTGAGATATTTGCTGGCAATCAACAATTGTTTTTATTGATTAATAAAGTGTTTTTATTTTCACCTGTGACTCTTGTGTTCTAGTTGTCATGAATGGTGAGTTATATGCGATGTTGGGAGGAGGCTTTATTAGGTTTTTATTTACGCTCCTGATTTTTCAGAAAATGAGACCTCAGGACAAAAAATAACCAAAACTACGGGATAGAGCTGCAAGGACTGATCGATCAGCAGAAAATGTATCGCCAGTTATGAGAACATTTCATTGTGCGTTCAAATGTGAGAGTTTGCTGCTTTTCCTGCTCTTAAATTAGACATTAGTTAATTCAAAGACATCTGATGACATCACTTTGATGCTATTGTTATGGGCATGTTTCACAGACCAACGATCAGAAGATTAGTCGCTATCGAAAATTATCCTGTTATATTACAAGTGACACCAGCATGAAACAGCGCAGTAACAAAAAGTGGTTTATTCTCCAAAACAGACAAGCAAGACGTTAATGAAAAACACTACAGAGATTACCAATGACCAAATTAATCACTGAAAAGGGTTCATTACCATACACCAAACAAGTCCTAAGGAAACAGCTAAGATGAACACAGCTTTGCCATCAAAAGCACTGACAAATCAAGTAAAAATGGCACACTAAAATAAAATAAAAACATCACCTCACTGATACGATTTCATAGCAAGATGACCGAGCACTGGACCAAATGTGTGAGAATGATACTGAAGTAGCCGAGCAGCTTTCTCAAAACTGGAGTCGATACTGAAAGTTAACACTGCGTTGTACATTTCAGCTGAAGCATATACACAGTTACATTATATCCAGATCAAAGTAGAATTAAATGAGTGATACTACACCAAAAGACCAATGAGTTCAATGGTGTCTTGCTTGTCTCCGTCCCCCTCCCGACCCCCCACAATCCCGTCGAAAGTACAATGAAGTTCAAAACTACAGTTTTTTCTTTCCCGCGGCCCCTCTTAGTTTTTGTCGTCTTTTTTCTCGTCTTCAGTCGGATATGAGTGCCAAGTAAGTCTCTCCTCGTAGAACGAGATGACCACCTGCGGACACTTGACGTTGGCCTCCTTCGCCGGCACCAAGTCGGCTTCATCCGAGTTTTTCCTGCACAAACACAAAAACTGATTCAGCCGATTTTCATTTGGCACAATGAGACACATTGTGTGTTATTCATCAATGATGTTCCAGCTTCAGCAGCATACAAACCATTTCATGAGGAACATGAGTTCTCCTGTGGAATCTGTAGCACCAATAATCCTCTCTGGATCCAGCCCTCGTGCAAAGCCCCTTAGCTTCTCTGTCTGAGGATCAAACGACGGAACACAACTTCAGTCGAGCACAGAAGGAAATTTCAGCATAAAAACTAACGACCTGCACCATGCCATGGTTCCCACCTGAATTTAAAACAAAGAGAGACAAACACAATGCCACAAACACTCTGGACTCTGGAGAAACTGCTGTAAAAGTGAAAGAAAATGTTTGAGGATCTTGTTGAAGTGTGCAGCTGCAGGAAAAGATCCTGCCTCATTGTTAACTGTATGTTGCAGCTCAGTCCAAACTTTAACAGTATAATTTCCCACAGCCCAAAGCGACGTCTTCAGATGTCTTTCTTTGTCCGGCAAACAGCCCAAAAATATTTAATCTGCTATCATGTAGAAGCATCAAATCCTCATGTTTGAGAAGCTGGAGGTGAATGTTTGGCAATGACTAATATTATTCTTCAATTATCAGAATAGAAGCAGATTAATTTCCTGTCGACCAACTGTTCCATTAACTGAATTTTCAGTTCCACATATCTGTGTGATGTTTTAAGGTTAAATGTTGTTTCTGCAGTTTAAAACATCTGTATTGTAATGAACTGTGTGTAATCCTGTCGGACAGTGCTTTGCAGAAACATTCACTCCCTCAGATTTCTCCACAGCCTCAATGGGCTCTTTACCATTTGACTAACAAGCAAAGTGCTTTTAAAGTGCAAAATACTTTTAGTTGTGACACACACGATAATTAAGACAAAAAGAGCAGACACCTGTTGGATGCACAGGTATTCACCTGAGTCAATACGCGAGTCTTTTGGGGTGTGTCTCAAACTCCGTCAGGTTAGAAGGAGACCGACTGTACAGCAATTCAAGTCTCACAGATTCCCGGTCGGATTGAGATCCTCGCCTTCAAGCGCTCCAGTGCAGCTCCGGCTTCGTGCTTCAGGTCTTTGTCCTGCTGGACAGTGAACCCCTGTCCTCGTCTCAAGTCTCTTGCAGACTGAAACAGGTTTTCTTTGCCGTGTTTGGCTCCATCCACCTGACCAGCTTCCCAGGACCTGCTGCTGATGTGCAGTGTAGCATAGCGTTCTGCACCAGAGCCACAAAGATCGGTTTGGTCTCATGTGGCCAGAGTCTCTTCTTCCACATGTTTGCTGTCTCCACAGACCTGAGGGACTTACCATCAGCCTCCTGGTTGCTTCTCTTCTTTCAGTTTAGGTGGGCAGCCTTCTCTTGGTGGAGCTGCTGTTGTGCCACATTCTTTCCATCTTCTAATGACAGATTTTAAGGTGCTCCTTGAGATATATTTAAAGTTTGAGATATCTATTTATAACCTGCCTCTGCCTTGTACTTCTCCAGATCTTTATCCCTGACCTGTTTGGCGAGCTCCTCGGTTTTCATGATGCTGTTTGGTCATATTCTCTAACGAACCCTGAGGCCTTCATGGAACAGGTGTATTCACAGGTGGCCTCTATTTAATTATATATATGTTAAAATCCATTTCAATTTGCAGTCGTAAAGTGACGAAATGTGGGAAAAGCCCAAAAAGGAGTGAATACTTATGCAAGGTTCTGTACGTGTGGTGACGTCTGCACCCAACCAGACTCTCCAGAAGTCTGCGGGATCCATGTGACTTGATGAATGTGGATTTGGACAACCAGAGTTGTGCACTCGCACACCTCCAGGGAACGAGTCTGCCAAGTGTAGTGAAGTCCAGACATTCGGGATTCAGCCTGAGAGTTTCCTGTTTAGAGGCTATGTGACCACACAGAGGGCATCCTGCATGAGGAGTAAGTACCGGAGGCTGTGATCCTGATCCCAAAGTACTGTGGAGCTGGACACCTGAATTTCTGGACAGTTCAGAAAGCAGCAACCTGCGTTGTGATGTGGTCTTCATGACAAAGAGCTGCTTACCTTGATGAGGTTTAAGGTTTGCCTAAACAACAACCACCTGCACCTCTATATCTAACCAACTGACTGAAGCTGGTTTAAATCTTAAAGAAATACAGACAAATGTCGATGTCAGACTGTGTCGATCAAAAAAGTTTATTTTCTGTCTGTCTTTTCTTTGGTTCGTCCACAACAACACACAGAAAAAATAAACGAGACAGATTATACACAGATTACTGATTACGTTGTTTAATGTGATTTTAAATTCGCCTGCTGTGTTTCGTTTGTCTTTAACAGATCTGGACCTCTGACGAGTCGTGAACTCGTGCAGGTGCATCCATTCGTGCATGTTGGTGGTCAGCTGGCTGTTGGCTGCGGTCTTTGTGAATGATGATGTGATGTGAGGGATGAGTCTGTCTCTGTTCTCTGAGCTACAGCACACTGAGCCCAGTACTCAGTGTTTGTGCTGCTTAAGATGGTGAGATGTTTCTCAGTCAAGGCCAAATCAGAACAAATGTAAAATCTTGGAACATGTTTCTGAGCACAGAATGTTTTACACCCGATGCAACAGAAATCATACGACTCACCCCTGAATATGACACCACTATGTCTGTCAGTATGCTAGTTGATATCACTTGTTTTCAACCAGTGGATTATTGTTACTATGACATTAGTGAATTTGGGTGTGAGTGCAGCACAGAAACCTGATGCTGCTCTCTGCACAGGAGGAACCACTTCAACCCTTAACGGAAAGAACTGGGACTTACGTCGTCTTTCTTCTTCTTCGTTTTACTTTCATCTCCTTCTGCATCGCCGGCCGCCTTCCTCTTTCCATCGTGTGCGGATTTCTGGGACTGCAGAAATTCTGCAATCAGATCTGGACAGTCCAGGTTGTCTTCTGGCTCCCACGTGTTATCTTCCCTGCAACACAAGCACATGAAAACACAGCATGTGTGTCATTAAGGATGCAGCCACCTGTTAAAATATGCTGGTGTCTCTTTCATTTAGAGGGCTGTATGACGACAACAACTCCCCCCAGAACACTCACTCAGAGAAGCCTTTCCACTTGAGAAGATACTCTACTCTCCCTTTCACCACCCGCCGATTCAGGACCTTTTCCACCACATACTCTTCCTCCTCCTCCTCTTCCTCTGGCACATCGTCTGGCTTCTTGTCCTTCTTCTCAGGTGAAGTCATCTTGCTCTCTGATTGGTCGGAAACAGGAGGAATGAGCAGACACTTACTGATCCTGAAGACACCCACCCTGGAAAGGCTGCTGAGACTTGAAACTGAAAAGTGTCGTTGCTGCTGGTGTTAATGTTCAGTGGCAGTTTAAGATGCTCACAATCGTTTGGGACACGTCTTACTTTGTCTTTTCTCACAAAGGGATTTTAAATCATTCTTCTGCAGTTTCAAACATTCATAGTGCCACTTTGTGAACATACAGTATTCATTCTTCTTCGACACACACCTTTCCGCACAAGGACAAGTGATACAGAGAAATTTATGTTAGGAAATAATGATATATTAAACCTTCTGTAACAGTGGGACCATCGTTAGGGGGTTCTGTAGTCAGGCTCATACTCATCAGGTAGACCTGGGGACCAGCAGGTTCCTGGTCAACGTCAAGATTGTAGCATGATGGAAGCAAGCCGGAATCAATGTGGTAGAGAGGAGAAAACAGCATTGGAGAATGGGGTTTAATGACAGGATACATGGGCAACAGGGTTAGGCAATGTAGATTAGCAGCATGTGTATGTTGATTTTTAAAAAAGACTGCCTAATCTGCACTGTCTGGAGTTACCCATGTATCATGGTTTAAGACATGTGTAAACTCACTGGAAATGGGGTAGGGGGTATTTGAGTTTGATCGCAGTATATGTGGCCCCTAATCAAATGCATTACTGATCACCTTCTATCAGAAAATTACAGCGTTGCCTCCACATTGATCACCTGACTGGTGGATAAATGCGCGGTGGCGGAGCGGGACGTGTCTGCAGGTTACCTTCCAGCATCAACACTGCACAGGAGATATGCAACACCTGGCGGCGTCTTAGCGGACTGTAACGTGACTGTGAACACGCAGAGCCGCTGATAAAATAAACCAGACTACTTTAAATTAGCATCGCCGCTGTGTGAAATGCATCCCGTGTGCTAAACTTTAAGGGGATTTTTGTTGCTAGCGTTAGCACGCAAAAAGAAGAAAATCACGGCACGACAAAGCCCGAAGGGACCCTCAGTTTGCAGTTAGCTGGCGTCTCCTCCATATTGCTTTCGCGTTGGCAACTAATGTGACATATTCTGGGATGTCTGTCGATTAGAATGATTTTTTGCTGTCAGACATTATGTGAAACGCGTCTCCTGAATACACATTAGCGTTAGGCGCAGCGCTAGTTTTCATCTCCATTGAAAATATGCACATTAACAGCTAGCTAACACTGGACTCGTGCACAATCAAACGTTACCGAAACAACACGTTAGGAGGGAGGAGAGAAGACCAAAATCAAACTTACCGATGACTTACAATGTAATTTTTTTTAAGTTCCACCCGAACCGAAATAAAACAACACGACAATCTTTGCCTGACAATTAAATAGTAATAACGTCGCTGTTTGTCTTGGTTTGTTGTCAAAATGCAGAGCCGCTAGCTTGAATACTGTGAAATGTACCGTTTCCGCCCCTTCGTCTGGTATGAGAGAAGAAAAAGTCCACTGGTCCGTTGGAGCGCGAGGCTCGAGCAGCTTCGCAGATCATTAAACATGTGGATCGGCTCGTGAGTGGAGCAGCAGCCCGCGCGCTGCCTGCCCGCCATTTATAGATCTGTGACTGCGGAGCGTCCGCAAACGGCGGAGTGGATCAACGGAACGGCCCTCTGCACGGTGGAGACGGTACATAGAGTGGGCCTACTTTGTTAATCCCACTGGGAAATTAAGTTGTCACACAATACGACTCAATAGTTCTTTAAAATACCTTTAATCAATCCGTAATATAACTATTAAAAAGATTCTAAATACCTTAGAGGTTTCAGAGCCAGAGATCCCTTAATTTGTCCATTCATTTGAATAGGGTGAAACAAAACCCATAAATCTAACACAATCAGTTGTTTTGAAAGGTTCATGATCTCTGCCTTAATATACACATGAAATATACACAGTATTTGAAATATTAGACAAATTCACTTAGCAGCAATTTGAGGTTTTCAAGGTCAAGGGTTAGGGTTAGAAGTCAAGGTTTGGGTTTTGATTTGTGTCAGGTGTGTCCGATGCAAATAAATATAATTTTATTTCATTACTTTATTCAGGATTTGTGTGTTTTACAGGTTTACCCCAGACATGGACAGAATAAATGGATAGTCATATTTTATGAGGTATTCTGGATGGATTAAGGGGTTCTTCAAAGTGCAGAATTTACAAAATAACATCACAGATACGTCTTTATTTGAACTTTAAACAACCCTTCATTTTTCAGTTAAGGAGTAAATTCAGGGATTCACCGCTTTGTTAATTTGGGGGTAATTAATGGATGAATGAATAGATTATAATACACAAGGGGTTTTCTGATGGATTATATCCATTGTTTAAAGGTATTATATCCATTCCTGACTTTTCACCTCAGCCTTTTTTAATTACACTTTAAATGTTCAGAAGCTTTCAGCCACATTTCAGCCTTCATCACCTGAGCAAACACCAGCCACTGATTTATAAATGGAGCATGTGTTTTGTTAAACTAACACTCATTATTTTTAGATTTAGTTTGTCTTCATTTGAATGTATATGAGCTACTATAGAAAATACTACGTGTAAAAAAAATTGATCAAATACATTTTTCATTTGAACGAAGTTCCACGCCCCTTCACTTCCGCCCGCGCGCGCGCACACCCGGAAGCACGTACGTCTGGGTGTGACGTAGAGGCGATGCTTGTGACTTGCGAAATGGAGATAGGATGTTTTCGGAAAAACAACCCTCTGTGTTTGAGGATTTTGTACTTAATTACAACGGAAACATCGACAAAGAGGACAACATCGACAGCAGCCGGCTGGATACAACCACAGTGACCGACATACGCCTCATGAAAGTAAGTTAATTAGCTGCCGACTGGGATTAGCCTTTAGCTAATGTTCCCGGTAGCCAGATAGTTGAAGTTAGAAGTGTGATCATTCGGGCCAGATAACTAACTGGCCTTCAGAAAGACTTCAGCTGATGTTACACCACCTAAAGATGCATGTGAGCCGGCTGCAGGTGGTAAAGCCACTCAGTCCGCTCTCTCTTGTCTTTTGATTTTGTTTAGCTTTGAGTATCTGCTCGCAGTATCAGGAGACTGGACGAGATTTCACGAATTTACGACGAAAGTTAGTATACTTTGTTTTATGGAGAAATAATTGTAGTAGTAAGAACCGTGGCTAGCTGTGGAAAAAAGTGATGGATGAAAGGTTTCTCTACAGTTTCATTGGCGTGACTGCTGAAACGATTACTCGATCATCAGTAAATCAATTACTACCTATTTTGACAATTTATCAAGGATAAAAGCCAAATATCCTCTAATTCTGGGTTCTTGATATGAGGACTGGCTGCTTTTCTCTTTTTCTATCAGTGTAAATGCATTTATGGGCGGCTGCAGTCATACAGAAAATCTCCCAGACATTTTTCTAGCAGTAAACAACTGAAATCAGTGAATAACTGAAATACTGGTCAGCTGCATCCCTCACTGGCTCGTGTGAGTCCTTACTGGTGTCCTGATTACTGGTCTATGTTTCATCAGCTGTATGATGGGTGAGTGACATGGGCTCGGTCTAACCGCTGGGTTATTGGCTGCCAATGTAGAATTTAATAAAGCCGTAAAGAGCCTCAACAAGCTGCCGTCAGTCCAGGAGAGGCTGAGCAGCGAGGAGAAACGCCTGCGAGATGACTCAGAGGATTTTTGCTGACCAGTTTCTCTTACGGAGGATGAGTCATCAGCTCATGACGACACTGTTCAAGAACACAGTTTGAGCTTTTGATCCTGATCAATGACTTCCCTGCTCATTGATTTCTCCTGTCTTTGCAGTGCAGCGCTCGGTAGGATGATCAGCAGTCAAGAAGATGTGAGTAACCTCCCGCTGCCTTCGTCTACATAAAATTACTCCACTTCATTTCCAAAGTGAGCTCTGTTGATGGTGAAAGCTAAAAATAATCTTATACATCCGTTTTAAGCTTCCTCTTAACAGATGCCAGAGAACAGAACCTCCATTGATGAAAACATTTCTCTCATCTCATGTCTACACAGTAATCTCTAAGTAGATCTCAATCTGTTGCTTCACACAGGATGCAGAAACACACACACACACAAACACCATATATATTTATATATAATATATATATTTGTATTGAAGGCTTTGAAACAGTGACTCTGTTTCTGTCTCTCAGGAGTTTGTGGCAGTGCGGGTCCAAGATCCCCGCGTTCAGAACGAAGGCTCGTGGAACTCATATGTGGATTATAAGATATTCCTACATGTGAGTATTCATACTTAAATCACAGTTTATCTGGCCGCTCAGTTTCTTACACAGCAACTGCTCTGATAACAATTAATCATTTAAATCCGTTTTCATGTCATGTCGTGTCAAACATTCTCTGGTTTTTAGCTTCTCCAATGAGAAGATTTGCTGCTTTCTTGGTTTTATGTTATTGCAAATTGAACATTTGTAAGTTTTGGACAGCTGGTTGGACAGAAGAAAGACAGTCGGGCTCTGGAAGACAGAGGGGGGGGGCGGGCGTTTTCCACTGTTGTCACTGTGAGGAGAAACATGGATTGTGTTGAAAACAGACGACAGACGTGTTAGTCACAGATAAACTGGCCTCACCTTTAAATTAGACAGACTGATGATGCGTTCAAAGAGTTTCCCACCAGATTAGAATCACCGGTACTTTTATACCTTTTATATACTTGTTTTTGACACTGATCTACAAACAGTTTTCTATTAAGCTTGTTTCATACTGATACCAAGATCATACCATAAAAAGCCCTTTTGAGTCTGAGGCTCACCTGATTGACCTCTTTGGACAGCAGACAGATTCCTTACATTCTGATTGGACGGGAGCTGATGCTGTTGTCTGGGCAGCTGACTGTGTCGAGGAATGCTGTGTCAGCAGCAAGGCTCCGTGCCTGGACGGATGTGTCGTGTGGGTGTTGACTCATGAAACTGACTGAGATCATGTGACTTCACGTGATCTGACATCATTTAGTTTGCTGCTGTTATGCTGTTGTTTCTCACAGGTAAATGAGCCCCCGGATGTTAAACCTGTTAGAATTAGAACGAGTAGCTTTTCTCAACATTTCAGCTTCCTCACCCCCACAGATGCCACAGACAAAAACACTTCTCACTGCTTTGTCTCACTGTTTTCTTAAATGTTCAGTTTAACTAAAAATACTTGAGTGAACATTTTTATATTTTAAAGCCCCTAAAAAGACACATAAACATGGCTCATTGTGGAATCTGCCTTGAAGGGAAACTTCCAACGAGCTTTATCTCATTACAGTGTGGGCAGTATGTGCAACAGGCAACGTTAAACCTCCCTCTGTGTCGCCTGCCCCCAGAGCCCCCCGCTCTTTCGCCGCCTTCGTGGACACTCGGGTGAGAGAAGAGCGTCTCTCGACACGATGACCAGATATGAATCATTTCTACTTCAGAGGGTTTCAGAAACATACTGAACTGCAGGCTGCCATCGGCTTGAGCTCAATGGAACATCACGGCCCCTTTTCTCTGTTTTTGGCGTCTACTGCGTAAACATCGGCGTTTATGAAAAGTCCGTCTTTCCGGTGGTGGAATGCTTCTTTAACAACACGTAGAGCTGCAGTTTACGATTCCATTCATCACTGATGATGATTCGTAAAATGGTGAAAAATGCCTTTTCTATCTTCCCACAGCCAGAAACCCAAACATACTGTCTGATATCAGATGTGATGAAGACAAACATCGCACATCACATAAGAGAAGCTGGAAACAACAAATGGCTTTTTGCTTAAACAAAAAAAAAAAGACTAAAACAATTATTCGATTTTAAAATTGCCTTTTTATTTTCTGTTAATAACTGACTAATTGTTGCAGCTCTGATAAGACGTCTGAATGATGCTTCTGAGGACTTTGATCCTCTAATGGAATATTTTCTCCTGCTTTAACGGCATTAACTCAACCAACGCTGCCACTAATTGACTATGGTCTGTCAGAAGGGAGCTTGTAATGCAAACGCCAGTGGACTGTGTCACTGGAACAAACCTGACATGTGATGCACGAGTTCTGCCATGAGCTCAGCAGCAGACGAACAGCTGGAACGTGAGTTGTTCCAGTTCAAACAAGATTAATCGTGAATAAACAGTTTGAATTTGAAGGAGGGTGTTATGTGCAGGACGTGTTGGTCCGTCTCAGTGCTCTCTGACGTCTGTGACAAACAGGACCAAACCCACTGATCTTATTGAAGTCTTTAACAACAGACCACAAATATCTGATCATTGAAGTTTTTGTTTGTATCAAGCTTTGGATATCAGACAATCCTTGTTAGTAGGATAATTTTATTATTCAAAAAAATGTTACCAGACTTCCCCTTTAATGAGATTTAATGAGAGCCTCTGTATAATCAGCGACCATTGACTGTAACGCATCAATTTTTTTTCATTCCCAGACCAACAGCAAAGCCTTCACGGCCAAGACGTCCTGCGTGCGGCGGCGCTACAGCGAGTTTGCCTGGCTCAAGAAGAAGCTTCAGAAGAATGCTGGTTTGGTGTAAGTTGTTATGAAGCAGTGGAGGCAGACAGACAGGCGCAGTTAGCAACGAGCTGCTGAACGCTGTGGATCATTTAGCAGCTGAGGAGCCACATGTTTCCCTCAAAGGCCGGTGGAAACCAAAACAGAGCTAAAAGAGACAGAATGTTGGACAGATGGCCCAAACATGACTTCAAATGAGTGATAATGTTGCACTGATTTGGCTGGATGTGTAAATAAAATAAATGAACTTATATATATACTTATAAGGGGTTAGCATGCCACTGTTAAGTGCATTCAGTACGTATTATTGAAGCAAAAGATGCTATAATCTGCAGACGTGTTTTCATCCTTCCAGGCCTGTTCCAGACCTTCCTGGAAAGTCCTTCTTCTCCTTCAGCAACGAGGACTTCCTGGAGGGGAGGAGGAAAGGACTCCAGGTCTTCTTGGACAAGTCAGTTCTGATTCTTCTTCAAACTTGGATTTAATCTGCAGTGAAAATGTGATTTTCTAATGAAGCTTCTGTGATTAAAGATGTTGTTTTTGTCTGTTTGACCTGGCAGAGTGGTGCACATGACCGTGTGCCTGTCAGACAGCCAGCTCCACCTCTTCCTGCAGACCCAGCTGCCGGTCGGTCACATCCAGGACTGCGTTCAGGGCCACACGCCATACTCTGTGACGGACGCCATCCTCACCTACGCCTCGTCCAATCGGGGCTTCGCTCAGGCTCAGGAGGACGATTCCATCAAGGAACCAAGTCTGACGGTTTCATACGAGTCCACGGAGAGGTATGAGGGATCTGAACCACTGATGTGGAAATAAGCATTTAAGGTTCCTCCTGCAGGGGCTCAGCACTACAACCAATGTTCATATCAAAAACAGTCGCTCAGTGTTGGTCTGAGTGATATACTGAGAACCATTAGAATGAAATCCAACTTCAAATACTTTGAACTGGTTGCAGACAGACCCTCACATGGGTGTAATTTTTTAATCTATTGAGCTGAACTAATAGTTCTGTGCTAATTAGCTTACTTGCAGAGAGCTGGATATAAGATTGATACCAGTCCCTTATCTGTAGTGAATATGAAGCTACGGCCGGTTAGCTTAGCTTAGCATGAAGAACAAAATCTGTTGTCGACCAGCTGCCTGGTCAACTCTCTGTTTGTACAGATTAAACAAGATATAACATGTTGATTATTAAGATTTAGAGGTGCTGGTACAACAGGTAGACGTTCCTGTCCTGTCAAAACTGTAAATATTTTGTCTTTCCGCTCCGCAGCCCAGCTCCTCATCAGCCTTCCACACAAACTAAGGAGACCTTCAGCCCTGAGCTTGTGTCCTGCACTGACTCTGACCCTCTGGAAGGGGTTCTGCAGCACAAGGAGAACTCCTCAATAAGAGTCCTCCAGAAGAACAACCACCTGGAAGCCGTCGTTGAAGACCGCGCCCCGACGGAGGCGAGCTTTTTTCTGGGTGACGGCCGGGGCGACCCCGACGGTCCGAGCCTCGCGGCGCAGAGCCGGCCGAGCAGCTGTCAGATACAGACACCGGTGGAGGTGCACTCGCCCATGGAGACCGGCTGTGAGGTGAACTGCGGGGTGAAGGAGGTGTGTTCAGGAAGAGAGGAGAGCGTTACGACATCAGATACAGAAGAAAAGACTGTCGCTCACCCGGACACAGAGACGGTGAATCAACCGGAACGTTCTGAGGAGGCAAATACAGAAAACTGCTTTGAGACAGAAAGATGTGGGAACTCTGTGTCAACTTTAGATTTGAAGGACAGCGAGGCTGAATCTCAGGAGGACGTTCTGAGAGACGTCTGTTCTGAGAAGCAGGCTTCAGAAAATCGTGTCCTCTCTGAGGTTAATGGTCTTGAGCACGATGGCGCCGCCGAGGGTGACGCTGCTGATGTCAGCTGTCTGGAGGAGGTGAAGAACGAAGGAAGTCCTGAATCGGAGACGCACCTTGAGTCAGAAATCCAGGAAGAGACTCACGACGTGCACAGCGTCTCACAGGTGGAGAGCGCTGGCAACGACCCCGTTCAACAGCAAGACGAGAGCGACGAGGACAGCCGCTCGCTGCCGTCCTCCAACGGGAGCATCGTCAAGGTCAGCGACGAAGAAAGCATTTGTGACGAGAACGAGGACTCGGTCCACGCTCACAACGGCTACATGAAGACGTCTCCTGAGGACGTGGCTCTCTGGTCAGAAGCAGAGGCCTCCAGTAGAAACATTTTAGACCTGCACATGAACGGCTGTTCTGTGGAAGAGGACGTTTCCACCCAGGAGGACGAGAAGCTACGATACCTGAGTGAAGTCAGCGAGCTGAGTAAATCTCTGGACCTTCACTCCATGGTAACTGGTGGAGATTTGACTGAAAACAGTGATTTCAGCATCTTAGAGAGCAGCTGCTCGCCTGGACTAGCTGATAGTAAATGCACAGAGCAGGAAACTCTGTCCTCGCTGTCTGTGGACACCTCAGAGGAGACTCACGAGGTGGAGGCGCATCAAACAGCCGAATGGCTCCTAAACTCCATGAAACCACATGTAGTCGAGCCAGAGCAATGAATCATGGGAGCTGCAACACATTTGATGACAGCACAGAGACAAGCTACACACACAAATATCTGCTCGGTGTCTTCTCAACGTGAACGATCCGGTCTGTCAGCCCCGGACAGAGGCTTCAGCACCACAGCTCCAGACACAGTCATTTAAACTTTGTGCTGTCACATGTTGTAGGTCTAACTAAAAAAAAACCTGTATATTTAATTTGACACACATCACATTCATTTACACTCAGGTGCATTAAATACTGGCAGTTTCTCACCTGTAGCTGGCTCCTCTGCTGTGGATGATGATTGGCTCTTAGAGACCAGCAGAGGGCGCTCAAGCTCACTAAAGGAAACCTGCCTCATGGTTCAGGTCTGAACAGCTGAAGGTTTCATTGTTGTGTAGACAGATAAATTCACATTCAGATTTACAGCCTCAATTAATGTGAAACCCATGAAAATCACTGCAGTAAGTGAGTCGACATCTGCGTCCACCTGAATCCTGAGCGTGCTCGTTAAATAGTGATAGAAGCTGTGTCTGCAGATCAGAGATCAGCATTAAACCACTTCTTAACGTTTGGTGTGTGAGTTCACCTCGTAGCACACGCTGCTCTGAACAAGGCGGCAGTGCTGATCTGTGTTATTATCATGACGGATCAGAGGGAACGAACCGACGTGTTAGTCCAACAAAGCACAAACGAGTGTTTGTCATGTTGAAGACATTTGATGCCCCCCAGTGAATGATCGATAAGAACAAACAGAAGCAGTGAATAACATTAAAAACAGTTTTCACACTGGAACTGCTGGCACCTTTTCAGGCTTGTGATCGTTTTGTGCGTTCTTGTATTTTCTGGAACATGTTCTGCTCTTTAAATGGATTTTATTTCGTAATTAAAACTCGTTAAAGAGGAAACGATGGCGGCACCATGTTTTCTAAACACTGAGCTTCATCCTCGTCAGTCGAGGTGTCACATCTGCTCGGCTGTTTATTTCCTGTCGGCTGGATTCTTTTTGTCAGACATCAGCGTCTTTTCTAACTCACTGCAGTCGGTTCAGGTGAGCGCAGGTTGGACCTTGACGTTGTTTTCTCTTGCTGTTGCAGCCGCTGCTTGTGTTGTTTTATAAAAGGGACCCAGAGTTTTTTGTGCACAGAAATGAGCCTCGTCACAGACGTGGGATCTAGCAGGTGGACTCTGGAGTGCTGGGTTTTGCTTTCTCTTAACACTGTAAATTAGATTTATTTTAAATTTTTTTGCAGAGTTGAATTGCTTTTAAAAAAAAGTTTGTTTTATTACTTTTTTAAAATAATGTTCAGAAGCAAAGGTCTCCTTTCGTTTCTGTGGAGACTTTCTAACATGGATCTTCATGGACAACCTGAGTGACGATGTCCATGTAAAGACACAGACTATGATCTAGTTTTATTTCAAATAAATAGTTTTTCTTCTTTACTGTGTCGTGTTTCACTGTTGCTGCATCACGTCTCAAAAACAGGTAACTGTTGGAGTAATCCTGCCGCCTAGTGGCTAAAAATGAAACAACGCCTTTAAGAACCACACTGAATTTTAAAAAAACAGAAAACAGGGCTGGTGCTGGTTGGTGATTTCTCCGCTTTACTCCAGATACACTGAAGTTTCCAGTGTTTAACATACTGTACAAAACATCTGCTGATTTTTTTTAAATGTGTGTCAGACATGAAAAGAGAAAATAAATCTGCATCTTGCTCATTTTAACCAGTGAACTGATAAGTGTGTTAATCCACAATAATTAATTAGTTTGGATCAGGGCTGCAGCTAACAGTTTTCATAATGGATCACTCTTATTTTTTAGATGAATCAATTGTTAGGTCTGAAAAAAAAATAATAAATCAAAGTCTGAAAAATCCCACCAGAGCCCACAGTGAAGGCCGCTAATTACTTTTTTATACAACCATCAGAAAAAAAACAATTATATTCAATTTATAATGATATAAAACAGAAAAGCAGCAAATCCTCATATTTTAGAGGCTTTTCTTGATTTAAATGACTGAAACAATGTATTATTTAATGGAAATTTTGCTTGTTGCTTAATTTTGTGCCGATTGACTGATTAATCGACTAATTGTTTTAGCTCTGGTGTGCATATCAATATCGTTGGCAAGTCCTTCACCAGTGGTTTATAGTGCACAGGGGTAAGTACTGCTGCGGCAGATTTACATGATATAATTTAGAGAATAATCAGCCAAAGATTATCTGACAGGCCGTCTGTGGGATTCATGGCCGGACGTGTCAGCAGCAGCGCTGTAGAAGAAAAAACAGACTATCAGAGAAACACGCATTAATAATTCAGAGCTCATTTTAAGCTGTGCCTATCTAACAGTATTAGGGAATCATTTTCTTAAATAGGACAACTGACGCTGCGATCATGCTTTTGTTGCACATATTTATTCTCGCCGTGGCCCGCTGCACCGTTCAGACTGCTTTGTGCAGTTCTTCTTCCAGCCAGCAGATGCCATAAACGGCAGGTCAACGACTGAATATACCTCGATGGCAGTCTGGACGAGCGCCAGGGGGACAGTTTCTGTGTATTAGGCCACTGTAATGGTCCATAATGCTGATGATAAGAGAGTGCCTCGGTACCTGTTGGAGCTCAGAGGATGTAGGCAGGGTGCAGGAAGTCCTTGGGGACGATGCCCACGGCGCCGTTCAGCTCGCCGACCCACCAGCCGTGAATGTTGTACTCCTGGACCCAAAATGAACAAATAAACAACCGTGAGCCTCCGAGAGGTCCAAGGACAAGTAAACGCAGCAGGATGAAGCACCGGTTTACATTTTATTTGATCTGAGTGTACCGTTTGTCTCATATTATTCACGTGTCCATCCTGATCCCTGACCCCCAACAACAGCTGCTAAAGTAAGGAGGTTAAAAAGGTGGTGCTGTATAAACTCTGCTTCAGCAAAGGAAATCCAGCAGAGTCTGCATCCCGCCTGCCAAACAGCCCGATGTTCTGTTAGCCTCCGGGGTTTCACTCAGAAACGGGAGGAAGTGGTAAACAAGACGATTGAGACAGTGAGCGTCTGAAATCAAACAGCTTTTTTAACTGCTCAAACAGCAGCCTGCCCCCCTCCCAGACTAATTAAAACACGCCGTCATTTCTGTTCTGTGGTTAAAAAGAAGCAGGATCACAGACAGAACACGACGTTAAATCTGGGTCACAGATTAAACTTAAACACAGAATCTTCTCAGTTTGATAAAGTTCAGACGCCTTCAGGTGTTTTTCACAGCTGGAACAAACTAAACAAGCAGCTTCAGGAAATTTTTCTTCCACTGAGTCATTTTTTTATAGACTGAATAATAGCAGCATAAAAACCATGAAGGTATTACACATCCATCTGAATAGTTTTCATTGATTAAATTCATAAATAAAAATAAAATTAAGGCATTTTTGTCATTAAATAAACCTTTCTCCTGCCGTCTGTTGATGTCGTTCACAAACAATAAAATCTGATTTCTGACGAGTGAATTAAAAAATAATTTGAGCTGAATGGGAGGAATGTGTTTCCTACAGGAAGGAATGAAAATATAACTGAGACACACTGAGCTGCTGCTGCTTCAGCCTGAAATCTGACCAAAAAAATCAACAGAAGCTTCATGTCTTCATGTTTCAGGTGGTATTCACATTCACATCTGTGCTGCTTCATCACTTGTCCATCACTGAACAAACCAGTCAAATCCATGAGAGATGAAACGTATACACTCATAATAATACACAGTTAACTGGATAATAATCAATATATTCATTGGAAGTGATGATGTTCCATCATTACGGCTCATAAAGAATCAAAAACACGTTCTTCTGGATCTAAACACTCGATTCACATCCGACTGGAAGAGCTGGAGTCACATTAACGACCAACTGGTGGTCTGATCGCAGCAGTCTGGGTCTAAGTGGATCTGTAGCAGATCAGTATTTGGTCAGAGACCGGGGGGGCGTTAAAGGCCAGCAGAGGAGACGCCAGCCGGCCCCTCGTCTCTCCTCTGTTCTCCGGCAGATTAAAAATGGCCGCGTGAAAGGTTTGCCTCGCCGCTAACGAGGCGAAGAAGCGCTCAGCTACACGAACACGTACAGCACATGTGCAGACACATATACATACATGCATTTATATATATCACAGATCAGATCTCAGATCAGAATCAGACTTCACTTCATCTCGTCAAAGGTTCAGCTCATCGCCCGGACCCGACCCCTCTGTGGAGCCAGAGGAACGAGGCCTGCAGCTAACGAGACTCAAGCCTTCTCACAGCACAGACAGGTACCCGCAGAAAGCAGGCCTCATGCCCCCCCCCACCTGAACCTCACTGACAGCTCTGAGCGGGATGTTCCAGCACGCCTGGTTCCCCGACAGTCGGCGAGCGTTTGAGCTCAGGAAGTTGAGCCTGAAATGGTCTTTTCGAGCCGCAGAGAGCTGGCTCTGGTTCCTGTTGGCGATAACGTGAACAGAGGAGGAGGAGAGGGGGGACAGACGGACGGGGGGGAGGCATCGGAGAGAGGGAGCGAAACAGTTTTTCTCTCCCTTGGGGGCGTCGCGGCACTATTCCGCCGACCGCAGTGACAGAGAGTTTTATTTATCTCCGCGGCCCATCTGTGCAGTCGGTCTCAAATTCTCCCCGAGAAAGGTCTTTTGGATTATCAGCGCCGCCATTTTAATACAACTGCTACATCACAGAGTGGGCGCCAATGGCAGCGGGAGTCTGTCAGGCGTGCAGAGTCCATCTTCCTCATACTTGAAGCGGGTTCATCCAGAGTACACCTGCTGTAATAGGGACATTCCAAGAGGCGTGAAGAGTAAATTATCCAAATGACAAGAACTGAGCTCACTCCTCAACGTCCTCGTCCTTCTGTTTGTCTTCCTGTTTGTCTCTGGGGCTCATTTGTTTTCAGGTGGTTTTGGGTCTGATGCTGCTGCCGGGGCAAAGCGCAGGCACCGGACGAGCTGTTTAGTATTCGTCTGAAATGGGAGACGCTCTGGGGAGGGAAAAACCAGGCGTCCCTGAGTGGTTGGGTTTGGGGAAATGTCTGGTTTCACCTCATTAGCGAGATGTATCAGGATCTGTGTTGTGTGAGAGGTTGCGTTTGCTGCAACCTGGATGCAGATCAGACCGGATCTGAGCAGGGGGAGGGAGGGAGGGGGCCGAACAGCGCCGTGCGGTGGCGGCTGCGGCGCGTTGACTCGTTGACCTCCCAGTGACTCCTCCGCCGAGAGAGAGCGGGGAATGAGCAGTGGGCGGGGCTGGCGCTGAGAGTGGGTTGCCATGACAACACCTGCAGTGTACCGGCGCGATCGTTTATTTACCACTCAGGGGGCTGGCTAATGGCGGCGCTCTGATAGGCCCATCGCTCACGTCCCCGACCGCAGGACGGATTGACAGCTACCCGAGCCTGAAGCGGGGAGAAGGTGAGTCGAGGTTGGTCGGACGCGGTGAGAGGCGGCGGGTGAGGCAGGTGTCACACCACGCCACGCCACCATCACCCCCCCAACAAAACACAGCTTTAATAGCCGTTTCAGAAAACAACGGTTTGGGTGTTTTTGTCGGAAAAATGTAAAATTCTGTGGAGACTCGGACTGCAGGTCCTCATCCTGTTCTCGAACACGCACACACATGCTCCCAGATGACACACACACACACACACACACACACACACACACACACACACACACACACACACACACACACACACACACACACACAGTCCCAAATGCATACAAACTAGGGGGAGTGCTAATAAGCCTGACACATGAGGCATCTCTCCTCGGCCACCAGCTGACTGAGGCAGGCCTTGGGCGTGATGGAGCGCAGGAAGTCTCTCATTGCCCTGCCGCTGAACCCACCGCCTGGGTGTTACAATCTCCCTCCCTCCCTCCCTCCTCCCTCATCTCCAACCCCCTCCCTCCTATTCCTCTCTTTCCATCTCTCCTGAAGCAGCCCTTCTGCTTGCATCCTCTCTGTTTTTTTCTTTCTCTTTCCTCCTACATAGACTCTCTGCAGTCCCTCCATCACTGGTCACTCTAACAAAGAAACATGGACACCTCCACCAGACAGAAGCCCATGATCTCTGAGCCGTTATCAGGTTAGTGAGCTCTCCTCGCTGCTCACAAACAACCCAATAATACCTGAAACTGCAGGGGAAAGTGCGTCTTTCTGGATCCCGCGCCAAAAGAAATCTTGTGGAAATCCGAGCAGAAATATGGACGATCATTTCACACAACCAGAGATCCAAACGGCTACTTAGTGTCCATTTTTTCCAAGTGGGCTTTTAATTAAATCAGTGAATTGGCTTCAAATTGGAAACATGACGGAGCATGAGAACGTTTGAAAATATCTCAGGGACGATGAGATTTAATAAAAAGAAAAGCTACTCGCTCCTTTCTAACGCACGCCTGGGATTACAGATAGCTCCTTAACTTAATAGCAGTTTAAAGCGGATTTGTGTATGCCACTGAGTGTCTGTAATGATGGCTGTTTACGCCGCCCCTCATTTATAATAATTAAGCAGAATGGATTGGGGGTGGGTTGCTCGGACGCGGTTCTGGGCTATTGGCTCGGGCTGAATAATGACCTACTGTAGTTGACCGGGGGATGACCGCTGCCTCCTGCGTGACCCCAAACCCCAGACTCACCCCCTGCTACTTTGGGTGGTAAATAGGATGTCTTGCCTGTCTATAGCGTCTTGGTGTCTATGGCCACAATAGCAGCTAGGGGTCTTTAAATGGGTGTGTGACAGAGAAAAGGAGAAAGGAGTGGGGGGGGACAGGGTTCACACAAAAGAATAAAGGGATCCACTCTCTTTGTCTCTCGCTTGACTTTTCCCATCTGATTGTTTGCCCACTTTCCTTTTCTTCGGCTGTATTCAGTCGGAGTGACCTGTGGGCAGCGGGCCAAGCCGGCTTGTTAAACATAGAAGAAGCCTGCGATGACCCCAAAGAAAGACGCAGGTAGCCCGGCGAGAACACGAGCCGCCATTTAAACACAAAATGAGTTTTAGAATTTGTGATATCATAACTTGTATTAACACTGTAGAGCGTAAATCACAGCAGGTAAATCTATGAGGCTGTAAATCAGCTTCTGGTGTTTGTATAAGTTGTCATTTAATAAAGCCGTCTCGCTGAGGCTGCGCCAGAATCCGCCACAAGGTGTCAGCGGTGTCCACGTTCTCGTCGTCTCTAACAGCAGCTGCAGCCCAACGCTCGGGCCAAATGTGATGTGACGCTCTGCTTTGGGAGACGTGCCGGATTGGCTGGCCCGTCTCCCTCTCTCTGGGTTTTGGTTGGACAGCGGATGGAGGAGGAGAGGTGAGCAGGGCAACGGAGAGAAAGAGGAAGAGGTGGCAGCAGCGCCTGCCAGAGTTTTAAGGACCCTGGATGGGTTTGTGCCATAAATCTCTTCCCACTCCATCCCGCCGTTCTCCATGAGTGCCTGTGGGAATACAGGAATGTGACAGCTGACCTGTAGAGCCCATGTCTTTTGATTCTGGATACATAAGACGCATTAGAGGGCAAGAATGCAGGACAGCCTTATGGCTCAGTGCGGGAGCCAGTACACACATCAGCTTTTAGCCGCTGTGATAAATGAATCTGAAGCCTCACAACACATTGTTAATCCTATGACAAATATCTGCTTGCATGTTTCAGGCTGTGATGCAGCGGAAACGTGCATGAAACATCTCAACAATTTAAATCCAGTTAAAAAAAGTGTGCGAGTGTGATTCTGCAAAGGACGGAGCGCACCGGGATCAGTCATCACACACTAAAATGTCAGAGTAAAGCCATAATGTGCATCAGAAAAATGCAAGCTCTCAGAAATGAAATGCCAGAGCAAAGCTCACAAGACAGATTTCACGGTGTGTTTCTCCCTCATGTATCAGCACGCCGAGCATCGCCGCCGAGCTCTGCGGAGAGCAAGTTCGGCATCGCTGAAACCAGCGGCAGAGCCTCGCTGCCAGATTAATTCTCTTGAACTAATGGGATTCATATGAGTTGTGAGGTACCTAATTTATTTACTTTGTCAGTGATGCACACACACACACACACACACACACACACACACACACACACACACACAAACAGCGACACGCTAGGAAAAAAAACACAAATACAGTAAAAATGCCCCCACTTTACAGTAAGTGAGAGATCAATAATGATGGATGAGGGCCTTTTATACAATCGGCATGTTCTCCTCAGTTCACAGCCATATGACACCCCGCCTGTGGCTATCCCATCCTGCACTGCAGCAGTCAATCACACCCCAGCTTTAAAAATAACAGTTTGTTAGCACCATTGATTTAGCACTTAGAGCGTGTCCTTATTACCTTGTAATTATGGTCAGTGTTGACATAACAGCACAGACAACCGGGCCTCCCACCCTCTAAGAGAATTTATGGGCCCTGGTTTTATTACGGCCATTTCGTGTGTCTGGGTCCCCGGTTAAGCGACAGACTTGAGTTCTAGCCAAGGGCCCGTATTTCACTCATCGAGGTCAGGGTTCTCAGGAATCCCCCGTAAAACCGAACGCCGACGGGGGCCCGCGCGTGCACACAGAAGACGCAGGGAAGCCCTCCCCAAGGGCTCGTTAAAATAAATAGCCGATTACGAGCTATAATCCAAATAATGCTATTCATGAGGGGAGCGCCACACTTTCAGGACGCAAAACGGGACGCGGGTGGAGTCGCGTCGAAGCCGTCCGGAGATCACCTCTAAATAATTTACAACCGGACCCCCGCTTTAAATCCATTAGAGGACAGTTAGAATGCTCTCTCGTAGTCTGTCACCATGTTATGACTTCAGCCTACAGCTCGACAAAACAAGAGTAATCTGTGTCATTAAGACGGCGAGATACTGCAGCCGAGTCGAGCTTCCGACCCGGACTTGGTTTGCTTTTAAGTTCCTCAGCGAAGCAGAAACCTGATCCATACAGTGAAAAGCAATACGGCGGGCGGGGCTGAGGCTACACGGAGCCGCGTCCCCTTTGTTTCCCCAAGTACGCCGCCTTTGTCATCCTCCCATGAAAAATGCACACGGCTGTTTTGACATTTTCCCCTATCAACCAGCGCGCACGCACGCACACACACACACACACACACACACACACACACACACACACACACACACACACACACAGACGGCTGGTCTCATTTATCTGACCGTGCCAACAGAACCTCAATTAAAAGTCCATCTTGTGTGAAGGGCAGATTTCACCTGAGCCATGTCTGCTCTTACAAACAGAAGACTTGATTTTGAACCTCGGCTTCTAAAAACCACCCAAATATTACAGATAATTAAAATTCAGGGGCTCCAACTGCTGATTAAGGATGCAAGAAATCGTGCGTTTGGATACAGAATTTCTCAATCTCTACCACATAATTACCAACAAAAAAGCCGAATATATGGCCATTTCTTCCTCCCTCTGCTCTTCAGATAATTTAGCCTAAACACAGACCATGATGAGTCAATTTCAAACCGACCAATAGCAACGGTCTGGGAACAAGTCCCTGCACGCAGCAGAGTAAAAGTGCCCAAATTACAAGCCATTGATTTCCAGTAGGGTGGCTCTTCACTGGTAGATGCTCTGCATGTAACTACGAGAAGGCCATAAAACACGAGGAAATAGATTGAGAGAAAAGAGCTGAGATGCAGGATGGCTTCACCTGCAGTTTGTGTCAAACAGAAAGGAAGAGCTGCGCATGGCTGCCTACTCAATTAACCCCCGCGATAGAGGCTCCGTAATGAACAACAGCACCATTACGCAGCGCCCGAATGGCACTTCACCCTGGTGGCCTGGGAAAAAGACAACGCCGCTGTCGGCGCTTCGCTGCTGCGACGAGACAAGCGCTCGCTGACAGAGGAGTTTAGACGTTGGGATATCAGCATGTTCGGAGAGTAAATGAGGAGGGGGTGATTACTGGAGCTGATGTTGTTTAACCCTTAAATAATTACAAATTTCACACGTCAGCATCTCGTTTTGGTCATTTTAAACTACTGTAATTGCTCCTGTAACTGTGTCAACGAGTCGAGGGGGCAATCGGGAACGATTCCCGCTACAGATGAACGGCAGAGCAGTGATCTCCTATTTCCACCGAGGGGGGGCAGAGTGTCCAGAAACCACGGGATTGTGACAGAGGTTTAAATAACCTTCCTGGATTATTTCTGATGATGATGATGATGATGATGCTGACCTTGCTGATGATGTAGATGAGATCTCCTCTGTGGAAGGCCAGCTCGTCGGGCTCGTCGGCCTGGCAGTCCCACAACCCCTGGTAGTAGTTCGCATAATCTGAAGACCACGCTGAGAGGAAGTGAAGAGCACACGTTTGAATAAAAGAACAAGAACACGTTTCCCCCCCACCGTGAACTATTACACTGGAAATGAGGTCCTGACCTGGTTTGTTGTTCCTCTCGCCCCTCTCATCGGTGGGATCTGGGAAATCCTCTTCTAAACGGGGCAAACAGCAAAATGATGTTAGAGACAGAACATTTATCCTCGTCTGACTGAACATTCATGAACAGGATTCTATGATATCAGTTCATGGTTTAACAGGAAGCAGCAAAATAATGAAAAGAAATAACCCGACTCAAGAAGAGACGACGTATCAGAGGTTTCTTTTTGTTTCACACATTAAAAAACAAAACGACAGAAAAACAGAAGATAAAATAATCAAATGGATCATCAGCCAATCCCTGACGTGGATGATGAAGACACAAGATGTCGATTTTTCTTTAATCAGACTGTTCATGTGTGAGACACAGGCGGGAAAAGTTAAAGAAAAAGAGGCTGTTTAAGGCGCGGAGGCGGACGTGTCATTGACTGAGGGGCGTGGCCCCCGGTGGTCTGAGAGGTGACACAGTGATACGCCTGCCCTCCGTCTCCCACATCCATCCGTAACAGCAGCAGGCTGACAGCAACGCCACGACCAAGCAACACTATCCACCTCCCAGCACAACCTGCGCCTCCGCTTCCAGGAAGACCAGGGAGGACGACACGCGCACACACACACACACACACACACACATACATACACACACACACACACACACACACACACACACACGCAGAGCGCGCACACACACACACACACACACACACACATGCAGAGCGCGCACACACACACACACACACACACAGACACACACATGCAGAGCGCACACACACACACACACACACGCAGAGCACGCGCACACACACACACGCACGCACACGATGTGCACACAGACACTCACACACACACATGCAGAGCGCGCACACACACACACAAACACACAGACACAGACACAGACACAGACGCACACGCAGACGCACACGCACACACACACACACACACACACACACACACACACACACACACACACACACACAGTTGTTCATTTCAACTGAACAAAATTTCCTTTCAAAAGCAAAAGAGATGATTATAAATCCAGGAATTTCGGCGAAATCCGACTTTGTTACCAAAGAGAAACTCAACAGAGAGCATTTGTTCAGCCGCTCTGCAGAGGAGCATCCTTCAGTCGAGAGGCCACCGCTACGGGCCAACGGTTTCTATATCAAAGTGATTTAATTTTCCACTCAATAAAATCAGTCATCAGCACCAGAGCCGATACCACCATCGCTCTGCAATCCGCCTGCGTCCGAGCCGCGCTCGGAGTTCTGCTCCGACAAAACCGAGGGAGCATCGTCTCAGAGAAAATGATGCTCGACACCTCTTCGCTAGTTTGGCTACAACACACGCATGATGTATCTGACAAGGGTGTGTGTTAACAACTTTAGGAAAATAATCTAAAACTTGAGCAACTGTTGCAAAGTAATCTAAAACATTCATGTGAGCAATGAATGAAGTCAGACAAAATCAGTCCAGTCCAGCCTTTGCAAAGACCACGTCCTGTGCGGTCCTGATCGATGAAACCGACCACAAAAATCTAATAATTTAACAGTATCTAATCGCCGTGCAGAAGATGTAAGTGAGCAACGCGAGGCGCAGAATGATTGATAAGCGAAGGGGTGAGAAAGTGAACGAAAGAGCCCGTCATTCGATATGCCATCTGTGGTCAGGGTCTGTACCTCTTCCCAGATGGCTTTGAACGCCGGCGTGACAGTCTGAAGAGTGATTTCCCTCTCACCAGTGATTTTGGCAAAGGTAATGTACTCACTGAGTGAAACAGAATCTTGATGTATCTTATTTAATAGAACGAGTGATGGACGACGGCCCTGAGAAGATCAGATCACCCCTTTTGTCCTTCTCGGGATCTTGTAGCCACCCTGACACGTGGGACTGTCTCCCCCTCAGCAGGGACTGTTCTGGGCTCTCGTAACATTCTCAATCAAACTCTAATTTCTATTAAAGATGTGACATTAAGAGCTCCAGAACTATTTTAAGCCCTGAGAGATGCAGTTTTTACTTCCTTTCAACTAAATTGCTGTTGCTAGGCAATTTTAGCCAAAACTCTGCTCAGTGGATTGAATTGTGGGCTATTTGTTGCCTGGCAACATTAGCTAATTGGACATTCTATGACAGAGCATTCGGAGCCGCACGGCTCTCGCTGACTTCAACAACATAACTGTTTCTCAGCAGATAAGGAGGGACGGCAGAGAAAGCTGATCTCCAGTCAGCGTACGGAGAATCTTCCCTTCCTGCCCCGCGCGTCTCTGCGGCAGCCCCCTCAGCTCAGACAAGCTCATTAGTGTTGTTTGATTTAACGTGAGTGATCCGTGCGGGTGCTGTGGTGATAGGGAGGCACCTGGCAACACAAATATCACAGCCAGGAGAGATCATCACAAATATTTCTTGTTGCAAAAACCCCTCAGAGCTGGAGTGTGTGTGAGGCAGAGCGACTCTGTCTGACTGAGTATCATGAGAGTTTGTGTGTGCAGCCTTCCTGTCTATTTGTGTGTGTGTGTGTGTGTGTGTGTGTGTGTGTGTGTGTGTGTGTGTGTGTGTGTGTGTGTGCCTCTGCATGCGAGGTAACCACATCCTCATACCTGGCAGCACCTCATAGATATCCTCTTCCTCCTCGTCGACCTCCCCCGTCTCCTGCCCTCCTCCCCATTTGCCGCTCGGAGGGGCCTGGGCGGCACCGAGCCGAGGCGGGGGAGGGCCGGTCACCCCCTCAATGTCATCATAGGTCTCCTCTTCCTCCTCCTCTTCATCATCGACGGGGATGACGGCGGAGCTGAGATCTACGAGGGAAGGGGAGACAGCGTGATGGGCGGCGTTAGCGTGAAGATGGAGCACAGCGTGGCACAAAGACACAAACATGCATTAAAGGGTGAAGTAAGAGAAATGCTGGAACGGCCGGGACTGCACGACAGGCAGGACACGTGCCGAACAGCAGCAGCGTAGGGTGGAGGTCTGCAAACAACAATCATTTACACTATCCATCAATGGGTTTTAATTTTTTTAATCAAGCAATTAATTACTCATTCTGAAACAGTAAAAACTGGCCGCTATAATTTCCCAGAGGCCAAGACGACTTGACTTGACGTCTTCAAACTGCTTCAAGCCTAAATAAAGTTCATGTACATTTATATCAAGTCAGAACCAGCAAATGAACTAAATCATCTCTCATCAACTGCTGTCGATGGACTCCTCTTTGGCTCTCAGACCCCCTCCCTCCATCCTCTGCATCTCTGTTTATCATTAACATCTGAATGTCGGGTTGTCTGTTGGCTCGCTGTTTTAAAAACTACTCGACCATCCCAGGAGAAAAAAAACACCCCGTCTGGCCCTGAGATGTTCAGGAAGAACCTCCAGTCAGAGCCAAACAGCTGCTTTTAGCTGCAATGCTGCTCATAGATGGACATAACTCCCTGATAATCTCAAAGCCCCCCCCCCCCCCCCCCCCCCCTTTGATTGGTCTCTCTGCTGCATTTTGGGGATCACAGCACTGGTCTATTATATTTGGAGTTGATTTAATCTTTTGTTCTTTATTTCACTTCAGTTTGAAAATATAATTCTTAATTTATTTTCTTATTGTTTTTGAAATCTATTCTCATGCTTTGCTTGGCCTACGTGAAGCACTTTGAATTGTATCTGTGCTTGAAATGCGCTTCATAAAAGAAATCCTTAAGACACATTATACAGTATACAACCACAGCTTGCACTCTTCCTGTCTGTATCTCTGCCATCACTATCAAATACAACATGGTAAAAATAATCCGAAGCCAGCCTCGTTCTCAGGTAAATCATCATCTATACGTTCTGGATCAGACTGCAGTTTGTAGTAAAACTGGGCTGGGAGGCAGTAAGACAAACTGCAGAGTGTCTGTTACTTCCCGCAAATCAGTGGGCCGGCCCGAGCCCATTTTAGAGTAGACGGGGCTCGACTGCTCGCTCAGATGGAGGAGCCGTCTCATTGCAGGCGACTGGCCGCTGCAACGCGGGGTATCAGGTCCTCCGCCGTACACCGGCGGCCCAGCAGAAATCAATGTCACTGGAGGATAACCAGAACATCTACCAATCAATTTCCTGTAAGCTGGAATTCAGTAGGAGGGTTAGAGGAGGAGTGGCGGGGGGTGGGGTGGAGAAGAACTAGAGCTACATGATGGTGCACATGACATGGCGGGTGACACATCGAATGAGGAGATTCAGGACTCGCGTGCTCGTCTTCGTGATGGATCGGCCGGTTTTCATCGGAGTCAGAGATGATAAAGGGCTCCCTTTCACTTCTGACCTTTCTGCCCCCCCACAAACACGAGCAAACTTTGAGAACAAAGGAGGTTGGACGGTTTAAACTGCTTTAACTGTATTTTCCAGTTGACCTATGTGGCTTTTAAAAAGTCAGTTTTAAGTCAATCTTATTTCTACAGCCTCACATCCGTTTGTCTGCAGGGCTTTACAATGTGAACACGTGACACCCCCCATCCTTAAACCTTTGACTCAAGAAAGAAAAAAGAAAGGGAGAAACCTGAGGAGAAGCCATACAGCAGAAACGCTCTGCAGCAGAGAAAAGGCCACAGAAATGGCCCTGCTCACCTCTGAGGACGATCTTGATTTGGTCCACCCACTCCCCGGCCTCCTGAGGACTGTTGGCAGTGAACTGGAGGGAAGGAGCCACAATAACGCTGCGATTATCATCACACCTAAAGGGGCTTTTAAACCACAAATACAGGTCCCCATTTTTAATCTTTGTGGTGCCTTAGCGATCTAATTAGAAAGAAGAAGAGCAAATAGAAAGTGTCCCTGCTGTAATGGCTGTGAAATGATCAGACGTCAGACCATCTGTCTCTAAAATATTTAATTAAGACATATAAACTCTTAGTGCATTTAATGCTTCATTCAGACATGAATAAAACGTTTGATGGATTTACATTTAAGTCTGACTGATGCTGGATTTTTGAAGACAATATAAAGATTTGAGAGTTAAATAATGATAAATAGCCAAATATTTATTTATCTAAACATAATGACATATAAGGCCCCAAAAAACAATTATTTCAATTATTTTCATTTTCATCTAATGATTTATTTCTCAGTTAATCAATGAATTATTTAGATTATAAAGTATCAGGAAAATCCTAATCACAAAGCATTTATTTATTTATTCATTTATGTGAAAGGGGCAGCACACATTAATGAGCATCAGTATGTGAGTACATGTGTTAATGTGTCGGAGTTAGCAAGCCTGCTAATTTACATACGTAGTCCTTTGGCAGGTGACAGACAGACGGACACAGAGGAGGTAGACGAGAAAAGAAAATAAATAAATATAGATAAAAATAGAGGACTTCACATTTGAAATGCCTCAACCAGTTCATCTTTCAAAAATGTCAATTAAACATTTAATTGATTGTCTAAACAGTTGATCAGCTAATCCATTATCGACTAATTATTTCAGATCTAATCACATGATGAATAAGGAGCCATTAAATTCATTTTTTAAAGATCTGTGACCAGGACACATTCTGTACCTGCAGGTGCTCTCCACACCACCAACTATGTAATGGAGACCTCAAACTTACGTTCACCATTAATGTGCTGCCATTTATTCTGACTTATTGGGCCACATATGCAGAGAAAGCACAATCTCCACATGAGCTTCAATCAGCTGATGTTTTGGTTGAGTTGTAATTTAAATTTTATTTATATTTCTGCTGGTAAAAAGGGTTATTTTAACATAAAGACACTCCATCAGCCTGAAAAAGTCTTTCTACAGTAACATCTATGAAAACAAACTCCTTTATTGAATTCTTTTAGTTCGTCAGCACAGGCTGGTTGTGGTGAAACCGACCTGGAAGGAACGGCGTCCAGGGGCGAAGAGCTCAAAGCAGGCGTTTTTTTTGGAGTCCTTCCTCAGGTTGGTCACCAGCTGCACACTGTAGTCGCTGATATAGAAGGAACCCTTCTGCTGTTTATCTGCAGAGAGGAGCACATGCTGCAGCACGCTGTGTTCATGAACCTGTAACGTTTCTGCGTGCTGCTAGTTCACACTAACCTTTTTCACTCCCGAAGTAGTAGAAGATGAGGTTGTTCAGGACACACCATCTCTTTTGCCACTCTGAGCCGAAGAAGCTGTGATCTAGAGAAAGAGGTGTGCCGTTTACTGAGTATTTTGCAGACATTAAAACCGCCCTGATGTAGTCGACACCACCCGTCTAGCATCCCAAATAACTAAAACAAGCACTTGACTCAGGGTATCTAGATGCTGCGGTACCTTTTCGTTTCTTCTCCAAGTAGCCTTGCTTTAAGGTGTTGATGATGTCCTGGGCTGGCACGGGGGGGATGTCACCAAAGTCTGAGAACAAAAGCAGGTAATCTGTCTGTAAGAAGTGAGGAAGCTGTGAAAAACTGCCATCACAATTTCCCAGAGTACAACGTGCCTTCTCCTTCCAACCCCAAAGATATTCAACATATAATACAAGAGAGACGGCAGCAAATCCTCACATCTGAGGAGCAGAATCAGAGAACATTTGGGTTTTTTCTTGATAAATGAGTTAAAAAGCTTAATTTGTTATTGGAATAGTTTCGGCACCAACTCCTAATAAGCTGCACTTAAAACGGTCTTCATTCCTGAGGCAAGACACGCACGAACGCACGCACGCACGCACGCACGCACGCACGCACGCACACACACACACACGCGCGTACACACACACACCATGAATATAAAGTCTGGGTGTGTGTGTGTGGATCAAATACGTCCCTGCTCGGCTTTAGGAAACTGGGATCAATACATTTACAGTGCTGCTGAGCACTGCGGTCCATTCATCTGCTCACGCTGCACTTTTAATGTGAGCGAGCTTCCTGTGGAAATTCAAACAACTCTCTTCAATTTGCAAAGTCAAATTTTAATCATGAGAGGACACTTCAGAGGATGCACCATGCAGTTCACATAGTGTTTAGACTGTTGTTCCTGGAAACAAGCAGTTTCACAGAGAAATTATTTTTCACTGTACACATGACAGACTGCTGGAATATCGAGTTCAAATAAAACAATAAATAAATAAAACACATATTGTGCTCAAAAACTGATTTTTGTCTACTCAAAATTAGCATTTGTCTTTCTCTATTCTCTTGCCCCTTCCTAATCCTGACATAAAGGCCCGACTCTGAGGTCTATTTTCTTTGTAAGCTGCTGCACCGAGTATAAAAAGCAGACTGCGGCTCACTGCGGCCCCCAGTTTCTGCCTCGCAGCAGCTGCTGGTAGCATCTGCATTAGCAAGCCTGAAAAAACGCCATCGAACACACGTGGCAGTAAACATGACACAGAGCCCACTGATACCTGCACTCAATTCAGAGCTCAACAAGATATTTAGGGTCAACGGTGAAGTTCACCACAACAGACAATGTGGCGATAGACTCTCCCACAGACTCACACCAGGAGAGCAGCCACCACTCGACAACACAAGAACCCCCACAGGAACACTCCTCAGCTCCACTTTTAAAATATGCTGGGAGGGAGGGTTGGAGCAGAGTTTTAGGGGGGGCTAGTTACTGTGTGAGATGACTTTTTTGGTATTTTCACCTTTTCAGACCAGCTAAAATCTAACTGGAATCATTATAAAGTAGTTATACGGGATTCGACTCGACCACTTGACCACCAGAATGCCCCGAGAGAAGCGGCTCTAACCAGCTGGTCCATGTTCAATTTAGTTTTGAACCTCTAACGAGACCTATTGTCTGTCCTTCGGCCATTAGTAAGGAAGTTGTAAAGCTGACCCCTGCTCAGCCTCAAGGGTCGCCTTCCGCCCTGTGCTTCAGCAGGAGTACCTGGCTTTTCCATGTGTCAAAAACAAAGCTAAGCTTCCTCTGAGTTCATCAGTCAACAGGCATTAGGCTTGTAGGGAGCAAAGCAAAGGGAGAGCAGGAGCCGCCTTTTTAGCCTGAAACACAGGAACAGTTTAAAGAGCGTTTACACTCGTCCGTGTGAACCCCACGCAGACCGCTGCTGACAGGGGGAATGCCTGGAGTCCATCCCTCTCAGAACGGACCTGTTTAACTGCTGGGAAAAACCAAACAACTGGATCCTCTGCTTAAACAAAGAGCACCCCCAACATCAGACGAGCTCACACAGATCAGCGATGAAAAGCTTCCTGGTGGAACGTCCGCTCCGACCACATGATCCTCGCACTGAGAGCTGTGTTTCCAGTCTATTCCCAGCGCCGCTGTCCGAATAACTTTGATCTAGAGAGCGAAATAAAGGTGATATTGGCTTTTTGCTTGCCAAACATTTCAGAGATTTAAGTTCCCAACCGTCCAGCCCGTGATCCGATAACCCGGCAGCGCTTCGGCTCGTGGAGCTGACAGATGAGCGGGTCATTCCAGAGCAGAGCCTCAGACACCTCACTGCACTAACACGCTCACATATCATCAGCCTGCCTTTGTGGATGGACTGACCGCTGACACTATAAATACAGAGGTGCTAAGGACTGTTTTGTCAAAGAGAACCTGATTCAGTACATCATAACAAACAGCGGTCATTACGCTCCCCCACCTCATCTATCCGCCGCCAGTCCTTCCATTTTTTTCCCGGGCCTGCTTCCCTGTTGCGGCCCACTTCTAATCCCCTCATCCGTCTGCTTCCCTCGCTCTTCATTTATCTCAAAGGTCGAGCCCGGTTAATAGATGAGGAGGTGCAAAATCAACATGGGATCACTCTGATCCGCTTCAGTCAATAAACATTACACATTCATGCATGTTGAACACTTCAACGGGGGGGTGACCTGACCTCACTTCACTGTCCTGCTCTGGACGTCTCTCAAATACTGCAAACACGGACTTTAGTGAAAACAGAAACGCGTGCACAATAGTTCTAGATTCTTCCACAGGGTAGCAGCACAACCTAAACGCATCACGCTGCTTCATGCTGCCTGATCCCACCCTAAACAAAAGCCCGATCTGATTGGTCCAGAGTTAACAAAGCCGCATTTAATGAAAATCACACACTAACACCTCTCTGGGACCCATGCAATTTTAAGTGGATATTCAGAGGTAATGTTATTTGAAAATGTGTAATTTAGGGCGTTAAAAAACCCCAACAATCATCATGGTGTTTGAGTTTTGAGCATGACTACAGGCACAGAGAGACACATTAATGCATCTAATTAAGGCCTCATCAAAATCGCAGACAGACGGCACTCTTTCATAAAAATCATAAATTGCGTTATCAATTATTCAGGGCAATGCCATGACTTCATTTTCATCCCTTTTGCGTTTTAATTAGCACCATCCACAGCTTTGGTATTGACATTAATTTGATGGCAATTTATTGATATTTCAGCATAACCTATTTAGCTGAGTGTAATTACCAACAAAGAGAAGCAGATAGATGTGATGTTAGAGGAGCATCACGTGTTTGGTAAATCAAGGTGAGGAGTTGCTACAAGCCACGCTAACTGATTTTAACGGCTCTCAGCGGTCATCAGCGAGAAAAGATACAAGTCGACCCATTTCCAAATGGAAGGAAATAATCAATAGAAATTGACCAGAGATATGCGTTTAATTGATCCTGATGACAAAGGACCATTAGCATAAGCAAGCCGACCCGTGTGCTGATAAGTGCTCCGTTCTGTTGCCTTCCTGAACTTGTTTTAAACTCGGGGGGCATACACAACAATGCATCTGAGCTGCCAGCGGTTTGCCACAGCCGCCATCTCTCATTTGGTTATTCACACTCTCGCAGCATGGTGTTATGAGCTCAGCAGTTGATCCCGCAAGAAAAGGCTGATTTATGCTAGCATGACCAGAGGGAGTTAATGTATTCTCTCATTAAAATCCACTTTACTTAGGCTGAAAGTCAATCAAAGGCTGGATAGAAAGTGAATCAAAACGGAGGGAAATGGTTGGGTGGGAGGACTAATACGTTACATTAGATCTAACGGCGGCCATAATGCAACAGAGATGTTATGAAAACACAAAAACGCTCTGCAGATGTTGACGCTGCTGCAGAAGATGGAAAGCAAGCGGTCGCTTTGGCATCGTTTCTTTCAGATGGCAGGAAGGCAGAGAGGAGTGACAGCACGGGCAAGCTTCGCTCTCAGCAGGGGGACATGTACTTCCACAGGCTGGAACCACTACTGCACCCCTCCCCAGCTACAACAGAGTGAGCCAGTTACATGAGAAAGACTGGGAGAAAACAAATCTGACTCCTAACAGTTTTTACCGTCCTTCTTCCTCTTTATTTTTTTATCTAGTTATTTTTTATGCTTTGTATATAAAGGTGCAGCCTAAAGTCATGCAGACGTCTGCTGTATGTGACGAGATATAATGTCTATGGAGGAGCTGTAATTTATGAGGTTTGACAAAAGCAGAGTTTTCAAATACTGGTCGTTTCATGTGCCTCCTCTATTCTTTTTTAGTGTGTGTGTGTGTGTGTGTGTTGTGCAGTCTGAGTATTAGTCTATGTTTCTGCAGTCCTCTGTGCTTGTAGGGTTAAACCATATATTTGTGGTCATTTGTAACATTAGGTGTAACATTAGGTGACATGTCATGTCTGAAACGCCTTTTATGTTGTATTCTACTATATGATGTTCATTGTACATTGCACCCAACAGTTTTTTGCATTTTATTGATTGTTTGTTCTATAAAATGTCATAAAACAGTAAAAATGGCATCGCTGGCTCCTGATTCACAAGCTGACATACTCAGACAGCTTGTTTTTATCAACCAACAGTCCAACCCCATAGAAATAAACTTTAGTACCATGGTGGCGCCCGGCAGCTGACCTGCTGAACGGAGCCCTTTGTTGCTCTCCTGCCTTTCCCGTCTCTCGCTGTAGCAACATCAAATGAAGCAGAAATACAAAAAACACACACATAAAAAGTTTCTATTGTAATAAACTATGAAAATTAGGAAATTCTTACATTTGAGAAGCTGTCATTAGTGTATTTTTGTATATTTACATAAAAAAATGCCTCACAGCAATTATCCAAATGGTTTCTTATTAATATTCTTTATCAATGGATCCATTAAAACATCGTGTCAGCCTGCTCGTTTGTTTGGACTGAGGATGAACATGATCCTCTTGCCTAAATGTGGCAGAAAGTCCCCAGCTGGGGATTAATAAAGTCTATCTTATCTTATCTTAAATAATATTTAATGTGTTCAGTCCCTCGCAGGTAAATAAATAAAGTAACTAAAGAAAGAGAGAATCTACTTTTTAATCCAGAGAAACAGAGAAAGCCTCGACACACTGGCAGCAAAATCTACATCAGTCAGCAGTGTCCACTTCATGGGAGAGATAATAATAATTCATGGGACAATGATAGTAATAAAAATAATAATCCAGTGTATTTAGGGGATGTAGAAGAGGTGACCCCCCCTCACAGCACAGGTACGAATCAAAATCAGAGTTATCATATGTTTTCTTTCTCCTGCACTTAGTCCTTGAGCACGGGGGCTTTCACAGAGCCTTTCCCTGCAAGAGGTATTGCACTGAATGCAGCATCAGGGGGCAGGACCTGACCCCCACGTGAACCCTGCTGATGAGGTGAAACAGAAGGCAGAGAGAGGCTCCCCGGCCCTGAGGGGGCTGCAGGGAGGAATGCTGCTGACTCTACAGACGAAGCGAGCGAGACCGCAATCCTCTTCGATACTGTCCTTGATTAGGAAAAAGGATTCACTCGGTGCACCTTCACCCACCCGCCGCTCCATCTACGCCCAGGCCGAGCTAAATTGATGCATTTTTCCTCATTACAGCGGAAGGCCTCTGCTGCGCGTCCCTCCAGCGAGGCGGCCGTCAAAAGGGAGGAGAGAGACTGAGAGGCACTGAGGTTAAGGGCAGAATGTCTTCCCTGCCCTCTTCTCCTCCCCCTGATTCGATTAGGACTTCAGTCATCAATACATAAACTGTGTTTAGAACCTCCTAATGCATGTGTTTGAACCAAAGAAAACATGCAGCGCATTATATCAGGCTGCATGGTGCCTGTATCGTTGTCTAATAATGTTTAATGGGACCAGGAAGGTATGCTGGAGTGATTAAGGGTTTTTTTTTTTTGGGGAGGGATCAAGGATGTCAGTTAGGTTAGACGACACATCTTGAGAGAAAAGCTTCACGACTGAGAAAAGCAGAACGAAACAAAAACTTTAATCTACACACGAATGATCAGGTAAATATTTTATATCACAGCTTTGACTTTCTTAAATAATTTGGTTTCTGGAAATTCAGTTATGCCAACATATCTGCTGTTTCTCTCTTTTATGGTCCAACTTGGTTTGAAATAAAAAACTGCGTGCGTCTCTGCACAGGAATAGATGTCAAGTCATTCTAGGCTCTGCCTCGTTCCTACACTCGAACGTCTCAGGCCGGCCACTGTAAAGACACTAAGGGGCTAAATTTACTATGTGACATCGGCTTCCCCCTGGGCAGCCATAAGCAGCGTATACAGCGACCCTGAATTTCCCTTTTCTAGATTTACTACCACTATTCAAATGTTTAACTGCAGATACAATGATCCTCTAATCGCTGGGGATGGTTTTCAGCTGCTTCACCGACACACACACAGAGAGAGAGAAAAAAACAGTGGTAAGAATATAAATACCAACAATGGAGGAGTTGGGGCCCACAGGAGAGCCTGCATATCTGTGATAAAAACGGGATATAACGCAGTCAACGACAGAGCCTGGAGGGAAAAACACTCAGAGAAAATCAACACACTCGCCCGCTCAATGTACAGTTATTGCAACTTTAAAAGGCTTCAGTTATTTCCACTAAAATGACTTAAATATAATTTTAGCAATAATGGTAAGTAAATATGTTTGCGAGATCCGTGTTATTGCGCTGTGCTTTCTGAGTAATACCTCATGTCTATTACCTTTTTATATAATTGCTCTTATTTTATAGTCACTGCTATTACATATTGTGCCAATAAACAACAACGTGATGGGATCGTTCTTTGACTCCTTTCATAAATCAGCAGCCGCGGTCGCTGGGCAACAGGTGTGACACAAAATGTATTCTGTGGAGGAAAATAAGGCCAAACGCTCCTCAAAATCAGTGTCTTATTAAATCTGATGCAGGTGGTTTTACTCCAAATTAACATATTTATTACAATTATTTTACCGTGGACTAAATAATAGACTTTTTAACTTATTTGGACTCATACAAATAAAAATACCAGTTTACATAAACAAATCATAAAAACAGGATTATTTACTTGGGCAAATTTTTCCCATTAAAATCAAAAGTTTTGCTGTTTTAAATTTAATTTGTCAGCAAATAAATACTGTGACATACTGATTATATACTGACATTTTTAGCAGGTTTCCATTCAGTCTTTCATAAAACAGTGTGAGTAAAGGCTGAAGAATTCATTCATTTGGCCTTTTTGGAAATAATGAAAATGTGTTTTTTTGTTTTCCTTTTTTTTTTTTAACAGGAAGTTTCAAAATAGCTTCAACCAAATAAATAATGTTAATATTGTATAAAACCTATAAAATGTAGTATTAGATTTTTTTTAGATATGACCAGTTAACATTTACTAAAAAAAGAAAATCGAATAACAATTAATTAGGATTTTTCAAATATTCAACTTTTTTGTAATAATTTTTTTAAAATCTTTTTTATTTGTAAAAATAAATTATGTAAATAAACCAGAAAAAACAAATCTGTTCTGCAGCGTTTCACTCAGAGGGAACCGTAAATCCACCTCTGTGACAGTAACGGCTGCAGAAGTCATTTTAAACTGAGTTTGTGACAATAAAATATAAAGCAACATAAAACAGCGCAGATGATGATCATTTAATGAAGTTTTTTCATGTTTGCACACTTTCACCGTTTTACCACATGACCTCCGAAATTTAAAAATCAATCATTTCACCACGTTTATCTAAGTCTGGTATTTCACTTTCATTGGGATCAGTGCTGTTAGGAATTTATATTTTTAAGTTAATCATCCAAACACAAAACTGCTTTGTTTGAACACAACTAACTACAGTTTTTCTATTGGACAAAGTTCCTTTAGTGTTAAATGTTTTCTCAATCCACTGGTTTTTCCTTTTTAGATAAGCTAACTTACTGCATGGGCCACTTTGAATCAATGGTAAAAATTCCCTTTGTAGATAAGCAATCTTCCACCACCACACCACCCCACGGCAGCCTTGTCCCACTTGGCACACACACACACACAGCGCTGACTCCTTCCAGCCGAGCGGAGATCCCGGCGTAAAGAGGAATGCATCCTCAACATCCTCGAATAACTCCACAAGGGCATGTTAATGACCTTAAAGTGCTACATTACAGCAACAATTAAACAGAGGGATCCCAGAGGCACCGGGAGCCGTCGTGTCACTGTCTGTGTACAGGCCAACACATCTCTCCCATCTCCATTTATTTCCCTAAGAAATCAGCGGGGCCACCTGGGCTTGGCATTGAAACTTCATTCATCTCCAGAAATGGATTCCAGTGGAGGGCAAAATCAAATTCTCATTTGCAAGGCAGGGGGAGAAAGAGAGGGAGTGAATGCAGGAGGTACCTGGGAACGCTAACCTCTGGGTGAACCCGCTGCATCTGATAGTTTTGCTATTTGTCTGTGACATTGACAGCTCTGGGGGAGATTAGGAGCCACCCTGCCCCAGCTTCCCACTTTGCATTCTGCCTATGTGCCTCTTTACAGATGGACTGCTGCACATTTACCTTCGCCTGTTTTCCCTGGGTTTCAGCGCGGCGCTACACCAGAGGCAGCGGAGGGATGTGATTATATGCAACGCAACAATAAAACAAAGCAAATGAGGGGAGAGCTGCATCAGAGGGCTTACAAATCGGGAAGATGCAGAAACTACACGGCGTGGCTTTTGGTGGGGGCGAAGCTGCAGATGAGAGTGATGGATGCCCTTCGGTTAAATACGTCCAAATCCCCCCTTCAAGCCGCTCTCTTCTTGCCAGGCGGCGTGAGTGAGTGTGTGAGAGAGAGTGTACAAGATTAATAGTGTAAACAGCGAGGCAGAGAGAGAGAGAGAGAGAGAGAGAGAGAGAGAGAGAGAGAGAGAGAGAGAGAGAGAGAGAGAGAGACAGAGAGAGAGAGAGAGACAGAGACAGAGACAGAGAGAGAGAGAGAGAGAGAGAGAGAGGGGAAAGAAAAGACTATCAGCATCTGCAGCAGCACAGTAGCCCTCGGGGAATAGTGTGAACTTTTGAACCCTGGTGGCAAGCAGTCGCAGCGATGCACAGAGCCTGCTCCTGCCTCGTGGTGTGTGTGTGTGTGTGTGTGTGTTTCTAGAAAAGCACACAGGCAGAGAGGAAAGGAGAGTGAAGGAGAATGAGGAAGAGTGGAGGTCATTAACATATTCCTCGCTTCCTTGCAAACCAGCCGCCGCTATCTAAATGTCACAAAATCCATACGCCGATGAATGCCGTGAAAAATTAATCTCCAGGCAGATATTCTGACGGATGGATACAGTAGACGTGTCCAAAGAAACTTTGTGAGCGATGGGCATCCTGTGACGGGAAGGCCGATCTTCACACCGCTCTAACTGAGTGCAGACAGGTCGCAGGTGGGCCAAGCAAGAGGCAAAGGTCAAAGGTTCAGTATGTGGGCAGACAGCATGACCACAGGCCAGCAAACCTGTGAGGAGGTCATCTATGCACACCCAAAATACTGTCCAGGTGCTGCATACAAGACAGCAACCTGAGGCTACCTGAGGCTACCTGGAAATGCTATGCAACGTTTCAACATTTCTGTCTGTCTCTCGAAGCTTTCTCTTTCTCCATGACTTAATTAGACTTCAAACACAGACAAGAGTCACATGGCGCCTTAAACATCGCTGATTACTCCCTGAACGGAGCATCAATCCGTCAGCTGGTATCATTTTTCCTTTTTCACCCGCCAAGAGACCCAGCATGCACCTTCAAAAGTACTTCAGCTTTTTCAAGCTTCAGCCAAAATGACAAAACTTAGCTTTAATCTTCTATTCAGCAGCACCGAGTAATAATGTTGTTACTGTGCATCGGCTCCTTGTATTCAAATGAGAAACAGCCACAGCGAGACATAACTTCAAATTGGTTATCCTTCCTGAATAATTAGTTCAGGAAATTGGGCCTCACTGACAGGAGTCACATTCCTGCATTCTTCAGGTCTCCAGAACAGAACACAGCTGCCTTTAGAGCTACATCGAAAAACTGATTCATCGGTGAAGCTGTTTTTCAGGCTAAAATACGATGTTCATTAGTTCCAGCTTCTCGCCGTGAGGATCTGCAGCTTTTCTTTGTCTAGTGTGACAGTGAACCGAAAATCTTCGGGGACATTTCACAGACCAAACGTTTGATTAATCAAGAAAATAATCCACAGAATAATCGCGAGCTGCAGCCCTGCCTGACTACAGACCAAGACATTTCATATAAATGTAAAGGATTAGATAATATCGGCCAGATCAAAGACAGTAAATCATCAGACTGTGATTGGTGTTTGTTTGTCGACCCTTTTGAATTCTATAATCCCTGACGTCAGTATGGCAGAAAATAACGTGTACATTACATCCACACCTGAGCAAATACAGGCTGAGAAGAAAGAAGAAGAGGGAGACAGATCAAAGGCGTCATCTTTTCTGCACGCCTCCTGAAACAAAGCTCTTTCTGCAGCGCTCTGTCATCACTGCAGCTTCCCAGCAAACATCCCCGAGCGCACAGCGGTGCTCCCCCAATCAAAGGAAAACAAACAGGCCATTTAAACTTCGTAAACTTGACCTGCAAACAGCACGACGGGGCTAAAAGCCCCGCATCACCGGCCGTCCCGTGGGGTCTATTTGTACATTTGTTCTTCACGCCAGAGGGAGATATTTTCTGCATGTTTTTATTAATATAGCAAAATGTGCCGGAATGGCACAGAGTGTGTGAAACACATATCCTGAAAATGTGTGTGAGCCCCAAATGGCGCAGAGAGAGCGGGGTGGATGGCGCTAAAGGGGACAGACGAGGCTGGGGCGAGGATGAAGGCGCGGTCAGGTCACCGGTGCGGTCGGCGGGTGAAACTCAGTTCACATTACCATGCAGACACCCGGGCTAACAATGGAGGCTCCATCTGTTCCTGTCAGCCATTACAAATCTGGTGTCACCCAGTCCGCCGAAGACAACAGGCCACCGCATCTAATCAAACGGCGCAGGCTCCTCCTGCGTGTAAAAGCAGCCATCGACTTCACACTCACTCACTCTCTGGTTAGGGAACAGAGAGCGGCGAAGGCAGGCAGTCGATTACCACGGATAATACATCCTCCAAGTCACAAAGTCTCTATTGTGTACAGTAGGCTCAAATAAAATGATACAATTAAACTGAAGAGGAAAAAACTCAATCTTCCACCTCCTCCTTATAGCCAAGTGCTTTTCACCAAATCCCAAAATTATCATTCATATTTGCAACAAAGGTGAGGAAAAAGAAAACTTAAATAAACCTGAATCGTCCCTCTGGATGACTGTTCCTCCAAAAAGTCACTGGTTTCATTAAGTGGTCGTGCCGTTATTGTCCACAAACCCTCCCTCTTCCATTGAAACAGGACGGCCGGCAGAAACATGTGAGCCGTTTCTTTCAACTGGCAGTGAACAGAGAATGAACTCTGAACTCCACATGCCCTTTCACTGAGGACACAGGCCATTCACTTCGCTAACGCGGTCGCCGTCTCCCAGCAACAAAAACACACGGATGTTCCTTCCAGAACCAAACGTTATGATTATTGATCCAACGATAAAATGTGTGTTTTTGTAAGTGTCGTTGTTTAGTGTCGGGACATTACTTGTCGATATTCAAAGCGAAAATGCAAATGAAAGGAAAGAAAGGATTGTGGCAGTGCTGCATAATTGGCTATTTCTCACATTTAACACCAACAACGGCGTGACACAATGTTTGAGCTTTAACAACGATCACATCCGCAGTAACAGACGGCGTAGTTTGTAGTTGGGCGTGTTACCATTAAAGCCGTGAGGGAAATTTTTTAAGCATTTTATAGTTTGATTTTGTTTGTTTCCCCGAGGAAATCTCGCCTTGTTTAATCTGAAATGAACAATTCTGAAAAATGAATTATCATTGTCTTGCGGTCTGTCTTCCCACCATCTGCCGTGATTTGTTTACTCTATTTTTCCAAAGTTGTGGAGAAAGATGGCGGTAACTCTTCTGTGGGCAGAGGACGGAAGAGTTCATTAAGCCATTTCCAAATACGATCGTTCTTGACTGCATCCAGCTGGCGTTAAAACGGCGACAACATATTCTCTTTTTCTGACTGGGAAATTCCAAATGATTCCAGTTTCAGCAGGCGCAGGGCAGAGACGAGGCAGCCCAGTCAATAATGCCCACCTGAGGCTTGTCACGTCAAGGGCTATTAGCTGGCGCATAGAGTCAGAAATACAAAAAGTCTGAACGGGAGGGAGGGCAAGTCTGAGAAAGGAAGATAGAGAATAAGATTGATAAAGGGAGAGAGGGATGGAACACACACGGCCCCTCAGGTACAGTGTTGTATTTCAAACCCGGTTGTGAAAGAATAGAGGGACTCGGGGTCAATCAATCACTGCGTTAGCCTGCAGCTACAGAGCCTCTTCTCTGTGTGGGCCGCCCCCACGCTTCCTACAGTCCACACATGCAGCTCGAGGGGACTGAGCAGGAGAGGACGATTTGCCACTGGAGGGAGCTCTAGGTCCCCAATCGGGCCTTTGTGAGCCAGCAGCCCCCTTTTCTCTAGCATCAGGACAGTGTACCTGCACAGTAACCAGGAGGGAAAGGAGAGGGAGGAGTCACTGATGTCACCGGAGCTAGGCAGCAAGGTAGGAGGCCAGTGAGGAGGGGGGGGGGGGGGGGGGGGGGGGGGTCACAGATGTGCTCTGTTTTTTCAAATTAAGAGGGAGAGCAACAATATGCAGCAGAAGGGTCTGACTGCACTTCCTGTGGTGAGGTGTAGGTGTGCTGGTGGGGGTAGTGTGTCAAAACTGCATTTGTTTAGTTTTCTCAGAGGAGCACCGCATTGTCTCCTGAGACAGTGACTCCTCCTTTTTACCTCTTCCTTTGTTGGTGCAGAATTCCTCACACACTGTAGCCTCAGTGGAAACACATGTCCACACAGATAATACAGACGTGTACGTTTTGTTATTAGAGCTTGGATTTCACTGCATTGTCCTTGATGGCATGAGCTTAAAGCTAACCTGGACTAGCATCTGCTGCTCAAAATCAACATTTTTCCCTTTGTTTTTTTAACTGACGGCCTTTTTGAGCTCAGATCTCTGCACTGCGCAAACAGAATCAGGATTATTGTGAACTTACACTCGAGGGCTCCGTCATCCTGGTTGTCAGAGGCTAACGAGGCCTCGTCCGATTGGGCAGAGCGACCCAGACTGGAGCTGCGGTTGTCATCAGACCCGTCTTCTTCCCTGTAGTCCGCTGAGTGTGTGTATGTGTTCGTGAAAATGTGTCAAGACGTGTGTGATATAGAGAGAGACAAAGTAAATGTGAGGGGGGGGATCAAGTAAGAACAGACTGTCACTAACAGATATACACACACAGCTGAAACACTGAGCAGTCAGCATGTGATGCTTTGATGATTTAAGGTCATTTTACTTACATGGAAAGGGGAATTCTTGAGGGTTTCTGTAAAATCAAAATAAGCATACATCAAAATCATCAGCACTGAACTGTTTTCTGCACTTTTTTCTGACAGCGCTGCTCCAGTATTACCCCTGAAATTCAGTAATTGTTTCCTGCACAGAAGACCACAAAACCACACTGCTGCACTGCAGGCAACACCAGTGGAGCTGTTTCCGGACTAAACTACTGCACGTCACACAAGAGTTCAGCTTTTTGCCTTCATGGACTCTTCATCATGCTTGTAAAATATATCACATTAAAATTTAAATATCCTGATCAAAACAGATTATTCTATGCGATCTTGCAAAACTTTTAATACCAATAAATAAGAGCAAGAATGAAGTCGTGAAGGTGACACCATTAGACTAAATGAGCTCTTTCAAATGTAATTTGCAAACTGTGTTTAACGCAATTACAGCAACAATTAAGGCTCTTCTGTGGTATTAACAGCAAAACTAAGATAATGGTGTCACGAAATTACATTGTGACACTTTGCTGGTAAAGTATCTTTCAGTTTCTCTTGCAAAACACTGATTTAATGCTGTTTCTCAGGTAAAATCCTACCTTACATGGACGACCCTGAAGTTATTCAGTAAGACTTTTCGTGTCTCTTGGGCATTTTCACTGAGGTCCTCATCCTGAAGGATCTCTGAAACGAACAGCTCACAGTCTGAAGAGAACAGAAAACACCGTAAACATGGCGTTCATGACGTGTTTTTTAAGGGACGCAAACTTTGAAGAAAGAAAGCACTAATACTGTTCCTGAAACACGAGAACTTTATATGATCAGGTTTATAATGTTCGTAGGAGACAGAACTGTCATCATTTGTATTTGTATTACTTCAAACTGCTGTTTCATCTTTGAAAGCTGTGTTGTCATTTTATGAACACACACTGTACACATGTACAATACAACACATCCAAACACAAAAACCCTCAGTATTCATCACAACTTGTTTCTATGTACACATACGTGATCGTTTAATCCACTTTGGATCAGATGCTGGTTTCATTTTCACAGGTCTCAAGTCAGTGATTTATGCTGCTTTATGAGTATAGCTTTATGTTTTGGTGCCCACTGTCTGTACGGTACATATCATTCAAAAGGAAGCCCATAAAATACATGAGTGAAGTCTCGCTGATGCTAATTAATGGTATAAAGTCTTTAAGTATTCCAGCCTTTGTTCTATAATGACGACTGAAGTATTCAAACTGCTTAGTTTCACTCTTGCGTTGCTTCTCCAGGGCTTAAAAACATTAAACTGCTCTTTGTGTGACCTGTGAAAATGAAATCCAAAGACTGGGAGATAAGATATCATATTTTCATATATCTGTAGAAAGGAATTCATTATGATTCATATTTTCTTTCACCGTGTTATTGAACTGAACAGTAAACTTAATTTTAAGTGGTAGAAATATTACCCAGTAAAGCCAGACCAATGCTGGTGGAACAGGTTGGCCCACATCACTTATCTGATTCAATTTCTTTATGTCCTCGCTCCCATATTACACAAACCGACTGACATATGCAAATGTTCCTCCAAAGGCACTGTTTAATGGCCTAGCAGTACATGCAAATGTAGTAAATGCCATGGTGGCACCCTGTTCGGAACAGTTTATCTCACAGGTCGAGAAATATGATGTTTTTTATGCTTTTGTTTGTACAACTAGAGGTAACAGCAGGTGTGAGAATTTTCTGAGCAATAAAGTAAAGAATAAAAAGAAGGATGTGACATAATGTAATTCCAAAGGTTGTCACTTAAAGTTCTGTGTTGACAAGGAGCAGAATCACATCACTTGTACATTTTGTTGTGATAAACTCGTCGCTTTCATCATATTTCCACAGTTAGACTGTTCTTCAATGACAGGATGTGAATGTAAAACTATACTGTTTAAAACAAGCATTATTAAGGGTAAAAAAATCAAGACATTACCATCCAAAAGCCTCCTAATGTCATTCGGGATTGTCCCCATCCCTGGTTTTCACCTGTCCAACTCGAGACACTTTGGTTCCCTGACTCGTCAGACTTTTTCTGAGGCCTTCACACGGTTTGTGCTCCACAATGCAGCCTATGTACACAAAGTCTCTATCATGCTGTCAAGGCTCCATGACAGGAACATGCACCAGGCACACACTCACAGACCAACTGGCACAGCATCTAACCACCCCCGTCCTCTTGTTCTGAAACCTAACTTCCGTGCATGCATCTAGATTTGCACAAAATGGGGTGGAGCGGTTGCAAATATGACAACTTCCTCTGCACTCCAGTTTCACAGTTGAGCCTGATGACAAGGTTTGTCATCAGAGAAATCCCCTCTGTCTGACCTACAATAACATTTTACAAAGCAAGCCTAAGTATGGGCCATGATTCTGCACACTGGCCACCTTTAATAGCATCAGAGCCTTGCAAAACTACTTGTGATATAGATGTGAATGAAATTAAGAAGAAATACAAATCATGTGTGTGCAGGTGTGTGTGTGTGGGCAGCTTGAAACACCTGAAAAACATATGAATGGAAACTTTTGACCTGCATCTGCTGCTGAAATAATATGTAACGCCTCTCTTTTTTTTGCTTTCCCTCGTGTATTTGTGGGTGTTCAGCTGACCCATAATCAAATAGAAATAGATAAAAGAGATCAAGTTATTTTTGTGTGTAAAACTTGCAAACCAACTGCAGCCCTGTGTCAACATTTTTTTTACATCCAGTTACATTCTGAAGTGCTTTAAATAGCGGTAAAATCACCTTACCTTCAACCAAATGACCAGGGCTCACGTGTCCAGGTTGGCAAGCATCCGGACTGTTGAAGTGTCACTGAGCAAGACAATGAATGCCTGCCAGCTCCAGATATGCTGCTCTGTTGCTGATCTTTTGCAGCTTGACCTCCCTACAAAGTGGGAAGCGCAAACAGACAATTTCACCACAGGGATCAATAAAGCACCACATTACAAAAAAATATACCTGTCAGCAAAAACAGGATTCCCCTTCAAATGAAAAAGGCCATTCAAACCTTAAGGCTGGGGATGCTATGGGGGCACCTACTGCGCTAATGGGGTCCCATGAAAATGTGTACCAAACTAAAACAGTTGATATAACATCTAAGTATCATTCTGAAATCAAACACTGCACCCAGCAACACAGAAACTACAGAGAGGCAAGCGGCACACCTGCACATCAGGTACCCCTGTACATCAGGTACTGGAGTACTGAGGAAATTATTCAGCATTACTATAACACAAGTCAGGTGGTCTTTCTGCCTCAGTGTGGATGTGTTCAAGGCTCTTAAATCCTAAAAATAATTTAAAATCCTACAGTCTGTGTATATATATGTGTGTGTGTGTGTGTGTGTGTGTGTGTGTGTGTGTGTGTGGGAGAGAGACCCAAACAGTAGTTTAACAGTATGCCCTAGTTTTGTGGTGAAACAAATAACAGCCCTTTGCTGTTTTGGATAAATTATTCCACATGTTCCATAACTGTTCACACAACCACAAATATGGCCTGTTTTTTCTAATAAAAGTCATCTAGTAATATTTTACAGAGCCCTATTTCACTCATATTGCTTAGCTGTTACGAGCAATAGCTGATGAGACATTGGTCTAGCTAACATAGCTAATTCAAGTCATTAGAAAATGCCTAAATGTGATCATCTCTAATTAAAAGTATAGGTGCGCTTTGTTCCATCACTGGCTGGATCATATTTTACCCACCTTTTTCTTTGTCATGCCCGCATCATTGATCACTAGCCCCGTGAAATCATCTACAAAGTCACAGCCAGTCCTGCTGAGAGTGGATGTTAGCTAAACTGCTGCTAACCTGCTAATTGACGTTAACCCGGAAATGGTCATTTAGCGCCATTTTCCATATTTCAGGTCACTGCGTCAGACTCACGAGGCAGACGCTGTGCTTAACTGAACCTCTGTGTTTGTCACGCAGACAAAGTTTAACGGTTTTACGTTGACGTGAAGCTAACCTGTAGCTAATGTACTGTTAGCTAAGTTAGCCTGATCGGACGTGGTTGGAGGCCGATAATTAGCTAATGTTACCTGGCCTTTGAAGTCAGTCGACGTTCCTCCTCGAACAGCTTTATTTCAGAGTAAGTTCATATATTTACCACCTAACGTTGCAATAAAGGTGGAAATACGTTTTAAACGGTGGCTTTCTGTGAATGTACACTAGCGTTTTTTTTTTTTGTCATGCTGCATTCAAGTCCTCATCTCCCAGTGTGCTAACAAAGTTGTAAAATGGTCTATCAGACCTGGGGTGTATCCAGACGATGTTTTTACAACAACGGTAGAAATAGTTGCTGAAGTGTTTTTAGTTATTGTACACGAACTACATTTTTCAATGATGTGGACAGTGAAAGCAGGGATTAGTATTTAAACAAATGTATATTTTAATGTACACAGGGATAACTAATATACATTTTGTGCAGATGCTGCCTTCAAGTGTCATTTTAGAAACTGAAATTATAAATCAAAGTTCAAAGTTGCAGTGTATTAACATTCAAGTAATGAAAATTATAGAGCATAATGAGGACTTGCAATGCTGTAATAGAAATCCAGTGGCATACACTGTCTTGTATTTAAAAATACGAAAATGCAGAGGGATGAATTGGATGTTTTAGCAAGACCATACAACAGTAAAAGATATAACAGCGAAGGTTCAATTACTTTTTACTCAGATTTTTAAATGGTTAATTAACATTATCTCCACTCTAAATAGCACATTGTGTCAAATTGGTCATCAGAAATTCTCACTTTCACTGTTAGAATTACAGTATTCAACATTTTGATGGGTCTTTCTGACTAAAAAACTAATTGTGATATTTCTGACAACACGTGAATGAAGCATCCTTAAATTGGTCCCTTACTATATGTGACGGGGCATGGATGAATGGTTTATATTACTAGTAGAGGGTGAACACTGATTCAACTGGTCTTTTATATACACGGTCGACATTATTGTAGAGGAGGTATGGGTGGTAGTATAATAGAAATAGTGGTGGCCTGACTATTGCCTTATTGATCCTGTATTACTGAAACACTACAATGAAAGCCATCAAGAAACCAAAGCTCAATCAGACACTGCTCACATCGACACAATGCACCAGATATTAATCAATGCTATGCTGGACTAATCTTATATTTGTTTCACTTTTTAAAATATGGAATGTGTATTCAAGCTCATGAGATGATTATTTCATATCTGCGGCGATGTCTCACAGACACACACATTCAACATTAGCTGCTATTTCACAGGCTCACAGGCCTGAGACAGAAATAGGTCTTAATCCAACATTTTTAAATCATACCTAATAAAATAAAAGGCAGTGTCCATGGATGATTTGCACATTTGGTTCAAATTCTGTTTAAGCACAGAAAATGAGAAATTTATAATATCTTCTAGGTGCTGCATTAATCTCAAATTTAGTGATTCATCATGTCTCTTGAATTAAGGTAAAAAGTGACTGTGCTTTTGCATTTTTACTATTAATTTAAAATTACATTTTCTGGCATAGCAAAAAGTAGTAGCAGCAGTTTCCCCCGCTGCATAGTTGTATTTTAATAGTTTTCAGTATTTCACATTGAATGCTATCTCATGATGGCCTCCTTCCCTGTCAGGTCTCTACAGGAAGCCACGGGGTCAGGGCGAGTTGAATCTCATGTCAGAATTGTCCCAATGTTGACCTCCGCCTGACTGGCCTCCCAGCAAAAAGCCCCTGTGAAGGTAAGAGGAACTGGGGTCCCCTCCCCTGGAAAAGAGGTTCCCTCCCCTTGACAGCTCCACAGAGCTGCAGCCACCTGCCTGCTGGGTCAGCCCCATATGAAAAGGGAAGCCCTTTGTAATCCGACGGGGATTACACCACCCAACAATGCACCGCTGAAAGAGCGACAAAAGCCCTATATCAAACGCCGCTGAGGGGGAGCAAGGCTATGATCTCCCGCTACTACCAACACTGACTCCTCCGCCACCTCTCATCTCCCCAAGAGGCTCTCCCCCTTTAGCATTCGCTGCCTCTGTCCTCCTTCTGCCCTCTCATCTTTAGGATCTGGCCTTTTATCAGCGCATTCCTTTTCATTTGCATTGCAGTGTGGGGAGGGCCAGCGGGTCTCTCTGATCTGATAGAGCCAGGAGAGAGAGTCAGGAGGATCCTCGGGGCGTGAGGGGTGTGTGTTTTGTGTATCCTGTCCTGAAAACACACACACACCCACACCACGCTGCATTCTCAAGATAGGCAGAAATTCTTATGCAGTCCAGAGGGGCAAATAGTGAAGCACCCATGCCTGTCTTTCAGGCTCCGTTTGTCTTTGTCTTAATTTCAGAAAAAGGAAGTGCTGTGGTTGAGGGATAAGTTCATGCTCAAAATGAGGGAATCATGTCCAAAATTCTGTAAAAAGCTTAGAAATGGGACCACAAAATAGGCAAAGGACTCAGGTTATAGATTAAAGTGTTATGATTTGTTCTCAAACCTTGGCATAAATCACTCTGTAAGAATAAGTGTCACCTTATCCAATAGCAAATATCTCAAGTTGGCGCTCAAACACGTCAAAGCATCTTCAAACCTTAATAAAAAAAAAAAGGTGTTTGGCCTGATTCTTAAGGGTCTGTTGTAAATGTTTGTGTTGCTCGAGGAGATAAAAAGAGGTAGTTTACTTTTCGGATTTCCTCAGAATCATTGTATTCCCAACCCACCCATAGCTCAAACACATGTCAGCGTAGGGGGGCTTTGGTGGCGGCGAGGTAAAAAGTGATGATAGATTGAGGACACAAAAGACAGAAGAGCAAATGTGCTGCGCTAAATCTACAACCTTCAGTCAGCTACATATTGACTTGCTCAGGAGGTTACCTCAGCTTGTACTCAAATCAATGTGAGCCCTGTGAGCATTGAATGTAAAATCATTCAAATTGTATTATGTTAGGATATATGAGCCATTTCAAAATATTAATTCAGCATTATTTGAGGTGTCTGTTAAGGACAGCAGTTACAGCTCGCCGTGCGTTGACTCCACTGAGGGATTACATACCTCTATTACATGTGATGTATGAATGTGTGAGAGGGACCTATTTTTCATCACCAAGACATTGTCCCTAGAGGCAGTTGTTAAAGAAGAATCTGTGAATTATCCCCTTGAAACAACTGGCCCTTGTCGTGAGGCGAGGCTGAGGGAAAGGAAGGGAAAGGGAAGCACAGCACTATTGATAGTGGTGGGATTGAGAGACTGGAAGGACGCCAGAAGAATGTGTCTGCCCATGCTTGTGATCCTGCACACCGCCGCCTCTCCCTCTGTCCAGTTAATTGGAATACAAAGCAGAGTGGGGTCGATGAGAGAGTGGTGGTGGTGGTGAAGGGGAGGGGGGCTGCTGTCTGTCTCCGGCAACGCTCAACCTTCACTGCTCGCTGGGAATTGACTGGGGAACCAGCAAGCGAGACCGACACACTGTCACTGGTAAAATGAACTGTCACCTTGCATTTCTCAACCTCCTGGCAGCGTCGAATTGGCCGCTTTGAACCATGTGACGTGACACTGATTGAGTTCTGGTTTTCCCCTCCTGGGCTCTAAAAGGAAGACGCCGGTTTAATTTCAAGTCTACAGGCCCTCCATGCAAAGTATCCAGGCAGGAGCACATCGGCGCGTGGGCGGCGAGCATCGCTTCCGACCCGCATCTTCACACCAAAGCTTTCACGGGCGCTCTATTCTTCCTCACCACCCCTCATTATTTCATTGTGCTGCTTCGTTACTCTGCCTCTCAGCTAGTCTTGTTTTTCTTACGCCATATAGTCATGGCGGTCTGACAGGCACACGGAGGAGGAAAACTATTAGGGGTAGCCATTTGGATCCTGGAGGCAATCCCAGGGAGTATTAAGACGTTAACCCTGGCCAAGTCACTTGTCTCTCTCAGTTACTATGCTGATGGAGTGGGGAAAGGATGCAGTCGCAGGGGGACCCAGGAGGCTGGAGCTTCAGGTCGGCTGCCGCTTCCAGATCCAATAGAGCCTGACTTGGATGGGGGATGGTTGTCAAGAATGTCTCAGCCTGGTCTAAATAGAGCCTCGGTGCCATAACAAAGGAAGAAGAGAGTGTGCCATACGTAACTAGGCAGCATTTCTCTGCGAGGCCTCAATGAACAATAACAGCTGAGAAACTGGAAATTACAGAGTAGAAGAACGTGACTGTCTCACGATTCTCTAAATTTCCAACACTTTGTCACATGCTTAAAAGGTTCTAAATAAAGTACTGTGTTCATTACGATTATTAACACTGCTGCTATAGTATGTTCAAACTTTTCATGTTTCCACTTTATTAAATGTGAAACTCTGCTGCTTTTAATTGTCTTACATTAAGGTAAATTGAATATCTTGGATTTGTTAGTGGGACAAAACAAAACATCACCTTGGGCTGGAGGAAATTGTGACCAAACAATTAATGGTGAAAATAATCTGCAAATTAATCAGTAATGAAAATAATATTTGGTTACAGCCTGACTTCTTGTTTTCCCGTATTTTTAGACAGTGATGAAATGCCTTTCTCCATCCTGATAAAGGTTTGCAGGCCGTAATAAAACACCAGGGACAGTGATGGAATTATGACTTTATTGTTATCCCTGAAAAGGTCCGTTATGTTTTATTTTATAAATATTGTCAATATTGGTCTGTTTAGAGGAAAAGGCTCCTCCGCCGCTCCATTCATCTCTGCGTCTTGTCAGCAGACCAGCGTCTGTGCTGTATATGTGATAGATAAATGCCGTTAAGCTGAATAGCCGTGTTTGATATCTGACAATAAAAATAACTCCTCCGTGGTATCTCTTAGATGACCAACCCCCCGTTCTCCCATGAATACTGCATCTAGTTTCTCTTTGAAGCCCCGGGACCCTGCAGAGTGACATGCGACAGAGGAACTGGTAGAAGACCAAGGAAGTGAGCCTGGCAATAGACTTGTAAAAGAGCCTGCAACAACTGCAAGCAGCATGGGGTACAAACAGCTCTGGGTTGACCTCAAACGAAGTGCGGGGGGGGGGGGGGGGGGGGGCTGGCTAAAGATGTGTAAGATATCTGAGGAGAAAGAGGTTGGCTGCTGTATCTATCAATAGACCTCATGTTTGTGCAGTCAGGCGTTCCTGCTGCCGAGTTTTTGATTATTTTTGTGAGGTCGGCGTTCATTAAACATTTTCTGCTAGTCTCCTCTCCTTGCCCTACATTCTCCGGCAGAAGGCGAGGGGGGCCACGCTGATCCGAAGGTGAAAAACCTCCTCCTCTCCCCCAGCTGAACATCTGTCTCCGCGGTGTTGGCTGCAGCACCGACTCTGACACCTCCAGATGGAGAGCCCGCTGGGAGCGCTGAGGTATTACCTACAGAGATGGCAGGGATCACACCTCTGGAATGAAGTCCCACACTTGTTTTCTGCACCGTCCCCTTTTTCTGTTGTTGAATCTGTCACTATTCACCATATCGATTGTCACCTCCCCAGTCCTTGGCCTTGTGACTCATCTGAGGAGGAAGCTTTTGGCTGATAAAGAAATGCATGACAACAAACCTCTCAGCCCTTTTCTAATTTACAGTAATGGGCCGTATGGTATTTCAACTGTAACTTCTATTAGTGGAACTGTATTAATTTTTAATATAGTTGTGAGAGAACTGCATACTCATGCGGATATATTTCAAATGATTGCTGATTTCCATTTCCTAGAAACATCTTTTTCAGACGCCTTGAACTTAGAACAACTCGCACAAACCAGCACATTGACTAAACAGCCCATAATCTTTTTAGTCTAAATATTAAAAGCAATACCTGCAGAAATCTGAAGCGTGAGAGGCCTTCGCTCGACTTCTCTAAGCCACTCTGGTGTCTTGACAGATTGACTCTGCATTCATTTGTGCCTGAACTCTGTGTGAACCTCAGCTTTAGGGAAAAGGGCACCGACAGGCCAGTGCTGCCGGGGCAGAAACTGTGTGCGCAAACCTAACACCCAGTGCAAATATTGAAACTGCTGCCCCTTCACCATCGGATGAAACTAGGTGGTCAGGTCCGGCAAACGTTCTGCTCGAGCCAGAATGAGCGCTGAGAGTTGAATGATCGACTTAGTTCCTGTTTGTGGTCGTTTAATGAAAGGTATTCAAGTCAAATAATGTGAAATACAAGTGGATGTCATCGCAGCCTGTGTCAGCTGTATCACTGCAGAATTTGGGTAACAAATCGAGGGTGAGACCTGGCTCCCTGGAGTTTGTTGTCATGTTTAGAGCCCCTGGAGGTATTTGGAGGTGAAAAGGTCGCTGGGAACCACCCCATGTGTTGTGAAAGATTCCTCTTGTCACATTATGCAAGGGGACTTTGGTGAGACTGTTGGTGGAAGTAAATATGGAAAAAGAATTTGTCGTATTTGTAATAAGAACAATTTATTATATACATTTATTTTTCCAAAAATAGGAGGAAAAGACTTCGTCAAAGGGAGAAATTTCTGTAACAAAAGTTAGTTTGATTGGATTTTCAGCATTGTTACAGCCAGACATTTTCATTTTACATTAACGGCAAATACAATATTTCTTTCCATTTTATAGACTTTATTAAGATAAATCATCTCAAAAAATGTTGGAAAATACCCTGTAAATAAATAGTGCAAACAGTGACACTGAGTACTTCAGTGCTCCAACACAAAACAGCATCGGCTCATGATGAGAAGCTTTCAGACACAAGAATGGATGAAAGAAACGTTTTTAAAAAGTTTCTCTGCAGTCAGTGCACTATCAGCACATGAGCAGACAGACCTGGATGTACTTCACAAGTCCACGTGCATTTTTCACAGTTTTTCTGGAATGGTGCGACTGAGGGGCACAAGTGGAGAACCGCGCTGCCCCCTCAGTCTATTTTTAAAGTCCCATCACGGTTCACAGTCTTTGCCCTTTGCCTTCGGAGAGGTGTCAGGGCCGGGGGGTTTCTCCACAGGTGTCGGACTGTTGACCAAAACGCAGCCCAGTTTCTCGCGTTTCTTCTGCTTCATCCTGCGGTTCTGGAACCAGATTTTCACCTGCGTCTCGTTGAGCTCCAGACTGGCGGCGACCTCCACCCTCCGTGCCCGCGTCAGGTATTTGTTGAAGTGGAACTCTTTCTCCAGCTCGGTCAGCTGCTTGGTGGTGAAGTTGGTTCGGATCACGTTGTGCTGGCCGGGAACCCCGAACTCCGACACGGCAGCTGAGGAGAGACATGAATGAATGGATGATGGAGGAAAACATGAACGTCATGGAGCTGAAATGTGGCGTTTCGATGTGAATGTGAGAATAGACAAACACACAAAACGTTAGTCGCCAAACACAAATTTTCAGAACAATTTAAAACACTTAGATTTCATTATATCAGCTGATCTGTGTCTTTACGCGCTGTGAGTCACTTACCTCCAGAGCTCTCCTGGGTTCTCTAAACTGCAGTTCTAGTTCTAATTGTCTAATAATCTGTGTGAGGATGAACGAACCTGTTTTGGGAGGATTCCTCTTCACTTTCATCCAGTCGAATGTTTTAGAAGTTTCCTCCACATGATCCAGATCCCTCTCCTTGCTTTGGGTCGGTAACCTTGTGTACACACTCTCTGAATATTCTTGCAGCCTCTGATCCCCGTTGGCAAAATGCAGATACTGGCCACCGTTTGCACCTCCAGGCCCACAGCTGTCCCCGGTGTAGGGAGCCATGTTTGTTCCAAGCGGTGAAACTTGCGCATGAATGTAGCTCCGGTCCTGTTCGGGTGCGAGGCCGTACTGGTGATGTCCGTACTCCAGCGGTGACGCATACATGGAGGTCCCCGGTGTTGCAAACTGCAGATCCAGGTTGACGTGTGGCTGGTGGTGCAGAGGGAGGTTCGGGGTCTGGTGTGGTGCGGAAGTTGCAGCAACTAAGCGCCCGTCCGGTGCGTAAGTATCACTTGTTGCGCACGAGTTGGACGACATGTATCCATGGTTCAAATTGTGGTATCCGGCCTTGGCACTGAAAATGTTTGCTCCCCGGTTGCACACGGGGTAGTCTAAGTAGGAGTTCATCCTGGTCTTGGGCCTATTGTTTGTTCAGAACTGATCGAGCCTGAGCAGTCATTAATCGCTGCTCCCTTTGCCCTAACCTTCTAGGTAGTATGTCAAAGCTGTAAAACTGCCTTCCACCCTCATATCACCTTCCTGACACACCATGTGACCCGCTAAACGCCAATGGCAAAGGACCTACTGCACTCTGTCAAGTCTGCAGGCTCGTCCATCAAACAGCTCGCATTTACATGACAAACGCTTCAATCAAACGCGCTCATCCATCTGATAAGAACACAAACATCAGGACACATTTACCGCGTTAGAGGAGCTCAAAATGGCAAAATAATGGCACATTTTAAAGATAATGACAAATAATAACAAGAGTCATAATAATAATAGTAATAATAATAATATGGATTTAGTGTTATAAATGTTATGATAAGGACCTCCACAGAAAAGAAAATGTGGCACACGTTGTACATTATTGTTGTCTTGAAGACGTCAAAAGTTACTGCAGAGACTAATAAATGATTCTTTTGAACAAACCTGAATGCCACTAAAAGCAAACACTAGTAATAATAATGTTGATAAGGTCTGGGAATTAAATGTTCATGTACATATGTTGACCTTTTTTAATTTCTGACCTACATGCAGTTTAAACGGGGATTTTATTATCTGTTGTGCACGAACTTGGCTGAATTCTCAGGATTAAAATATCAGCTTTGAGAAGAAAGTGTCGCCATAGAAAACTGAATTTATCTGAATGTAACTTCAGTCAAAGTGTGAACTGGCTTTTTAAAACATTTCTTGGGCCTCTGGACGACATGAATCCTGCAGACAGACTGAAAGCAGCGCAGAGAGTTCAGTGATCCATCATGCGCTCTTTTTACAGACTGACAGCCTGTGTGGCCTCACTTCGCCCATGAAAGAACAAAGACACAGTTAAGAACCATAGAGGCTTTTTCCAGCTTCCTTTTCGTGCTTGAGAGTTAACGACACCAAGACTATAATGTAATATCTTACAAACCTATCACGTCCACACTCATCCGTAATTAAGTACGAGTTAATGTGATGTTACAGACCTCAAGTGCTAATTAAGCTTTAACAAAAAATAAATGAATAAAAAGAAGGGAATTTGTAATTTTTCCAGCGTTTTGGCTGCATTACAGTCGTTTTTCTTGGTGTATTCTGGCTCTGAGAGGAGTATTTTCTCTGGAGAGTGCGCTGGGAAAATCTCAACATTTTCGTTTATTTATTAGCTGAAACAACAGCGAACAGTTGAAGATGCGCAGAGCTGCAGTACAGCATTTCTATAATGTCTGGAAAAATTATGAGGAGAAGCCCACGACCAGAAGTTAACACACAACAATACATATAAAACGTACAACATGAATAAATATGTATGAATGCAAATAAATAAGAATAATATTTAGATTGCTTTGTAAAATAAATGAATGAATATTAAAATGCAAACACAGATCAGTGAAGTCTTCCATGGGTTAGAGGGAAGGTCTTTGCTGCTACAGATGAGTCAGTTTTGGAGCTTGCATGATTCTGTCCTGAGTGCAGCTCTGTGGGAAATAAGACTCGTTAAGATCCACGTGTGTATGCGGTGCGTGTGCGCCGTTGTGCGCGTTATACTGTGCGTTAAACTGCGGGCCGTGCGTGAAGCCTGGAGGTGGATATTTGGAGCACTCTGCCGGGTACGCCGCCTGGGTCTGGTGTTGCTGGGACTTGAGCGGAGGAGAGGCCGGCTGGTAATCCCCGCCCAGATGGACATAACCCAGGCTCGACAGTGTGGGGCTGCCCGGGGCGGAGGGGGAGGACGGGGTTGAGGAGGAGGAGGTGGTGGTGCTGGCGGTGAGGCCCTGCACTCTCTCGTCTTTCTTCTGCTTCATCCTCCGGTTCTGGAACCAAATCTTGATCTGCCTCTCCTGGAGGTTGAGCAGACTGGCCATCTCCACCCGCCGCGGCCTGCACAGGTAGCGGCTGAAGTGGAACTCCTTCTCCAGCTCCACCAGTTGCGCGCTGGTGTACGCGGTGCGCGTCCTCTTGGAGGCCGGGGTCGCGCTTGGACACTTGTCGTTGACGGTGCATTCTGTGAGGCAAACAGAGAACAGGAACAGGTTGTGTTCAGTGAATGAGAGGTTTACTGGAGGTTTACCATCTTTCTCTTTGTTTTTCCTCTGCCTGCTTCCTCTCACTCAGTCTCTACTGTCACTTTAACTCTGTTCATGGGATGTCGTTCACATGGCTGCTGGAAAAGAGCGTGCATGCTCAGCCAAACCAACCTGAATAAATCATAGATCAAGGTTCAATTAAATAAACTTGTGTGCAGTTTTATTATTTATCTCTTTAAAAGACATCCTGAATGAAATGAGCCTAAAAACTGAGTCAAGGTGTGTTTGTCCTCCTGCTTCATGCCTGAGCTTCATTATAACTTCATGACCTTTTGATCCTGAAAAGGAGAAAATTTCTTTAGTTAATATATAAGAGCTACTGAACAGGAACAAACTAACCTGAATAAATAAAGGTTAAACAGTAAATAAAAATTAGTTGAGTTAGAGACAAACAAACAGAAAACGCCATCATTCGACCACACAAGGTTGTTCTCACTCTGAGTTCTGGTGTGTGACAGGCTGACATGATGGATGTGGACCGACAGGAGGATAGAAACCAGGAGTCTATTCAGTTCAGCTCATAGTTTTTCAGTAGTGGTGTGTCAGTAAATGAAGCCAGTGAGTGGTTATCAGACAGATATTTGGAGTTCATCTTAATCAAGATTCAAAGGTTGTCTGGAGAAACCGTGAAGCCTCAGAGACAAACTTTATTTTTCGGGACTTGGTTTCTGTACCCTTTCACTTTGAACTACATCATTTCTGTTATTTTAATGGTTTTTTGGTTTTTCTGTTGAAGCACTTTGTAACTTTGTTCTGAAAAGTTAATTTTATTATTCTCTATCTCTCTAGCGTCCTAACTAACCATGTGAGCCTAAAACACTGAGCCAAGGTGTGTTTATCCTCCTGCTTCATGTCTGACTGGAGCTTCATTAATAGCCTCCTGACCTCCTGAACCAGAAAAGGAGAAAATATAAGATAATTTCCTCCATTAGCTGCGTAAGAGTCGTTAAAGGGAGCATTAATGAAAAGGCCTCATTTGAAGAGAATTGCTGTCTGTTCTTTATGTCATACAGACCTGCGACTCGTCTGCCGTGTTTCTCATCTGAGTGTCTGGACTCTCTCATCCAGGGGAAAATCTTTTTGCTCATAGGAAACTTGGGGTTTTGTTGTTTTGACCTCCGGGGAAACGTGCGCTCTAACGTCTCCACCTGCGCCAGCTGCTGTCGTGCGGCTGCTGGATGCGCGCAGCCGAACCCGCGGACACCATCCAGAGGCTCTCTGGAGAAGTCCTGCTGCTGGGTGCTGTGTGAAGCGCTGCTTTTCTGCATCTCCATGAAATGTGCACCGGGGCCCCCTTTGACCTTCTGACGGAGCGCTGGCAGCCAAATGTCACATGGCGGGTTTCCAGAGAGCCCTGGGCTTCTGGCCTGAGAGGATCCAGAGAAAAGACGGAGACGGAATCAGGGAGGAGACCACATGATCCATCTTATCAACTCAATAGTATGCTGACATGAATAGCAAGCCTCTCCTGGCCGAGAGGCAACGCAAAATGAAGAGTTTGGTGGAAATAAACCGCCTGAAAAACACAAATCTGAGGATCATCTTGTACAATCTGGGCAAATTAAATTATTTCCCTTGTGTTTACTCCAACAATTCCCTCTGGCCTACATCGAGGCTCATTTTCTTTGTCAGTGTGTTGTAAAACAGCTAAAACAAAGGAATCATAATGATTTCAGGTTGAGAATCAAAGTTATTTCTTAGCATTTTTCTTTCTCTTAAGATGATAAATGAAAGTCTAACGTTAAGTTGCTAAAAGAACAAATGAAAAATACTGATTTACTCTGCGCATCCAAACGTGAAGAGGCCACGAAAAAGAAAACGCATTTAATATAAAAGTAAATGCATTATTTTTGTTATATTCTTTTTGTTTCCTGGAATTAAATTCAGCCTGTGACTGTTAATAAATAACATCCTTTATTCAGTTAATGGATCTGTAGCATTTTCAAGGAGAAAAATTAAATGTTGTATCACAAACTGATGAAAAGCTCATCCATGAAAAAACGCTAAATAACAGAGTCCACATGCGGTGCAGCGCCTTTCTGGCCTCAACTCAAACTAAACGCGCTTAAAAAAAAGAAAACACAAAATCTTTTTCACGCACAATCTGAATGAAATTTAATTCCTCTGAAATTAAACCGAATTACAAAGCAGCACTTTTAAGGCGAGAGAAGACGCGGGGAGAGAGAATAAGTCTGGAGGCATGCAGCTTTATGAACTCTGGTTGAACCGCGGCTGGAGTCAGGCTCGTAAATCATAAAGACGCATCACCCAGTCCGCGGCACAACACCCCGGCCGCCTTACCTCCACAACCCGCATTCATCCCGCACCGAAACAGTCCTCACGGCTTCCCTCTCACCTTTTTGGAAACCCTTCAGAATAATCCCTGCAGACAAAGCGGCTCTCGCATTAGATGATGGGATGGTGGTGGTGGTGGCGGCTTTGGGTGAAGCAGAGTGGACAGTGTTTCTGCAGCTCACACCGCCCTGCATAGCATTACTGTGTGTGTGTGTGTGTGTGTGTGTGTGTGTGTGTGTGTGTGTGTGCAGATTATGCAGGCACAGTTTCATGGTGATAGCCCCTGTGATAAAGATAAGACAGGACTTTTTTCAAATGGACTTCCTCTACATCTTTATGGCACTTAGAGCAGAATGAAAATACAAAAACATTAAGGTGGCTCAGAAGAGGCCTGCAGAGGCTGAAATATTTTGGCAGTGAAGCCCTTTTTAAGTGGATTTAGATAAGGAAAATGGCCTGAGAAGACGCCTCCCACCGCCACTGGCATGAATTCAAATGAGCCAAAGAAGATGCTAGTTTTTACATTTTACTCTGAAACATTCAAGCTGCTTTCAGCCCAGAAATCACACTTTCATGAACACACGAGCAGCTTCATCTCTGTTCTGCTGAAACAGTCCCGGGAACTTGTCCAGCGCTGTAATAATAAATTCAAACATCCCATTTAGGACCGAAGCCAGAGAAGCCATAAATTACTCGGGCAAAGAAAGCGATCAGTAATTTAGTCTGGGGGCTTTTTTTTTTTACACGCTCACATACCAAGTGCATTACGTCTTGTTTATATAATGAGATCCTTTTTTTCTAATTTGAACGAGTGATCCAGCAGAGTCATCTGAAAGCAGCGAAGGGCAGACAGACAGCGGTCAGCCTGCAGGACATGTGAGCAGGCCGGGGTGGATCTGCTCTGCTCCACCACACTGCTGCAGGGGATCGATTGGCGCTGCTTCTGATCTCTCATCTTCATGTTTTGCTCGATCGCTTTGATTGGCTCTGAAAGGTAATATTTAACTAATTAATGCAAATGATCACCTTTGATCTGTGATCCATGCGTCGCCCAAACACAGTGTGGATATAGAGTGAACAGCTTGGCCTCTTGTCGAAGAATAAAAGTGAAAAAAGCCTCTTATTTTCATGGCTGCGGTGTGAGAAAGTTTATTTAGCTTCATTCTAAGAGTAAAAAAATGTATCCATGACGTCACAGAAGAGATCTAAAAATGTGCGCACGTGCACGCAGTTCATTCGGTACACATGGCTGAAGCTATGATGGAGAAATAGCAGTGTGACAAAGGAAGTGTTTGCACAAGGTCCACTTACTGAAAATTAACACACGCAGTTATGGAATAAATAATAACAAGGACACCTGAACTCCATACGCTGATGAAGACCATGAGATGTGGCTAAAAGCTCTGGAAATCTCCAGTGAGTTGACCTTTTTGTCAAATAACTTAATGGAGGAATTTTATTGCCTTACACTGAGAGGTGTTATTAATATTTAGTCCGCACTGCCTGTCAGTGAGCTGTACCTAATAAACTGGCAACTTATATGCGTAATGCGCGTAAATCTCTGTGACAGCATATGGTGCCATAAAAAGTGGCATAAAAATACAAAGAAAATCAGCACTAAGAGGCTCCGTTTTCAAAAAGTCTGAGTCGTGCTGTGATATACGAGGCAGCCTGAGAGGAAGAGGAGGAGGAGGCTGGAGGAGGACATGCAGATGGACCGACATGATAAGTCAACGCGCTGGATGAAGACATGCAGCATAAATCTAAATTCATGTTTGATCCCTGTGGCCTGTGGAGGGTGACACAGTTATCGTTCAGATGTGACAACATCCCAGAGCTGCACTTTACACTCCACCTTCATCACCACGGCCAGCTCCACACTCCTCACGCTGCCCGTGTGATGCGTGATGGACATGCACACACACACACACACACACACACACACACACACACACACACACACACACACACTTCCACTCCCCCGTTCAGTTCTCAGGCCTGCTGACAAATGCAGCCCTGCAACCCCTCTTGTCAATTAGCTGCAGGAACAACGTGTCCACGAGGAGGCGATTTATGGCCCCGAATTAATTCAAAGACAGTTGAATCAACGATGGCAGCAGATTACAGCGTGACCAATGAAGAAAATTCATAAATCAGCCAGTATTTGAATAAATAAATGTTATTTAAATGCACTTAAAATATATTTTTAAATTGGTAAAATTCATAGTTCAGCTAAATGAAGATCATAAAGAGCAGAGTCACATGTGATAAACGCTTCACAGCAAACTGTAATACAGACAGACGTGTTAATTAATGTGTCACTCCTACAGGAAGCATCAGAGGAGGCTGCTGTTTAAACACATCATTAATTAGAATATAGTAAACACTTGTAATAATGTGAAATATTTCCTCACAGGAGAAGTTATAATAGCTGACAATAATAATAATGACAATAAACACGCTTTTATCTGCTTACAGCCACATTATGGTGCGTTTCTGTTCTACCGCCCACTGCGTGATTATTCCCTCCGACCCAGACTCCGCCTCTGCGCTTCTGCTCTCAGCACAGGAAAAAAAAACATCTTTGCTAAACTTACTGTTTTCTTTTGGATGTCATCTCCTCGTCAGGACAGATCCTCGCTGCAGCCTGTTTGGAGTCTGTTGGAGCTGTTTGTTGAGGTCCTCCTCACATTTCCCTGCAAACTAAAACTCCTCCTCGACTACAGGCAGTTCAGCGCGGTGAAAAGAAGATAAATGGTGAGCCGAACAATGCCCCGCATTGAAGGCCTGTCCTGCAACTTTCACAGATGTCATATTCTCCAGCAGTGTGCGGCCACAAGACAAAAAGGGGAAAACCCTGAAAGCGGCGGAGGGAGTCTGGTGCAGGCCTGCAGCTCTGCGCGCACAGCCCCTCTCACCAAAACAGGCCCAGAGAACATCACGTGTGCAGCAGGGTCCACATTTTCTGCCCTGAAAGGGACAAACAGGAAGCACTTAGTATTTTAGTGCCTTCTGGAGGTGAAGTGTCATCACCTACATACTCCCCAAGACGCGAATTTGTGGCTGCTGCTGTATTTACACAAATTCGGATCTACAGGGTTTATATAGATGACAGGTCGTCGGCCTGCGTGCTGCAGGAGCTGCAGCCCCCTCACTGATTATACCGTCCCAATATTAACATCTGGACACTCAGAATTATAAATGCAGAGCTGGAACTTTTGACACCTGATTTTGTTTCTAAACAGTACTTTTTAAAAAAAATGTGTAAATGTCTTATAACTTACTGTTAATGGCTCTATTATTTTATAAGAAATAATTTAGGTCCATTACAAGAAAATAATAACAGGTTGTGAAAATTCCAGTTGTCTGGAGTTTGTCCCTTTCTATCAGTTTCTTATTTTCTATTAATACACCAAGTCCTCAGTCATCAATGTTAATAAATAATCGATAAAAGTTTCATACATCCAGTGTGCAGCTATGAATGCTAATAAGTCATTTAAAAGGATTTGATCCACCAAGTGTGCAGTTAACTGCTAATATGTCATTAATAAAGAGGTTTATTCCACCAAGTGTGAAGTTGTAATTGTTAATAACTCATTAATATCCTGCCAACATAAAAGTTGTGATTATTTAATGCTACAATGAATAAAACATCAGCTAATGATTCATTCACTATTATTAAAGTCGTTCATGTATACTATACCTGAAGATTCAGACAGATATTTGTTAGCTTTACATCTTATGGGGCTTTTATTGTGTAGCAGTTGGTTTAAACATGGTAAGAGTTCGTGCACAGATAGAAACATGTACAGTGACTCTGAGGTTTCCTCATGCTCGTCACCATCGTCTTGACTCCTTGTAAAATATTTGTTAGCCACAGAGCTCAAGTTTCATCTCCCTCCAGGCTCACAGTGATGGAGGAAGTACTCAGATCCTTTACTGAAGTAAGAGTACCAAGAACACAGTGTATAAATACTCCATTACAAGTATCCGAAGTAAAAGTAGTCATTCTGCAGGAGAATGTCCCTGCGAGCGATGTGTTATCATATATCAGATTGTTCTGCTGCGTAAAGGAAGCAGCGTTTTACTGTTGTAGCTGTCGAGGTGGAGAACTGGATCATATACAGGTGGCTCATTTAGTTCAGTGGTTCCCAACGTGGGGGTCAAACCCCCCCAAAGGGTCACAAGGTAAACCTGAGGGGTCATGAGATGATTAATGGGAGAAAAAAAAAAAGCTTTGCTACAGATTCTTCTCATTTTTTGGACATTTCTCTTCACTGTTCTTCCTCTGAGATGTTTAGACTGGAAATGTTTCTTCAATGAAAACACAACCAGCTCATAAACATGTGACCACTTTTTGCAACCACTACTTTAATCTTTAACAATATATTATCTGTAAAATTGTGTCCTCTTTCTTTTTTTATGCAAATTCTCTGAGAAGTAAAAGAGATTACATCTGTCAGAAGTCCAGAGTTTGCCTCTGAGATTCTGGAGTGTGTGTGTAAATTAGCATAAAATGGAAATACTCAAATTGTACTTAAGTGCAGATACACTCAGCTGTTTACTAGAATAATAAAGTGAAAAGAAAGAGCAGCTCAGTCTGATAATCAGGCTCAACAGTCTCAACCTGACTTCTACTGGAATCAGAGCTCATGTTTTAGAGGTTTCACTCTCAGCTCAAAGTGTTTGGGATTAAAGGTTGATTCTGTCCACTCCAACCTGAAAAGCTAACTCATAAACACGCTGGCAGTGACTCTGGTTTTCTGTGTTCTGCTCTGTAACCTACATACAGCCGGCGACAAGAGGCCGAGCGAGGAAAAAAGAGCCATCCATCATCCGCCGGGCCGGTCTGAGGCGCCCTCTGCCGGCCGCACTGCAGCGTTACAGCCGCAGCTGCAGCAGCGGGCTGGACTCACGCACGCGGCCAGATGTTGAGCATCCATGACTCCGTAAACCAGCCTCCCAAAAACCGGTCAAGGTGACACTTGTTTCATGTATTTCATCGTTCTGATTGAATGGCTGAGACTGTGAGAGGTGGATTTAAAACAGCTGCTGACATGAAGTTTGACTCTTTACTTGTTTGATTGTAAAATAAATCCAGGTTTCTCATTTAAATTTGATTTTAGATCTGATTTGGCTAATTAACTGCGTTGAAACCGAAGCTGCATTTGGAAACAGTGTTCAAACCGGTTTTATCCTACAAAATATAACCCGTGTGCGCTTAAAATAGTGTGCGCGGTGCTTTATGGCGGCCTTCAAACCTGATTATTCACTGTGTGTCTTGCAGCACTTTCTATGCACATTTTTAAACTATTAAACGGTTCTCATTTGTAGAGTGGAGCCACAGCGGAGGAACAGAAACATGTTGAATGTGTGGCGTGTTTGCACTGATTTGATGAAAAATACATCGAATTTGAAATATATCAGAAATAGAAAATATTTAATTCTCTCGTGTGCAAAACACAAACTGTTTTTTTTAGATGTGAGTGTCGATCGTGACGGTGCAAAGTGTGGCAGCAGTGCGCTTCCTCCTCTTCCTCCTGACGCATCTGCGGCTGCAGTCTATATGCAGTCTACTGACCCAGCGATGATCCCCGCCGCTTTGAATTATGCATGAGATCCGGGTACAGATTACCCCTATCAATATGCAATACTCATTACGCTGCTTAAATTGCCACTTAATAGTTATGAATATGTGGAAAATGTCTGGGACCCATATAGCCCACCACTGATTTTAACTTTTCCTTTTTTTCCTTTTTACCTGAAATGAGTTTGAAAATATTGCAGAAGTCTCATAAAGCCTTTATTTTCCTGAAGATAATCTCATTCTGTTTTATTGGCCTCGGGTTTCTTTGTGTAGAAGCAGTGGAGCTTGTGTCCAGCTCGCTGTTGTCCGAGGCTTCACCTTTGGCCGCTCGGTGACTCGACACGTCGGAATAAATCACTTCGCTCAAGTTCGCTTCATGTCAGCTCCAAAAAGCCTCGAATCACGTTTAAGACTTTTTTATTTTATTTCTGCAAAACATTTTAATGTTTGCAAAATAAAACACTTAGTGTGTTTCTTTCTTTCTTTTTTTAATGCAACAAACTCTAATCGATATTTGCCACCGCTGCAGAAACAGGCCTGTATGAAGTTTTCACGTTTTCTTTTTAACAAAACATTAAAATGTCAAATAACTGGTGTTCGTCTTAGGAGGGGGGGGGGGGTCTGTCTGAAATTGTAGGAGTGTAAACAACATTTTTAAAAAGTGCAGTGAAGACCCGCTTTGAAAAACTGCCATATTTAATCTGACATTTCAGAATAAAATCCTCGCAGCCTCGGTATTTTATGGAAACCGTTTTCCAAGTTTCTCTCCAGCTTCCTCAAACAACTAGATATGACTGGACATGACTTCCTCCCGCAGTCCAGCCTTTCCAGTCCCATCCATGCAGTTAAGCCGTCACTTTCATTCAAGGTTGTGAATTATATAGTACATTGTCTACTCCCCAAAACCATAAAACCAACTTTATGGACCTCACGTGACTTTTCACAGTCTGTAAGTAATATAGGCCTATACACTCTTTGGCAAGGGGGGATTTTTACCAACTTCAGCCTTGCCTATATACCTGTAAGCCAAAGCCACTCTTTTTGGGGATTTTAACAGCAACATATTTCCCAGCTGGCAAACACGCGTCCCGCTGCAGGAAGGTCAGAGGAGGTAAGTTTGAAAAGTCAGATATTTCTCTTTTCAGCGTCACGTTGTCTCTGATATCTACAGAGCCAGAGACGAAGCCTAAATCCTGTTGTTACTGTGACACTTGTGTAATTCCTGCAGGTTAATCATTAGCGAGTTTAAAACGGCTCCAAAGCGACGCTGAAGTTAAAAAAAAAACCCTGAATAAGAGCTGACTTTCCTCTGCGTTTATTCTGATAATTCAGTCGAGACACGTTCAAAGCAATTGAGAGAAACTTTATTTCCAAGCGCTATGAGTTCACTTACAAATACAAAAAGCTTATTGGCGAAAAAAGCTTACATCACTGCCTATCCACAGAATAACCCTTCGCACTAAAAATTTATCACATTGACAGGTTGAATACATTTGCATTGCTCATAATTAGTTCTAAACAATAATAATAACAGATGCACAAAATATCCTAGAGCTACACATTGGCTTGTTTATGAGAGTTTATGGATCTGGCCACAAGATAACCATCAAAAGTAGCAGGAAAACGGACACTAAAGCGCTTTGAATGGCCCCGAAATACATTAGATTACATTCAATGAAGAGCAGCATATGGTTTGGAAACTTTTTTTGTGTGTGTGAGTGTGTGTGTGAGTGTGTGTGTGTGTGTAACTGTACAATGAATTTACTCCTGTTAGACCGTCACAATAAAGAGCTCAAGTTGAAACACCTTCAAGAGAGCAAAAAGCATCGACAATGAACCCCCCCAGTAATATTTACATCTTCTTTTTCCCAGTAGGACATCTAAGCTATCATAGAACAACAACAGTCAACTAAAAACGGCATTTTCAGACCACAGAATACTTCTTTTTCTATCACAATAGCATGCTGGAAGGTGCTGCGCTTTCATAGCTTTACAGTACTCATGGATTTTTTTTTTACTAGGATTTTTATTTTACTCTGAACCAAAAGTTATTCAGTTGTGGAAGGCGCTGCCTCCTGTCACAAGACTCATGCTTTTCAGTTTATTGTCCTTCTTCCACTTCATCCTGCGGTTCTGAAACCAGATTTTGATCTGTCTTTCGGAAAGACACAGGGCGTGGGCTATCTCTATCCTCCGCCGTCTGGTTAGGTACCTATTGAAGTGAAACTCTTTCTCCAGCTCTAGCGTCTGGTAGCGGGTGTACGCAGTTCGGGCCCTTTTCCCGTCAGGTCCAGTCATATCTACAATTTTACAGAAAATCCAGAAAATTAGCAACTGCACTGAACAACAACAACAGAGGGGGGGTTTGACTGCTAGACTTAGACTCGGCATGAGGATGCGTGATGGACAGAGGGGTCACAACATGGAATGAGCGGATGCGGGGAGGAAGCATGCAAGCGACACGACACATAGCACCCCTCCAGGAGATGTTGCCCCTCGTATCTGGAGCGCCCGCCGGCAGCCAGTTTCGCCCACATTTAAATGCCCAAATCCACATTTCACAGCCCATCCTCTGTCAGGCTCCAGCGGCAGTTAACCTCACCCCCATCGAAAGCAAACAATCCCATAAACACTTTACAAATACTGCCTTTTCCCAACCATCCACACCAACCTGCTCACTCATGCAACACTTGACAGATTTATGGCGCACCGTCAGCGTGACATCCTTCAAAACAAAATATTATTAGATGTGTAAATATACCATGGCTTATGTGCAGTTTCCGCATCCAGGGGAATATTTGTGGCGACTGGCAATCATTTGATGTGGGAGTGGAGGAGGTGGCGCTGGGGTCCTGGTGCTGCTGCTGCTGCTGCTGCGCCCGCGGTGCCGTGCTGGAGCCGCCGCTGCTGTGCGCGCCCTCCTCGGTCTCGGAGGCGACGGTGGCGTCCTCGATCTCCGTGAAATGAGCGCTGTTGCTTTTGTTGAGGGTGCTGCCGCTCGAGGTCGTGCTCCGGTCAGAAGGGGGAGAGGGACTTTTTAGTTCCAGCGGCTCCCGGCTGGCCGTGGCGCACGACGGCGGCACCGGATCTGGAGATGAGAGCGAGCAGTTGGGCGTCTGTCTGTACCGGGCGTCCGGCGCGAATCCCCGGGCATCCTCTCTCACGGCCCCGAAGTGGCTGCCGGTGTTGGTGCGGTTCACGGTTAGGTCCATGCCATTGTAGTTGTAGCCGAAAGACCCGGAGTGCATGGTGCCAGGGTCTCTGAAGGAACCGCTCACAGCGCCGTTAGTCCCATAATTTAGTAACTGATAGTCGGAGCCATTTGGATAGCGCCCTGAGAACGAGTTTACAAAGTAAGAGCTCATTTGCTTGGATTTTTAAAGCCTCGATTTGTAGATCTTTGTCGCTATAATCCTGTGTGCTTTCACGATTTATGGATGCAATCATGAATTATAAGCAATGAAGCCCTACTGTACTTTGCCAGGTATGCGGCCAAATATGGGAGAGCGTTCGGGAATCACGTGCCTTTGTTGACCAGTCGTAAATCCTCACTGATGACTTCAAGAGGTAATTCATGCTCCATGGTTACAAATGATGACGAAATAATGGTCGTTAGGCTCCAGTCAATGGTGCCTCCCCGCTGCGCCCCGAGAGCCGTGCGGGCAGAGAGCGCCATCTTCCGGTGAGCTGCGGTAATGCCCCGCCGGGACGCGCTGTCAGGCCCCGGAGCCATCCATCATTTATGTAACACACTGATAATACAGGCCACAAAAGGCTCAGGCAACACATAACAGAGACTTATCAGCCACACTGTCGGCAATTTAACGCGCAAAGTGTCAAACTGGAAATGATTTTAATCTTTCCCCTGTTTGATGTGAATCTGGGGGGTTATTGTGACTTCAGAGGCGGTGCAGCGCCCGTAATAATACCAATAATACCAATAATAATACTGATAATAATAATGATGATGGCTGTGGTGATGATAACAAAACTGATAATAATGCGCATATTTTTCTGGAGCATGAATGACGCCACAAGATTTTCCAATATACATCAAAAAGCCTTTATTTCTATGTACAATTTCCTAAACAAAATATTGCACACAATATCCAGATGTGCATTGAACACAGGTGAACAACAATAAATAACATGTAACATTTCTCATCTGTACAAATGTGTCGATGGCACAGCTGTAAACAACAACAGACTATCATAGAGCAACTACACCACAAGATGTACAGTGAACGACAGAGCCTCTTTTCATGGCATGAGGGGGAAATCAGAGAGGAATTAAACTCAGTAGGCCTACGAGAATGAGGTAACGACATTGTCAAAAACTTAACACTAAAAATTATTTACATTTTGGCGGATTTTGCATAGTCCCCTAAATAAACACACGAGCACAAGGACAAACAGAGGAGGACCTGATTTTAACCCAATGCAGACATTATTACCGTGCAGATACTGAAATAAAGTCTATCACTCTACACGTCTCTAACATGTGATTTGCAGCACTTTATATCTACAAAGGAATAATACATCATTTTATTTTAGGAGTGTGCACACAAACACACACACATGCCTTCCTCTCGTGTCCTTTTAGCTCTTTTTCTCCGCCTCTTCCTCCTCCTCGGGTGTCTTTGAGGGATTGAGGAGTTTGTTCTCCTTTTTCCACTTCATCCTGCGGTTCTGAAACCAGATTTTGATCTGTCTCTCCGTCAGACACAGGGCGTGGGAGATCTCTATCCGGCGCCTCCTGGTCAGGTAGCGGTTAAAGTGGAACTCCTTCTCCAGCTCCAGAGTCTGGTAGCGGGTGTAGGTCTGTCGGCCCCTGCGGCCACTGTTGCCAAATGGACCTGGAACAAAGACAATGGATTCATCAATTAATAATTAAAAGCTACAGTGAATTTCAAAAGTGTAGCCGAAAAATCTGCCCGAGAGTGGAGTCGAAATGTGGAGGCGTGTGTCTGAAAAAAATCAAAGTGGAAATTCAGATTTTTGGAGTATTTCAGCTCCATATTACACTCTTACAACATTCAAATTTAATCTTTGTTATGCATGAAGGAGTAAATTATGGCATAGTAATTAACTGTATTTTATCGTATAGATACTTTATATTTAATATCTCTATTCCAGCCTCTTCCTGTAGGTACGCAAACGTCTCACAGTGACATCCAGCAGCGTTTATTTATTGATAAAAATATTTCTACTCTATTTTTCTAATAATATTTCTCTATCATGGCCATGGCATGCCTTCCCCTGAGGTCATAATGACCATCACAAACATTATCTTTTTAAAAACCTCCTAAATGAAGTCATTAATGTGGCTACAGCAGGTTGGAGCTGATAATGTGCAGAATGCGTGGTGCGTAAAAGTGACCTCATGGAGTATTTTCTCTCTGGTGTCACCAGAACATTGTTCTGTAACATTACAGTCAGGATGTGCAGTCACAGTCCGGCTGCGCTCATGAACAAAGCCTGGAAGGTTCCAGTGAAGTGAAATTCTCTGTGTTTGTGTTGTGGACACTGAGTCGCTGCTGGAGCTTTAACGTCCCTCTGAAACAGAAAAAGGCCCAGTCTGAAGACGCCATGTGACACGGGCTCACAGCTTTAGGTTGGAGCTCGGGTGATGTAGGCCAAGTCTTTATGTGCGTGCGTGTGTGCGCGTGCGGTTGTGTATGTATGTGATGATGATGAACTAGCCGAAGCCCTGAAGGCGCGTGAAGATCCGCGCGCACTCCGCTAATCTCACCTGATTATTTTCTGTTTCTGTGTCTAAACGCGAGTCGCTTAAATCGAGCTCTCCCCAGCTGACAGGTAACCCTGTGAGGCACGGGGGGCTCACTCCATCAGGCGGAGCAGGACTCTGCACTCCGGGCAGCGTCACAACAACAGAGTTAAGCGCGCGCTTGTACTCACCGGCGGAGCAGGCGTTCATCCTCTGCATCCACGGGTAGATCAGAGTGGACGACTTGTCGTCGATGCTGCCGCTCATACTGACGGTCTGCTCCGGGCACTCCGCTTTGCGCTGCTGGTGCTCCTGAGTGACAAACAGCGGCTGGTCCTCGCGGCTCGAGAAGGCGCACGAGCCCTCCGCGTCCTTGTAGAAAGTCCCGACCGGGTTGTAGTCGCAGGGCGCTCCGCCGCCGGCCCGGCCGTAGATGGCCGCTGCGCCCGTCTGCTGGTAGTAGGACGCCGGGTAAACCTTCTCCTGCATGTTGGCGGCTCCATATGTGGCTGCGTTGGAGTAGTGTCTTAACGGATCGGTGTATCCCGAGGAATATAACGGTATCTGACCCAGGAGAGAGTCCTGTCCTCCCGGTAGAGACACGGGAAAAGTTGAGTTAACAAAATAGGAACTCATTGGGTGGACAACGGGGTGTATATACTCCGGAGGAATATGATTTGTTGTCTTTTATAGTCCAAGTGGTTTTGCCATTACTTTATCCGAGATTTGGTTTTTGCTGAAAGGGGGGGTTGTGAGGTGCCACTGAATACAGAGGGGAAGTGTACCATCTGATCAACCTCTGGCCAATCACCGCCGTCTGTGCTTGCACTATTGCACCCATGGGGGGCTCTTGTTGCGCGCAGGGGTCCCCGGTGAATCGAAATGAAGCGCTCGAGCCTGTCGGTCTTTACGCACGCTCACGCGCACAGATGCTGCGAAAAGCATTTACACTAAAAAACATACAACAGCTCGGACAAGTTCCTGTATTAACTTTTCATTTCATGCAACACAGACGGAGTTCTCCCCCTCCGCAATAAACAAGCACGCATGCACAAACTCTCCCTCCTTCCCTCTCTCTCTCTCTCTCTCTCTCTCACACACACACACACACACACACACACACACACACACACACACGCATACGCGCGCGCACACACATGCACACACAATATGCAAAAGGGGGAAAAAATCGCAATGAAAATACTTTGCACATTATTTCAAATTGCGCACAAATGACAGGCGGACATCTCGCTCTCCTCCCTCAACCTTCTCCCCCATCGTGTCAAATCATCTGCTCATAAACGACAAATAAAAACACTGAAGTCTGAACGCAGCTGCCACAGAGCCCACCAGCGAGTGTTAGTGAGTCCAGATCGATGCAGAAAAACTGCGTCACTCATGTTGATTTTTCACTCTTTAAGGTGTTTAAGGCTCCTCCTGGTTTCTAATTCAACACCAACTGTGACTGAAGTCCACGAAGACGCGCAGGGAGCAGAGGGAGGACACGCGCTTCCACACAGATCCTCATCCTCATCATCATCATCATCATCACCTTCTCCAACGTGATCAAGTGGAATCTGATTCTCCATTTTTAAAATAAGTGTGTGAGTATAAAAGTGTGAAGCGAGCCTCAGTATTTGTCTGGATCCTGACGTCATCACGTCGCCTATCAATAACTGGATTTAGAAACAATTAAGCAGATCAGTTAACTATTAGAAGCTATTAACAATATTATCATGTTCATTAACGTTCCCATTAGAGGCTATTAAGAATATTATGATCAGTGTGTGTCAATTAGTTTCTTAGTATTATTAATAAGCCCCCAAATATAGAGTCTAGATCTGCAGTGAAAGACATTTATTTCTAGTTAATAATTCGATGTTGGAAGATTTTCGTGCGCAGAAATACGAGAATTTGTTAAATTAAGTGATAGAATTTAGATTTATGTTTTTTTGTAATTCCATCTACACAAGTTCTACATTTTCACTCATCTTTCGCCTTTAAAAACTCCCCTATTAAATAAGAAATGAATAAAAATAACGAAATAACCACTGAACTGTTCAAATGATACGAATCTACGATTTATTACAAATATTTGATTGAATTGTGCAGAAAAATAAATATTTGTAGGCTGTTAGTTTATATAAAAATTAATAATCCGGTTTTTCCGTCTTTGCTCCAGCGCGCGCCTGATGTTAACATGTTTTATTCTGATCCGTTTGGGAAACATTTCGATTTAAACACTGAAATGAAAAAACCTTGATGTCTGGCTTCAGCCTGCGCGCCAGGCCGCAGCCCCCGCAGCCTGACAGCTGCTGGACATCTGGAAAGTGCCAACAAACAGACTCACTGATGATTTTACTGTTTCCGCACCATCACATGACGGTGTTCAAGCTGCAGCATCACACGGGGCGCAGGAAGCGCTGCAGAGGCGCCACAAACCCAACAAAACGTTCAACGCGGCGCTCAGAGACGCTGCATGTCCTACTAAATCTAAAAACGGCCCAAAGCGCAGCAAATATTTCTGCAAAATTCTGCAAGATTTGGACGAAAGAGACGCAAAATAACAGGATGAGGAGCCAGCGCGCGCACAACCAACCTGAACCGTCTGACACAGAATAAACCCAAAATACAGAATACAAGAAACAATCAAATCAGATGAAATAACAGCAAACAATCAACTTCTGCAGCAGAATAAAAGCGGGAAACATGTCGCTGATATTTAAGAAAAACAGCTGTAAGCGGCAGCACAGGGCCTGTATAACCACCACCACCACCACCACCACCACCACCATCATCATCATCATCATCATCATCCTCAAAGTCAAGCCTGTCCGGCCTGCAGCTGAGAACTCTCCTCATTATATAACATCGTTAGTCCACACAGGCCTCAGTCCTGCCACATGAAGCTGTATTTACACACATTTTAACGTTGAGGTGTGTTGGAGGCGCTGCAGCATCTCACGAGTTAAACACACACACACACACACACACACACACACACACACACACCAGCAACTGGTTGTGAATCTTCACACAACGCGAGAAAGAAAGACGCTGTGCGCTGGATAACGAGCGTTTCTTCCAGACTGATCTCATTTCTGGACATCAGGCCTGCAGTGAAGCTCAGCCTCAGCGGCGCTGCAGCAGCGCACTGGTGCCGAGTTCATCGCCGGCACACGAGAAGCGTGGCGCCCTTACCTTTGTTGATAATCCATCATTTCCTGTGTGGGTGCCACTCCGCAGACGCTCCCCTCGCCTCCTTTCACTCCTTTCCCCAAATTTCCCACTTTGCTCAAGTGATTTCATCAAAGTAATCCCACCATCCAGGAGTGTGATGATCCCTCATTTTCACGAACACATAGCCACACAAGTGCAGCCACGTTAACATGGCGCGCGCAGGGAGGCATCGCGCGGAGGCTCCATCGCGCACTTTCGTAAAATTACGCACGCACAGCCGCCACCTTCTCGACAACACTGCGTACGCGTATTGCATTTACAACGAGCCAAGAAAAGCTTGTGTTACTACAGTTAAGTGAATGAGCGCTGGAAAACAGCAGCTGCAATATAACCTCATGGGAAATAAGTTCCCATTCCTGCTGTCCACATGACCGCCAGCAACCAATCCCGGAGCCTGGCGAGTCGTAAACTTCCATGGCAAAGTTGTAAATTTTCATAAACAGCAGCCGTTTTTGTGCTTTAGACATGCTTTCTCATCGCCATCTTTATTTTCTCCAAGGCCCGAAATGTTAGAATTTGCTGCTGGATGAAAGCGGAGGGTGGAAACGTGGAAATCGGAGTGTTTTCTCAGACTCGCACTGCGCTGGATGTGGCGCACTTGGTTCTGTCCCAGCTTCTGGTCTCTAACCAAAAGGTCTGTACAGCTTCTTCTCGTTCACAGCTGCAGAGTCCAGTTATTTAAGTCTAATCAGAGAATATTACAGGATTTTGGCTTCAATCCTCCTGAATCCTAAAACGTGTGTGACGTCTTTCTTTAACCCGTGTCAGTGTCAGTACGCACCAAAATCATCAGGCCGTGTTTGCGGCTTAAAGGCGAATAATTGAGCGCATTTTTTTTATTTTATTTTTTTTTGCTTTCAGGCTAAAATATTTTTGCTGTAAAGACTTTTATGATCCCTCAAAATGGAGCATTTCATTCAGTCACCGCAGATCAATTTTAACACGGGCCAAAGATGGAAATGTGTTCGGCTGATTGCAGGCTCGAGGGGATTTTAAGGTCAGAGAAACTTTGAACAGAACATTCTTCGCAAACTTTTCTATTAAAAATCATCAGGACAAAATTGAATTCTGAATAGTCGTTGAGGCTGAAATTCGTTCTTTGTCGACGCATTTCTTCTTATTATTAGTGTTTCGTTTGTCTTATTTCCGTTTTGGTTTGTTTAAAATGGTCTTTTTCTTTTGGAATGCTGATGATTTCCACCACCAGCGAGGATTTCCGACACTTATAGACGCAATAAAACCATAAATTCCTTAAATGCAACATTTTTTTCGCCTCTAAGAGACACAAACTCCAACAAAGTGGCCGCCGTTTCATCAAAATGTAGATTTTTAGATTAAATAAAATACGTTTAAAAATGTAGGAGTCAAAGTTTTAACTGCAGCCAAAATAAAAGCTTCTTACTTTAAATGTTCGTTAATAACCTTCAATAGAACAGAATAATAAAGCTAAAGTCCACTTCATAGGGCCTGTTATTAAAGCTGTATTTATTTTTCTCTGTTAAATCTCCTGTTTTTGTGACATTTCAGTGGAAAATGAAAAGTAAGTGTTGAGCATGTCTGCAGGCGGAGGCCTTACTGAACCAGATAAATCACTTTCACTCACTTCAGGTTTTAAACTCTTTAAACGCTTCGTTTGACATTTAAAACACTTTCTCTTTCTTTTGCATGATGTCAGTTTTCCGCGAAACAACAATATTTTTCAGCACTTAATGAAATAATTGTCTCGTCGCTTCCTGAGCGCTGAACCCGCAGGCCTTCATCAGGATCAAGCAGCTCCTGTTGGGGAGGATTTCGGGTCAGGCGGTTTTTCCAGTTTTAAAGTTCTTTTTGTGTCTTTCTGTCTTCAGTTTGTGACCAAAACAAAGAAACCGGATGCAGAGACGCTGTAAAACTCTTTCAGTCTCACTGAAAAGCGTCGAGATGAAACAGAACAGCAGCGACTTCTTCTCCAAAGCTGCAGCTGCAAAATATGGATGATGGAAAAACAAAATCATATTTTTAAATATTTTTTAAATATATATACATTTATAAAAAAGAAGAATTTTAAAAACAGAAGAAAAATACCTTAATTGTGCTGAAATGCAGGTCGAAAAACTGAATGAAAAATGTTAAAGATGATGAAACTAAATTAACATTTTAAAAAGATATTTTATTGACCATCAGTGCAAAAAAATCTATTCATTTAATAGAATGCATAAAGAAAATTCCTTGAGAAAAGAAGCAGAAGACCTCTATTTTTGTTTTAAATCCTTCAGTTTCTATTCAGATATGGTTTTAATCTGAGTTAATAATACTTTAATATTGATGAGAATTACATTTGGTTTCATTGAGTCACTTTAAGCTCAGATCAACACCTGAAAACCAGCGAGTTCATCACATCCTGACACATCTGTCCACTGGACAGGGCAGATGTGGATCACAGCTGCTGTGCAGGGTTAAATCAGGCTCATCTGCTTTTAGTTTGGCACCGTAGGCGAAGTTTGAGTCAATAATTCATCCGCAGAGCAGAATATTCCCCGTCTGAGCTCGCAGTGGGCAGAAAAAGTTAAAAGCCATAATGCTGTTTGTGCTGGGGGTCAGTGTGAGCAGCGTAACGAGCTCGAGTCCAGACATCCAGTCTGTCCACAGGCGGCCCTGCTCCTCACCGCTCACACTCCTTTACCGTGCTGGGGGGCTCCGCGGGAGGAGTTGCGGACGATGTGAGAGAAGCCAGGCCTCCTGAGCAGGGGGGCGCGGATGGAGACGACGAGCAGGCTCCGCAGGGCCGCGGGGTCGTGGGGCGTGTGGGTGCTGCAGCGCAGGCCTCCGTGAGGGAGGTGGTTTATGAGCGGGATGCTGGGACGGGGACGGGGGTCGGCGTAGGAGCTGATCCTGCTGACTGATGAGGAAACACAAGAGACAATCTGACACCTGGGAACAATGTGAAGGAAATAACAAGAGAAGCGTCGGGCTGTGAAGTCTGATTTTAATTATGAGCTCGTGTCTCTTTGTGATTTTAAAATATGAAACAAAAATTACACAAAACAAGACAAAGCGGTGCAGCAAGAATCAACGTTTATATCTAAATTAAGAGCACAAACTTATTAAAGTTTAATTATGTTACTGTGAAGGTCACAGTTAGTCAGTGAGTAGTAAATGCTGCCTCACACTGAAACAGCACAACCAGATTCCACCAAAGTGTTTGTTTGAATTAAAGTGACATCGTTAAATGACACGAGCAGCCAAACATAATACACACGCCCATAATACGCCCTGATCAAATACACAGCTCATCCACTCAAAGCTGATTTCACTTCCCATCAGAAAGCAGCTGTGTTTTCTTTCAGCTGCATTTATTTCTAGAATATAGTCGAATAATTGAAGCAGTTTTTTCTGATTTATATTCTGTAGAAATAAAACATGCAGCAAACAAACTGACTGTGCCCGGAGCAGCGAGCAGCGAGCAGCGAGCAGTGTGTTTACCTGACCAGTGCGTCCGCCGGCCGCTGAGGCTCCGTCGTATTTCTGACGCTCGGCTGTGGCTCTCGGGCTCAGACTCGTTCAGGCTCCTCTGGTCCATCGTCGGCCTGAGCAGGTGCTGCTGAGTCGTGTGGGAGTGGATCTGCTGCAATGATATTAAGTCATTTTAATTCTGCTTCATGATGATTTCATTTGTGCTGCAAAAGATCAATAATATTCAACACCGCGTCCGTCATCAGACAGTGACCCAAAATATGAGCTGTTAACACATTTCCAGTCTTCACAACGTGTTGATATGATGACTGGACTGTTTTCATTTTGAAAACATTTCTTTTACACATAAAACTAGAATAATAATTTATCAATGAGTCAGTTTAAAGATGACTAATCTGCAGCTATTTGAACTGATCAAACATTCTTTGATTCAGGTTTTCTGTGTCACACATACAGAGAGTGAAGGAATTTAACTGTTAACATTTTCTAAGAAGAGGAGGATAACTGGCAGGAGGATCGATGATGAAGACAGTCCTTAGTTGATGTCCTGGCATGAAACTGCAGAACAGCTAAAGGAAATGTTTGTTCATCTTTTCTGTTCTTTGGAAATTGTGGGAGGGAGGAAAAAAAGCGTGGGTCATTGAAGTCACCACAACATGTGACTGACTGAACTCTGATTGTTCTCTTTTAGAGGGGCAGGGTAGCTTCCATTCCTTATTTCTTTAAATAAAAATATCTGCAACATGATGTTGGATTATTAGTGTTGATGACGTACGTGCCGTGACATCAGAGCGCAGGCCTCCTGCTTTGTCCTTTGGGGAAGCTGTGTCACAGAGTCCAGCTGAAATAAAGGAAAACCAGCACAGTGACAGAATTTAACCAACAACAAACTGAAAACTGAGGTGACACTTTAAGACACGTAGGCTGGTTTTACCTTCGTCTGCTGCTGCCTCTGACGAGTCTGCTTACTCTGCTGCTGGGTGTAGGCGTCCTGCAGGACTCCCCCTCCTTCTGCCCGGCCCTGCAGCAGCTGGCGGATCTGGTCCACCACCCCCAGGTCCCGCAGCAGTTTCTTCCTGTGGAGGAGCGCTTCGACCCGCTCCTTCTCCCCCGTGTCTGCCTCCTTCTCCTCTTCCTCCGGTTTCTCCTCTCGGACTTCTGCGGCTTCACCAACCGCCGTCGCGCCGGACAGACACGGCTGCAGAGAAACATTTGATTCAATTTGTTTTTATTGCCTCACTGTGTGTGTAGCCACCAGCATGCATTTACAATTTATTTGCAATTACTGTCACTGAACATCCTTGATAACACTGTTTGCTTCTCCTGTCTTGACAATAAAAGATATTTGAATTCGAAATGAGAGACATCCGATAAAAAATATCTTCAGGAATATTATTCTAGCTCATTTAAATTTGGCAAGAGTACATTTACTCAAAGGGGTCAGCCAGAATATAAGCCATCCATCACAAGACAGCAGCTGTTTGGCTCCCTCTTGTGGTTCCATGTAACACTGCATCTTTAATGACGCGGTCAGACCGGCTCACCGGCTGCGGGTCACAGTTTGAGTTGGCGGGTTGTGTTTGTGCTCTTCGGGGTTTGACTTTCTCCCCCGCTGTCTCCCCCTGCAGGTCTCTCCTCCGGCCCCCCCTCTGGTCTCTCTCCTTCTGCTCCTGCTTCAGACGAAGCTCCTGCAGTTGCTGCCTGAACACATAAATACATGCAGAGAATTTAGCGTCTCTGATATTAACTCATGTTACTTTGCATGATCATAAAAATTTACTACTGATTAAATCCCGTTATTTTTTTCAAGCAAAGCTACAAAATTCAAGTAATTGAAATTTAATGCTTGAATAATAATGACAAAAAGAAGAACAAGCCTGCAACAAAGTACATTCAAATTATTTCAGTTTCAACAATCCGAGTTTTTCACATCCAGCTGCAGATATTTTACACGTCATTAATATTTCTACTATGAAATGATTGTTTTAAGAGAGAGTTTCAAATTATTCATTTGTTCTGAATATAAATATTTTTCCATGGAGAAAGATGCTAGTTAACACATTTTAAACCAAACATAAGTTCTGTCTGTTTGTCCAGTTTTGCCTTTATTTTACACTCTTTTAGCCATGTTTGAGTTCTGGTCCAGGACAAAGCCTTTATCGTATTATTTATCTTAATAAAGCTGCTTCGGCTGAGCTCCAGACATATTTTAAGACCTATATAAAAATAGTCTGCCTGGAATAATACTGTTAAACCACATCAGATGAATTGTCTCACATGGTTTCTCCCTCACTGACGGAATAAATGAAATAAATGAAATATGCAAATACAGAATGATTCATTTTAAAAGTGTAACTGCAGCACATGTCACTGTAAAGTCAGTCTGCGTGTGTGTGTGTGTGTGTGAATGTATTCTTTATCGTGTGCTTCCTGCTGGCTGGACAACAGATTGGTCCTCTGGGATAATAAACACTCTGTGACTTTCCTCATACGTTCATGTGTTCATCTCAGATTTAAGGTGAACACAGAGTGAATGTGAAAACAAACATCACTCATCACTCTCAGTGAAGTAACAATAAGAAAGCACTGAGTGGTTCAGTTAACTCGGTTATATTTCTTTAACTACCTGCGCTCCTGCAGCGCTCCTTAAGGCACAGCTTCTGTAGATCTGTGCATGACTAACAGCCAACAGTAACGAGCAGTGATATTACTCTAATTTAAAAAAGCAGCATGGTTGTCTATGACATCACCATCTTTCCTATTTTGTATTGATTAATTGATTCACAATTGGGTCAATTAAGTGTCAAAATAGTGAAAAATGTGCATCATTGGCCAAAGGTGACAGTCTGAAACCCAAAGATGTTCCGTTTATAAGACTCAGAATATAAAACAGAGAAAAGGAGTAAATCACATCTGGGAATGGTAAATGTGATGAATGTTGGTTTTTTTTATTTCCTGTTTAACAGATTATCGGCAGTGTTGTTGATTATGTGCTGTTTTCCCTCCCCAGCCGTGCCCAGGTGTGCTTCACCTGACTGCTGGATGAGGTGCAGCTGATCTGGGACGAGCAGTGCTACAGCTCACTCTGGGATGCTTGTTGTTTGTATGTCTTACTGTACGGTCTAACAGTCAGTGAGGAAGAGGAGCAACCCTGAGCCTGTTGTACTGTTGAGCAGAATGTGTTGCTCTTGTCAGTGTTAATGATAATCATATTTTCTTTTTTAAAGACTTTTTGTCAGTTAACATTCAACTAATCGACTCGATTAGCTGCCTAATAGTTTGAGCTGCAGCAGATTTGAATGTAACGCGGCCGATCGTCCGTCACGAACAGCTCCTGCTGCCGGTACCTGGCACACTCCTCTCTGGCCTTGGACGCTGCCGTCTCCTGGAAGAGGGAGCTGCTGTGTTTGAAGTACTTGTCGTATTTCTCTCCTCCCTCTCTGGGATAGATCCTCCTGAAGCCCCCCAGGTGTTTGGCCTCGTACCGCTCCATCTGCTCCACCGTGGCTGCCTGGCACTGACGCAGCTCCTCTGACCTGGTGGTCAAACACGCGCGCAGACATGCGCACACACACACACAGTAACAGTCACCCGCACATGTGGACAGGAGGCAGCCAGGATTGGGGGGGTGTGACCTTGGGAAAAATTCACACACCACTTGCAGGTGCCCGAGCCCTACCTGGCCTCTCTGGAGCTGTTCTGCTGCAGCCTGTCCTTCACCCTGCGCCTCTCCTCTTTGGTGATCTTGCGGCGGTCGCAGGCACCCAAGTTGATGAGGACCAGGGTGTCGTACAGCAGCGCGTCCTTCACCTCGCGGTCCAGCTGCGAGTCGGTGGTAAAACTCGGGGAGTGATTAACCTGGAAACGCACGCACAAACCAAAATACTGAGCGACTGAGACGTCTGAGAAGATGATGGATTTCCTCAGTAACATGAACCCTTTAAACCTTATTACAAACTGTGCAGCCAGATTTTATAAAAACCAGATATTTATTTAGATCTAGAGATCCATCAGTTTCAAAGGAATATATAATATAATGGGCTGATGTTTAAGGAAATGAGCATAAAATGAATTTAATAAAACGAGTTTTAGGTTTAAATATATCTCACAAGAAAAATTATTACTATCAGTTGGATGAAAGCAAGCCCTCCCATGATTTCACATGGTTACAAACAGTAAGGCATGTCTACATGATGGAGTCTATGACCGCTCAGTTACTGTTAAAAATGCCTACTTTTTTACGAAGATGGGAACCAGTCATTGACTATCTTGGTTAGGACACCCATACCAATATTTAGTTTTTTGTCATTTATTTATTTCTTTGTACCATTTTTGTAATGTAACTGTTGTCTTTGTAGATATGTATTGAAATAACTAAATGTGTGCTCTTCCTGTATTGTTATTTTTATATGACAAATGAAGCCCAATCTCAACATGAATTTTGCTTTCATGATGTTAACTGCCTGTTTTTTGCGTTAAGGCAATAAAGTTTAAAAAATATATATATATATATCACACAACACATAGATTGAATGTGGAGCTCCAGCAGGATGATACAGAATACTGTCACACAGTGTGAAATAAGACTTTTTTTTAACTTAATTAAAGATTTTTAAAAAGTCTTAAATGTAATAAGAGGTTGAATAAACATCCGTCGTCTGTGTCATCTGTCCTAAAAACTCTAAGTTGAACACAATAAATTGGTATATTTATGGCTGATGCATATTAAACTGAGGTCTTTCACCTCCAGCACCCAGGGTCTGAGGCGGTGATCCAGCAGCACGTCGAAGCCCAGGATCTCGAAGCAGGCGCTGCCGGTGGTGTGGTTCGGGAAGCACGTGTGGTAATTGTGCTTGAGGACGGGGTGAGCAGAGATCAGAGTCTTTATGATCACGTCCTCGATGTCATTCCACATCTTCTCTGTGTTGCAGCTGATGGACTCCAGGAGCTTGTTCAGGGTGGACAGCTTTCTAGGAGACAAAAAAACAACAAAAGACAGGCAATAAACACGAAGTATTTTAAGAGTATTAGTAATAAGACGCGACAGGTAGCGCAGTGTTCACCGTTTGCTGCCAGTGTCCTCGTCACGGACAAAGTTCTCACTGTTCTTGTTGATGGAGTAGTTGGTGAGATGCATGCACACGTCATCCTAACGTGAGGAAGAAATCGTGTATTTATCAGTCTCAGAGCTGCAACAATTATTCAATTAATTGATTGCCAATCATTCAAGCACATTAAGCAAAAATGGCAAATTTAATCGGTTTAAGCTTCTCTGATGTGATTATTTCCTGTTATTTCCCGGGACCTGGCATTTCATGTCATTATACTATTGTTTTATTATTACACTATATAAAAAAGAAAGTTATCATGAGCTGGCACAGTTGTTCTGAAGGTTGAATCTATTTATTTTGCCTTATTCTTGTTTTATCTTCAGCTGACCATGGACACATTCATGCATTTTATTACCTGTCATCGTTAATTATTTGTCATTATTTCCCTGTGAAATACTTTAAATTTTACTGGCACAGAGGAAGAAGATTAATCAGGCTTTTGATGCACACGAGTCGTTGTTGGTCTTTTCATGGGGAAAACATAGACTATGAGCAGACTCATGCTTTAATGTTTCTTACCACGTTGTTGTGTGTCGGTTCGTTGTACTTCGTGGTGCAGAAGCGAGCCAGCCCCTCCTTGAACATGAATATGCTGAAAGGATCACATGACGTCACCAGCACGTAGATACGCAGGTCAAACTTGTACCCGTCGATGATGAGCGGCTGAGGAGGGAAAGAGAAGACGCTTCAGCCGGTGTGCGTGTCTGTGTAGCTGCTGAAGTGTTGTCTGACAGACCCTCACCCTGGAGATGTAAACCTGGCAGATCATATGTTCTCCAGCTTGAATGTCTTTACTTGATTTGGTGATGAAGATGCCTTTGCCTTGGCATCCGGTGTCCGGCTTGCAGATGTATGTCTTGCTTTTTTTGGCCCTGGTGTAAGCTTGGAAGTCGCTGTAACTGCAAAGTACAACCAGACGAGGAGGAAGCACGTTAAGGCGCTGAGGAAGAAGAACATAAAAGAACAAATCACATCAAAAGTGCAAACTGACTCTGCAGGAAGGCACCACGTTCTGGGGAAAATGTTGTAGTCTTTGGGAAAAAGCTTCAGCATGCGGTTCATGTTTCTTGCAAGTAAATCTTTGCGGCAGATCTCACTCATCCCTGGAAAATGGTTTATTTTCTGCAGAGAAACAAGAGACACACACGACTGTATTTACAGGGGAAGTATTCTGTGAGCGTACGAGGACTGTTCCCACAGGTGTTACAGCATTTACAGCAGTTTTACATATGAGATGACACGCAGTGTAAATGAGATATGAAAACACAAACCGATACACCTTATTCATTCAGAGAAGAATCGTTGGCGCTGAATAGTTATTACCCAATTAGATTACAAACTGATTAACTGAGCCATGAACACTGTGCCCCGGAAAAACGATGCAATCTCATCATCTTAATGGAAATCTACATTTTTTATTATTTCATGGGAAGGCATATTGTGCCGAGGAATTTAAATTACATGTAACGACATTACAATTTGACAGAGCGGAATGACGCTGATCCATTTCCAGTTTGAGTTATAGAATGAATTTAGTTTAATTTGTGTTTTATACTGATGGCAGTAATGGAGGTGTTGGTGTGAGCACATTCAGAGGAGTACCTGGTAACGCTTCATGTCCTTAACACGGTCTAGAGAGACAGAGCAGTCGGTCCAGAACAGGGTCCAGTCTTCACCCTCCATGGCCTCTCTGAGACCGTATCTACGACCAGCACGCCGCACTGACACGAGCAAACAGGAGGGAGTATTTTTACTGTGATGTGTTTGTAAAAATAAACTGTTAAAAGGACTGATTTGGAGCCATAAAACTGATTAACTATAAATCATACAACTATAAACAGTAAACACTTAAATGGACAAAAGTATGTGGACAGCCAAACGTTACACCCATATGTGATTTCATTCAAACTCCATCTGCGGCTAAAAGCCTCCAGTCTTCTGGTTTCAGACTTGGCTGCAGGGATTTGCTCCCATTCTGCCACAAGAGCATCAATGAAGTCCAGAACTGGGGGTCAGGATGGTCGGCGTTCCAGTTCATCCCATAGGTGTTGGAGGGGGTTCAGGTCAGGGCTCTGTGCAGGCCAATCACGTTTCTCCACAACAAAGGTGTGGATGATGTTGAAGAGACAAACACAATATCTAAAATATCTAAATCTAATCTAAACTTATGCTGGAGCAATTAAATTTCCTTTAAACTGAACAAAGGGGCTGAAATACAGTAGTGGGGACACATGTGTCCACATACTTTTGGCCAGGTAGTGATCTTCTAGTGCTTCACATACAAGAATTCATTCTACGTGACTAAAGTGTCTGTAAACTATGAACAGCTGGAAAGTGCAGAGTAATATAGATGCAGCACCTCCTAAATAACAGAATAACAGACATTTATGGCTCATTACCGGCTTTGGCCCAAACGTACCGCTTTCATACTTGCAGTTGGTGAGGTTGATCCACAGTCATCTGGAAGAGAAGACAGACAGAAAGAGGGACAGACATCTGCTTTGCTGCAAGGTCCTACAAACGCCTCGTTACACTCCTCTTCCTTTCCCAAACGATGAGGACAAGTGAGACAGGAAAAACTTAAGAGCCTCCAGGACAAGCTATGAAATCAGAACTGTCAGGGCGCTCAGAGGTGAGATACCTGCAGTGGGAAATGAGTGCAGAGGTACAAATGGAGGAGATCCAGCAGTAAAGTACCTCTTCTTGCCTTTTCTCTTCTTCTTGTTGATGGGTGGTCTGGTGCAGGCCGAGGCTTCGGTTTGGCTTTCGCCCCCTTCTCCCTCTCCCCGCTGCTCATATTTACGTGCATCATCATTTGTGTCTGGGCTGTCCACAGGTAGACCCATCCTGGACCTGAACGAACAACAACAGATGTGCTCATCTGACGACAAGCCAAAGCAAAAAGCTCGTTCGCTTATCTAAACGGTATGTTTTAATGGTGCCTGCTGTACGGCCTCACAATGAAATTCAATCAAACTGAAGTACATGCTGTAAGTGCGCTCATGGAGTCATGTTTCCGTTTCCATTTCTCTCATCAGGTGAGTGCTCTGGCTGTCGGCACGCTGTCACACGCTGCATTCAAGAGTTATTGTGGCAGGACGGATACAACTGGTGGGTAATAACACAACAATAGCGACGGGGAATTAACTCCAACAAGAACTTGGTGTTGGATATAATTATCACATTACTATTATTATCACTATTAATTATTACTGTAAGTATTGGTATTATTATAGTATTAGTATTATTAGCAGTAGTAGAATTGTAGTAATCTATTATTTTTATCATTTGATGCAGAATGTTGCACAGCTGATATATTTCTATATAAAAAGTGAATATTTATTGTTGCATATTGCACATATTTCTACATAGCTCTACATTTTCTAAGATATTCCTTATTTCCTTTTCTAGTTTTATTACTGTTGTACAATGAGACTAACAGCAGGTCCCAAATCCACACTACATACCAATTCTCAACTGGTTCTTAGTACGTGGCGACAAAATAATATATACTCGACCCAGACAGGATGAAGACTGAATATGACTGATTTTTCAGTGAGCTGTTGATGGATGAAATATTTCAGTCTGGACCCAAGTGTTGGACCAGCTGACTGGCACTCCCATCTCCAGAGCCCTGAATAATCCTTCAGTTCTGTTATAGATCGTCTGTATTCTGACCCCAGCGTCTCAGCTGCTCTCCTCCACCTCCTATCTGGTGTCTTGTAGGGTGAAGGTGAGTTCAAGTGAATACCTGGTAATGATGCTGACAGAATACTGGGGGGGGGGGTGGCAGTAAGGAGGGACATCCCAGGTACACTGTGGGAGGTTATGGTGCTCGGTAACAGTATTCTGATCCAATGATCTGGATAATCCTGGCCCTGAACTGTGAGCTTTACACTGGGCCGAGACGCCCCACTGACCTCAGCCCGGATACGGTTACAGCCCCCAAAGGATTTCACCAAGGTTCTCCCCCAGCGTGCGACCAGAACAGGTACATGAATGATAATACCTTTGTATTATCTGTCCTCAACGAACAATGACTGGAGTCAGTGTGAATGACTCTGCTAACTGCTCAGTGTCACTACATTACATGAAACATTCAGGCGACACCTTTGCACGCCATGCTAGCACTTATTATCAGACAGTGTCCTTTAAAGAAGACAAACAAACTCCAGGACTAAATAAAGTATTGCTTGTTCAGAGCAGATACACCTGCAAAGGTAAACATCTAACATTTGTTGAGACAGAGGTTGAAGACACTTGTTCCAGACTGCTTTGGATAAAAGTATCTTCTGTCCCAATCCCACACTGTGCCCCCCCCTAATGGGTGCACAGTCTGGGATTATCTTCTTTCCCCTCTCCCTCCCCTCCTGTTTTCATTTGTTTTTCATCTAAGTAAGCGAAGCGCCGCCCTGCTGGCTGCATCGTGGTCCTCCTGTCCCTGTCTTCCCATGTCAATTATTTGTACTGTCTTTTGTGCCTTTGTGTCCTCTGGGACGGGTTATAACCGAATGAATTTCTCCATTGTGAGATAAATAAAGTCTAAAGTCTAAGTCTAAAGTCTATCTGCTTAGCTAATCCAGTGTAATGACAGAAAAGACAAACCTTTAAATTCCATATAACAAGTTGCACTAGCACACAAATGCTCCCTATTTGTAGACAAATTACAAAAATATTATCCAAATCACCATCAGCAATTTTTGTTGTTCATAAACTAATCAATTATTCAACCAATTCTTTCAGCAATAATCACAATTTCTCTGGATTCAGTGATGCAACACACTCAGTTGGCAGTTTATCAGAAAACATCTGCGTCCGTATGAAAACACAAAAACACAACCGAAGAGGACGCTAAAGCAACAGGTAGAGCTATAATCCTAAAGTCAGGCTAGCCAATCAGAAGCCTGAAAAAAAAGCTATTACCAGTAGGCTACCAGCAGTTAGAGCTCCTGTCCCACTATGGTGAAGGCATGACCCAGCACGGTACACAAAGGAAATAACAGAGCACACAAAGGAACACTTTGTCATCACAAGTGAGAAACTCAGTTTTCCTCTCAGTTTTTGTGCAGACTAAAGGCCAAAACACACAGAAAAAGCTTTGCTTTGAAATTTTACTGTGTACTTATACTTATGTGGACCAGGCAAAATGCAAACCTGCCTTCACCAAAGCTCTGATGTTTGTTCAAACTGTTTCAGAGAGGTGTTGATTTAATGAGTTTGTGGTGCTGTTGGATTGAATCTGATATGGAGTCTGCCCTCGTTGATATAAATTGTGTGAATATGATATCTAAACATCTCAGCTGTTTTATCAGATTGCTTAAATTTTAGCCATTTTTACTTAAAAAATTGGCAAATGAGTGACCTTGTTTACCGTAAAGCTTCCACCATGTTCCTTTAAAAAATGGCTCTTACTCACCTGCACTGTTCAGTCTACATTTGTGAGGACGATGGTGTTGTCCCGCCCATCCGCCTCCAGACGTCTGTGATACACGAATCGCCTCAAGAGCCCCTTAAGTCGCTTTCATGCTCTCAGCAGTCAAACCAATGAGCCACATCTCAACCTCGAGCGCCGTCTGCCTCTGGAGTCTTTGAAGAGAAGAGTGGATTTGTATCACCACGAGGCTCGGTTCAGACTGACTTACACACTCAGGCAACAGGCCCAGCGGTGGATCTGGTGACCAATTAGAAGCTGTGAGGACAAACACCTGATCCCTCTTGACATGATGGAGAGAGAATAAGCGGCAGACCTCAGCAGGGTGCAAGTGGAGAGGGATAATCCCTGATATTTGTTCACTGAAATAGGAGACGTGTTTTTCAACGCCTCGAGTTGTTAAATTTAAATCTGTGCTGAAAAGATCCATGGTGGCGTGTGGTGTAAGTGAGCAGGCTGGACATCTATATTCTTGGCCAAGTTGAAATTGAGTACCTTCAGTTGAAGCTTAGCCTTCCATTGAAGACATTAAAAATGGAGCACAGGCACAAGGAGAAATGCTGGTCAAGCAGAAAGTAGACAAACATCTTTCCCTGTTGTCATGACAGCCAACCAGGTGTCGATCTGATAAAGACTGGATGACAATGAATAACACAATACCATCCTTGACATGGCTGGTACCAGTCCTGGTGCTCGACACCTAGTCCTGAAATTATTTATTGATTAATCAATGAATCAATCAACATTAATTAATCATTAGACATCCTACACCCTTCCACATTCACTTATCTACCCTTTGCCTTTCTTTAGATGCTTTAAATATCACCTGCTAGGCTTCCCGCACTGATGTTAGTTGCTGCATTTTCAGGTGTTTTGTGTGTGTGTGTGTGAGAGACAGAAGGAGTTACATGGGCCACATCCATGCTCAATGACAATGTGTGTTATCAAACAGCCTGCTATGATTCTTACTTTGTCTGTAGATAATAACATCTTTGTAAATCGGATATAAACTTGCTATACGTGATTATTTCTTTTTGAATTCTGCTTTTCAGATCTGAACAACTGCTTTTTTTTAAAAAAAAAAATGCTTGTGTACAGTTTTCTAATTTGTTGTGCACTGGACACAAACATGCTAAAAATGGCTGCAGTCACATTAACAACATTCATTTCATGACCAGGTATAGACCATACCTACAATCTCCTGTACAAAAAACTGCATAAATGAAAACATCATAAGGATGAATTTTGCCAACCAGAATACATTAATGAAACTTGGTTCTTGGCTCTTAAATCTGTGACCCCTCAGATTCTTTGACAATGGCACCAGATTCAACTACGAAATAACTATTGACCAGTATAGTGCAAATGATGTATAGACAGTCATCTATACACTACTGGCCATCTAGTTTCTGCTGTTACAGCTTCCAAAATGTGTCAGCATATAAGACAAGATAAGACTTTATTCATCTCTGGTATTACAGGCAGCAGGTAATAGCAGTACTTCTTAGATAGGGTCATGATTACAGTATTTTTATAGCTCTTACCATCCAATTTTTAAATATTAGCATTCAAAATAAAGGATGTGACCATTGTAAAATCATTTGAAGTTGCAATACTGCTGAAATTCCTGATCAGGTCACAACATCTGATAGGTAGCACAATAAGGTGCAACTCCCAGGACGGATAAGTGCATGGTTTCTCATCAGCAGTGCCTGCACTTCACTACATTTATTAACAGCTATGCTTTCAGACTAAAGATTTTGTAAAAAAAAAAAAAAAAAAAAAAACATCTGATGATCTTATAAAATGCAATGCACTGTTATAAATTAAACTAACCAACTGTGTAGAAACTAAAATAAAATAAAAAATAAGCTCCACCATGACAATGTACAATAGCAAAATGCATCAGAATTAATAACCCAATAATACAGATAACAACAATACTACAACAATACTCACAGGTGCCAGATTTCTGCATTATGAGTAACGTTACTTTTACTGTTAATTCGTCAAGTAGCTACATTTAGCCGATGAACCTCATCTTACTGTACTTTTACTTGGCCACGTTTTTAAAGGCGTACTTTTACTTGTAGTGGAGTTTTACTGTAGCTACTTTTACTAAAGCTAAACTAAATCCGTCCTCCACCACTGCTTGTATGACAGTATGTCTCAAAGGTAGCTGGTCGTTAGCCTCTCATACAAGTGAAAACAGCAGTTTAGTTTATTGAGTTTTGGCCTCGCGGAAGCCACAGTAAAGCCACAGCGCCTCAGAAATATATTTTCACTCATCAACGCTTCTTAAACAGGCTAAGCGACACAGTTTAAAGGCTTCAGCAGTATTTTTAAACACGAAATCAAGCTAAACCTGAGAGCTAACAGCATAACCTATAGCTAGCCATATGAACGGTGCTGTTGCTATGGTAACGGAATGCTGAATCTCCCTATCGAGAGCGATTTCACGCTAACTACCGCTAGGAAGAGACTTTGACAATCTACTTTTAAACGACTAAAAACGTCGTAAACCTGATAATTACCGTTAGAAACGCAGGTGTCCTCTTGCTCCAGGCCGGTAAACGGCCTCCGACGAGGTTCTTGCTGCTGTTCGTGGCTCGCGCTGGCTTCGTTTGGCGCTTTGAGGAGCCCTAACCTACAAATGTAAACATAAATGAACTCGAGTCACACACGCGCGGTGCCTTTCACATGGAACGTCCCCTTTAAACCTTTAGCCAATCACAAGCCGGGGGCGAGGGGATTCTCGCCTCTGATTGGTTGTTGGCTCATCAAGAGAAAAGCATCTACATGATCATCTGCAGGTGCACCTTGCCGTCAAGGCGGTTTGAGGATAACGTAAAGTATTGTAATTCTTAAAGAAAATTAAACTGCGTCTCTCTTAAAGAAGAGATTTCTGATCACTCTTACTATGAAAAAAATAAATTACATATGTTTGTCATTGCAAAGCATCATTCAGAGAAAATAATCACGCAACAAAACAAGTGTTTTTTTGGGTGCTATGTTATGAGACATGCTTTGGGATTGAAGAAATATCATAAAATCACAAATTTTGATAGATTTATATATTTATTTTCAAGGTAAATATAACTGTTGTATCGTCTGAAGGGGAAAGCTGTCATTTTACAGTGCATGGTAGGTTTTACACTTTGGGTTTAGTTTAACCATAAGTCCACAACTTTCTAACTTACAAAAACGATAATAATGCAAGACTTGTCTCAACACAGCCTTCCAAAAGAAACAGATAAATGGCTTTGGATTTCATTCAGTCCAGCAGATGTACAAAATGTGATTTGGAAGTGCATGCTATGCTTAAACATGGCCGCTTATGTGACAAATATATGAGAAAAATGTGGGCCTAACCAAATTGAAACTTTGGTATTGTTATTTCTGTCATCTACTCTTATAGGATAAAAGTGGCATAAAACTGCTTCGATTTAATCTTAATGTAATTTGGTAGTGATAAAAAAAATCACAAATACTTTTAAATTCAGATGATGCTTTAAAAAATGACATCTTATTATGAATGTTATATCTTGGCTCCAGTTAGCTTGTCTACCTGCTGCATTCAGTTTGATTACAGTATAGAGGTCAAGTCTATTTCCAGTTGCACTTCAGCTCAATCAGTTTTCAATTTTAATTTTTACTTGTTTTTAAATTTGAAATATAATTTATTAACTGTGTGCTAATAATTCATCTAGATAAAAACAGAGCTGGTGGAGGGTAGACAAGGTAGATTTGATGTTTGTGAACATTTGATTACTACAATGTTAAAGTCTGTCTGTTTTAATGTAAATTTAATAACCTTGTGGTGCCCAAATTCTGTCAGTCCTTAAATGAAATATGGATTCTTTGCCGTTCGCTTGTTCAGAACAAAAAAAACAACCAACATTACCCTGGGGTTTAATATTTAAACGTATTAGGATTGTCAAAAAACACTGACAGGGTTTACCAGCAGGTTTTCAGAATAGCATCAGTGTCTCAGCGGAACAGTGTTTGGCTCCCTCTTGTGTTTTTATCTCACACTGCAGGAGAGAAAGAAGCGGTGACTTGTTAAAATTGGACTACATTTCCCACAATGCCATCCACCTCAACGCAACTACTGATGCCTTCAGTAACAATTAGAAACAAAGTGCAGCGTCTGTGATATGAGCGCATATGAACATACGCGATGCTTGTTCACGACACTGAAGTCATGTTTAGTTCAGCTGAGATTGTTTTTGCAGATTGCAGACCTAATGTACTCTTTTAGCAATTTTGGCAGTAAAATGATTCCAACATCTTCCTGTATTTTTTAATGTGTTTGAATTGTCAGCAAACACAAACATATCGATTTCGATAAATGAACAGTTCATTTGAAAATGTCAGAAGTTTTACTGTGATGTTAGAATTCCTTTAAGAAATCAGAGAAGATCTATTTGGATCCATTTTTCAGAAACTTATTTACGGTATCAAGTACAGATTTACGTGCCCGATTATTTTAACGCGTCATGTCGTATTCACGTGGCTGGCAGGCAACGTTTCCGAGGAGCACCTGAATGCATCTCAGCGGTTGGTCACAACGGGCTGACTGTTGATGTCGATGCTGCGACAAGTGACAGCAAACGTGAGTGTAATGTTTTTATCCCAGCCTTTCATTACATTTTATCTCCACTTTGACAGTTTGTAGTAAAAAAAAAACTGTAACGTACATTTAAGTAATGAATATGTAATCTTTCGGGTGCGGTCTTTTTGGCTAGCTCACTTTCGGTTTCTTTATTTTCACGTTATTTTTTAAGATAAGTTAACGTCTCTAAAAGTTTTTATTACAGACTAAATGTCACCTCCGCGGGAAGCGAGTCGTTTTAATATGAAGTGTTTGCTGAAAGTGTGTCAGCTCTAGCAAAGTGTTTCGAGTTAATTATAAATGCGTAATCAGTTTGGAAACAAGTGAAACCAAGAGAAGTGCGCAAACACATAAAGCAACCTGGACGGAAGCCTGTGAGGACCGCGGCGCTGCTGCGTTCAGGCTCGGCTCAGTTCACGTTGAGGCACCTGCTGTCATCAGTCACGCTCGTGACATTTCATCATCACTGTTTGTCCGTTTACTGGCAGACCGCAGGTCAGCATGGAGAGTTACACAGAGGCAGCAGCCACCGACCCCGCAGCACGCACCTTCTCTCAGGTGGTGTTCACCAACATCCCGCACTCATACCCACCTTCAACCCCCGTCACCTGCTGCTACACCTTCCTTGCCACTTTCCAGCCCAACAGTAGGGACTGGGTGGGCATCTTTAAGGTGAGGAAGCCATCACAAAGATCTTTATTTTGTCTGTGAGGCGGGTTAAAGAACTCTGTGTAACTTTTCTGGTCCAGGTGGGATGGAGCACGACGAAGGACTACCACACCTTTGTGTGGGTGGACCCATGTCTGGACGTGGAGGGGCAGCAGTCTGTGACAAAGCAAGCTGTTTTTAGGGGTAAGACACAGTTTTGAGTGCAGGGTGATGATGTTCGCCTGTCAGCAGTTTCTGAACACGCTGACGAGTCGAACGTGTGAACAAAGCAGAATCAATGAATTAAATCTGTTTTCATGAGCTGCTGCGACGTGAGTCTGATCCTCTGGCTCTGTGTTGTGGAAACAGACGCTCGGTGCCTTCATATCTGCTGCCGTCTAATCCTTTATGAGTCAGATTGTGCTTAATGTCACGGTGGTCTGGGTCTAGCGGACATTTATCACAGTTCTTCCCACTTTCTAGCTCCTACTTTGTCAGAGCAGCACAGTGGTTCCCAAACTTTATGGTTTGTGGCCCTCAAAAACAAGGTGATGTCTATTTATGAACCTTTATCACAGGTTACAGCCTCTGTGTGGACCTGAACTGTTCATTTTCCCTCTCAGATAGTTTCATTTTAGGCCCCAAAGAGCTGAAAGTATCGGGTGTCTCACAAGAAAAAAGCAAAAAATTACAGGAGAGATGGGAAAAGTAAACAATGTCGTGTAACAGAAATATATTTTTGCTTCACATTCATATTAGGTCCCAGTTATACTCTTAGTTAGTGCCTCGTTAAGATCAGTTAGCTAAGCAGATAGTACAGATTAGATGTAATTAATAACATCGTGCGTTGCTTTAAACATGCTGTCTCACTGGGACACTTAGATGGAACAGAGCTATGTTGTTACTGACACCTGTGCCTTTCCTGTTATGACAAGTCAGCTGGGAAAACGGTTCATAACCAGGCTGTCACATCTACATTTGACTATTAATTAGTGCATCATTAAAGGCGGCTGCACTGGAAAGGTCAGCGAGTGAAGCCTGGAGGATGTTTCCTCAAATGAGGCCGTTTTCAATAGCAAGATGTCTGCACACCTGAATGTGTGACAGAAAGCACGTCAGGTGACGACAATATGATCTACATGAACTTCATCAGGTATATGAACAAACATGACAACTGTTTCATGGACACACACACACACACACAGATGTTGGATAAATTACCCAATCAGACGCTGAGAAAGAGTGATTGGTGAATGAAATGAAAACACACCTATAAGACATCACTCTGTGAAAAGATGAGACAGAGACAGAAGAGATGAAAACTAATATTGATGTTAAATTTGGTTCTTCATATTCTAGCATGCATTTGTAAAAACTTCAGTGACATGTGAAATGCGAGGGTTTTTCTCCACCTTATTTCACTGTAAACTGAATATTTTTGTGTGTTGTCAGACAACAAGTGATTTGAAGACACAGGTGAGGTTGCACGGTCTCCTCACTGGAGATCTTTCTCTCTAGCAGCTCGCTCTGCTCTTGTCCCATCAGATTACTACCTGCCCAAGGATGAGATCGAGTTCTACCAGTTCTGCTACATCGACAGCGCCGGCCAGGTGCGAGGAGCCAGCACTCCTTTCTGTTTCAGAAACCCAGCGGAGCAGAGCGCGGAGAGCAGCCCGGACGATGACCTGCTGGTTATCACAACACAGGTATCCAAAGCAAACGGGAGATTTAGAGTAAAAGCCAGCGGCCGTATGTTTGATTATGTTCTCTGTAGACTATCAGACCGTGAATCGCTGTTGTAGAAATACTCAGGATTAAATCAAGGAGGGTTACTGGCTGATGATCACAGTTCTGTTGATATCCAGTGAAAACAGGTGGCGAAAGCAAACAAAGCTTCGTGTTGACTGAATGTGATTTTGAACTCAGGATCAGGTGGAGCAGAGCGTACGTGAGAAGGCTGAACTGCAGAAAGAGTTGGATCAGATAATGGAGGAGAACGAAACCTTAAAGCGAGCTCTGGAGAAGGAACGGCAAGACGCCGCCGGCCTGAAGGTCCTCTTATCTCCTCTGTCACGACGCCTCAGTGATAGCGTGCAGATACGCTCATTGTGCAACAGAGAAAATGGTTGAACTTCGATATTTGACAGCATGATTCATTTCCCCTGTCACAGAATGAACAGAAAGAGAAAGAAAACAGGCAGCTGGTCAAAGAACTGGATCAAATCAAGGAACAAAATGACAAATTAAGAGGCGCCTTACAGCAACAGCGCAAAGAACTGGACCGCTTACAGGTTTGTTGTGAGTCCACGTGTGAAGTCTGAGCTCAGTGCTGCAGTCTGAGTGTGGAAACCTAACCTGCATGTTCTCCTAGGAGGAGATGGAGATGCAGAAAGAGAGAGAAATGAGTCCCAGTGTAGACGAGGTGTCGAGACACAAAGAGGTAAAATCATTCCAGGGCGCCGTTAAAGCCTCTCACGAAATCTCGTATCGATCATTCTTTGTTCCATGTTTCTCAGACAGACGTTCAGGAGAAATACGACCGAGCTGTGATGAAGATCAACCAGCTGAAAGAGGAGCGCGAGGAGCTGAGGAGGAAGGTCGATGCTCAGAGCGATGAGATCTCCACGTGAGTCGCTTCCACACGTTCTCCTGTTTTCACCATCAAAGTCAGACTTTCCAGACACTGAGCACCGTTTCTCTGTTTTAGGCTGAATTCCAAAATCAGAGGAGCAGAAAGGGAACTGTTCAAGATGAAAGACACCGTCCAGCTCCTGCAGGTAAATCACTAGAATAAAGCTGACCCCCCCGTCTGTCTGTGACACTCACAGCAAAGCCCCCAAACAGCCGACTAATGTACAGTTTCATTTTAAAGAGGCTCCGTGTCCTCAAACAGCTGCTTACTGTAGTTTTTAGCAAACGTACGGAGGAGCAGGAAGCAGTTTGTTTGGGACTATTTTCAGCTGCGGATGAATACGTATGTTGTGCTTTAGTGAGTTTGGCCATTCATGACCTAGTGTGACGAAATAATCTCAACTCAAAGGTTCACTAACAAGCTCCTTCCTGGTTCTCAAACACATTTCAAGGACTTCATAAGGAAATGGATCAGGTGTCATCATGTGACCTGATAAGTGACTTTAATCTGGGGGGGTGCATCTTTGAACCCCACCTCGGTCTTTGGCATCAGATGACACCTGAGCCAGCTGCGTCTACACAGTGTGTGTGTTCATGGTGATGAAGCAACCGTGTGGCTCACTGATGGGTTTTAAATGATTGTGGACCTCAGAGGAAGAACGTCTGTGAGACTTTGTGGTTGGGTTTGTTTTTATGGGCTGTGTTGACCTTTAAGAGCCGACAGTGTAGGTGACAGTACGGACGTCTAACACCTCGGCCAGTGAAGCAGAGCGACATCACGCTAATCTGGTCAATAAAAACTGCACGTCATTAGAAATGATGTGAGTCAAAACAGGTCAGGTGGTTATTTATGTCCCGATCAGAGCTTCAAATGTCTGTCTTGCATTTTGTCAGGTGGACCTTCAGAGCAGCGAGAAGGAGAAGGAGAGGCTCTCTGCAGAGGTGCAAAGGTTGCAAAGCCTCACGCACAACATGGACGACATGAAGAGGGAGAACCAGGAGCTGTGCAGGATGCTGTCGCAGCAGGAGACGCCTTGCAGCTGTTCAGACGACGAGCTGGAGGTGGGAACAAATCAGAGAAACGGGCCGAAATTGTTGTCATTCCAAACAGCGACACGTCTTTCTTCTGAGCTAAATGCTCCATGTCATCGTCCTCGTCCTCAGGTGCAGCGTCAGACTCTGCTCCTGCAGCTTCAGGACGCTCAGCAGGAGTTGGCGGCTGAGCGGCAGGAGTCCAGAGACACCAGGACCCGAGCAGAGTTCCTGGACAGAGAGCTGCTGCAGGTCAGGGAGCAGCTGGAGAAGATGATCGTATCACACGAGCAGGAGCAACGGAAGAGTGGCAAACAAGAGGTGAGGTTATGTGTCTGACAACATCCAGACCGAGTGTAGGTAAACTGTGTGGCCAAAAGTACGTGGACAAGTTGGTTACTTTCGTTCTGTTTTTGCCATTTTGAGCTCAGCACTTTACTCCCAGTGAAGGTAAATCTTAAGGCTACAGCACACAGCGATACTGTGTTTGAGAAAATAGTGCTACTGTGTGCAACCAGCAAGTGTTTTAGCAGAAGAAGAAAGGGGGAATATGAGATGACAACATGTAAAAGCAAGAAGAATCAAGTGGAAGAATGAGAACGCGAGAGGAAGCCCGCTCTGACCTGAACACCATCAAACACCTCAGGGACAGACTGCGAGCCGGACCTGATCGCCCCACGTCAGTGCTGGACCTCACTGAATGGGATCAAATCTCAGTAGCCACATCTGAACACTGGAGACTGTTATAGCAGCAGATTAATTAATAACATGTTCAGTAATCACACATGATGTTCAGGTGTCCGTTTACTTTTGGCCATATAATGCATAAGACAGGTTTGTCTTCTTTGTGTGTTGAAAACGTCCCTCTTTCTCCTTCAGCTGCAGCTCAGAGAGGCACATGAAGCGATCGCAGATAAAGACGGCATCATCGAAGATCAGGAACAAATGATCGTGCTCATGACCCACGAGAAAGAAGAGCTCGCCAGAGAAAACCAGGTACGTTCACACGAAGCCCGCCTCGATTCGAAGGCTCACGGTTTGTTTGCTCAACCGTGTTTCTTCTCTCAGACTCTCATCAGCGACATCGAGGGGCTGCGCAGAGTCTACGCTGACCTCCGCGCCGCTTCCCCCGCCGGCTCACCACCGGCTGGCACCGCTCCATCCACGCATGAGACACCTGAGCAGGCCAAGAACCTGTACGAGACCACAGGTGAGTGACTCTGACGTGCTCGTATGCAAAGGTGGGAAATCCTCTTTGTTCTTTTCAAAGATGTTTTCCTTCTGAGGCTTCTGCTGAGCGAGTACAACGGAGGCGAGCGGATTTCTGACCGTTGTGCTCAGAGGAACATAAAATGATAAAGACCTAAATAACCTGTAGACCTCAGCAATGACAGAGGAGACATTAGAGGTGGGAGATATGACGATATTTACCCTGAGACCACCCCCAAAGACCCTGTGCTGTTTCTGCAGAAGCTGCTGCCTCTGGATTAGACCTTATGGGCAGTTTTGTAAATCAGTGACTTATGGAAAGTTTGGATAGATGATGTACCTCGATTTGTGAGGTTTTTACTCACAAAATTAGATTTAAGTTGATGGAGGATTTTATCCACATCAGCCACTCCGACAGGCGCCTACATGAACCAGTTTTATTCATCAGCTGCAGCGCTGGAATAAACGCTGTCTTAACGGTTTTCTCTTCCTTTGCAGGAAGTGCTGCGGGCGCAGAGGAAGAGGTGAGTCAGATCACTTCTACAGAGTAATGGAGGCCACGTCCCCACCCCTCAAATGATTCCCTCTGACACCATGAACAGATCATGGTAGACGATGGAAACTTGAATGAACTAGTTTTCAGACAAATTAAGTAAAAGCAGTCGGACCCCGGCCGTCTCCCTCCCTCCAGATCCTCCCTCCAGCCTGAGAGCGAGCCGTTTGTTTACAGTTTATTTTTGAAGCGGACCTAAAACATGATCCGCTCCTTCTTTTGTTACCACTTGTAACGCGTCGTCTCTATTTCTGCTCCCAGCCGTCGCTGGTGTGCCGTCACTGCCAGGAGAAGTTCCCTCTCATAACCCAGCTGGAACTGGAGCAGCACGAGCAGAGCCACCGAATCTGTCCCTTCTGCACGATGATCTGCGACGGCATGGAGCAGTCTGTGTTTGAAGACCACGTCTACAGCCACGAGCTGTGACGGCCGGGTCCCGAGGCCCCATTCAGGTGTCGCTCGTACGTCCGGACGAGTGTGGCCGCATGTAAACAACCATGCTGATGTATTTGCACATTTTTACTAATTTACTGCAGATTACTGTTGATCATTTTCCAAAGCGTACTGAAGTCTGTGGTGTTTTCACTTCCTGTCAGGCAGCCATTAGTGTCCATCATGAGTCCAGTATGCAGCGAGAATCAGCTGGCAGAGACTTGAAACCTGCCTGAGTCACATAATCCGTCACAGTGAACATCACGTCCTTGTTTATTTTGGTCAGATGTCGTCTGTCGTCATTGCGCAGTCATGTCTGTCCAAGTGGAGATGGTTTGGAAAGCTCTGCAGTGGATCCCACAGCTGGACACGCCAGTACGACACCTCCACATAGAAAACTTTATTCTCATTTAACAGAAGCAAATTTAGCCCAAATGAGATGGTCTATTTAGACCTGTTGGGCTCAAATTGAAGTCCTCGTGGGTCCAGGCTGCATTCTGAGGGTAAAGACGTGATTGGTTGAGGTTTAGCCTTCAGCTGTGAGGGTTAAGGTGAGGGTCAGGGGCTCGGGACTGTGATAGTGGATACAGATTTGTGCAGTTTGACTGGTTATACTGACCTTAGCTTAACCCTTCAGGCACCACAACTCTTCAGCACGAACTAGTCTCGACTTCCATCTCAAGGTTTAGAGCCCAAATGTCGGCCAAAGATTTAACCAAAAGATGTGAGATGAGAGTTTTATTGGGCTTTTGCTCCTGGAAAAATGTAAATGTAGCCCCTAAAGCAGGCATGTCCAAACTATTCCATAAAGGGCCGTGTGGCTGCAGGTTTTCGTTCCAACCAAGGAGGAGCGCACCAGGCCAACCAATCAACATCAAGGGATCCCTTTGTTATCAGCTAAACACTGAGATCAGCTGATTAATTGATTCCAGCCTGGTGAGCTCCTCCTTGGTTGGAACGAAAACCTGCAGCCACACGGCCCTTTATGGAATAGTTTGGACATGCCTGCCCTAAAGGATGTGAAGAGACTACATATTGAGGTGAGTAAAGCCCATTCCTCCCTTCGTTTTGTCTAAAACTGGTGATTTAAATCAGGAACTATCTGATGAAACAGGAAATAAACAAATTTATAGAACTGACCAGACACAGTGTGACAGACTTCTGTCTGATACTCAGCCATTCACACTCTCTGAAGATAAACAGTACAAAATGAAAGAAGCATAATGTTCACTGGAAGGAAATACTCACATTAAGCAAGTTGAAAACCTCTGAAAGCTGATTTTCATGTTGCACTGAAATGAACGACACTGATTGCCTGAAGAGGAAACTTTTAAAAAGCCAAATGAACCCCTGTGGTACGCCTTGGAAAATAAACAGCAGTATGGTACATATGATTTTTTAGTTAAGAGGCTAAAACGAGCCCGGAGATTTAAATTATAATTTAAAGGAATACATTTAAAACTTCATATATTAACTATATTTCTTCATTTAAAGTGTAGCTTTGCACCTGTAACCGCTGCGAGTGTTTATTTCTGACCAGTCTGAGGTGAATCTGACAGAATTAAGTGCTGATATGAAGTCGAGCTCCCGTCTGTAACCAGTGAAATGATGCCAATGAGTGAATGAAGTGCTTTTAAATGGTCCTGCTGACACAATAAACACGTTAAACTGACAGAATGCAGATGATGAAGTCTTTTCCCATCGTTTATACATGAAAAAGAAACAATTACATGTTCTGTGCATTGAGAATAACCCATAACCACCAAACACCGTGACACCAGCAAGACGACAGAAGAGCCACTGAATTTCATCTGCAGTGTGGAGGAAACCCGGCGTCTTTCACTGACTAACAGTGTACGTGCGCTCGGTGCAGAGACGTTACTGAGGAGCACCTCGTGTCCAGAAAACCATCTCTGAGGGAGTTCACCCAGCGAGCCAGCCAACCCGACACATGAGCCTCCAGGCCAGCAGGCACACGGTGTTTACCAACACGTCTCTGACGCTGGCATCGTTTCTTAAGGTGTCATCTGATTGGCCTCCTCCGGTGTGACGTCACGGGAGGTGAGCTCAGAGAAGAGAGCGGGCAGCCAGTACTGCGCCTCCCCAGCTGCCTGTGAGTCGAGCCAAGCCAAACCTTCTTTCAGCAGGTGATCCTGCAAATACAGAGTGAAGCTGAGGGTGATGCACGTCACAGAGTTTCTGCTCAAACTCAGGATGTAATTTAATACCTTTTCACAATCATATCGTCCACAGAGTGAACGTGTGGTAGAGAAGGACGCTTGTCTTCTGATAAATCTAACTATCAATTAATCAATTGACTAACAGTTACAGCTCCACATAATTCCAAATGATAGAATTAATTAACAGTCTGGATCAGGAGAAGCAGCAGAAAAAGAATAAATGGATTAACCGATTAAAAATGATTCATTCATTAAAGTCATTTAATGATAATAACACTGTTAGTTTAATTTACAGGTGTAAAACATCTCCAGACTGCTCACACTCAGACACAAAGACATTTTAACTAACATCACTGCAGGCAACAGAAAAGATCTCTGGAATCTGAGACTTTTTAATATCTTCTGGAGTCATTTTCACGACGTGCAGACATCCTGCTTTAGAGCGCGAGCAGCAAACTGAGCTGATGTTCACTCACCAGAACGTGACAAGCTCGCTCCTTCTCCCATTTCAGACCGTCCCTGATCTCGCTCACTGTCACGAAGCCTTTTTTCTACCAACAAACAAAGACACGAACAGACGTGAGCTCTATGTATATAACATACAGCAGATCTGTGAGTGTTTTATTCACACAAGGCAGGAACGTCATGGATGAGCAACAAATCTGGTGATATTTGGCGCCTGGTTTGTGAGAGAAAAGCTTCATTTCTTTCTCATCGTGGAGGCAACATGAAGTACTTTTTATTATGGTGCCTTAATTCAGTGGTTCTCAATTTTTTCCTTTTATTCCAAACTTTGGAAGCAAAAACACTCCTCAAATAAATCTTATCAAACAGCAGTAAATTAAAAGGGCGGATTCTCGTTTTCTTCAAGTCCATCTTAAAACAATACGCACATGCTCGTATGTACATTCAAATGTTTTCTGGTCGGAAGAATTGCTCATAATGACGTGTGTGTCTGAAAGAGTCTTCATACTGATGAAGACTCCTTGACCAAAGTTCACTACCTCAGAATACTGAAAACATCAGTGATTAAACACCAGGAAGAATAAATCTGAGCTCAAAATGAGCAGAGCTAAACTGAATCTGTGGTGACAACAAAGCCGTGACGGCGGCTTACCTCGGCCAGCTGCAGAACCACAGTGTGATCCATGTTCAGCTCTGCTGGGACCGACTGGACCAGGTAAGAACCACCGACAGGAATCATCCCAAAGCCGCTCCCCATCACCTTCAGCTTCTTTATGGCTCTCATCAAGTCATCTCTGGGAAGCACGATTCAATAATTTTAACAATCACACAACATGACAATAAAGGAGTAAAGGAATCTTGAAAATAGGACCAACACTTGGTCATTACAAGATCCGAATACGACGAGGAAGAAGATGATCACCTTGGATAATACTGGGTCGGACTGAAAATGGGACCAAGTGTGAATTTTCTCTGAAAAAAGAAATTATCAGTGTCGACACTTACTGGCTCACATCCTGAGCGTATTTCCCTCGTCCCTTCAGGACTCTCTGATGGAGTTCATCTAAAGTGATAAGCCCTGAAAGAAAGCACACACGTCGACATTTAAGAGCCTGTAACGATATGAATCACAGTATCAATGACATCCAGCTGTTCACGGCAGCGTCGCTGTATGTTTCTGTATTGACATGCATGATATCAGGACAGGAGATGGGATCCAAACACAGCTGCCCCTGAGTGCAGATTTTAAAGTCACCTCTTTGATAAACATCAAACACGATGATTAACACTCAGCTTCAAGTTTTCAGCTTCAAGTCAAACTACAAACCTCCGTTTCTGTGTTTGAGGGCCAGACACACTTCAATAATCTGAACACCGAGTTCGTAATAGAAGTCACCAACACCGAGCATCTCAGACCAAAAACCTTTGCCAGCTGTGGAAAAAATGAGGAAAGAGAGGTTAAAGAGTTACTTTAAAAATACATGACAATAAAACATGTATTTTCACTGATTATATTCCAGATGTGTCTCACAGGCAAGTGGGTCAACTCCAATGGTGGCACACATTTCCTGAAACTGAACCCTGAACTGCGGGTTCTTCCGGATTTCTTGTTTGTGCTTGCTGGCGAACTCCTCCAGGTTGGACTTGAACGTCTCCAACTGTTTAGACATCTGGCAGAAGAACAGCAGCAGGTCGATGACTACATGAACAGTGCAAAACGAGTTTAAGATACTAAAATATTACAAAAAATGTCTCTTTTAATTGCCAACTCACTTGGACAATTTGGTCCTCTGCTAGAACAGTTCCTCTTTCCTTATATTTGGCCTAAATAGAAGAAAAAAAATCAAAGATGAGACGTGAAAGGGTTTCTCTAACTGAACGAGTTCATGTGAAAACACAAGTGTTCAATGACAGCTGTACTTCACCTCTGCCAGCTTCTTTTTGGCAATAGCTCCCGCACCGACACCCCTCCGATGCATTCTGCTGATGTCTGCTCCAAACTTTAAACGGAGAATCTGAACTACGGCTGTGTTTACCGCAGAATAAAGTCAGGTAGGACCATTTAAAGGAAACAGTTGGGTCAGATCGAAGCTAACTACCTGAACTAACGTTAGCTGCGAGGATATTTGTTGTTGTTGTCTCTGTACCAACTCTCACAAGCATCCGCTCAATATGCACTTCTCCGTCAATGTTAGCTTTCACATTAACAGTGCGCTATTAAAGTAAACACAAAAAGGGCTGAAAAGTATCATTATCAGGAAACGCAGGTTGATTGATGTGACATATAAGACTACTTTAGTGCAACTGTTTCCATTTTGATTGCGAGGAAGTGAACTACTTCCTGGTCGGTGACGTCAGCAATTTCTCTCATATCGCCCCCTGGCGCCTCGGAGAATATAGCAGGACGGTCATTTTTAAAATGCCTTATCCGCAAAGAACATGTAAAATTCTTACTGGGAAATACAGCGATTACAACAGAATAAATCACTTATTATAGGTGAAGAGTCAAGAGACAATGGAAAAAGAGGTGCTGATATGAAGTTGAGCTACTGTCTGAAAATATAGAAGAAAATGTAAAAATAAATCTGTGTCAGGGAATAAAATATAGATTAAAAAAGCCAGTTTACACTGATAAACAAAACTGACAAATGAAACACAGTAGAATCTTTTTCTTTCATTTATGTCACTAATGTGCCTCCTAAACAAAAATACGTCGGTATTTTATTTTACCCAACCACTGGAGGGGTTACTCCCAAAATTCAGCCCATCTGCACCATAACTATTCAACAGCAACAGAATTAGATTTTTCACAATATGAAACTTTTAAATAAGTTGTTACATGCAAGTAAAAGTTACAATACATACTGAGGTTAAATAGCTTTGTCTTGATAAACAAACCCATTTTTCTGTTTAAAATGGATTCAACCCTGAGTGTTTTAAGGGATGACAAGCAGTGTGCAGCAAATGTTGACCTGGTGAGACTTCATGATGACTCTGAAATGAATCGACAGAAAACATTGAATAAAATAACACCTGATCAAGAATAATGCCCTTACTTGCCTTACCCTTACACAATGGTCTAAAAATAAGTGAAATATGCTGTAGCTTAAAGCAAGTGTGTGTGTGTGTAGATCTCTATTGATTCCAACAATGCCTGCCTTGTAATTTTGAGGATAGTTTCTGTTTTATTTCTACTCTAATTTTTGTATATATTCTTCTAATTCTAGTTCATTTTCTTACTTTTCTCTACTTGCCTGTATTTATTTTTGTCCTTGTGCTGCTGAATTTCTCCTCTGGGGGCGTATCTTTTCCAAAATTGAGAGCATTAGAGTATTAGGGCATAAGTCAGCCTTGTGAGCCTAACCTCATCTCTTCAGGTGGAGGGTTTGCATGCAGCGCTCCAAGCAGGCAGATGACCAAAAGTTCAGACACCTTCATGATCACCTTGAAGCAAAAAGACAGAAATGTTTGAGTTAAACGAGAGCTGAGATTCACACACATGAAATTTATTTTGAAGTATATCCTTACCTTTAAATGGAGAGCTCTTTAAAACAGACAATGAGCAACACTTACACTGCTTCTCCCGGTGGGCTGCCTTCAGAAAATTGTTTTTATGCAATCTTCTCAGAGATAATATTGGTCATTATATAGCCTAGTTATGAAATAGATTCAGTTGACTAAAAGTATAATATTTGTGGAGTAGAATCAGAAGCAATGTTATCACTGAGTAGGTTATCCCATAAGAATGAGCCTTGGTAATTTGGTGCATTACCATAGAGATATCATAGATGAATGAACAGAAATAAAATAGAAATGTACCATAAAAACATTCCAAATATATTGCAGATGTGTCAGATCTATGCTTTTGAAATTAAAAGACCTGTTCAGTGTTTTTAAAGAAAATATAAATACGTCATAAAGTGTCATAAAATGATGATAGTAAAGTAAAGTACACACTCTCCGATCGTTAGCAGTGAAAGTCATCCTTCCACTGTGTCGTTGCATCATTTTAGCGTAACGTCTTCCACACTGTGGATCTCTGTCTCCCCCTGCTGGCGCTCCTCCGGTCAAGACGTTCAAAACACAAGAAATGGCCATCCAACAAATTACGCATGCGCAGTAGTGGGCGCTTTAAAACAAGTCTTGAGGAGGGAACATGAAGGCTCTTGCAGGTGGACTTGAATTGTAGTCGAGGTAAGCCCGGAATACTTAAATGCGTGCTAGTGAAAACATGTATGTCCGAACAACGAGTGTTTCGACGTGGTCGTTATAACCGCTTCGCTCCGGACGCGCATTTTGTTGGTTAAACTAGCCGGCTAGCGTTAGCCAGCTAGCTAGCTGTTATTGTTTTTCATGATTTCGCGAGAACCAAAATGGAGGAGATGGCTGCTGCCAGTGTCCTACACAGCCACTCCCGAGTCCTTGTTTGAAGCCCTCGCACTGAAATGTCTACCCTGCCGCACCACTGAGGTTAATTCTTCCTAACGTGACCAGTTTGTCTCAAATTCAGCGGCAATGCGTTTGTACCGCAGTGCTAATAGAGCTTAGCTAAATTTCAAACCCGGCGAACGGTTTTAGGAAAAGGATGCCCGGGATCAGCCAGGCACGCTCCTGATGTCATAGTTTTCTTCCGTTTGTCCAAGTATGAGTAGTTGGTGCATAGCTTTTCCACCCAGCTAACAGGCAGCAAGCCTCCAGTTAAACAGACAATAACAATGTGTTTATTTCTCTTTGTGCCGTAGGACCGCAGCTGCTAAGTTCTCATGGGAGGTAGCTGTGGGTTGCATCGCCGAGGCGTTGCAGGATGAAAAGTCGTCGTGTTCGCCATGACTCTGAGAGCCACGCTGTTTCCAAACACAGGGTTCAAGCAGGACGCTGACACCATCGACTTTGACAAAACGCGTTTCGGGGCCGCCACCGTGACTCCTGTGAGCCTCAAGAGGGAGTCCTGCGACTTTCTTATAGATGTTCAGAACGTGCAGGGGGGCGAGATCCCGAGCAAATCAAAGGACTTAGACCAGAATTACATGACAAGCAAAGTTCCCCTCGCTGCCACGGTTGCAGAACTAGTTCAAGGGGACAATAAAACTGTGGGGATATTGTCCCCTGTCAGACAAATGGGGGGTGAGGGAACCCCAGTGAAAGGTAAACCCCTCTCTGCTGACACTATGGATAACCCTCAGATGGCTCTGAACAATAACCCGAAGGATGCCGGTGCCGACGACAGCGTCAAGGGGGTTGTCCCCGGAGTCCTTGGCACCGCATCCATTGAACTCTCCTCTGAGGGCAAGTGGAGGAACATCAGGAAGACCCCCGCTAATCCCCACACACAAGCCAACTGCCTCCGGCAGATTCTCCTCCTCCAACTGGACCTCATCGAACAACAGCAACAGCAGCTGCAGTCCAAGGACAAGGAGATAGATGAGCTCAAAGCAGACAAGGAGACAGTATGTGAAGGTTTTTAAAAAAAATCAGATATTGGTGTTATGTAATGTGTTGATTTCTAATCGTTTCTTGTCAATGTCCTCTTGCAGCTGCTTGCACGCATTGAGCGCATGGAGCGCCGCCTGCAGCTCACAAGGAAGGACCCGCCGCGCGACAAGCGCCTTTTCCAGCCTCTGGAGCCGTGGACCCCCGACAAAGAGGACATGTGGGATCTGGATGTGGAGGAGAATCCACAGCCCAACCCGGCCACTCCGCTCCCTTTCAGTCGGGGTGGCAAAGGTCAAAAGAGGTAAAATAAATAATGCATGACAGCACGGGGCCTTGTGGTATTAAATCAAGCCACAGAATTGAAATGCAAGTCGAAAAGGCTAAATCTGGACAGTTTGTTCTAATAAGAATAATGCTACTGTGATTTTGTTCAGATTTCATCTGCACAATTCAAAAGAAGTGGGAATCATGACTGAAACTACTCGTCCTGTCGCAGTAACTCTGATTCTTTCCTCTGCACTCACAGGAAATCCTGCTTTGGAGATGCAAAAGTCCAGAAATCACGAGGCAAAAGTGCCAAGCTTAGCCCCCAGAAAGCTGAGATTCAACCAGGCTCTCCCAATCAAAGAGAGCTGCGCAGTAAGGAAACCCCAGAGAAGACCGTTCCTATGAGGTCGGGGGCAGAAAGGGACATTATGCTCCCGTGCAAAGAAGAGCCTGAGCTGAGCTGTCAGATCGAAGATCTGCCCTTCATGTCTACTACTGAGATGTACCTCTGTTGCTGGAACCAACCTCCTTTGTCCCCTCTGCGTGAGACTTCCCCTAAAAAGGAGGAAGAGGTGGCCAGTGAGTGGACTCCTCATGTAGTACATGATATGCTGATTGTTTGTAAGCCTAACCTATATCCCATCTTTAATCACTATATCCATCAAATGTCCACAAAACACTATCTGTGAGTGACTTCCTGTCCCACCTTCCTTCCTCCTCGTAGTTCCGTCTTGGAGGGAAAATCACATAGAGCCCTTGGATGAGGACTCCTCCTTCAACCCCCCCGAGGTGAGACACGTCTTCGTAACTCTCCCTCTAGACTAGAGTTTGAGAAGTTGTCGAACGTCACATTCTGAAGCCTTTAACCGGTGAATGACGTGTGAACTTGTCTCCCCGTCCAGCCGCTGGACGACAACGTGTTTTTAAAACGCCACTCGAAGCTGGAGTTGGACGAGAAGAGGAGGAAAAGGTACCAGCCACTGACCGAAGTGTGGATGAGTTCGTCCTGGGCGCTGAGTTTACACTGATTGTAAATGTGGGAGCAGTTTGGTGATTAAAGAGCTGGAGATGTACCGACCACACAAACATTGAGGACTATAACAGTAAATTTAGTTGGAAAATAAATCATAATGTCAATAACAGAAATATATATTAAAGGATAACTTTGGTTTTTTACAACCTGGACCTTATTTCTAGCATTAAATACGACCATTTACTCCCCCAGACAACTTTGGTGGCATTTGGAGTCGTTTTGAAGAAATTAGCCCCAGAGGAGCGGCGCGTATATCCATATAATGCGAGTACTCGGGGCATCCATGCGCAGCCTCTATATAACACATAATCTGCAGAAACTCGTTCATATTCCAATATTTTGTTCTGATATGCTGGTGCTATTCCCCTCTGAGCCGGCGGTCGGCTAGTTTAGCTGTAGTTTGGCACAGCTATGGTTCGTTATTGCGTATTCGTAGCCGACCGCCGCAGAGTCAGCCGTGTTGTGGCCGGCTGCTCGCAGCGCGCGGCGTTCGGTAATGACATCATCCACGTCAGAGGTAGTTGTCTAGAGAGCCGGATGTTGATAACATGCCACCACGGGCTCAGAGGGGAATAGCACCAGCATATCAGAACAAAATATTGGAACATGAACGAGTTTCTGCAGATTATGCGTTATATAGAGGCTGCGCATGGATGCCCCGAGTACTCGCATTATACGGATATACGCGCCGCTCCTCTGGGGCTAATTTCTTCAAAATGACTCCAAATGCCACCAAAGTTGTCTGGGTGAGTAAATGGTCGTATTTAATGCTACAAATAAGGTCCAGGTTGTAAAAAACCAAAGTTATCCTTTAAAGCTCGGATCTGTGATGAAGAATAAACTGCACCGTCACACCTGAATTATAGTCGTTTATCCGTCAGTATCATCTGCAGTGACAGGAAGTCTTCAGTCATTACGTTTGTATTGAGATCAGGATTTTTTTTTTCCAGGAGAGAGCTGAGGACAAAATCTAATCACAGTCAGTGTTTTGTTGTCAACAGGCTGAACTCAAGTCCAAAATGTCCTTTTCAATCAGAATCTTCTATTCTTCAATTTCTTTTTTTTTTACCTTCCGGCCTACAGATGCACCAGCATTGATAAATCAGTGACATGTGATCAGTAAATAGATCTTACTGAGAGTGTTTGCACATGATTCAGTGTGACCAATCAGATGAGTAGAAATGAACTTGCCCTTAATAGTAATTAAACTGTAAATAAAGGTCCCACTCTGTGGATGAACTTCACAGGCTTTAAGTAAATATCAGTGTGAATGTGTGGAGCAGCGACGTTTCATCGTTTCCTCCAGTGAGACACACACACAGAAACACATGACCCGGCAGCTCCGTCAGACTCTTTACTGTAAATGTCATTTTCTCTGATCTTCACTGTGTTTTTTCAGATGGGACATCCAGCGAATCAGAGAGCAGCGCATGTTTCAGCGTCTGCAGCAGCGAATGAACAGGAAGAAAGTCGTCCCGGAGACCGAGCCGGAGCTTTCCTCCTTCTACCCCGACACTGAAGATGGTAAATTCATGTCCGGCACTGAAGGGACGTCTTTAAACACGTTCAGGAGGTTTTAACTTGATTCTTCTGTTTCTGCCAGTTGAGACTATCGTGATCACCCCCTTCCTGCCTGTGGTTGCGTTTGGCCGGCCGCTGCCCAAACTGTCCCAACAGTAAGTTGGAGCTGCATTTTTTCCCTTTAATTAACTGATTCATCATCATAAATGACCGTGGTGACTCTGCACTGCAGGAGTTCTGAGTACAGTGTCATCCTCTGATAGACCGTCCCTCATTTGTAACACACAGCAGTCAACTCTGCGGGGGCTGAAGGCCAGAGTTCAGCTCAGTGAGCTCCGTGTGGAGGAATCTGCATCGTGTTCACCCTCCCTCTCAGGATTTTCCTTTAACGTAAACTCGCTGTGTGCTCATTTTTCACTGCAACATAAAAGTCCTGCAGCTCTGTGGAAACAGCACAGTTATGGCGAGAAGAAGGGAGAATCCTCTTCTGTGTAATATAATGCTGTTAATCATAAAAAATTAAACACAAGTTGCATTTTGGGGGGGGTACTTTACATTAGAGATGTAAAACAAAGTGATCTTGATGAAATATCACTGTTTTAAGCTTAGATTTGGCTATTTTCATTCATAGTGCATGATGCATTCAAGGACAGTCGGAATCTGATGATAATTTCCATTTTCAGCTTCAGCTTCCTCAAACAAAACATGCTTTTTAAACCTGGCAGCAAACTTTGGGGCTCTGACGGATAATTTGTCTGTGAAGGTTGTTTCTACAGTTAGAAATTCTGAATTTTAACTCAAAGCAACATGTTTTTCTTCCTCCTTCAGGAACTTCGAGCTGCCTTGGCTGGATGACCGAAGCCGATGTCGCATCGAGGTTCCCAAGAAACACACGCCTCACCGGACCTGTCGGAAGTGAAACCTGTGTGGCATTAACGGCGGAGAGGAGCAGCTCCGTGCCCAGATTAGAAAATGCTACGTTTGTGGGGGGGGGGGGGGGGGGGGGCGACACCAGTCGCTGTGTATAACTGCTGTTGCTTTCGCTTTCAGTCTGTGGGAGCGTCTCAATGCATCACCGCAGAGCAGCTGAAGGGAGAGAGCAGCTCCTCTGGGTGTCCTTGGTATTTTCTGTGCCACACGTCTGATGGGGAGGTTGAAGGTTACAGTCCTCACGCTAGCAGCTGTTCCAGATTACACGTTCGTTTGTATGAAAACAATGAATGAACAGTTTGTGCATGTTCTGGAACATGTTAAATACATTTTGTAGCAGCTGTTCCATCCAAAACAGATTTTAACACACAAAAGTGGACTTTCTGTCACTTCTTATGCATCATCAGCTGCTGGGCTGAACTGGACTCTAATCTTGGGGGGGGTGGGGGTGGGGGATTGAACTGTTTATCACGAGCAATACGGCAATGACTTTTTGTTCTGGGTCGTCCTACCACGCTCATTCTCCCTGCCTCGGTGGAAAAAGTCCAGATCTGACTGTATCGTGCTGTGTATCGCCTGTACTGTTCGCACACAACTTCAAATAAGATTTTATCAATGTTCAGTGTGATATCGGGACTTTTGAGCCCCACTCAGCATGGTTTCATAATAAAAAATAGTATTTCTAGCCAATTCGATGTATGAAAAAAAAAAAAAAATTAAGAAAGGCAACCAAATGACTTGTTCTGTGCTGCTCTATGAGAACAAGGCTCGGACGATCAGACGGGTGGTGAACTGATTCCCAGTGTTCTGTTCCCCGTTTTCTTTCTATTAGTTATTTTTTTATGTGAGTTGCATGGACTCTATGTAGCTGTTAAAAAAAGAAAAAACAAAAAGATGGTAGCATGGCTTAACCCCAGAGCGGAGAATAATCTGCTCATCGGGCTGCAGAAATGACAGAATGTAGTTGTGGAAAGCATGACTGCGCTCAGCCTCACCATGAGGCGATCTGATAATAACACAGTACAGCTATGATCTTCATTTTCGTGTTTCCAGTCCTTACAATATGCTTACATCCAGTAAATATTAGGCAAGCTATGTGTATGCATCGGTCTCTTGGGGATGCAGTCAGCTGGCGTTCAAAGGAACCGCTTTAGACGATAAATAAGCTTTGTAGCTGTAGTTGTAGCGATGTTCACCAGTATGCTCTTCAACATGCTGCCAGTTAATCTCTCCCTCTCTGACTTCATCTCAGTTTCAGTCGCTCTGTTTGATTTCTTCCTGGCTGCGTTCGCTCGACCTGTTTCACACATGATGCAATGGCTTTCTGCAGCTTCAGTACTCGGACTGCCGGCCGCGCGTGCAGGCAGAGTTTGGAAATAACAAAGTTTTTGTTCTGTACATAGCTCTCAGAAACAAATGTACATAAAACATGGCTGTTATTTTTTTATTATTTAATGTCGGACGTGTTGAGTACATTCAATATTGTTCTATGATTGTATGTTGACAAATTGACAGTTTTGAAAGTTACATTTTTTTGGAATAAAATTAACATGTCTATGATCTTTGGCTTGTGTCAGTTTTTGGTTTGATGGAAATATTCTGATGAGCCTGGTATTATATCGGCACATATATCATTTATTATATATAGTTTATATATATATATAGTTTGTTCTTACAGTCACGGTACACTTTATTTTCACTGCCATTTGCTTTTGATATTCTTATGTTGATTTTTATTTTGCATTTGATTTTCTTTTTTTGTGCAATACTTTTACTACTGTTAACTATTTGGCTATTTTTATTAATATGTATATAATCTTTTTACTGCTCGCTATTTTTATACTTTATTATGTAAGTTTGTTCTTTATAGTCTTATTTTCACTTATTTCACTGCAATTTCCCAGCTTGGGATAAATAAAGTATATCTATCTATCTTCTAAACAAACTAAACTTTAATGACTTCAAACGCATCTTCCTCAAACTGGTTTCTTCTTCTTTTCGGCTGATGTTGGTCTTTGTGGATGAAATCATTCAGATTCAAGAAAAAAAAGCAGCTTACATGAAAATATTCCTGCCATGGATACAACAAAGAGTGGATTCATACATTTACCTACTCGTTTGATTCCCAGCAGAAGCAGCCTGAGGTTAGAGGACAGGTTCGTGTTTCTAACACGCCCACATGTACATTCAGAGGGAAGAGACGGGGTCAAAACCCCCAGTCTGTGTTCTGAGAATGCCTTTGTTAAGTTCAGCTGAGGCTTCACCAGTCTGATCCTACAGGTGAAACCAGTAGCCCCACAGTTTAATGGTAATCCATTACAATATTTAGTAAAAGAAAAGTATCTGCAATGTGTACTTCCTGTATGAAAAGCAAAAGTAATTATTATGCAGAAGAGTGGCCCTTTAAGAGCTACATGATATTTATTATTACCACCAATTTATGAATGAAATGTATACACAGCATGTGAATAAAGTCTTTTACAAACTGATGGATGTTTCTGAAGTTGTAACTATAGTTAGAAAGGAACAGAAAAACTATATTTTCCTCTAAAATGTAGTAAAGGTGAGTAGCGGAAAAATACAAGTACCTCAAAATTGTACTTGAGTAAATGGATTCTGTTAAATTTTAGCCCACCGCTGAAAGAGTTCGTCAAATCAAGTCGCTATCTTCCAAAATGAGTCTTTTTCCACACGAGTCTTGTATTAAGACGGAGACTACACCTCCCATAAGCAACTAGATAACATCTTTTGTCGGAGCACTCCCCATCCACGTCTTTCAAACTCCACACCCTCAGTTTGGAATGCAGACTGTACTTTAAAAAGCTCCAAGCCAAAACCACCCCGATGACATCACTATGACATCATCGGGGTCATTTTCTCCACCAGAACCACACCACCCATCAGACGCTGACCGAGGAGCACTTTCCAGGATGGATCAGCTGAACTGATGTGGGAAATTTCTCTGATCAGACAAGCAGTTAAATCTGCAAAAAAAGTTTATTGAATTTTATTGAATAAAGAAAAGAAAAACAGGCGAGTCAGTGAAAAATAACCGCTGACTCCAGAACAACATGTTGAGAAAATCCTGCTGATCTCAAACACACCACTGACAAACAGCTACCAGGAAGTAGACGGGCCCACTTTCTCTCTCTGTGCACCATCTTCAGCCGGAGCCCGACAGTCAACCCCGACAAACAAACATAGTCAAAAGTCATCGAAAAGCTTGAATCAGGATGAAAACGCTGTATTTTACATGACGATGTGGAGAAAGAGAACACAAAACCAGCCGGATGTACAAAAAGTGCTGACACGTGTTTACGTCATCCATATAAAACATCCACTTCTGTCACGTCTCCAGCTTTCTTTTGGGTTCTTTTTAACATTTTGCTCTTAGTGTTCATTTAAATTGTGAAAACTTCATGCCTGGAGGAGTCAGTATTTACACAGACTGTGAAATAAATTCACACTTTCAAGAATTTCTGTGGTCTGGCAATGTCTTAAATGAGACAGAATTTGTAGACCTATGAAGGACAGCGACCCTTGTAGGTTTATTTTTTTTTGGATAAAATACTTAATACACGCGTAAAATGAAAACACCTCAAACAGAAAGCTGAACACCCAACACACACTGCTTGCTGAAACAGCTAGTGTTCTGCCAGTTACGCCTTCAAAAGAATCTAAATGCGGAGATTCGAGTATGTTTGATTCTGTATTAACCACCGCCGCCGCGGCGCGCTCGTCTGACAGTTACTGTGAGTTCAGTCTCTCCGGAGGTTATTCAGCCTCTCCTCCAGATCAGCGTCCGCGTCGGCCAGGGCGGCTTGGGGCTCGGCCTTCTTTCCTCCGGCCGCCGACAGGCTTCCTCCGGTGGTCGGGAGGTCTGAAATGAGCACACGACGGCATCCGGTGATATAACAAATGCAAACTGCCAGCAGAGCGCGTGCAGAATTCACACAACTGTGTTTCTTACTCGACAGTTCGTCCGACAGGTTGAGACCCAGCTCGTCCAGCACTTGAGACACGATGGCGTCACTGCAGGTGAAAAGAGGCTCAATCACAAACAAATCAAACTGAACATAAACACGTGTTGGCCTGATTCAGTGGCCCAAAATCAGATGGTGGAGGGAGAATCAAAGAGAGACATAATCATATCTTTACTTTTAGTCCCTCGTATGGACCAAGCTACTAAAACACTGTGTAGGAGCCTAAATGCAGTTTATTTAGTAAGAATAATTTTTTATTTAAAAATATGCAAATTCATAAGTAAGATAACTAATAAAGATAAATAATGTCATGATTGAGAAAGATTTAAATATCATTACATATGTACATTTCATTTATAGTGTATGAGTAAGATCGGACTCTTATTGTGATATTTTAAAAAACCCATCAGTTAACCTGGTTGCCATGGGAACGGGGTCAACTGCGGGGCCAGCAGGAACAGAAAGGAGACTGGAGCGCTATAGTTTTTTTGACCTCGCTCTCTCTCTCCACAGGCTTTCTTTACGACGTGGATGGTTGTATTTGTGGACGTTTCTAACGTTTTTGTAATGTTGCTTTAAGTTTGCAAGTAAACAGTTAAAAAAGTGTTTTGGATACGAGGGAGTCTGACGAGCGTCAAGCTAAAGCTTCAGTAAGGACAGTAAGAACCTACACACTGGACCCTAACCTCCCATAATGCAACTCAATAAGGAGAATAATATTGACAATAGTTCCCATAATATCCAACTATTCCGAAATGTACAAAACAACAACCCTTTCCTTTGAATTCAAATGTAATAAGAGAAGAAAACTGGAGCTGTACATTGAGATCTTGTATAATGTAAAGGAAAGAAACGGGTACAATCATACAGTTCATGGAAAAGGTGAGGGGGGGGGGGAATAACAGACATATTGTGATTTTCTTCGGTAATAATTATTAGAATAAATACTAACTGTTAAATAAAGATTCATCAAAACTTTCAAACACAAACGTGGAATGAAATGTTTGCACCTCTCCTCCTCGTCATCCTCGTCACCCATGGCATCATCGATCGCGTCATTCATCATCTCCTCTTTCATGTCCATGATTTCGCTCTGTCGTTCGAACTCCATCATGATCTTCTGGATCTGAGGCAGTTTCAGCTGTGGAGAAGGAAGAAATATGAGGTCGGCGGCACGCGAGGCTTATTGCTGGGCCGATGTATGCGAGCGATTTTCTGACAGACCTGTCTGTTCATGGTGGCCATGGCTTTGGTGACGCCCTTCATCGCCTGAGCCATGCTGTTGTTGGATTTGAGCGTCTGAATCTTTAGACTGACGGCCTGAATGTTGGCTTTCATCATGATGAACTTCTTGACGTAGCGCCGCGTGCGAACCAGATCCTTGGCCATGATCTTGACGGCGTCCTGCAAAGATTCAAAGAACACCCACAGTCAGGACTCTTTCTTTAGAAATGACTCTTACGATATCTCTTAAAACACACGTCCTTTGTCTTCGTCTCACCATTTGTCCCTGTTTGGCCATTTTCTTTATGTCAGCGATGATCTTCTTCTCCTGCTGCTCCAGTTTCATTCGCTCCCGGTCCAGTTCTCTCATGGCTCGGTTGAGCGCCCTCTGATTCTGCTTCAGCATCTCCTCCGGAGTCTTCCTTCTCCCGAACAGGAAGTCCATCTGTTTGACAATAACAAGAGCAGAACGTCAGTCGAGTTTAGCTAAACAGCATTTGGAGGAAAAAAATATAATCAGTTGATTGACAGAAAAATCACTAATTTGAGGTAAATTATCAAGCAGTTTTCATATACTACTTATCCCTTTTCTTTGTTAAATGAAATATTTAAAAATTGATAATCCGAATATTAATGCTGAAACAGTTAGTCAATTAACTGATTAGTTGAATGATAGAACACTTTTGCCAATCGATTAACTGTATTAGTTATTTACCAAGAAATACATTATCTGGTAACAGCCAAATGAGATGCTTTTCGAGTTTACTATAAATACTATACTAATAATAATACTATGAATTTAATATATTTGGGGTTTTTGACTGTTGGTTGGACAAAACAAACATTTTGATGACCAAACAATTAATCAAATAAAAAATGAATAACTGGCAGATTGATTCCTGATGAAAATGATCATTTGTTACAGCCCTAAATTTACAACCTTGACACAACAAAGAGCCCACGGTGAAGTGTACTGCAACGCAAAGTAAGAGCTGGGAGAAAGTTGAGGAATTTTAAACGGAACTTTTCAGTCCAGAGGAAAACCGGAAAATAAACTGGCCTGTCAGTCAGTTTCTAACCGTTTCAGGCACGTCAGTCCTGCCAATGACCCCTGTGTTTCCTGGAAAATATTACTCAGCGGTTAGTTATGTGACTAGAGGCCTGTTGCGAATGCCGAAGTCTCTTCCCAGCCGTGTTTTAGCTCGACTGTCCTGACAAATCTGTCTCAACATCTTCCAGGACGACAGTTAGCTGTTAGCCCCACCACCACAGACTAAACCCGGCTGTCAGAAAGCCAACCCCGCGGCGTGTTACTCTCACCGTGTACCGGGCTCGACGTCAAAACAAAGTAATCCACAAAGTAGACGGTTCTCAGGGCGTCTTCTCCGACTTCAGCTCGACACAAATTTGAACGATTATTTGTTTTCTTTCCTACACTTCCGTGTAGCGATAGTTTCATTTCCGGGATATGACGTAATCGCGTAAGCTAAAGACGTCCTTTTTTTCTTTTTATTTTCCACAAAACACAAGTTCCTCCACTGAAGGAAAAAACACGAGGGTCGCCCCTTTCAAAATAAATCCTTCATCAGTGACATTTTAACTGTTGGAAAACTACGTCGAACCTTTAAATAACATGCTAATGTAAAAAGAAGCCATGTAGTTTAGAGGAATATGTAGTAAAATAAATGTAGTACGATATAATTTTAGGCATTAACCAGTAGTTCATTATCAAAGTACATATTAATAATCAACCATACTTATTTCAGGTAAATATTGCCTAACTAAAAGGACAATTTTATTAACAATTGTTGCTTCTAATATACATTAAAATTGTTTTCAAGACAGACGATAGCTTTAAAAACATTAACAGTATTTATTGGATTACAATATTAAGTATTGATAGTATATATGAATTTCTTATTTATTGAGTGAATTTCTGAATCACAAAACTCTGACAATTAATAAAAAAGTGCATTTGATGAAACCACACCTTAATCTTACATCTGTCCTTGGCACTTGCAGAATTTATAGTTATTTAGGCTAGGTTGCTTAATCATATGTATTCATATCTATTTGACCTGCATTATATTTTTGTATTTATTCTTCATTCTAAATATTATTTTTTCAGATACTATTTTTTTTATTATTAATTCAATTATGCTTTCAGCATTCTCATATCTCTCCGTGTATTTGTTTTGTAACTTATGTGATATGTGCATTTACTCTGTTACTTAGCTTTTTCCACAAATGGCAAACATCAGGCTTTTATTTTATAAGCACAACCGCTCGACATCCGGTCACAATCCTTGCTTTCTTTACACATCTGAATTGCACATGTGCGTCTTTCATGTAATGGCCACAAACGCACCAGTTCTGCAGAGAGGTTGTGGATGTTGGTGGTTCAACAAAGGAGATATTTTCACAGGTCTGCCTTTGCCAGCAGACAGAAAGATACTCGTCGAGACCTGCAGACTCATCTATGGATTAATGGACTTGACCAGCCAAGGAGTGTTGAGTCAGGGTAACCGGTAACTTAATTGTTTCGACAATGAACCAATAAGATTCTTCGATTCTAACTGACTGGCGGGGAGTCCCAGGAATTTAACCTCTGTGGGGTCGTTATCAAGGTCATTGATACGACCTGGGTCGTTAACTTAGCGCTCCTGGCAGTGTAACATCACCTGAGGCAGCTACTCTTCTTTTCCGACTATTTCAGTATGTGGGTGTTCAGTATTGCGCATCAGCAAAAGTTGCAACTTGTTTGGACTAGAAGATCACAGAACCCAGCATCCCTCTTAAGACTGGGCTCTCAGGTTGCTGTTTACCATGCCACACCTACTCTCCTGCGCCCAGAGCACAGCAGCATCGACCCTGTGATGAAGAGGCGACGTAGAGTCCAGCACAAGCCTGCTGTCTCAGGTGGATGGCGGGATCGTGAGGGGTCAGACCAGAGTAAAGTGTGGAAAAATGAGATCCCAGTTTTGTATAAGCAAAATCAGAGAAGGGGAGTCGACAGCAGGGTGTCGTCTGAACTCAGGAAACTGTGTCTGGAGGATTTCCCTGCAGAGAGGGAGAGGCCCGAGAGACAGAAGTCAACACTGGACTCCAAAGCAGAGAACCTTGAGATTGTTTTTGGCATCGCTCCCTGTCTCTTGGCTCTGACTCAGGGGAGAAGGAAGGCCCGTAAACTGTTTGTAAAAGATGGAGAGGCCTCTCACAGGGCCTCTGTGTTAAAGGTGTGCGAGGAGGCTCATCGGCGAGGAGTACAAGTCCACCGAGTCACTAAGAAAGATCTGGACAAGATGTCTTCTGGACGAGTACATCAAGGGGTGTGTCTGCAAGCCAGTCCTCTGAGGTTTCTCACCGAAAACAGTGACTCTGCATCCAGAGGGAGAGGCAGCAGCACCCCTCTCTGGCTTGTCCTGGAGGGAATCCAGGACCCGATGAATCTAGGCGCCATCCTGCGCTCTGCCTACTTCCTCGGTGTGGACAGAGTCGCCAGCAGTCTTCATTACAGCTGTCCGTTGTCTCCAGTGGTCAGCAAGGCCAGCTCAGGGACCATGGAGGTGATGGGTGTGTATGGGTATGAAAACCTTGAAGATATGGTCAGGTCAAAGGTGGCACAGGGCTGGCAGGTGGTTGGCACGGTGGGAGCTGAAGCAGAGGAGTCCCAGCTTCCTGTCACCCAGTGCTCAGACTTCCACATGACTAAACCCACGTTGTTGTTGATGGGGGGTGAGGGGGAAGGACTGTCCCAGAAGCTGCTCGCTCTGTGCCAAACCCTTCTCACCATCCCAGCTGGCAGAGAGTTGTTCCCCGGTATCGAGTCTCTCAACGTCTCTGTAGCTACAGGCATCCTGCTGCACTCCCTGCTGCTCTGCAGGAGGTCGACCAGGTGATGACCAGCCTGAATATCTGCCTGAGTTCTGCACGGGAGCTGAGAATTCATGAGCTGTGTGTGGACAACAGAATCACATGTTGATGCGCGTGAAACTGACCATTTCACTTCAGTTTTCAGCAGTTTAAAGGACAAGGCCAATGATATTTGGTGTTTTTCTTTCTGCTGACAAACTCCACAAAAAGCCCAAATTCAACAAGTCATTGAGTTTGTCTGATATATCTCCTTCCTTTGTGCCACAGAGCTCCACTGTTGTCCAAAAACTATTAAAAAACACACCAATGAGCTGCACATTTCAGTGAACACACACACTGTAACTTATCTTGACTCTGTTCAACATCTGCAACCTGCTGCTGGAAATACTCATTAACCCACCAAAGAATACTACTGACAGTATGTACTGAGTGTATTTTTCCATGCTCTGGGTGTGTGACCATTAAAATGAAGGGAAGTTAATAAGAAGGTCGAAACAGTTGGAATTTGCAGTTCGAATAAAATAATACTTGATCATATTCGGCTTGTTTCTTCGTTGTTGATCTTCGTCTCCACACACACTCTATGGACATACCTGCCAGGGTCATAGCCACCGCTGAGGGCACTGAGGTCATGTTCTCAGTGTTGTCTCTTGGAATTTGAGGAGCTTATATTCTAGAATTGTACATAAAATGGAAATAGTGGGTTTTCACAAGGCTGATAATGTTGCTTTTAGACTTCATATTGTTAGATTTGACAGTTTTAGGCAGAGAAAAAATCAATTGAATAATGGATTGAGTATCCACCAGAATTACACAACATGGCTTCATGGAGAAACGTTTGAAACTGCGTAGCCTGTCAGGTAAGGAAAAGAAAATATATTTCAATGGTTTATACAGAAAATGTGAAAAATAAAAGTAAATTGCATTTTTTGTGGCCAATCAAAACTTCCTGGCTTGGGTGGGAAATTGGGACTCGTGACCAGCATTAACTGAATGCTGTGGATGTAAAAGCTTTGAGGTGCTGGGAGAAGCTAAAGGCTGCAGCCACCTGCCAAACATTTGTTCACTCTTTGCATTGTGCATGGATCCTGTCCCTTGAAGTTCCCAGCTAAATACTCTATACAGCCAAAGGTATGTGGACACATGAACATGTCAGCATATTTCAAAATCATGCACATTCATCTGTTTCTATAACAGCATCCACCCCTCTAGGAAAGCTTTCCCCTGGAACTTGGCTATAAGGAATGGCTGCCGTTTAGAGATCTAACAATGACGTTGGGTGATTGGGTCTGGCTCACAATTGGCTTTCCAGTTCACCTCAGGGGTTTTGAATGGGCTTGAGGTCGGGTTCTGCACAGGCCAGTCAAAGTCTGCTACACCAAATTGGGAAAACCATTTCTTTAAGGATCTAGCTTTGTGCAAAGGGTCATTATCATATTAAATATACTGTTGCTGCGAAGTTGAAAACACATGATTGTCTATAAGTGTAATTGATTTCCCTTCATTGGACCTAAGGGAACTGACACAACCTAGGAAAACCTCAGACCAAACATAACACATGTGGACAGGAGTGTCCCCATACCTCTGGCCATATAGTGTAAATGACACAATAATACTAATTTCTCAAAGCTCCAATAATAACACAAAGGGTTTTAAGGTCTTGTATGTTTCTAAAATTGAGTCCAGTGGTTCTTTCTGTAGTTTAGAGTTATGTCAGACTATAAAAAGCCATCTGATATCTGGAAAGCTGACAGAGTAACTGAAGAATAACTGAGCCGACACTTTCCACATGGTGGCAGTATACACAAGCAGAGCGACCAAACCAGCAAGCCATCGACTGAGGAAGAAGAGTGGCGCACACAATGCACTGCACGGCTGACAAGGGTTGTGTCTCCCTGATTTTCACGATAAATTTCCAATTCAGTGGAAACTTGTGAAACGGCAGCAGCGGAGCCGTTCTGTGTCTCTCTCTATATATTTGCAAACTGGATTTAGTAAGAATAACAAATCGTTGACCGGAAACGTCGGCGACGGGTCCAACTAATCCTAAACATTGGATTACACAGTGAAGGCTGCATGAAGGAGCTGCCCAGCCCAACGGGGGCTTGGCCGACACCCTCGTTTATGGAAATCGACACCGAGGCTTTGATATTTGGGCCTTGGTTTTTTTCTTTATGATGGAGGTGGAACGAAAGAAGAGTTGTGCGTAAAGAAGCGAGATATTGTTATTTTTGGGCGATTGGTTGCAAAAAAAGCTTCCGTATTCTTCCTGCTTGCTTTAAGAAAATTGAAAGGTTGATGGTTGTGGCTTAGCTGGCTAACAGCTGGATCGGCTAACGCTAGCTAGCCAGAGTGCTACCCTTACGTCTTTCTTTTGATGTGATGCGAATTCAACCATTACTATCGGCCATCAACATTTCGTCAGGAAAAAAAATAGTTCTCGTTGCGGTGGAATATTAGTTAGCTTCATACTGTACTGTCCGGCGTGTCAGTCTTTACAGACACGTTTTAAGAATATAGATTTATTCTTAGGTTGCTGGCTGAATATATTGTACCGTATTGAGTTAGCCGTGTACATGCTATCCAAATGAGCAAAAGCTAATTGGCTGGAGTCAACACTGACCTAACGTTAGCTATCATTAGCATTAACTACGTTAACTATCAGACAGCTCATTTTACTCCTCAGATGGTGAGTAATTTGCTGTAGTTGTCAACAATAACACTGAACACTTCACATTAATACGGAATCATGTCACGGCCACCGGTGTGTTAATGTCGGGTATCTGGGTTATTGGCCTTGCTAACTGGCTAACCGTGTAATTTTGCTAACAGGCAAATAAATTTGTCAGCGTGTGCAGAAATTTAGGAAATCCTGGACTCAAGAGTTGTATTGAGCAATGCCAACGTTGGCGTGATTTTCATTTTGAAATCTACCCAGGGCTGATTTGGCCTGCTTTGTCAGTGACACAACTAGACTTGTCTTTTTTGTTTACATGCGTATAACTTATGCGGTTGTCGGTTGAATTTCTTGCTAGCTAGCTAATGTTAGCCTCATACGAGACACAATCTGCTATGTCCTGACATTTGTGTATGTTGTGGCTGTTTTAAATTTCGATGTGGATCTAAGTTTGCGTTCATATTAACTGAAATGACACTAAAATTTCGCCGAAAGAAAGGCACTGATGCCAATAGACTGTTGTCGAAGGACGGTAAATAATAGCCACTGGTTCCATTAACGCCATTTTAACAGGGCTCCTGCGAGGGCCTGTGTGGTGGTGTTTTATTTGCGGTTCGGTGCCTTCCACCGGACCGGGACTTGAATAAAGTGCCTTTGGTCTCACTGGAGTTACAAAAGGAGGCGCCGTTTGAACATGGAGGGCCCGAGCCGAAGCACTGGATTCAGGCAGAGCCGACGGTCCCGTTCACAGCGCGACAGGGAGCGGCGGAGGAGGAGAGTGAACCTGGCGGAGGAGCGGGCCACATCCCTGTCCTCAGGCTCCGATCGGGAGGCTTGTGGGACAAACAGTGTCCTGGGTCCCGGTGGTAGAGAATGCCGGCCCAGTTTTGGGAGACACAGGCCTCCACGCCGGAGGAAGAGAGAGTCGGTGTCCTGCGAGGAAGATGTCATTGATGGCTTCGCTATTGCGAGCTTTATCAGCCTGGAGGCACTGGAGGTAAATGTCTTGGTTGTACCTTTTGTATACCCAGTAAACAGCTGTCATTAATCAAACGCATTATATGTATTTTGTACATTAGCATAAACTAATTGATGGATCCCTCTTTAATGTAGCTTGACAGGCAGTTGTCGCAACCCTCTCTCGGATTTATTCGTTTGTCGTGGGCAGAGCAGACGAATTGAAACTTGGATGCCTGTTTTTAATCTTTTTTTCTCTATACTTGTCTCCATCACGTCAAATCCTGCCTTCTTCCCTCCTGCTAAAGGTGTGAAAGAGCTGCAGATTGAACTCCTCAACTCTGACACCATTTCTTGCTCGGAGAAAGCAATCCTCTCCGGCCAACCCCAAACCCCAAGGCATCCCTCTGATGGGTTCTGGAGAGGCCTTAATTATTCATGTTCTAATTCTATGAGGTGTTGATGAGCTGACAAATGGCCTCTCAGAAAAAGAAAGAAAAAACTAATCTACAGGAAAAAGTACAATTGTGTGTTACTCGACAGCAGAGACTGAGTTTTTTATGTGCTTGGACCTGGATCCTGTACTTTATACTTTTCATTCATGACCTGTTCTGGTCAGTTGTCAACCCATCGCAACAGGCAGTTTCCACCATGCATTTAGAGCTTTAATATATCATGCTTACATATATGTATGTATATAATAATTACATGATGTTGACATGTGGCATCTGATGAAGAGATAATAGTTTTTAATGCTGGTGAATGTGCCTTCAGGCTGGGTCTGAAGGTATTTGCTTTGACCTCTGCATCAGGATAGGAAATCAGATACATTTTGTCAGTAGGTTATGTTGTAAAACTGCATCTTTACATACACAAACAGTTCCACAATTCTCCAGGGTAACTTGATTTTACATTCAAATGAACCAGCGAATGCAAACGTTGATGGTTAGTTGCTACCTGACTCTGCTACTGTTTGTTTGCAGTGTTTTCTGGTGGAAAGTGCCAAATTTCTTTTTGATTTTTCAGATTTCTGACCTGAATTTATTAACAACAGTAACTGCTGCAGCTATTCGCCCAGTTTGACTAACAAGCTGTGGTGATCTTCATGTTGCCTCCACTTGATGCTCAGTTCTGTTTATTCTTTATTCCTAAAGCAAATATCTCTTTCAGCCACAGTATTTTTCTATAATATTCATCCTAACCTTGAAGGATCCAACCAAACAGAATAATGACAGTGTGTCAGTTTTAAGCTTAAATAGTCTTCTTTCAATGCATCTAACTACCTGGATTTTAAACTCCACACATTAGTTGTGGAATATATGCAGCAACTTGTAATTTATAGATGTTATTTGATGTGATTGCACCTGTTTTGTGCATGTCTTCATTTGGACCACCTGTACTTCTCAATATCAACAGTACCTTTTCCTTGATGTTTAACTGCCCTTTTCTTCTGCATGACTCTCTTGGGTTTGAAGAGCCACTTTGGTCTCAGACTGTCTTTCTGTCCGAGTCACTGGTTCCCAGCCTTTCCAGTTCGTGACCTTAGCCAACCAATGTCTACTCACAACAGAACTGAGAATTTCCCATTTTTAAATTATGTAGTTGTCATCATTTTTGGTGGCCTGAAGAATTAATACATTGCAGTCTTTAATCAGAAAAACAGCCTAAAAGCAGAGCTGCTTCTTCCTGTTTTTAACTTTTAGTCATATTAACCCCTCAGATTTATCTTCCCACCCCCTGGGGTAGATAGCGGCGATGATAATTGACCAAAAAGATTGGAACCTGTGTGCACTGCATTGTGCTTTTAATACAACAAGTGCTTTTGTTTTGTTGGGGACATTTGTTACAGGAGCATATATTGTTGTGTATGTGGGTTTGAATAGGGTGGACAGAATATTAGGAACCAGTTCAATGCAACACAACCACAAAATACAGTCTCAAAACACACCATATAATTGAGTCTCATGCAGGCGGCTGTATTGCATTACATCATTCAGTTGTTTCTATTTTTGCGATCGCTCAGTAGAAGCTTTGCAGAAATTAGGTCTGTCAGGACATTTAGCATGTAGCTAGCCCGTGGTCTTTGCCCTGAGGCAAACAAATATGTGTTCGTGGGCAAACATGTAAACACAACAACATAATTTCTTTTCTCCTCATCAGATGGACTGCTCGCTGAAGCCCAGTCAGCGCACTGATATGCTGGGAAGGAGGAACAAGGGGAAGAGAGGGCCGGAGGAGAACGGTGGAGGGCCGCTGTCTGAGCCCGAGGAAGGAGCCCCGCACAGCTACTCCAGCAGCTGTTGGAACAAGAGTAGAAATAAGAGAAGAAGGATAGAGGTAAGGCCATGAGTTGTGACTCTGCTGAGCTCTAATGGTTGGATCTATAGTCATCTTGTCATGTGAGATGTTGAGCTCTAGCTCTTAACCAAATAGCTATGTTTACATTTCTGTCGTGCTGCTGACCTGTATATCCTGCTGTTGAAAATGACCTAGTAAAACTGGTTTAGAACACCTGTCATTCGAGGGAGTTTCCTTTCAGCTAAGAAAGGTGGTTTTCTGTTAACATCCTTTACCTTTTGAACATGTAATCACTATATACATTTTTTCATTTAACCTTATTTTAAACCTATTTAAAATCTACTGGAGTTAATAATATGTATTTCTTTTCTAGGGACATCCTCTGGAGACTGGCTACATTGTGAGTTTCCTTTCTGATAGTGTGAACATGATGTTCAGGTGTATCAGTGTCCTGCAACACTGTGCAACCTTTCTGCAAACTGTTCATTAATATTCCAACAGATGCAGATCTGAATGTTTTTTCTGTCTTTTTTCAGTGTGACACTGAGAGTGATACAGGAGACAAGGTGTGTTGTCCTTCTTGTTATCTGATCAATATTAATTGCAGTCTTTTCATATTAGGTAATGAGTGTGTGAAACACAGTTTGGACTGCCTGGCAGAGGTCTTCAAAGAGCTTCAGTGTTCTTGAATGGGAATGCAGCTAGATAAACTCAGATCCTCTTGATATTTCATTCATTTGTTGGGTCATATTATCGACCGTCACACCTGATGTGATCTTGATACCTCATAAGAAATTGTCAAGTGATATGTTGACTTTTTAGTATCGATGAAATGAAATCTTTGTGTCCCCGTCTAGGCCTCCGACAATGACATGGACCCAGTCTTCACAGTCAGTACTAGAAAAGGTAGGAGAAACTCCGTGTTACCTGTCCACCTTCACGTTTCAGGAAACAGTGAACTGAGGGGCAGTTAGTGGGCCTCACAAGCTGAACATGAGTGAAGTAGACTGACTGACTTTAATTGAATATTTTCTTTTTTAAAAGGAGCAGAATAGAGCGTACACTGTTCCGTCCAATGATGTGATATGACATGAAAGATCAGCTGTTTGGTATTCCATGATGTGGGTTTAGTTGATAATGACTGAGTTTCCGTGCCTCAGAACAACCTGGAGCTGTATCCAAAAAATGATTGTCCAATTTTTGTCGGGTCTGTTTCAGACCAGCTCTGACTGTCCTTGGAATTTGGATTTGGGCTCTTGTTTTGAAAATGGGTTTAGATCCAGAACTTGGAACTGGAAAGATTTCTTCCCCTGAGCACTATTTCACATTTTTGGTTTGTGGTCCCTCTGTGGACATTTCCCGCCTGTCTCTGTGCTGTAATGTGCAGGAGAGGCAAAATGCTGACTGATGTTCTCTTCTCCAGTTGTGGAACCTGCCCCCTCTAACATGGGCGCATCCATGGGCAAAAGCTGCCCCCCTCTACCTGCCCGTTGCGGCGGTGTGTCACGCTTGATGGTGACCCCGAGAGTATCTGGCCTGGAGCGAAGCCAGGAGAAAAGCCTGGAGCAGCATTTCCCAGAGCCCGTTTCTTCTTCTACCTCTTCTGCCCCCTTCTCTTGCCTGCCTTCCTCGGTCACAGCCTCGGGCACGGTCCCCCGGTCCAGCCCGCACAACGGTAACAGCGGCCGCCACAACGGCAGCCCGCCGCTCTCCAAACCCCAGCCCTTCCTCACTTTGCCTGGGCGATCTCACTCCATCTACAACATCAACCGGTACCTCGATCAGATTCTTTTTTTACTCAATGAACCCCTGCTGGCTTAACTCTCTTTCACTGAGGGGGGTGGTAAATATATAAATTTTGCTTTCTGTCTTCTCAGGAGCAACACCCCTGTCAAACCTCCCTCATCTGCTTCATCTGTTGCATCTTCCTCATCCTCCATGCGCCCCCCGACTCCCTCCACCAGTGTGTCGCTGACCTACATCAGGAGCTCAGGATCCTCAGGGCCCCTCCGACCCCCATCCCGAGCCAGCTCCGGGGCCCTGTTCACATCCTCGCCCGGCCTGCCTCCCCCTCCGCCTCTGCTACAAGGCCCTGCTAACTCCGCTGCAGCAGGTACAGTGCAGGGGGGAACGCTGCTTTTCACTGCCGTCACAGTCTGCCTGCTGTTCATGGGAACACAATGACTCATGTGCTGCTAAAATAAATCAAACCCAGACTTCCTCTGGTGGTTGTCTGGGTTTGTCTCTGTGTTGAGGAAGTTATATATCGACGAGCTTCGATCTGATCACAGCAACACTGCATCATTGCATTCCTTGTATGAAGCAGAGGCTGCCTGTTGTTCTGTTCTGGATTTAGAGAATAATAATAAGTCGCACCTTAAAAACCAGAAATGTGTTATTCTTGTGTATGTCAAATGAAGTGTTAAAAGCAGGCGCTGTCACGTGTCAACATTTGGCGCTCTAAGAGCCAATCTGTGGTATGATTTTGATGTGGACGTTTTATTTTCAGTAATTCACTTTATTTATTTTCTCCCCCTTATTTTGACACCTTCAGATCAGGAAATTATGCGTCATAACTTAAACTCCCACTTCTTGAATTCACAAGAGCGCGAGGGCAGACGCAGCGTCCCAGGGGCTGAAAATAACGCCGCAGCCGCGGGCCGCTCCACTCCCGGCGGTCCATCGGCATCGAACTCGGCGCCAGGCTCGTCGGGCCGGACGTCTCAGAACCAGCCGAGCATCCCGCCCCTGGCCTTCCAGTTCCATCAGCACAACCACCAGCACCAACACACGCACACGCACCAACACTTCACGCCCTTCCTGCACCCCACGGCCACCGCTCCGCCTCTGGTGAGATGCTGAACATCTGCGTCGTACTTGAAATTCCATCGTGGCTGGAATGTGTTTTTTGCGATGTTTTAACCCACACGCTGCTTTTGTCTTGTAGTTTGATAAGTATCCCGGCAAAATGGACGGGCTGTACCGTCACCCCGTGAGTACTTTTCTAATCTGTGGTGATCATTTACAGCTGATTAAACATTAAAAAAGCAGACTGAGGATACGTTTCAGCTGTTTGAAGTCATGTACGTGTGCGTCTGTGTCGTAGTTCTTCCCACAATACCCGCCGCCCTCAGTGCCGAGTATCCAGCCCGTGATTCCTCCCACTGGGCCTTTCAGCTCCTTGCAAGGAGCATTTCAGCCAAAGGTGAGCAAAATCCTCCTTCCATCTTTATGTTAATTATTCCTGGACATCCACTAGACGCCTTTCTGTCAGGGGACGTCTCGCGTCGCCCGGTGTCATTTTTGTCTTGATGAAGTGACACACTGGAATTCCTCTCATGAAAATATGAGTGTTTGGTAACAAGCAGGACTTCCCAGACAATGCCACAAGCACTGACCCCCACACAGCATGAACGCCACAAGGCTTCTAAATGACTCTTAACTTGGTGAATCTGCATCCTTATTGACTTCAGAAAGAGCGACTTCAGAGTCTGCTGTGATGTAGTCACATCAGCTATAGCTGACATGAAAAGGCAAAGAATAATGTGAGATGTGGATCAGTTGTAGACCTGTAGACCAGTAGGTTGTGGCTGATGTGTTGTGCTGTGTGTGACAGCCTCTTGTCCCTCAGGGAACGGGTCCTGACATTACTGCACGTCTCGGGGTTGTCCCTCACCACCTGCAGCCCAAAGACCCCCGGGTAAGAACAACACGCTTACTTAGAACCTGACGTTTGCATCGTTACTTTAGAAGATGTCCCTTTGTTTGCATTGAACCGAGGACAGATGTGGAAGGCTAGGATGTGCTGCGACGTGGCCGAGTCAGTGCAGTAAAGAGTGCAAAACTATTCCTGAAAGAGTGAGATCTGTTGATTAAAAGTGGTTTTACACTTCTGTTCTCTTGTAGCTAACTGATCCATTTGGGACAACGTTGAAAATCAGTAATGTAAGCAAAAACAGATGTTTTTGAATCCCTTGGCTCCTTAAAACCTTCAGCCTGTTTTACTTTCTCATCGCTTCACTCGCTCTTTGCACTAATCTCACTTGTAATCTCGACTGCGACTGGTCTATTCTCTGCCCTTGCACACCCAGTTAGATATTTCAGACCCAGAAATGACCCTGTTTATAATGTGTGTGGTTGTTCTTTCCCCCGTGATTTTCTTGTATCCCTGCTTTTGCATTTTTCACTGACTTTTTATTTTCCAAACTTACACTGAGCTTTAGCGAGTAACCTTACCTCCAGCTGGAAACCCCCACCTCGTTTAGAGGCTAGACGACAGGAAGAACATCTGACTCTGTGTGCAAAGGCTTTAGACTTGCACATGCAGGATTCGTGGAGTAACATCGTAAACCTCTGTGACTTTTGTGCCGTGCAGAAACCAGGAAAGTGGTGTGCTATGCATGTGTATGTGGCCTGGATGATTCTGAGTCATCAGAAAAAAGTAAAGGTACGTGTTTCTAATTGAAATTATGTGTTGCGATTTTAAATTGAGCGAATGAAAGTGACAAATCACTCAGTTGCAAAGTGTCGTGACCCCTCTCAAAGCCCGGTTAACCGCTCTAACCGTCTCTTGCAGCTGATGCAGGCTGATCCTCACAAGTTGGACTTCCGTAGTGAACTGCTGGCCCGTCTTCCTGGAGCTGGGGGACTGGGCCCCCTGGGGCCCATAGGAGGAGCCCTGCCTCCCACTCATGATCTGACCAGACCTCCCAGTCTGTTCTCGGCCACAGGTGCGTGGCTCAACATGTTTGTCTGTCATGACCGGTTGACAGATTGCGAATTTATTGCTGATTTAAGCGACCTGACGAAGAGATGCTATTTGGTTTGTTGTCTTTTAGTGTTTTACTTCTCACATCACATCAAAACTAATCAGTTCCTTCTCTCACCACCTGCCATTGTTTGCTTTTTGATCCGTTCTGTCCTCTCATCCTTGAGATTTGACAACATTGCTGTCACATGAAGTGTGTGAGTAGCTTAATGCTCTTGATTTCATCACTCGTGACATTTTTTTTTCCTTTTACTACTGCTTCTTTCCCTCAGGCCCAGTCAATCCGTCCTCAGCTCCGTTCATCTCCCCATCGACGCCCCACTCCTCTTTCCTCGCACCAACTGCACACTTGGGTGAGAGCAGCTTAAAAAGCCACATCTGTGTTACCTCGGTGTCACTTTCCATTCATTTGTATCTGGTGAAGGTCGGGTGCATATCTCTTGATGGGAAAGATTTCAAAGCTGTTATCTTAAATGTTAAATATTCTAATTAATATATGCAAGTGTAATTTAGCTGCAGTTGTGATGCAGTAAAACTGTGTTTTTGATCGCTGTGTCCATGTTCTTGCATCTGACTGGAGACATTTCAGACATTTCAGCGTAGCTTAAATTCTGTATACAAAAAAAAAGTCCATGAAAGTTTGTATCAGCACAGCTTTTCTGACGTTTATCTGCATTTGTGCTCTAGATCCATACGGCCGATCCCCACCCTTCACCCCTCTGGGAGCCCTTGGTTCTGGTGCCTTTGGAGGACTTGGCAGCCCAACACTTGGTCAGTCTTATAGTATCTCGAGGCTTAAAGTATCGGTTCAGATCTTTTCAAGCTTGTCTTTAAACAGTTGAAGAGGGCGTTCTCACTGACTGTTAGCTCGCTGGTGGCGGCGTGTCGCTTCAGGTACCAGTGAGACAATAAAATGTGATCCAGGATTTCCAGTTTGAGTAATAGATCTGTGAATTTGAAGGCTGATCAGATGCCAAAAGAACTGCACAGGGGATTTTTAATACTGTGAGACTGGATTTTACATCTCTGGCAGCACAGCAGCAGTTGTTTTCTCTCTCGTTGCGACGATGGCGTCTTTACTTTACAAAGTGACTTCCAGTTTTGAGCACTGGCACATGTTTGATTGGCCACTGCGACCTTGCCAGATGGTGTTGTGGTAAAAGTTGAGTGAGGTTCAGCTTTTTCGCTGGAAGACACCCCTTGTGTTGGCATCCCCGCCCGCCGGCATCACCGGACTGGCCTCATTCAGACCAATGGTGGAAGGGCTGCGTTGTTTCATAAGGAATAATTACAGCAGCTGATGAATCAACACACGTTTGTCATACTGCATTAACATTACACCTGCACAAATGAATCCTTTAAATCCTGACTTCTGTTTTTAGGGCAGATAATGTAGGAACAATATACACACACATTGAAGAAGGTTCAGTGTTTGTGATTATTCTCATGATGAACACTTGGAACGTCTGAACAGTTCACTCGTGTTCAGTTAAGTGGGGGAGTAACGTAAAAACACACAAATTAGCTGTGATTGGAGCTCCTGTCTGAACTCTGCCAATTAAAAACGATGATTGAGCTTGTTGCGGCTTGTCGGGTCGCATCTGTCCTGGTTGACTTCGCCAATCAAGTCTGATAAAAACAGCCACAGAGAGCAGCGCGTAGTTCACTGTGACTGTTCAGTGTTCTCATGCACGTAAGTCTGAGCTCACTAGTGTCGTGCTTAATGCTAGTTTATGCATTTGTTAGGTTTTGCGGTGGCCTCCACAGACCCTTCCACAACATGTCTGACACCTTAGTTGCAGAGCTCGTACGATTCAAATAGCAATCTGCAGAATAACATGTTGATATCACGTCTGTAGACATGTTGACTTATATCAGGCTAGTTTTAAGTGCTGGTAAAGGTTAAATGCATTTAGCAGCTAATGTGCTAAAATTGTGTTTGTCGTAAAGCTAAGCTAAAACTGACAAACCTTCATGCTAGCCTGTTATTCTGATGAGAGAGAGGAAAAGAGAATAGAGGAGCTGTTGTATTGGGGGGGTTTCTTGTGACAGTGCATAGATTAATAGCAGAATATGAGTAGGCTTAAACAAAACTGTTTTTCTAAACATAACTTGACATTTCAGTTTCCTCAGAAGTCTCTAACTGTGAGATCACTCAGTGGATAATTTCTGAGGAAGTGCGATCTGGTTCTGATGAAGTCGACAGTCAGAAATGCTTGTTGGAGCTTTAACAGCCCGTGTTGATGCCTTTTCTACGACCAGCGCCGCTTTGATCTCCATCCTGGGTTTTGTTTGAATTTCTTTCGAAATCCTGGTGCCGACAAAGATACAAAACTATTCTTAAATTTTCACGTGGCTGGGTATAAGCCATGACTAAAGACATGCAACAGGTGTCTAATGTTTGTGAAGACAAACAGACATCAACAACATGGACATGTTTAGTAACAGTTTCTGACACAAGTAGGCTGGAAATAAAAGTTTTTAGATGAAATACCCAGCTCTGCTTCTACCTCTGAGCAGGATACGCTTGACAGCTTTGGCGAGGTGTTTGTTTGCCATCGTCTCGCTGGTTTTCTCCTCTTAATGCTTTTCTCTCCGGTCTTATAGCACTGCTACAGCTCAGCTGTCACTGTCAGAGACATGCTGTGATTGGCTGTGCTGGCCTTTGTCATTGATTACAAGGATACGGTTTGATGCATCGACTCGAGCTGCTGTGAAGATCCAGCATGAAAAACGATGAGTTTATTGGGAAGTTGTTGCATCATTTAGTTGTGTTGCAACAACTAGACTAAGCTGGGAGGAATCGTTCTTTAAAGTTCCCCGTGCTAAACCGCATCACTTAAAGGGTTATAAGAGGTGTGATCATTTAACAAGGACCAACTTGTTTTGATCCAGAGTTTCTTCGTACATGCTGCAACAGAAGTTCTTCAAGTGCAAAATGCATTTGTGTCACTGAGGTGTGTTACCTGAAGGATTTAACCTGAAAGAACCTGTGACATGATAATCACGCTCACCTGGATGATATTAGATGCCAACAACAAAACCCGGTGACAAGCATGTGGACTTTACTTCTCCAAGATGGCACCAGCAGTTCTGCCAATGAGTTAATGTGACAGTTTTAATGGTTGGTTAACAAAAACTTTTCTTTTTGCTCCACAGCGAGCTCTGTGTTTGGCCCTAAAGATTCACCAGCTAACGTGGTTGGAGGCTTGCCCAACCCCAATCACCACGACCCATGGAACCGTCTACAGGGTGGCCCATCCGGGTTCCCCGCCGGCCCCAGCTGGGCGAAAGGGGCGGACAGGCGAGACGAGCGGGATCGAGGGAAGGAAGGCGAGAGAAGGGACATCCCTCACATCAAGGATGAAAAGGACAGGTGTGACATTCAGCTGATTTCATTACAGGCTTTTTATTTAAAGGAACAGCTTGGGGTTTTTTGACATGAGGTGGTGTTAGTTAGCAGTTAGCACCAATGTTCCCCCCAGGCGGTCATGTGATCACAGATCTCTCAGTGAGACGGGGACCAAAAACGAAAACTACCTGAAATGACACATGTAAGGACAGTTGGGTTGAACGATGTCTGTTATGTAACTGTGTGCACTTTATGTTTTGCAGAGACAATATGCTGTATGGCCGACAACCTGTGAGAATGTCTCCAGTTGCCCCCTCCTTCAAGCCCCGCAGTAGCACCCCAGTTTCCCACATTAACGGCCACAGCAGTGCCCTGGGGGGCAGCGGTGGGCCCATCGAGGACCTGACACGCAGCTTAAATAGAGACAGAGACCGCGAGCGAGACAGAGACGGAGACAAGAGGCCGCTGCTGACAGTGTCTTCACGGGGGCTGCCTCTTGGCTCTTCGTCTTTGGTAGCAGACAGGGACAGACCGAGGTCTTCCTCATCTTCTGCGCTCACTACGCCTCCACCTTCCAACCGCTCAGCCCCATCTCCTTTAGACCTTTACCCCCGCCCACTGGCCCCGACAGCACACGGCCTCCACAACGAGCCCTCACACTCCCAAAGAGACGGCGGCCTCCCTTCTTCCTCCTCAGCGACTGCCTCTGTCACCTCTTTGTCTCAGGCCAAGAAGTCTGACCGGACCACGACACCTGTCTCCAAACCCCCCCTGCTTCTCCCCCCGGTTAAAGTCAAAGAGGAGCGGAAAGAGGAGCCGGAGCACATCCCTATCACCCTGCCTCCTCCAGCACCCAACCACAGCTTTGACCGCCCCAACAGCCATCCACACCACCCAAGTTCTGGCACCCCCTCCTCTTCTTTATCACTGACTCCCACTCCTGGTGTTCCTCTGCTGCCACACACTCCAAACCACCCTCCTCCCCACCAACACCTTTCCCTACTGGACCGCTCCAGGGCCATTGAAGCGTATCTGGGGAGCACAGCAGGCGCTGCAGGGTTGGTAATGGGTCCAGGAGGAGACCGTTTCCCCCATGGTCCAGGCCAAGGACACCCACAGGGTCCACATAGCTTCCCTTGGGACCACTGGAGGGAGCTCGCGGCTCAGCAGCAGCATCAGCATCGCAGGGAGGCTTTGGCACTTCGATCAGACCCCCACCTGGCCCTGCGATCCGATCCGCATCTGGCCCGACTGCTCCAGCATCAGCGCCTTCTGGAGGCAGAGAGGGTCGCAGCTGTAGCAGCCGCCGCCGCAGCCGCCGCCCCTCACCACCCTCCGACATCTACCTCTGCTGCCTCCACCTCTGCCGTCCGCCAGGAGTTTGGCCTAATGGCCCATCACTTTGACCGCCCTCCTCACCTCGGACCCCCAGGAGGAGGACTGATTGATGAGGAGCAGCGCGCCCAGATCCTGAGGGAAGACTTTGAGCGGGCTCGCTACTTCGGGATGCACCCACATCTCCCTGCTGGCTCTCACCTCGCAAGCCCCTCTCATGCTGCTACTGCCGCTCACCTGGAGCAACTCCACCCCGGCCTTCTCTCCCACTCGCTCCCCCCTGGAGCTTCTCCGGCTTCCCAGCACCACGCTGGCCTATACGCTCGCTTGGGCCCGCTGAACCCACACCACCCGGCCAATGGCATCCTGGCAAAATCCCCCGCAGGCTTGGTGGGAGCTCTGGCAGTGGGGGCACCGCCTCCACTCATTCCGTCCATCACCAGCCGGTCATCCACTCCTCCCCGCAGCTCTAGACTCGGAGGGCCAGGTGAGCTGGCACTGTACAGTGCCCACAAAGACGCAGAGTCCAGATAGTACAGGGACAACACTGGAGGAGATTAAGGGAAATGTCAGGATCACTGTGCTGCTCTCAACCTGCCCCCTTTTCCGCTTGCAGACTGCTAAACCCTGCCCTCCCAGTTACACAACCAAAACAGCTCCAGCCCCCACAGAAAGGGTAACCGGGACTGGCTGGAGGTGACGGTAGGGAGGGAAATGCAAGACTTGGAATATGCGCAATGGTTCTATCGGTGCAATTTAAAGGTACATGGTTTCTGTGCATCCTTGGTGTCTTTTTATTTGATACTGGCTGTTGGTTATTACAGTGGTCGATTTCAGGAGCTGTATGAAGAGGCAGAGGACAGCTTTTTCCATTTGTCAGGTGATTTTTATGATCCATGCTTTTAAGCAAGCCTTTTCCGGGTGGATTGGAAATGACTTCCAGAGGGATGTACACTGTGAAAACATGTCGAGAGTTCATCCTCAGCTTGGTTTACTCATGGGATATTATAAAGCCCTCCTCTCCATAAATCAACCCTGATTAGTTATTGTGGATGAGGGTCTTTAGAAATACAGTGGTAAAGTGGTGCTTTCTGTTCTGTCTTTGTGTCTTCTTGTCATTGTGAAAAGACAAATTACTGATGAGACCATTTAATGAAGATCGGTAAGCATCGCACCTCAGTTTCCTGCTTTACCCAAAAATCTAAACCCAAACCCAAACCCTCGGCTTCACTGATAAAGAGATTCGACCTTTTTTGGCTTGTTTCGTTTTGTTTTGAAAGGATGAATGGCGACATGAACTGTGCTACACTGTGTGGGTGAACACAGTATTTTAGAGCTTCCTGTAACTGTTTCCCAGTCTCCTCTTGACTATATGTGCAGGACCAGATTATAGTAGTCTAGAGAAATTGCCTTTGTAATTATTATTCTTAACATTAATTATCTTCTATAATAATAAATATATTCACTGTTATGTTATTTGTCTTTGTTTCGGGTATCAACCAGTACTCTCTCCCCAGGTAATCTGTCTCAAACCATGCAAAAGACAAAGCAAAAGGCTTGCTTCACAGAAAACTTTGAAAGCTTGTGAACACGAAGCCGCATCCATCGCAGCCTCTGGCCTCTTCAAGGATCTCTTCTGTGACTTTATTATGCTGAGAGGGAGGTTTGCCTGTGTGTCACTGGTCGTGTGTTATATCCATTTGGGACTGTGGGAACCTTGTACATTGAACTGTCGAGTTGTTTCATCAACAAGAATAAGTTATATACATGGATAAGTGGGACATCTGCTGAAGAACTGAAAAAAATATATGTACTTGTGTCAAAAGACAGCTAGACAGTGGGTAGCCTGAGAGGGAAAAGACTGGGTCGATTATTTTAATATGACCATTTTATACCTTTCAAACCCCTCCCCTAGAGACCACAAAGATTAATTATTAAATGAATTGTTGTTTACTCTGTTGTGTGGGTCTTTTGTTCTGAGTCGTTTAATATAAAGATAGCAAATGTTATTCTCGTTATTGATTCATCTGTCAGTTACTGTCTCGATTAATCAATTAGTACATGAAACCACTACATGGTGAAAAATGTCAGTCTTCATTTTTCAGAAGCCAAGTTGATGAAAGAAATGAGTGCTGTTAAAAGCCAATGATACTGAGTTTATAATATGAGAATAAGAAAACCAGCACATATTTATATTTTAGAATCAGTACATTTGGGGCTTTTTCATTATAAAGTGCAGATTTTCTTTTGTAAATCAACAAATAGTTGAAATTTTATTAAATATGAAATTTTATACTTCATATTCCAGCTATTTTTCATATTACTTCGTCACACACGACAGGTTTGTACTGACACTTGGATTTGTATTGTCTAAAGAAAATGATCAACTCTTAATCCTGAGTGAGCAGGAAAGATCACTTTTCTCAGGTTTATCAATAATATTCCCATGCTTCAAATATTCAGGCCCTCTGCTCGCAGATTTATCACAAAGAAAAAAGACTCAATGATCATTCTGACTTACCACAAAACCTGTAGTTATATCTGAACATAGAAAAAATATGAGCCATTATAATCTTCTTGCTGTGGACTATCACAGTGACGTTATTGCGGCTCGTAAAACCGCAGCGTTACGGTGAAAATAAACCGATTACATCGCAAATATCACATCAAGCGAACTACAATAAGAAATGTCAAGATTTCAAGTGGCGCGCTTGTCGATATCTCGCGAGATTTCTGTGTGTTCTGTACTTTGTCAGCAGCAGCGGTCCTCCACCATTTCGCTGCGTAAAGTCTCCTCCCCGCGACCGCTACATTCTGCGCCGAAACCCAGTCTCTCCCGGTCCGTATTTTAACTTCTTCCCACAGACCAAGTGGTACCTCGTTGGGTACCGGGAGACAGTTTGGATTACTGGCATTACGGATTGAGTGCGATTTTACGCGGATGACGGCTCCTTCAACGAGAATTTAGTAAAAGAAAATTGGTCGGAAATTTCAGGTAGGTGGGAACTTAAGATGGCGGCCTTGAGAGGAAGGGGGGGCAAGGAGGAAGTAATGGGGGAATTGAGGGGGGGCTCAGACGAACGAAAGGACGCAATCAGACAGCATTTTGCTTGATAGTATTTTTGTAGGGACTGCGTTGAAATTTTCTGACACTGCATTACTCCAGGACAAAGTACCGAAATAAGACGTCATATCACCGCATAAATTCCAATTTCAACTGTGCGTAACGAAAAAAAATACAATTGAACCATCATTTCCTTACCGTCGCTTTTTAAGAGCCAGTTGTGGACCCTTGTGAGTCCCCCTAAATCCCCCGTATAATCATTGCAAAATTTATATGGAACTTTGTAACATTGTTTTTGTTCTTTTGTATATTTAGGTAGAAAGTAATAGGTAGTAGATCTTGAAACTGAATAATTTTAGCTCATTTATTTTCGTTAAAACAGATTTGACCCCACGCAATGACGTCACGATGATTGTCCCCCTCTGTAGTGCATGCAGAAGCGGGTTTTAATGCGACTTCTCAGGTGTTTTTGTCTCATTGCGAAGTAACTTATCAAATGTGTCGGCATAAACGGGCTTCTTTGAATCTGGACCATTACATAACTGCGGGTGGGATGGGGCGCCTGCGCATCAAATGAACGCACCCTACTAACTCTTCTACCTTGCTAGTTAGCAGGCTTTCCTTAAGTGCCACCCAAGCAGTGTTTTTGTAAAAGCTAGCGTTAGCTAGCCAACCACACTAGCCAAACCGGCAGCGTTAGCCGTTAACGTTAACCGTTTAATTGTGTGGATTTTTACAGCGAACACGACTGGAAGCTTGTTGTATCGTTGCCACACTCAGATTGGAATGAAAAGTCGATTCATATTTCCATCTTCTCATCTTATGTACGCTGCCAATGCACACAAAACTATTGAATAAAGATGTAATTTCTCAATGGAGACAATTATCCACGAGTTCGTGTAGCTACAACTAGCCACAATGAATTATATTTACATTTACGATAGCATAAAATGAATGACTGGAGGCCCGCGCGCTCGGTCACCGGCTTTTAGCTCTCGAGCGCGTGCTGCAGAATTCCTAACATCTTCCTGTGGGCGACTGCAGCAAATGCAACTTGGAGCTAGCTAACGGAGCTGCTCGTTCACTGCTGCTCCACTGAGTATTTTTATTACTGCTGCGGATACCCCACCAAAGCACAGCCAAATAATACACCAACTGTAGTCCGAGCAGCAGTTGGCTAGCCTAGCTACAGTCTCCGAGTGTTGCTGCTGCTCTCGTGACGTGACATGCTACTCATCGTCCCACACATTGTGGTATTTTTGTTTACTAATATCATATGTAATGAAATGTATTCTAGCTTTAGCGCCTTCATAGCAAAACTCACACAGTTGTGTAGCGCGGCAAGCGCAATAGCTCGCTACATCAGAGTTTTTAATCGTGAAGTCGAGAGATGTGCAGTTGTCATTTGATTTCAATAATAAAGTTACCCTACGTTTCTATTTTCGCTTCCTCAGAATATGTGGAGGGGACCCTAATTTCAGCATCCTGGAAGTAGAAAGCACAGAAGATCTGTGTCTCACACCACAGACAGGTGAGAAGTTGTTGCTTTGCACACATATCCAGTCAGTACTGAATGTAACATTATGTCCAACACTTGATGATGGCTTGCTTCTGGAGTTTCTTCTGTTTTAGTCATTAAGTTGGCTATTTTCCACCAAAAATATGATTGTTTTGATGTAGAAGTAGATGTATGCTCAGCCTTTTTTGTAAGATAGTGAGTTGGATGGCTAGTAGGCGGTGAGGAGAATACGATGTCTTGTATTTGAATTACAGACACACACACACACACACACACACACACTCAGAAACAACACAAAAGATGTCCTCTATGTGCTGAGTTTATTTTTTCTGTCCCTGTTCATTTTTAACCTCTCAATAAATGACCCTCTTGGTCTAGACACATTGTTAACAACCTGTATCCCCCACAGGTGCAGTGTGTAGCCGGGGCAGCACAGAGGAAGGAAGCTCTGGGGAGGAGGCGGCGCGGCAGCGTGCCCCTCCGGCTGTGGATGTGCTGGGTGGCAACCCCCAGGCTGCACAGAATGTGGCTGGGGAGTCACCTCGGCATGCCCCGCAGCCGGTCGCAGCTGCCCCCCGCCCAGTCCCTCCGTTCACCGGTCCGTCCACTGTGCCAGTGCCAGAGAGCAACGACTCAGCATTCCACGGCATGGAGAACGCCCCTCCAACCAAGTTGCCTGAGACTCACCCGATCGGCAGCGAGTCTAAGGACGGCGTCTCAGAAGACTTTCCCGCTGAGGAGAGCATTGCCGAAGTTGTCAGAGTTTCAAGATCTTTGCCGACATCCCTCAATGAGGACTGCAGTTCCTCTGCAGAGGTGCAAAGGCTTCCAGCCCCTCTTTGTCGTCCCCTCACCCCAGATACACAAATTGACAGCACAGTGCAAAAGTTGCAATACGGGTCACAGACTGATAAAGAGACAAGTCACTCAAATAGTCAGACAAACCAGATTCAGCCACTTAGAGAAGGTGCTGGACTCGTGGTTGTTACAGGGACGAAGGAGACACCGTCTGTCACAGTGGAATATAAACCAGAGACTGGAACAAACATGGAACTTGGTGGAAAAGAGCACACAGGCGGAAATATTCTCCCTCAACCCCAATCCCAAATCTGTTTCACAGCCTCATCTCCATCTGTCCCACAATCAGGTGTCGGTTTCAAAGTCCAAGACACCACAGAACACGGGGCTGTGGAGTCTGACCGGGATCCACTTGTCCACACAAATCGAGGCAGCCATATACCTCCGCCAGGTGCTGCGGAGCAGGCGGGCGGTCACCAGGACTCGAAATCGCCTCCGCTCCCTTTACCCTCATCTGACAACAGCGAGATTAAACAAACTGACATGTCGAAAACACAACCTAAAACCATCAAAGCCATCTCAAATGATGCCAGAGAAACACAGAAAGCAAATTCTTTGGAGTCAGTTGAGATGCTTGAGCGTGTTAAAGAGCTTGTTGACACATCTCGCAAAGAAACACAACCTCCTTCAGATGAAATACTTGAGATCCCAAAGGCAGGAGACTTGCTTCCTGGATTATACGCTTCTCCTGGAAAAGGAGACTCCGTGTCCATCAAAGCAACCGACAGAGAAGACGGCAACATCCAGAGGAGCTGCAGTCCCGTCGAAGGAGAGCAGGTGGAGAGCAGGGAAGAGCAAACTGACACCGCCACCTCCTCATCTGACTTCACAATGCTGTCGGAGCGCTCTTCCACGCAGGAGAGCTCCTCAGAATCCTCCGCAGCGCCGCCTCTGTTTGACACGGGCCTAGTTGTCTCACTCCAGGCGGGGCAGGTCGTTGAAGGAGAAACATCTCATCCTTCTGATCAAGTCATCACAACAGAGACGCCGCTGACTGCCGAGCTTGTGCATTCGCCCGACGCTCAAGAAATTGTTGTTGTCAGAGAGGACGCTCAGGTCAGCGGGAACTGGTCTAACATGCACCTGAATCAGAGTTACCTCCTGCAACGAGAAGATGGCAGCGTCTGCGAAGCCGCCATTGTTAACGAGCTGCGGTCCGAGCTCTCCACCGGAGAACCAAAGCTGTACGAAGAAAGTGTTCAGGTTGAGTTACACTCACAACCTGTGGAAGTGTATGAGTTTTGCGGCCTGGTCGAGGAGGTTGCCGAGGAAACGGTCTGCGCCAGCAGTAGTGCACAGATACCTCACTCTCCAGGATACGAGGTGAACTTGTTCAACGCATTACTAGAAAACTCTGACGAGTACACCGTCAAAGAGGATCTAGAGTCGCATCTCGAACCATCTATTCACGCAATTAACGAAGGTGACACTGTCATTATTTCCCAGCAGCCCTTGCCTTCATCACATGATGTAAATCAAATACAGGCTTGCTCCAACAGTAATTCCCATAATCTGTCCATGCAAAACAGAAGGGTGGCAGCGGTCGGGCAGCATTTGGTATTAGATGCTAACCAAGCCGTTGAAGTGGCTAACTCGAGTGAGGTTTGCTTAGTTGAGGTAGCTGCCGTCACGTCTGACTCATTCACGGTTGAACAGTCACACACCAGTCTAGAAATTGTGACACCTTGCTCACAGGTCAATGTGGCAGCAACACAGGTGAGTGACTCTCCTGTAATTCCAACAGTTGTCCCAAAACAAGAAACAGAAGCAACAGCTGGTGCATCTATCGCATCCCCGGTGGGCACTGGTGAGGACATGGGGAGGGAATCATCTGTTGCATCAGTGCATGTTTCTCATGTAGGAAAGCAGCCCTCTTTAAATCAGACTCCAGGAGTCACTGTAAGTGCCACGAAGCCTGCGTTGACAGAGAGTATTCAGAATGTGTCTGTGCCCACAGAAACCAAACCGGAGGCTTTCTGTACCGCTCGCTCCTCTAGTATTATAAGTCCAAAGCTGCTCCTTCTTAAACCGGGAGAAGCTCCTCTCCTGAAACACCCACCCTCCATGTTGGCACAGGTGTCCAAGCAACAGAATGCGGACGGCAAGCTGGCCAATGCCCACAGCTCTTGGTCTGGCACAGTGTCTGAGGAGTGCCTTCCCCGAACCGTCTCAGTGGCAGACTCTTTATGTGCGTCTGTGGCTCTCAGCAGCCAGAGAGATCAGACGCAGCGCTCCGTCAATAAAACTTCTGTGACAGCGGCTCTGCCCGTCAAAGTACAGCAGCCGACTGTGAGCGGCGGCATCTCGCTTCAGCTTGACCGGACTGCAGTGCTCCCCCCGGCAACCTCAACAAGCAAATCTGACAAAGAGGCCTTAACTGTTACTAAAACTTCAACAAGTGAAGCGGATCCCGCGTCCCGAGATGTCGTCACCCCACCTGCTACGCCTGACACCCTCTTCATGCTCGCAGCGTCGGTGGAAAGGAAAGGTACCGTCGTGGCATCTACCAGTCCCAATGACCCCATCAGCCAGCCGGACTCACTGTACGAGGAGGAGGAGGGCGAGGACATGGAGCAGGACGAACCGATGGTAGAAACCGAGGCTCAGGAGGCCACTTCCGGACAGGTTAGCAGTCCAGAGGAAGGCAGCGATGACGAACCCGACGCCGACAAAACGGAAAGTGCGATGACCACCCCCAGCTCACAGCACAAGGTATTTCATAAAGAAAGAATTATCCGTTTATTAAATCCATTTTATCAAAGCTTTAGAAAGCTGCAGAGGAAGAAGAGGGTTTCGGCAGGGTTGTGGGCCCAGAGGTAGGAAGACGACTGATACGTATTTGAAAATTAGCATCTGCATAATCTGAAGTGAGGCAAACACGGCACACGTAAGCATCGGGCCACATAACACTGAAGAGTTCGTCCTTGAAAGTCAAGATAAATCAGGTGTATCAGACTCCACAAAACAAGAGCTGAGCTGAAGTAACTGCACTGCTCATGTTATAGTGCTACAGTGATGCTAAAATGTGTTTATCGGCCTTCGTGTGTCGTCTTGTTCCAGACAAGGCTGATATTTCTAATCTGAATGACCCACTGAATGCCTCACTGAAGTAGCTCAAGAGGAGGTCAGGGCTCATTTTGCACCCTGAGGAGCAAGTTGTTGTTTGTACTTTAAGTGAGCGCTCTGTAGTTCTGCTTTAATTTTCATTCAGAAGATTTATCTTGACTGAAAACAAACACTGTCATATAGACCATCATGTCATTATGCTTCTGTGATTCAAATCAGATATGCTGGCATGGTTTTACTCCTTCTGCATGTCCATATTGATGTGAACAGTGTTATTATTATTATTATTATTATCTTTATTACCTAGTGATTTATTTGTTTTAAGTTGGCCGCATGCTAAGCCATGTGTGTTTTCCAGCATGGACAGAGCAGGACAGACAGACAGACACTGTTCCTTAAGGTAAGTGGTGGCTGTCGGACACCCAGATAGGTTCCTTCTCAACAGGATATTCACAAGCACGTGGTAGTGAGGCAGCGTCACTGTTGGAGCATTAAGAAGACTTTCCACTGACTATTTAATGTTTATAATTCTGCATGAAACGCTGACAGAAAGTCACTGAAGTCTGGAGACTGTTGCTTTAATTCATGCATGTGGCTTTTATTTCAGTGAGTCTCACTGCTTTCACCGCGCTAAGTTAATTTATAAAATAATTTCTTCATCTTTGTCCTTTAGGTACGCCAGTGGATCGCTGACAGGGTCACCACCAATTCATCTCCTGTCTCACCCTCCACCTCCTCGTCTTACCTGGGTCCCTCACCCACCGCTGATTGGTCCACCCCGCGACGGGAGAGGTCCTCGCCTCTCCGGGGTCCTCACGGGAAGTTCGTTTCTCCTTCGTCTGTCGGGGCCTACGGTTCCTCCTCTTCCCCACCCGATCAGGGCGCCCCTCAGCGCCCCCGTGGAGAGCGTCACACGGACATGGCGGAGCTAGCTAAACATGTGAGTGTTTAAAACACAGTATGTGACACGTCGTAATAACTTTTTATTTACGTGACAGTCGTGCAAAAGCAAATCAGCTGTTTGATCTTAGAAGGCATAATTATGTTTAGTGAATCAGAAAATCAGAATGTTTGATTGGTTGGTTTGAGGGATTGCAGAAGGCTGCAGTGTGTGACCGCTGGTCCAAAGCTGAACTGTGTGTATTTGCTTCCTCTCACTTCCTTTGAGCCTGCCTGCTCAGACAACGGAGAATAACTTAAACATAGCTTAAACATTTTGCTTTTAATCTGCAAAAAAACCTGGTTTACGACATAGAATTAAAACCTCCGGGAGCAGAAACACTTTTACAGGATGAGCTTCTGTTTTTTTTTTGGGCATTTTCACCAACCGTTCATACCAACGGTAGAGTCCTAACACACAGAACAGGTGGGAATCCTTGGAAATCTCACAATTAATTCTCTTTTCAAAACTGATTCTTGATCTAATAAATAGAGGGTTAGGGTTAGAAGCTCTTACTCCAGTTCGCTGTGTGCCAAACAGTGTCTTTATGTTCTATGCAGCCTGAAACATACAGTAAAACCAGTTAAGTGAAATGTAAGATGAATTGTATTTTACTCACCTGTAGCTCACGTGGTAGAATGTGTACTGTGTCCTTACAGCAGCGGCCCAGCTCCAGCCTGGACCCCTGCACGTCATCTACTGACCATCAGCACTGGTTAAATGTTTCTTGTGAACATCATTATCATTATGTCTCCATTCGCAGAGCGCAGCCTGTCAGTTATCTAAAACTCTGTACAGATGCAGACGTGTGAAATGAAGCCATTTTCCTGCAGTGCGAGTCGGTCACCGGCATGTTAGTGCTGGAGTTCAGCTTGTTATTCTCCGGGTCGTTCAGTACAAAGTATTCACAAACTGCTTTTGCTTCTTCTTTCAACGTCAATTAATAAGCTATTTAATCCCAAATGTGCCCAAACACTTTCCTTTTTTAAGAAGATGAACTACAAGATAACTCTAGTGTGTGTTAGCTGTGCACCACCGGGGGGCTGCAGTTTGCCCTCACGGTTAAGTTTATGGTTCTGTCACGATATTAACTAATGTTCTTACAGAAATAGATTTTTGGCAAATGAATCCTTCAGAATGAGAATTTCAGAACCTGTAGCCCGCCGATGTGTTTAGGATTAACTGAGCTGTAATTCATCGTGTCCTTTAGGAAGCAGACATCGAGCATCGAACCCAGGCGCTGAAGCGAGAGGGCTTCTGGTCAACGAAGCGTCTCACCCGCCTGACCGAGCCCCCGCGGCCAAAAGTTCACTGGGACTACCTGTGTGAGGAGATGCAGTGGCTCTCTGCTGACTTCGCTCAAGAGAGGCGGTGGAAGAGAGGGGTGGCCAGAAAGGTGAGTTATCCAAGTGTTTTTGCTTTAAGCTCACATTTTACCAGCCTGTTTGAAAGATTAGCTACCCTGTAGTCCCGTCGTATGTCTCATGATGCATACTGTATATGTTTTAGATGTGTTCTGTTGATGTGTTGTTAGGTGGTTCGAATGGTGATGCGACACCACGAGGAGCTGAGGCAGAAAGAAGAAAAAGCCAAGAGAGACGAGCACGCTAAAATCAGAAGAGTTGCCTCTTCCATTGCAAAGGAAGTCCGCGCCTTCTGGAGCAGCGTCGAGAAGGTACAGACGATTCACGAGACCAAGCAAGCAAAACATTCTGCATCAGTGTTCAACTGTGGAATCTGGAAGGATCATTATCCGTGTTTGACTGGTTTTGGAATAGAAATAAGACAATAACATGCATATATACTCACAGAACAAGTGAAATTATCAACCGCTTTGACGTATAAACTTGTCATCTAGGCTTTGGCTTCTATTAAAGTTCCAAAGTAAAATTGTTAAGAGTTCTGGTGTCGTATCGTTTGTCCATAAAGGTGGTGCAGTACAAGCAGCAGTCAAGACTGGAGGAAAAGAGGAAGAAGGCTTTGGACCTTCAGCTGGACTTCATTGTTGGCCAGACGGAGAAATACTCTGACCTCCTCAGCAAGTCACTCGCCCCCACCAGGCCTGCTGAAACTGTCCCTCTGACTCCCCAGAAACCTCACCCACCTCCTGTTGATGAGGATGGTGAGAAGTTATTTTTTTAATATATATAAAACCTTCTACTACAAACGGAGCGTACTGCCTCCATGTGATGGTCTGAGACCGCTTTCAGAGCTGAATCATTGGTTCAGAGGGGGACGTTGTCATAGCTACACAGCGATGGCTGAATCTTAAGCGTTTGCCACAGAGGTAAAACGTTTCATGGAAACAAAAAGCTGTTCTTTTTTGTTCCTGTCAAGGTTATTGCATCTTTGAGAGAATCGGCCACGTTCTCGGATTTCTATCGAAGATGTCTTGACTGAGTTGACGTCAGGTTTAATATCTGTCTGGGCGCTGCTTGGCGCTGGTTAGGCCTGAGACTTGTCAGACCTGTCAGACTCGCCTCAGCCCATGTTATGAATGGCAACATGGAGGTGGATGGTGACTGGAGTTTTAAGGGTTTGCTCAGTCAGAAGGGCAGACTCCACAGTGCCTCCAGTCCCAAGTGCAAAGACCGGCTGCTTGGCCATCAAGAATGTCTGTCATTGAAACAAACTCGCATTTTCATTTAATGCGTTTCAAATGTGTTAAACCAAATGAGTCCCTGAGGCCACAGAGACTGTGAAGCCTTTCTTGGCCTTGAAAAATGCGGTTTGGCTTCTCCATGGACCATTATGAACCTGGTCTGTGTAGATACACTGTGTGTCTGTCTGAGACTCCGGGAGTCTTTGTTTGTAGTCAGGAAACAGGAAAGTCTTTCTCAGATCAAAACTTCTCTGTCCTTTCTGCAGACAGAGACTTTGAGCCTCCCTGTGAGGAGGAGGATGATGAGGAGACCATAGAGGTGGAGGAGCAGCAGGAGGGCAACGACGCCGAGAGCCATCGGAGGGAGATTGAACTGCTGAAGGAGGAGGGCATGCTGCCCCTGGACCAACTACTCAGCACCCTCAAACTGCCACAGGTACCTCCATAAACCCGATGGGACTGTTACTGTAGAAGAAGAAGACCACTGAACTTGGTTTTGTACTATTGTCACAAGTTCTTATTCAGACTTCTACATCGATAGATTGATCGATCGATCGATACTTTTTACAGGGGTCGTTTCCCGTCCATTGTCGACTAAGATCCACAGAATCAAACACTTGTCCTCACTTTATTTACCACAGTTCAGTCCTCAGACCTTCATGAAGGGAAGTTTTAGTTCTTTCATTCAGAATTTAAGATGCTCAGTTGTCATTAATCACAACCAAACACTGACATCACTCTGAAGATGCCCAGAATCACAGCTGTAGCAGTAACAGAAATGGCTGCGGATGTTTTCCATCAGAACGTTTTACCACAGTTTATTTTTCTGCGTCTCTAATGTCCATTAAATACACACGTATTAATTTTAAGGCTTGGCTGATGATGATGATGATGATGATGTACAGTTCAGAGGTTCATTATTTTAGATTTTATTTAATGCAACAGATCATTTACTTTCATGACTGATCATAACTCAACATCAATTTTTCTTTAACTGCAAATATTGAAGGCGGAAACAAAATGTGAAGAATTGCCTCTTACTGAAAATCAGAAAAAACATCTGTTGCCTCAGTGAAACATTTTTATTATTAACACCAAACATACAATATTTATGTTTCAGTCGAGTCTCGTGGGTGGTGTTTCAGTAAAAATAGTGTGCTTGTGATATGGACATTTCTTTTAATCACTGAATCATTGGATTGCATAGGAGTCGGGCTCAGATGAAGAATGCTCTGATGAAACCTCTTCATCAGTGGGGGAGGAAGAGGAAGATGGTGAATTCACTGCCAATGAAGAGGATGGTAAGATGGAAACAAAAGCATACTTCTGCTACACACTTGTAGATATCTTGGTCTGTTAGTGATGTAATATTTGTTTTCTTCCTTATCCTGCTTTCAGCTGAGGATGAGGAGGACACGATCGCTGCTCAGGAGAAGGTTGAAGGAAACGTGGATCACGCAGAGGAACTGGACGACTTAGCCAAAGAAGGTCGATGCTTTTTTCAGATTCATCACTCATATGTGGTAGCTTCTAGTTTTTACTCATCGTTTGAAAAGAGGAATTGTCCTCCTGTGAAGAAATCTTCATCCGACATGGAGATGTGACCTCTGCATACGAACGAGGCAGGACCCTGCTCGACCTCATGTTCGTACTGAAACTGTTCTTAGTTGCTGTAGCATGAAATGTTGCTTCTTAACTGAGCGTCAGCATTGTAACCTTGGCCAAAGTGAGCCAGGGTCACCGCACCCTCATACAGTGCTAGAACCATCCCTCCCGCCATGTTCAAAAAAAAGAGGAGGACACAGGGCAGACTGACGGACCGCCGCTCAGCTAGCATGGACAGCGACGTGGAGCCGTTAGTCGCTACTGTCACACTCGCCGTCTCTGCTGGAAAGGCGTTTGGCGCTCAACAAGAAGCACATTTATGGCCCATTTGAGAGAGCTCTTCTGTCGGTACCTGTGTCGTAGCTGAGCGAGGAGCTCTGCTGTGAAAGGCTTGTGTCTGAGAGGAAGTGTCGCTCTGTTCCTGTTTACATGTCAGACCCAAATATCTGGTCATCAGCAGCCTCATTTGTTTACTGCCTGTTCAGAGGACAACATCGTGCTAACGTGCAGCGTGGTCTTTCTGACTGCACTTACCAGTCTTGCTAATGCTAATGCTACTAGCAGCTGCGTGAGAGAGGCACACGCTGTGGCCACAGTTAGCCAGCGTTCTGTTTTTTATACTTGCCGGGGCCACGGCCACCACAGCCGGGCGTCTCGTCTGCTTCAAACTGACCTTTCAACGCTCAGCAGACACATAAAACCAGTGTTGAGCACAAAACACATTAGATGTGATTAGCCTGTGTTTTTTGTCTGGTTAGCAGCAGCGACACGCTCAGCATTTCGCCTTATTCTCGGGATTGTTCCTCCGCCGTTAAGCCGTTTTGATCAGATAATTCCACAGTCATTTCACATTTTCCTTGTACTAATGCAGAATTTTGCATTTTTATATTGTATTAAGCCTGAAGCAGAGCTCAGTATGGGGGAGATGCGTGTGTTGTAAAGTTTGGTACATGTAGAAAAATCAGGATTTGTTAACAGTTGATCTGAGAGCTCTCCCGGCACAGTGCAGGTTAAACGTAGCCGCGTATTGTGCGAGTGCCAGTGAACTGCATGTCAATAAGCGTTTCATTCATTTTAAGCCTGTTTAAACACAGCAGCGGTAAACATCTACCCCAACATCTCTCTGTTCTCCTCGCAGGCGATATGAGTGTTGAGGAGCTGCTGGAGAAGTACAAAGGAGCGTATGCCTCAGACTTTGAGGCTCCTTCTGCATCCGGCTCTAAAGCGAGCTCTGATTCGGAGGTGTCTGGGGATGAGGAGGAGGAGACCGAAGAAGATGAGAGTGATGCAGAAAGCAACACCTCCTCCTCAGGTATTAAACAGCTCACAGGGAACCTAAACTGTTTATCTGCTTTGCTCCGTCGAGCCGAAGGTGCAACAACTTTTCAGAAGGGAAATATTTCCTTCTGTCGTTTTTATAGATCGTTCGCTGCTTTTAATACTCGCAGCTTGAATTTTCATTTTCTCTTCATTTCAAATGTGCTTCTCTCAGATTCTCCAGGAGACAGTGCAGACGATGATGACAGCGAGAAGGACGAGGACGAGAGCGAGGAAGAAGATGGCGATGACGACTGCGGGGATGAAGGAATGGAGCTCTTGCTAAAGGAGGGAGACAACAGCCCGCCTTCCTCCAGCTCACGGCCGAAGAAAGAGATCAGCCACATTGCTGCTACTGCAGAGAGCCTACAGCCCAAAGGCTACACGTTGGCTACTACAAAGGTCAGTCTTCAGAATTTAGAAGAAGATTTTGTTGTAACCTTAAATGTCTTAAATCCAGGAGAAACTGATTTAAAGTTTTAATGTTATTGCTCATTTTATTTAGAGAGCCTCAAATAGTTTCAGAAGTCGGACTGAGGATACTTGAAAGGGCAAAAATGTAGTAATTTGCAGCTTTGAACCATAATTATCTCATCTTTCTTCCAATAAAAGGTCAAGACCCCCATCCCGTTCCTGCTTCACGGCACGTTACGAGAATACCAGCACATTGGACTCGACTGGCTGGTCACCATGTACGAGAAAAAGCTGAACGGCATTCTGGCTGACGAGATGGGTCTGGGCAAAACCATCCAGACCATCGCTCTGCTCGCTCACCTCGCCTGTGAGAAAGGTGACAAACCTGGTCGAGATACTTTTAAGGCCATTTCTATATTCAGCAGTTCAATGATGTAGCTGGTTGTCCTTTTGAAGTGATACTTATATTCGGTTACAGTACTTGAACTTTCCTGTTCAATGACCTGTCGTGTTCAGGTAACTGGGGCCCTCACCTTATCATCGTCCCCACCAGTGTGATGTTGAACTGGGAGATGGAGCTGAAGCGCTGGTGTCCCGGCTTTAAAATCCTCACCTATTTTGGCAGCCAAAAGGAGAGAAAGCTGAAGAGACAGGTAATGAGTCGGTTTGGACTGGAACACATTTGTGCTGCATCTTCCTGCAGTGTTTCTGCTGAGTGACTGTGCTTTTCTCGCTTCATGTTCCCTAAGTACCGAACGGTGACCCAGATTCAGGCTTTTCTTTCCCCCATCGATGTGGTAACAGTTGCTTTTCTAAAAATCACAAATTTGAACCACATTGAGTGTCTCTTGTTTTTTTGTTTTTTTTTCTTAGGGCTGGACTAAACCTAACGCTTTCCACGTGTGCATCACTTCATACAAGCTGGTGCTGCAGGATCATCAGGCTTTCCGACGCAAGTCGTGGCGGTACCTGATCTTAGACGAGGCACAAAACATCAAGAACTTCAAGTCTCAACGCTGGCAGAGCCTGCTGAACTTCAACAGGTCGGTCGAGCGGGATGTCTTGTACTCTCAGAAATATAAACTGTAGGGCTTTAAATTAATAATTAATGTGGTGTCGCTGATTCTACAAACCTCCAGAATTAAGGAACGGAAAAATAGGTTAAACCATCGTTACAGCTGTTGTTAATAGGAACATCTCTGGCTCTACAGACTCACGATCAGTGATGTAAAATAGCTTGAACATTATGCACACACATCCAGTGGGACCAGCCAGGAATTATCAGTCCCCATCTTGTGTCCAAGGGTTGTTGCTTCAGCACATGCACCCCTTCCTCTGCAGACATGCATGAGCTATCCAAAAACATTAAGGCGTACATTCTTTGGTGTATTCTGCAGTTTAAACAGGAGAATTGTACTCTGAATATAAAGATCCTACTGTGCCAGAGAGTAAATAAGTAAATGCAATGCTTGACAATCCAAACCCTCCCTGAGCATGTGGTTTTAAGGGATGCCGTCACTCACTGACATCAGTGATACAGGCAGTGTAGACGCAGGATAAGTTTCACTTTTGTTTTCACAACAGATGGGTTGGAATCGTGCAAAAGAAGAAGGGATGCGCACTTCAGCTGTAAAAACTCAGTCAATGCAGATATTTGTGTCATTTTCAGATCAGGTTATTTATTACCTTGTTTTCCCCAAAAGAGCTGAGTTGATACGATATGTTGCTCACTGTTTGACATGATGAACCAGTAGACTGATCATAGCTCCAGCTTTCTTTTAGGAAATGGTGCCATGAGCTCAGGTCATGAGCATGTATCCATAGACTGTAGTTTTGTAAAACCAGTAACGCTCATTGTAAAAACGTCTCCTGTCTCTGTAACGCTTCCGAGCGTATTCCAGAGTGCCCCCTGTCTCATCCGTAAGCAGTTGCTTGTCACAAAAAGTCAGCGTGCATCCAGCTGTAGAAGACAAGCCGTCATCGAGTATTAGCCATGTTTGACTTTAGATTCATCCCGAAAATACACCAAACCACACAGCCATATCCCCGGGCACAGCGGCGTGTGGATGTGAAGGTTTCACCAGCCAATCTTCCCATTTTTAATGTTTTTTCTTATCAGAGTGGCTGTAATTAGACTAACTTGGCATCATTTGGCTGGTGGCCTGTTCCAGCTGGTGGTAATTTCTCACTGTTTCACGGAGCTTCAAAGAGTAGCTTCTGCACACGAGGAGGCGCACACAGTGTTTCATTGCATACAAGCTTTTAGTCATAGATCATCTTCAGGCATTCAGGGCGAATGGAGAATGAGAGAGCAGTGAGTGTGTGTATAAATGGGCAGAGCTGCAATGTATCTCAAATGTAAAACCAAGGGTGTTGTTGTCCTACGATCATCAGTCTATCATCTAGCAGTTATGGATGTACATAATATTAGATTAATTTATTGAGATTTGTTTTCACATCAAAGCTGCTAGAATCATTATTTTGATCCATCATAGTGAACCCAGAGGGACTCTGAGACTCACTTCCCCTCAGCTCTCCTTCTGTAATGTCTTTCAGCTCAATGTTTTGGTTTTCTGGCCTCTAACTTTACTGCAGCAGCAGCAGGCAGCTGTTTTCAGACACAAAAAAACTCAAAAATCTACTCTTCACTGCCTGCTCAGTGCCAAACAGCAGGCAGACAGAGTCAGCAGCTAGCTGGTGAACATAGTGGAGCCTTTAGCCGCCACGTTAGGAGCCAGATATTTCCCTCGGGTCTTGGTGGAGACCAGAACGAGAAGGAGAGTGAATGTCGGGCTTCAGATGGTCACAAACGCCACGCAGAGTGAATGTTTATGGTTCTTCGTATCTGCTAGACGTGTAAAGAGGCAGCTGTTTTCCATGTGAGCTTTATAAGGTGAGGATATGTCAGCGTTGTGTTTACAGCTCGTTGTGGCCAAGCAGCCAAAAAAAATCAATCAGTGCAGGTTTAATGAGTCTTAAACAGCAGCTTTGAAATCCATTTATCAGAACTCCTATTCTTCTACTTTGTCAACTGTCACCTTAATTATAGAAATCTTAGCATGTTTACATAAACGTCTGTACTGTCCTCTCCCTTTACAGCCACCGGCGCCTGCTGCTGACAGGAACTCCTCTCCAGAACAGCCTGATGGAGCTGTGGTCTCTGATGCATTTCCTCATGCCCCACGTCTTCCAGTCCCACCGCGAGTTCAAGGAGTGGTTCTCCAACCCTCTGACGGGAATGATCGAGGGCAGTCAGGAGTACAACGAGGGCCTGGTGAAGAGGCTCCACAAGGTGCTGAGACCGTTCCTGCTCCGGAGGATCAAGGTGGACGTGGAGAAGCAGATGCCCAAGAAATACGAGCATGTGGTGCGCTGTCGCCTCTCCAAGAGACAACGATTCCTCTACGACGACTTCATGGCACAGGCCTCGTAAGTAACTGCACAGCTGTGTAGAGCGCTGCATTATAAACGTTACTGAGCCTCATTGATATAAATGAGGTGGACGAAATAACAGAAACGCATGTCGGCATGTGAAGGAAGGATTTATTTCAGACTGTCAGAAGGTGTTTCTGTGTAACTGCTTTCTTTTTAATGTATTTGCAAGAAATTGGGATAATTTCCTCAGACTTTTTGCGTAGAATAGAAAACAACGACATACTTTTTGCATGTAATTATTCCATTTAAGTGCAGTTATTTTATTCACCACCTGTTTGTTTCTGGTCCACAGGACCCGGGAAACCCTGGCCAGCGGTCACTTCATGTCTGTGATAAATATCCTGATGCAGCTCCGCAAAGTGTGCAACCACCCCAACTTGTTTGACCCTCGACCCATCCAGTCCCCCTTCATCACGCAGCCCATTGTTTTCCACACAGCCTCCCTGGTGCAGGACGCCCTGGAGGTCTCGCCTTTGAAGGTTAGAATTAAAGGAAAAATAAATATAATTTGGTCACATTTTCCGTATAGTGAGTGATATTAAAGACTTTATTCGGATTGAGAAATGTTTTTGTGTCCTCAGCGCTGCGACCTTTCTATGTTTGACCTCGTTGGTCTGGAGAGCCGAGTGTCCCGATACCAGGCAGACGTCTTCCTGCCGCGCCACAAGGTCAGCCGCCAACTGATCCAGGAGATCATGGAGTCCCCTGAACCCCCACCAAGACCCAAACCAGTCCGCATGAAGGTCAACAGGTACGCAGCACAGCTACTGATGCTTCAGAGACTTCTGTAACCACAGACCTGCACCAGTATGCCTCTGATGTGAACAGTTGCACACACTCTCATGTGTTACTGCTGTGTTCTGTGCTGTGAGAGCGGCTTGGGTTCATGGCTAAATGTCAGAAAGAGTTGAGAGCACTTTGGAGAGGCTGAAGTAAACAGCAGTGCGTAGTCATTGGCTGATAAACCAGACGCTCGATGAGTGTAACATCTGTATATTAATGCAACGTTTGATCTTTTACATTCTGGTCCGTCTCTGCTGTAGGATGTTCCAGCCGCCTCCTAAAGGTGATAATCGACCAGTCCTACTGATGAACAAACCTACCTGCTCCGTGCCCCCTGCAGCTCAGACCCCCAAACCTCCTGCAGCTGCTGAGGTCACCTCAACCCCCGCACCTGCTCCTGTAGTTCAACAAGGCAAGTGAAGGGAGGGAAACTACTTGTAGACAAAAAGCTTGAACAATTGCTGCTGTTGTGTTTTGACTTTTTTTTTTCTCGGTTTCTTCTTTCAGTCGTGTGTTCAGTGGCGACCGCGCCCCCTCCCCGCCCATCCATGCAGCTCACTGCTCAGACTGCAGTGAGATCCAGCGCTCCAAAGCCAGTGCTGACAGTACGGCCCCCCGCCGCTTCCTGCACAGCCAGCATACCCGCTCATCCGAGTCCAAACCCCGCAAACATCATGCCCCAGAGGGTTCTGCTCAGTCCAGATATGCAAGCTAGGCTGCCTTGTAAGTGTACGCTGGTGTCAGTTTGACGTCATTTTGGTTTTAGAGTGTTTTTGATCCTCGTCTTTTTCCTGTTTTCCCTCCTAAGCTGGCGAGGTAGTGAGCATAGCCCAGCTGGCCTCCTTGGCCGGGCGACCCGTGTCCTCGTGTCAGGGCAGTAAGCCCGTCACCTTTCAGCTTCAGGGCAACAAACTGACTCTGTCTGGAGCCCAGATCCACCAAGTCCCAGCAGCTCCTGCACGGCCGGTTCAAGGTTAGTGCTGACACTGCCTTGTACTTCACAGGGGGGGTGAATGAACGAACGAAGGGTCAGTTCTTATACACCACCACGATTTACCAGTTAGAAAAATGTGGCTTTCTGTATCAGTCACTCTGTAAATATATTCAAGCGTTTCTTTAAATATGTTTTCATTCCAATAAGGTTGCAGAGTCGTCTGTCGTGTGCATCGTTCGTGCACGATGACCCACACGTGAACGTCTCTGACCAAAATAAAAGTTAACGTTTTAGAAATACGCAATTTTTCCAGTGACCCTCCACAGACCATCACTGGATTAAAAGTAAATATGAATTTATGTTTTAAAGTAATGTGAAGTTAGTTTAAAGTGGTTCACAATATGTCATTTGGAAATTCTAAGGCTTCACACCAGATGCCAAACTGCAGATTATAGGAAAAGTTTGCCTTCAGGTTTTGGCAGAGCCACAACGCTGAAGTAGTTTTTACTTTTTTATACTCAAGTGAAGCCTGACTGCAGTAAAGTTTATGACATTTGAAGTGAAAACAAGACATTGAAGTCGCTGCTTCTTCAAGATAAAATAAAATAATGAGTTCTGATACTGAAACAGAATCAAACATCCTAACTGGGATGATTTCTGTTGCAGCTCCACGTTTGATGTCTGGTGTTTTTTTAAGTGATGAAATGATGCGTCATAGTGCGGTCACTGAATCAGGGGGAAAAGTTTCTGATTACCTGTCTGATTCACGCTCCTGCTGCAGGTAATGTGATGCACCTGGTGTCCAGTGGGGTGCAGCACCACCTCATCAGCCAGCCTGCCCAGGTGGCCGTCCAGACCACCGCCAACACACATCCTGCGAGCACTTCCGCCGCCCTCGCTGCTAGTCGGCTCCCTCACAGTACCTCCTCCCAAGGTTTTCAATCCTTCTTCTCTGACTCTTTCATGCTCTGCCTCCTAACAGACACAGACGGTTATCTGTACGCCCAAAAAATTCACAATTCTGAATCGAATGTCTGAATCAGCCAAATATTTTTAAAATTTCTAATTATATGTTGAAGTGTGAAGTGTTTTCTGTGAGCAAACAACACAAATATTTTCTTCTGAGGACGTCTGTTGTTTTAAATCCCGTCTTTCTGTGTTTCCTCAGTGACCCCCTCCATGGTGGGCAGCCCTGGCGTCGTGAAGATCGTCGTGCGTCAGACAACAGGCAAGGAGGGCGGGCCTGTGCCCACACTGGCAGTGGCCCCTTCCCCCCGTGTTGCTCCTCAGGCATCCCCTTCCCCGCACCCTCACGCCAACACAACCCCTGTCAGAAACGCTGCTCCACTGCAGATCACCCAGCGCACCCCCGGCCCTGCTACCGCCCACTACACCATCGCTCCCCCCGGCAACCATAGCTCAGCCCCGAACCAGCCCCACCCCCCTCGCCCCGTCCTCAAAGTAGTGCAGCCTCCTCCATCGAACGCAGAGCAGCCAGGTGAGAGAACGAGCTCGGGTTGTTATTCTCTCTGAGCTATAATTCATAAGGCCGTGTGCAAGCATGACAAGATTAGTTTCAATAATGTCTGACCCAGTTCTGCTTTAGTATTTTTTTCTTTCCTACACTCCCCCTCCAGTTTTTTAATCTGCTTAGAGCGCCAGATGTGTGCTGTGTGTAATGTAAGACGAAACATGCAGGGAAGTTTAGATGGTTGCAGGAAAGTCTCTGGAAGCTGGAAGCCAGTTTCATGTGTTTAAAGATCTCCAGACATGCTTTAAACATATAAAATGCTGTGCTTTGAATAATTTCTGTCTAATATGATTTTTCCATAAAAAAAGATTAAATTGCCCAGCGCACAACTGTAATTTTAATTCTTAAAATTATCTATTAATAATCTATGTTTACATGCACTAATGAAACCTGGTTACAACTGTCTTCACGAGAATGACAAACCTTATTTCTGTAATTGGTGTATGAGATTAGAGAAACTTGATTTCTCCTGGAGAATGCCGGTTTCTCTGCCACTTATACAGAAAACTGAGTTTAAAATCTGCTTTTTACAAGAACGCATGTGCATAACAAAAGACTGCAGGAAAGCAACAGCAGGGAGGCTGAATGGAAGGAGAGATGATTACTCTGAACCATTCGTCCTTGAATTTACAATAACTCCGTCAAAAGTCCAACTGAAAGCGACACAGAGTAACCTGCACTACTCTGAATACGTCATTCTTCATTGCTGATCTGAGTGTTGAAAAATGATTGTTTTCACTGCACCACACAGAAAAAAAACACCACTCAGGACCAATACAGTGTCTCTACTATCAATACAGTTAGAATGAGTGAGGCATGGTTCCCAGATGAGTTTAGGTGTAAGGGAGAAGTCTGAGTACTGACCTGTCGCATGTGTGCACAGATCTATAGTAACCAGGATACTGCAGAGCATGTGAACGTGTTCACTGATTACCCACATTACCTTGTTTCTCTGAGTAACCTGGTAAAGTGTGTGTAAACACACTGAATATCCAGACACAACGTGTCTTCTACTTAACTTCACTTCAAAAATCATATCACAGCTTGTGTAAGTCGCATGTTGGACCACGATTGGTTTCCAAACTTGAAACATTGTGCACGGTGAATGTCAAACCCAGAGTAAACCCATTCAAACCTCGCTGTGCTTTCTCCTCGGTCCTCCCTCAGCTCCAGTTCAGGTGGCCTCCTCCTCCTCTGTGTCCAAATGTTCTGCAGCACCACGTGACAACAGCAGCAGCAGCAGCCAAACACCAGTCGCCACAAAGTCTAGACCCAGTACTGGGGCGAAAGCCTACCCCCCACCCAGGAAAGTGCCTCCACCACCTCCTCGCTCTCCTTTCTACATGGTAAGCAAGAAGTACTTATACTGATACTCGGGTTGTTACTTCCATATGTGAGGAGGTTTATCTTATCTCATATATGAGCCGCAGCAGAATCAGTTGAAAGATGCATAAAAGTTTTCTTTTACAATGACTGGAGATGTGATCGATGCTGTTTTAGCCCAGTTTCAGCGTATCATGTTGCAGCTCTTTACCTTGCGACTGTGTACCCCCCCACTCAACAGAAATGGCTGGCAGATAGCCTTAAACAGCAGCGCCACAGCCGGCTGGACTTCATCATTCAAGTCAACGAGCGCCACTGCGGGGCAAAGCCCATGTACGGCCGGGAGGTTTTGGACTTTCTGACTTTTCTCCCCGGTCCCCGTCCCTCGCCGGCTGCCCTGAGCTCCCGGGGGGAGTGGGGCTGCTCGGGCCAAAGCAGCTGTCTGTTCGCACAGTGGCAAAACAAATACGACTACTGGTTTCAGAGTCGCGCCGTGAGAGAGGCCATCCACAGCATCGAGGAGCGGCTGGAGCTGCTCAGCGACATCGTAGACAGGTAGACGATCTGTTCATTGATTTTCCTGCGTCGCGCTTTCTCTGAGGAAGAGAAAAGATTTGTGATTTAACTGTTATTAATTGGGCCTGTTTTAGGTTTACATTTGCGATTCCTCCAGTGGAGGCTCCTCCAATTTCCATGCACTGCTGCCATCCTCCCCCCTCTCTGAGCCACAAGCAGACAGCCTTCTCCTCCACGCTGTCGACTCAAGTCGCTCCACTCACTCGCAGTCTCCATCGCATCCAGTGTAACATGAGGACCCAGTTCCCGGACCTGAGGCTCATACAGTATGATTGTGGTAAGGCTTCTGCAGCATGTTTGATACAGAAAGCAGAAAGAGCATTGATAATCTATATCTGCTCTTAAACGATAACTTTCGTTTTTTACAACCTGGACCTTATTTGTAGCATTAAATACGACCATTTACTCCTCCAGACAACTTTGGTGGCATTTGGAGTTGTTTTGAAGAAATTAGCCCCAGAGGAGCGGCGCGTATATCCGTATAATGCGAGTACTCGGGGCATCCATGCGCAGCCTCTATATAACGCATAATCTGCAGAAACTCGTTCATATTCCAATATTTAGTTCTGATATGCTGGTGCTATTCCCCTCTGAGCCCGTGGTGGCATGTTATCAACATCCGGCGTCTCTAGACAACTACCTCTGACGTGGATGATGTCATTATCGAACACCGCACGCTGCGAGCAGCCAGCCACAACACGGCTGACTCTGCGGCGGTCGGCTACGAATACGCAATAACGAACCATAGCTGTGCCAAACTACAGCTAAACTAGCCGACCGCCGGCTCAGAGGGGAATAGCACCAGCATATCAGAACTAAATATTGGAATATGAACGAGTGTAGCCGCAGATTATGCGTTATATAGAGGCTGCGCATGGATGCCCCGAGTACTCGCATTATACGGATATACGCGCCGCTCCTCTGGGGCTAATTTCTTCAAAACGATTCCAAATGCCACCAAAGTTGTCTGGGTGAGTAAATGGTCGTATTTAACGCTACAAATAAGGTCCAGGCTGTAAAAAACTAAAGTTATCCTTTAATGTGACAGCAGTCTACTTATTGTTTATCTACAAAATCATAGAATTTCCTCCTTTAATCAAAATGTTCCTGCTCTAAAGCTCAGGAAGCTCAGGATTCAGGAAAACCTTCTTTCACTTTTAGCTCATTAGTCTCAAAAAAATAATCTACCAAGTCACCTAAAAGTCAAACCACCACAACTCGTTAGCACTTAAAGACCATTCAGCGTAGATGTTCAATCCTTGCCTGTTTTCAGATGATCCGTTCTGCCGGTTTATGATTCTCTACTACTGCTGCTTGTTTTCCTAAATGATTTGTATTCTTGCTGCGTGCCCCCTGTGTGCAGGTAAGCTGCAGACTCTCCACACTTTGCTGCGGAAGCTGAAGACAGGAGGCCACAGAGTGTTGATCTTCACTCAGATGACGCGTATGTTAGATGTGCTGGAGCAGTTCCTCAACTACCACGGACACATCTACCTCCGTCTGGATGGCAGCACCCGCGTGGAGCAGAGACAGGTTTGTGCTGTCTTATTTTGGACGCAGAGTTTCCTGACATCCTTTGCCTGACCTGAATGTCTGAGTGTTGTCTTGTCCTGCGTGTGCAGAAGAGAAAGGAGACGCATTCAGGTCGTTCAGCTGTCTCTAATGCTCATTGTCTGCATCTTCTCACATCTCCTCCAGGCCCTCATGGAGCGCTTCAATGCAGATCGGCGTATTTTCTGCTTCATCTTGTCAACTCGCAGCGGAGGTGTAGGGGTGAACCTGACTGGGGCCGACACGGTGGTGTTCTACGACAGCGACTGGAACCCCACCATGGATGCTCAGGCGCAGGACCGTTGCCACAGAATCGGCCAGACCAGAGATGTGCACATCTACAGGTGACGGCATAAAAAAGTGCATTTGCACACTTAAAGGATAACTTTGGTTTTTTACAACCTGGACCTTATTTGTAGCATTAAATACGACCATTTACTCACCCAGACAACTTTGGTGGCATTTGGAGTCGTTTTGAAGAAATTAGCCCCAGAGGAGCGGCGCGTATATCCGTATAATGCGAGTACTCGGGGCATCCATGCGCAGCCTCTATATAACGCATAATCTGCAGCTACACTCGTTCATATTCCAATATTTAGTTCTGATATGCTGGTGCTATTCCCCTCTGAGCCGGCGGTCGGCTAGTTTAGCTGTAGTTTGGCACAGCTATGGTTCGTTATTGCGTATTCGTAGCCGACCGCCGCAGAGTCAGCCGTGTTGTGGCTGGCTGCTGGGAGCGCGGAGTTCGGTAATGACATCATCCACGTCAGAGGTAGTTGTCTAGAGACGCCGGATGTTGATAACATGCCACCACAGAAGCACATGTGTAACTAATAGAATTAACAAGACCTCTGATCAATTTGTGTGCATCAGTCAGCATGTTAGTAGCCCAGCATGCACATTAACAGGGTCCTCGATCACCTACACATGAACAGAATGCAGCCGGTGTTTATCTGTTTGGAACATTGATGTGTGAGAAAACGGTTCACGTCCACAGCACAAACACAACAGTGAGAGTCTGGATAGGTGGTGCACGATGGAGGAAAACAAGGATTGTGGGAGTGAGAGGAGGAAATGGCATTTCGTTACGCTGTCAGTCAGCGCCCGTGTTATTTTAATGCCACCATGTTTCCTTTATTGTGCTGATTAACTACAGTTCTGCACAACGAGGAAATGTGATTTCAGCAACAAGATATCAATGTTTTTTCATGTTCCTCTTCAGACTGATCAGCGAGCGCACAGTGGAGGAGAACATTTTAAAGAAAGCCAACCAGAAGAGGATGCTGGGAGATATGGCCATCGAAGGAGGAAACTTCACCACTGCCTTCTTCAAACAGGTTGGGATTTACTGGGATACACGCACAAATTCATTATTTATTTTACCAATAATAATCTTTTTTCTATATTAATACTCCACCTGATGAAAGTACACTGGGGGTTTCCCTTAAATCATCTAATTTCATGGCACACAGGATAAAATCTAATGAATCACCATTTACCACATCTCACTATTTTCACTCCTCGTCATGTAAAAGTGCGGAGAACAAAGTAAAATTCAGTCCAGTGTGTTAACTTTTCTCTCTTCTGTCGCCTGCCGCCTCACATGTTAATGATGTGACGATGAGTCATTGTTTTATCCAACCACAAACATGTTGTAGGTGTGTGTTTGATGGCTGAGAAGCCTGTAGCCAAAGAAAGATGAGGAGGAAAAGCGTCACATTGCTATCAAAGACTTGCAGAGGAGGACGAAGACTAAAACTCAACATAAAAGAATAAATAATTATGACAAATAATAAAACCTGGATTTTTTTCTATGCCCTCTTCACCTTTAATTAGATTTATTTAAAGTAATACCTATTGTGCTGTTTGAAGTGTGCCGACAGTGCAGCATTGTCTAATTAATATATTAAATGAATCACACTATTAGCATAGCTGCTCTTTTTGGGTATGTTTTCGTGATGATGTCAGGACATTAAGCGGATCAAGCGCCTCTCATTGTTGTTTTCGTGTTCTCTTTGTTCGTCAGCAAACCATCCGAGAGCTGTTTGATATGAATGACGGGGAGAAGAGGGAGGTGGCGGTGGAGCTATCGGTGCCTCAGGCTGAAGAGGAGGAAGCTGTGAACAAACAGAGCACCACCATTCTGGAGCAGGTTAGATGCATCACATGGGCCACACACCTGCACATATGATGTATGTAGCGCCTAGCATTTGGTACACGTCGAAACTAAACAGGCTTTTTGCAGCACAGAACAGACTTGAATGAGCTACTTGTTGTTTATACGTGAATAATATACTGTTCATATATTGAAAACAGTCCCAAAGTAATGCAACTGATCGTATACAGATCACCTGATCATCTTGAAATGATTCCCGCAGGCCTTGTGTCGTGCCGAGGACGAGGAGGACATAGTAGCGGCGTCTCAGGCTAAAGCAGAGCAGGTGGCAGAACTGGCGGAGTTCAACGAGAACATACCATTGGATGACGGAGGGGAACAAGAGGAGGTGGAGGAGCTATCCAAGGCCGAGCAGGAAATAGCTGCTCTGGTGGAGCAGGTGAGGAATCATGCTGTTCTGTAATTTAATTATTAATTTAAAATCCTTAATAGAACATTGGTGTGAGCTCTTGAATGGCTAGATAATACATCTATAATATAAAAAATAAATATATCCAGTGCTGAAGTGGTAACATCTGTGGATTACAGCTGCATTATATCTACAGAGTTATTCTACACTCACCGTGTTCTCTTCCTGCCCTTAGCTCACGCCCATCGAACGCTACGCCATGAACTTCCTGGAAGCCTCGTTGGAAGATGTATGCAAAGAAGAGCTGAAGCAGGCTGAGGTAACACCACACCACACCTTCACCTTCACTTAGTTTGAATTGAAAAACCACACCTGCTTCTCAATGGGTCGGCTTTCTAAAACTTTGATTGGCTAAATTCACTGTATCTGTGAAGGTGTAAAATCTGTTCTTGCTTGTGTGTGTAGGAGCAAGTGGAGGCCGCCAGGAAGGGCCTGGACCAGGCCAAGGAGGAGGGCCTAAAACTTCATGCTTCGTCTGATGAGGACGACGATGACTTTTTGTCACCACCAGCCTCTGTGGAGCCTGCTCAGCCAGCTCCAGCCCGGCGTGGCCGCAAACCCAAGGACAAGGACAAAGACAAGATTGTCACCTCTACAAGGACTAGTGGTCGACTGCGTGGGGCCTCGCCCGAAACCGAGCCTGAGCCTACAACCCCGAGAGAAGTGCCTGAAAGACTCCGCTTTGGTCTGAGAGTACGTGGAGCTGCCAAAGACACTGGTAGTGTGTCTACCACCCCATCCCGCACAGACCATCACAAAACCTCCTCATCAACCAGGCTTCAAGATTCCTCCAAATCTTCAAAAGCCTCATCTCCTGCCAGAGATCATCAGGCCACCAAAGCTAGGACTTTACCAAACCGCTCCCATCCCAGTCCAGTGCCTTCCCCTCCTACAACCTCTCCCCCTGGAGGGAAACAGTGTGTTGGGGAGACTGACAGCAAGATCTCCAAAGCAGTCAGAGAGGAGAAAGAAGGGGAGAATGAAAGGAGGGTGTCCGAGTCATCGCTAGAGTCCAGCTGCCCACTGGACCATCAGGCAAAAGATGATGACCACGGCGCCATGTCTCCCCCATCCACCAGTTCCAGATCGCCTCGCAAGCGTCAGTCAGCAGATGGTGAAGTCCTGCGGGGTCTGGTTGAAGATTCCCCGTCAGCCAAAGTCCTGCGGAAGCTTCCGGGGAGGCTAGTCACGGTGGTGGAGGAAAAGGAGCCAAGAAGGAGGCGGCGGCGAGGAAGCGGCACTGGAGGTGGAGCTTCTTCAGAAGAGGCAACTGTGGAGGAGAACACTTCTGGATTCATCGACGAACCGAACAAAGACAACACATCACCAAGCCCTGACAGCAAAACTAAAGGGACCATGACCAAATCTCCTCAGGACCAAGACTCTACTCCCAGTCCATCTGTGCACCCGCAGCCTGTCAGAAGTTACCCTCCATATTCCCCACCCCATCTTTCTCCTGACATGCCTGTGCTGAGAAACCTTCCTGTACGACGCAGGTTGGAAACTGAGTCTCGCATGGCCGCTCAGCTGGGAGAGCAACAGCAGCATCTGGGTAGAGGAAGAGGAGTGAACCAGTCCAGAAAAATGGATGTACCACCAGGCAAAGATGCCACTTCAACCTCTGCAGAGTCCAGCGTGAATTCTCTAGAGATACCTTTGAAAAGAAAGAGGGGCCGGCCCCCTAAGACTCCTCCGAGGTTACCTGAGTCTGACAACACAGTGACTCCTTCCCCACAGCCCACCTCGCCAAGTGAGGATGGGAACCCCCCTCTCTCCCCAAAACGTAAGAGGGGTCGTCCTCGCAAAGAGTCCACAACCATCCTAGAAACTGTTAGTGAAGGGCAGAACTCTAAAAGTGAGAGCACCACTACCAGTGTATGTGGTATATCAAAAACTAATGCTAGCACAGAGCCAACAGTCCTATCGCCCCACAAGTCGGAGACCCCCACAACTGCTGTAATCACTACAAGTCAGACCACCCAGTCTGCTAAAGCTGAGGAAACAGACACCAAGACTAAGCTTTTAGCCCCAGTTTCAGCCCCTGCTCCAAATCCAGCTCAGGCCTCCACAACACCAGTTCAGCCCTCCATACCAGTCTCAGCTTCGGTTAAAGCACCCGCTACATCTGCACCCCAGGTGACCCCACCCCATCCTGTGCCTGCCTGCACATCAGCCCCAGCCCAATTCATTAGTTCAGCTCCGGCTACAGTCCAGATCCTGGACACAGCATCGACCCAGGTTTCCTCTGCATCCTCTGTCACGCTGTCCACGTCTGCCACTATCGCAGTCACTACGACCCCGCCGCTGCCTGCCAGCACCGTCACATCAACTCATGCCGATGTAAAACCAACACACACAGCTTCTAAAGCTAAAGTAGAGCCAAAACCTTCAGTTTCTACAACTGTGAAAACGACAGGACCAGACTCTGCCAAAACCACCACAGTTATGACACCAGCTGCTACCACTCCATCCACTGTGTCATCACCTCCCATGGCTGTCAAAGCAGTTCCAGCATCAGTCACTACCACATCGGTCACAGCGGTCACAACAGCTCCAAACGTAACATCAAAAACAGTAAACGTAACACCAGCAGTCACCACCACAGTAAAAATAGTCCAAACTAAAACTACTGCTGTAAAGGACTTGCCGCAAGCCTCTACTCTGTCATCTTCAACATCTGCCCCATCTGTTGCAACCTCCACCCCACCTACTGTAACATCCACCCCAGCTGCCACCCAAAAGGTTTCAGCCACAGCTACCAGCCCTTCTGCAGCTTTGCCAAAACCAACCTCATCATCTTCCCCCACAACAACTAAGACAACAACAGTAGAAGCTGGTCCATCAAACTCAACAAGTCCCAGCAAAGTTCCCAGTGCAAGTTCAACCATGTCTGACAACACGGCACCACCAGTAGTAGCAGTCTCCACATCTGCTGCAAATACAGCTCCATCTTCTCCAGCCCAAGCAAAGACTAATGTGACAACTACCAAAGTTCCTACCACACCAGCCTCAACCGCGCCAACAGGTCAATTGGCTGCACAGGCAACAACTGCTTCAGTGGCTGGCACCTCCTCGGCAAAACCTTCTGCAGCTCCTATCACGACCTATGCTCTTTCCCCCACTACAACATCTGCCAGTGTAACTCCCACGGCCATGGCAAAGACAGTTTCAGCAACTACACCACCTCCAACAGATGGAGTCCATGTCACATCCGTAGCTGCAGCAAAACACTCTTCAACGACCCCTTCCACAGCTGCACAACAGACTGTCAACATCCCACCCCCAGTCACTTCCACAGGTGCTACGCCAGCTCCATTACCAACTGTCACAACTACATCATCCCCACAAAAGTCCACGACAGCTGCAACCACAGACGTTGTCACAACAATGCAAGTATCCACTGCCAAAGCCACCCCAGTGTCAGCAGCAACCACAGCTGCAGCAACCAAAACAGTCCCTCCTGTGTCCACCACACAAACCTCTGCAGTCGTTCCACTACAGGTACAAAGCTCTGCATCCACAGATGTTTCCCCAGAGGTGTCTACACCAGCCCAGACCGAGAGCCTGGCCCAGGTCCCCACATCTGCTCCTTCCGGTGCTTCATCCGAGAAGGAATCTGTAGAGCCGACACAGAAAGCATCTAAAGGTGACCAGGACACGGTGACAGAAATGGAGGCAGATGCCGTGGAGGCTGAAGCAAGGACAAGCAAGGAGGATGATGACAAAACGCAAGAAATCTGTAAGCCTCAGTCTAAAAGGAGAAAGGTGGAGAGTTCCTCTGAGACCAAAGACTTTGAGTCAGGAAGGGAGGGAACAAGCAGAGAAACACATTCAAACACTCAGAGAGAAGAAGCTAAGCAGGGGGCAGGGGAGCAAACTACTGAAGATCAGAAAACTCCAATCCAGAAAAGGCCTCTTAGCCGCCAGAGCAGCCAGGAGTCCGCTCGTTCCTCTTCACCTTCGTCTGGGTGCTCCACATCAACCCTCACTCGTCATGCTCACCACAAGAGGACGTACGAAAACAGACATCCTACCAAGAAGAGGAGAATGGACGTCACCTCAGAGGCGGGGAAGGAGGAGAAGCAGGAAGAGGGTGGAGAGCAGACGGAGGGAGGCAGCGGGAAGGAGCTCGGCGCCACTTCCTCTCGGAGAATGCGTTCCAGGTCTTCCTCTTCCTCCTCGGACTCTGACAACAGCGAGAGCAGGAGGGAGCACCGGCTGACTCGCTCAGCCAAGCACAGGCTCCAAGATCAGGAGAGGGAGAAAAGCAGCAGCCGGCAAGGAAAGAAACGAGCGCACAGCTCTGACAGAAACGCATCAAACAACGCCAACACGTCCACAGGTGGAGAGTCCGGCAGTGATACATCTTCTGTGAGGACCAGGAAGTCTGCAGGATCTCAGCCTTCACAAGACAGTAAAGCTCAGACAAATAGCACGCCCTCATTGCCTCCTGAGCCCGAGGTTCTGGGTAAGAGATGCTCGGCACTCAATGCAGCAGCCAAGCTCCTAGCAATGAAAGGCAGGGTGGACACCCCTGGTCACACCACTCGCAAAGACTCAGGGGCTAAGGCTTCCCCTGCCTCCTCCTCTGACAAGAACCAAAAGCCTAAAAGCAAAAGTGTACCAGCCTCCCCTCAGAGTAATTCTGTAAATCTTACTAATAATAAAAGCAGTGGCAGCAAACCCTCAACACCCAATCAGACAAGCCGCTCTGCTTCCCGCTCCACCAGACAGTGCCCCGGTTCTCTGGTTCCACCCCTGGAGGTAGAGTACAAGAGATCTAAAGCGGAGGAAAAGGAGAGGGGGAGTAGGAAGTCGGCAGGGGGAAAGGAAGGCGAGGCGGAGGCGCAGTCTTTGTCCCAGGGCCACAGTGCCTGCAGCAGCATGAGCAGCGACGGGGAAGGCGACGGAGGCGGACGCAGCAGCAGAAGCCGCAGCAGCAGCAACAGCAGCCAGCGTACTCACAGCATCAGCTCTCAAAACACCGAGCACAGGGAGTCCCGCGCCGCCTCCTCCGGCAGCGAGCGCAGCTCGGAGCGGCCAAAGAGCAGAGACAAGAAAGACAAGCAGGGCCAGCAAAGAGAGAGTCGACAGGACGGCAGGAGGTCTCAGAGGCTCTCGCAGGAGGTGACCAGCGGTTCAGGAACTGAGGGGACACCGGACAGGGTGCTGCGCAGCGTCGCGGCCCTCGCGGCGGTGCAGGCCAGATCGCCGGCCGCGAGCACCCGCTCCTCTTCTGGTCAGCTTCGTCACAACAAGACATGATCGGAGTGCCAAAGGGAAAAAATGGAAGCGAGAGTGTTGTCGCAGAGCACGAAACGAGAGCATGTCATGACCTCCAAGGTTGCTGCTTTGTCTGCACTCTAACGAAAGCAAGGGAACTGAGTGCTGCACAAGCCAGGGACCTCCCCTGCCTCTTGGGCCCTCTCCCTTTCCAATTGGAGCTGGTCCCCTCACCAGCTCAGCCATTGTCAGCTGGGGGAAGGCTCAGGGATGCCGGACTGAGAGAGAAAAAATGTGGCGCCATTGTTGTGCGTCTGTTAACGGAGAGACGATGCAGTGCGTAAAGTCGCCACTGAGACTTGACGGGGACAAAGTTGCAAGAGGCGATAAAGGAAAGTCGTTAGTTCACATTATGTACTGTAATCATTAAAGACTGGAACACTCAGATCTTATGTGTTAAGACGGGATTATACAGCGCCCTCTTATTAGGGTTATAAATGAAGTCATTTGTGTGACATTAAAAACTTTTGAGTGACCAGTTGTATTGTAAGTTGGAGGTTTTAGAAAGTTTGGTTTTGAAAATTTCGTCAGCTGTCCTGACTATTGTTTCTTTGTAGTCAGTTGATAAGTTATGCATATTTTATTATTTCTTCCAGGGTGTTGGGAAGAGAACTGATCTGTCAATGTGATCTTTGCTGCACTATGCTGGAGCTTGTCTTTGCTTGGGCCCCTTTTATTCATGTCCTTTTCTGTTCATCGGATTCATTTTTAAATCCAGCCTTGCGTTTCTCATTTGCACATCTGATAACGTGGCCCTCGGCTTTTGAGCACATCGTGGTGTAGTAATTTAACTTGAGTCGATTAATTGGTCCCTGGTACCTCGCCGTGTATCTCTACAGTTGGAAAACGTATTAATTGAAGTTGCAGATTGTCTTGAAGACGTTACCTCTTTTGCTTCTCACCACAGACCTGCAGCAGAAAAACCCCACTTTGTTTTTCCTAATCTTCCCAAAGGCGGTTACAGTTACAGTCCACTTTGTCACGTATTTATATCAAAAGGGCGAGTAAACGTTGTTGAAATTACGAGTGCCTCGTTGGCCAAATGGGTTTGAACCTCAGATTGCCTTGTGAAGCACCTGAAGCGGGGGTGTTGAGCTTCTCGTTGTTTAAAAAAAAATCCAAACAAAACAAAAAAGATACAAACTCCCCAATACAATGTCGAGAAAAGCCCCCTGTGCATCAGTGCAACCAAACTTCTGTTGATTTTTCACCTGAATTTTTGCCACAATCACGTCATTGCTCTTCGTTCATGTAAAGAAAAAAATACTTGGACAAAATATGTGAATAAAATTACTGGTACAGTTCCAGACGGCTGTAAATTGTCGATTTACTTTTGGACTCGTCGAAGCTACTTTGAGCAGAGGTGATTTTGGGGGGCGGGCGGGCGGGTAGTTTATGGTGATGGTCTTATTTTTGATTTGTCTCTTCATTTGTTGCATTCCTTTGATCCCTTGTAATTCCACATTGTTTTACTTGAAAAATTAAGACAATTACAGTTGAATAAAAAGACCAAAAATTAGTTGCCATTTTTCATTGTGTTGCCGAGTTTGTTGAGTTGTGGGTGAAACGCAGCCTCCTGTTGATGCTTCGAGGGGTTCAACTTAACGAGGTGTGAATGTGCAATAAAGCTGATTCAGATTCTAATGTGCAAACGAAACAAAAAGGTCCTTCAATGAGAGATTAAAGACAAACACGATATAATAGAACATGGCAGTATTTTATTTTAAAAACAAACTTATATTAAAATCAAGCTGATATATTACACAGTAGCAAAGTCGCCGCTCTGCCCTCTGTTTCCAGAGACGACGGGAGCAGGACTGGACAAACTTCAACAAACAGTTTTCTTTCCAGGTTTGTCACATTGTGGTGCGCAGCAGGTACTGTTTGTCTGTAAATGGGTTTTCTGCTTCGTTAACACCTCGCTGCTCCGGGAGTAAAGTTAGACTCTGAACAATGTGACAAACAGGTGAAGAGAAATAAAATAAAAAAGGCTCGGCCACAAGGACACGCAGCTGAAACACTGGTGTGAACAATAAAAACTCTTTCCATCCCTTCTTCACGTTATCTGTTCACAAGGACATAGAGGAGAAGGCACCGTTGGGGGGGGGGGGTACAGATTTCATTTCGTGCTGTTGCAGAACTTTCCTCGTAGCAGCTTACACAACACATGAAATCATAAATACACACTGGTGGGACAAAGAAAGGCGGGCCTCGGGCCTTTTGTTGCAGTGCTGAGACGCTGCTGTACAAAAACAAAAAAGGGGCTCCACAAAAAAAAAAAAAAAAAGATATTTACAGTTGTTGCATGTCAGCATTTTGAAACAACTTTCAAGTTTTAAAATTCATCTGCATGAAGAATCACCAGCAGTATCGGTTATGTACATTTATATTAGTCTATTTAACTAAATATGTCTAGAAAAGAAAGCCCCCCCTCTGTTACTGTTGCTGTTTATGCCTCCAATTCGTCCAGAAACGACATCGTAACAAGAATCAACGCACAGCTTCCTGAGTACAGTATGATCAGTGTTGGGTTTCAATACTGCTTTGTGCTTGTTCAAGGCCACTTGTTTCCTCTTTTCGGTGCAGCGGGGGGAAGCAGCACTGACGTAACAGTTCACTAATTTTCCTGGTCGTAATGCTGCGGACCCGAATCTGACCGGGGGATTCCACAGAGCAGTACCTCTTGAGTGGAGGGTGGGAGTTAAGACAACAGAGAGCACACCTCTTCTTTAAAAACCAACAAAAGGCCGACAGGACGACGAATTTAAAATGTGTGGGGGGAAAAAAAAAAACAGAGGGATGATCACTGACAAAATCCACTGACTTCATTCAGCCGTACATCCTGTTTGGGGGGGGCTGAAACTATTTACATGAAAGGGGATTTCTGAACCCACAATGAGTTTCTGCCAAACAACTCACACTGCCGGGTGTTAGGTGCCGAAGGTGGTGACCAGCGAGATGACTAGGATGAGGATGAGGATGGCCAAACACACGGCGATCCAAATCTTTTTCTGCGTTGGAAGAGAAACAAATAGATTAATTAACATACAAGAAAATAACAATCCGGCGGAAACTTCAGGGGCTGTAACGTCTAAACCAGGTTATTGAGAAGTCAGTCCTGGATCTGTGCCAGCAGGAAGCTGAAGTCTTTCAGCTCTCGTGTGAAAGCAGGTTGTACCTTGCGTGCTTTCTGCTGATACGTTACAGCTTTCTCCGTGTTTTCCTTCGCTCTCTCCACGTAGTCAGAAGACTGTTTGATGTTGTTCTCAATGCGGTTGACCATCTCCCCCTGCGGGACGCAAACAGCTCGGAGTCAGCCTCCTCAAAACGCGAACAAGCCCGAGAGACGTCGGCGGCGTGTGCTTTACCTGAGCCTCCACCTCCATGGCGAGGTACTGGAACATGTCGTGCAGGTCTCTGATGCTCCTCTCCAGCTTCAGGATCTCATCGTGCCGGGACTCGATCTCATTCAGGGCCTGCTTTGTAGCTTTAGCATCGATCAGGATCTGCGCAACACAGATATGTATTAGCTGCATTATCGATGGTAGAAAAATCTACCAGCAGCCACGAGGTTTCATCCATGACCAGTGGTGCCAGAAGGTAAAAGTACTACATCAACCATGTAAAAATACACTGTCATGATTTAGTATCAAAGGTAGAAGCACAGTAAAATGTCCTCTGTGACTCTATGAATGTGATTCTTACTGTTGTAGCTGCTGAAGCTCTGAGAGGAAAAAACATTCTGATGATTCATTTTCCGAGTCTGATTAAAACTGTTTTCACAAAGAAAAGTCTATCTTGACTTATTATTTGGTCAGGTTTAAGAAAAGATGATGGTTTGGGTTGAAACAGACCCTTTCACAATGTTAAGCAGGTGTTTGTTTCTGGCAGAAAGAAGGAAAACTTTTCCCATGTGCGGTGCACTTCAGCCTCTTGTGGCCAAAAGGAGTATTACAACAACAACAAACAAAAAATAAATGGAAAAAAGTAACTTAAAAAAATAATACAGACAAAACTTCATTATTATTTAAATCAGTTTCACAGCTGAAAAATGAAAGCAAGTTACAAAAACTGTCTTTTCACCTGTTTCCAGTCAGAAACACAAAAGATAAACCATTCAGATCACACTTAGAAAACGGATCATCATATTTTTCTCTCACTTGCCTCTCAGAGCCTCCACAGCTCAAGGTGGAGCTAGTTTTAACTACTGTATATACAGTCAGCTAGCTTGGCTCCCAGCCCCCCTCCAAAGAGCGCTCTGACTGGTGGTGAGATGATCAGCGCTCTGATACAGTTTTGATGAGTGGTTGTTCGAAGCAGTGGGTTGTAGGAAAATGTTGATCTTGAACAAAGCTGTTTGTAAGCTTGTCATTTGTGTCAAATTTCAATCTGACAACACGAGAAGCTACAGCAGAGCTAATCTGTCTACGTGTAACTGAACGTCACTGCTGCTGCCACCAGCTGTGTTTTGCTGCAGCAGGTGTTGCTGTCGTGGTTTCGTGCATCCAGTCACATGTCCACATCCTCCTTTCATCTTTCATCTTGCGTGTACTCACATTTTGGGTGAAAACATCCGTCTGCCCGCTCTCCAGCATTGTGTCCAGCTCTTCGTCCGTCACATTGGTCCCGGCTGAAACGGCAGAACATCGTTAGGTCAGTGTTTGAAATGTCGCAGGAGAGACGCTGAAAAGCTGAAAACACTAGACGCCTCAGCCTCCTCCTGTCAGTCTGAATCACGATTTCAACGCAGGGCTGCAGCTAACGGTTATTTTCATGATCGCAATATCCACACATACAATATCCACCCAACAATCCAAAACCCCAAAAATGAATTTACTGTAATTAAACATTTCAGCTGACTTGAACGATTAATCGGCTGCCAATTAATCTCCTTTTAATCGGCCAATCGTTGCAGCTCTGCCACCATGTGACTCGGTTTGAATGAAGTCTCAGATCCTTTCTCAGGTTTGTTTGAAGTCACACTCCGGTGCTGCATAGCGGAGAGATTCAACCACACGTTTCCTGTTTCTGTACCGTCTCCAGCAGCTCAGCCAATAGGAACAAAGTCTTCTAGAGTGATTATGAGCAGCTTTAAAACAGCCCCAGCCGCTGATCTACAGTCAGTGACTGCTCTGAGTTGGAGAAGCTGCTTCGACAATCATGACTCGGTTAGAGCTCAGATCAACGTTAAACTCAAGCTTGTGTCGACTACGACTCCCAGGGCGGTTTTCAGCATCGAGAAAAGTAAAAACACGCCCTGCAGCTTCAGTCGCTTTAAAATCTTTGTTGATTCAGGATGAATTCAGCAACTATAACGACGGGTTTTGTTCTCAAATACACTGACAAAGCGATTTGAATCCACTGCTGACCGAGGCTCGTGGGTACTACAGAACATAATTTATCAGGTACAAAGGTGAAATAATTAAAACTGGTCACCAAATCATAAACTAGCAGGGTTGTTAAATTATCCAGGAGAGGAGTGCGTCTGTGTTCAGTGACATCGAGGATATTCCACAGATTCCCCTGAAGCGTCACATGGGCAGCTCTTTAGACATTAAATAAAGTGTAATTATTATAAAATTACCATCGACTGTACTTAAACACTTTAACTCCTCATTAGCAGTTATAAGCACATTGATAAAATTTAATGATTTATAAAATGCTATAATGTAGTTGTGTTTATTAATGTGATGTAACGTAACAGCTGGAGTATAAACAGATAATAAAGTGAAACACAGCTGTAATAAGTTATAATCTAAACTCACTGTATGTGTGTTATAAAGCGATTAGAAATCTTTCTACAGTGCTTATAAAGGCTGAATAGGGGAGTTAGAAAGTGTGTGTAGTCGAAAGTGAGACAGAGAAAGGAGAAGACATGTGACAGATGTCATGAGACAGCCCGTCATGAGTCAAGCGACGGCCCAGCAGCGAGGGGGAAGTGATCGGCACAGCCGGGATCTCCCCGAGGAGGCGAACACAAGCCCGAACACGCTGCCGTCCTCCACGCACTCACTGATTTTGAGCTGCCTCTGGATCCGCTCCACATTGCGGTCTCTGTACTGGGCCTGGATGGTGTTGCAGTGACCCATCAGCTCCACAAACTCCTTGGACAAGACGCCGTGCTGGAGGGAAGGAGACACTTCGGTCATTTTATGGTAGCTGAGCATTCGAAGCTTGAACTTGTGGGTAAAAGCTCAAACACGAGCTGAGTGGGCCGTGTGGACCTCGGACCTGGTAATGGATGATGATGATGGTGACTTTGGAGGATGCGGTTTGTGCTGCTGTTGAGTTGTATTGTGTTATACTGACAGTGTTTCTATTATTTAGCCTCGCTGATATAAATGGGAGAAAACTCAGCAGCACCACAAACTAAATCCTCCAAAATGATCCTCCAGCTGAATCAAAACCTCCCTGAACAGTTTGGTAACACCTTAAATCAATTCTTCAGCAGGAACCAGTGACCGTCACCGTGAACATTATCAGCATGCATGTTAGTAAAACACTGGTTCAATCATTAGAGGAAAACAACGACTTCATGCAGCTGCAGCCACAAAAGGTCTGACAGATGCATTTTAAACTAAAAGTTACATCTTTAAAGTCTCTACGATTTAAAAGTTAAAGAGTCAACCTGGGTCCGCTGCATTCGAACGTTAACCGGTATATATTTTCCGTCCTCCTCTCCCTTCTTTGATTCGATACCTGTGGAGAGATGATCGACGAGCGTGAACGAAACGAACTGAATCAACAGAGTTCACTCGTTCTCCACGAATACTCACTCTTCAGTTTCCTCTGGATCTGACCGGCCAGTGTTTTGATCTCCTCTCGAAGAGTCTGCAGCTCTTTCTTCATACCTAAACCAAGAGGAAAGCAACGGATCAGCACACGAACATCCAGACTGAGCGAGCACCACCGATCGAGAGAAACGTTTTCTATTATTTGACTTTGTCGGGTTACTGTCAGACTCTGAACACACTCACTCTCCTCTGGCAGCGCCACACCCAGCACCGTCTTCTGCTTGTTCTCCAGTTCAGACACCATCCGTCTGAGGTTGTGGAGCCCCTCGTGAATTTCTTGCACCTGAGAATGGGAAAGAAGTTGTAGATTTGGAAGCTGCATTTTTTTTTTTTTTTTTTTTTGCATGTGACACAACTAATCATTTAACTCATCTATCAAGCAAGAAAGTGAAACGTGCTCTTGATCCAGGTTCCCAACTGGGAGGAAACAGTTGCTTTCCTGATTTACATCATTGAAATTTGATTGTGTTTGTGTTCTGGCCCGCTTTGGAAACTTCCAATGGGCATTTTCACCACTATAAACATTTTGTAAACTAAATAATTCATCTTCTTCATGAAAAAAAAAACTGACAATTATTTTCCTCAGCAGTTCACCTTAAGATCATTTTCTCTGCTCATTGATGAACCATTTGGTTTGTAAAATGTTAGAGTAATAATAATAATAATAATAAATTTAATTTCTAGTGCACTTTTCATCGGCAGGATCTCAAAGTTAAAAAGTTAAACAAAAACAAAGTTAAAGCAAGGCTCAATGAAAACAACAAACAGGTTAAAATCAGTTCAGAACCAACATTCAAAGGCCTTTCTGAATAAAAAACGTTTTCAGGCCTAGAGTAGTGACAAATGTCCAGATTTCCAACAAATTGTTTGTTTTGTCCTACAAAGAACACAAAACCCGAACATACTCAACCTACGATCACAGAGGATGAAGAGAACCAGCAAATTCTCACATTTAAGAAGATTTCATAGACTTTCAAAACAACAGCGCTGGTTTCTTACTCATGGCAGCCCAGTACAAGGACACTGGGATCAGCAGAGACTGAGGTGTTGACAAAACAAAACTCAGAAAGTATCAGACAAGATCGGTTCAGTTTCTTCTACCTGAAGCCTCAGAACTGGATATTAAGCCTTTCCCTCAGTTTAACTATGAAAACAAACATGCTGCTTCTCTGTCCTAAACATGAGTGGGCTGTGTTGACAGCATTGATCACTTTAGGCAAAAACGTAAAGAAAAGACCAGGTGATCTCAGGTGATCTGTCAGCTGCAGACCTTTTTAAAGAAGGCTTCATTCTCCTTCTCCTCTTTGGCTGAAGAGGTTCCAGGTTTGATCATCAGAGCTTTGCCCTCCTCATCGTCATCTGAAGCTTCGGCATTCTGCAGACAAACAGGCAGGAAATGCAGAGAGTGAGTGTTTTCTCGTGTCTGAACATCTTCCCATCTTGAGCACAGCGAGCTGCTGCAGCCCCAGCAGCCGTGCCCCGTCCCGGCCTGACATATCCTGTGAGGAGAAAGGGCTGAAACGGAAGTGGGATAGAAAATGTCGCTAAACGTAACATTCACACACGCAAACCGTTGAACATTACTATTTTAATCACGTTTGCTGGTTAACTTTCTTAGTAAAAGTTGTCACGGCAGACCGTTGAGGTTAGCGGCCGTTTCCCGTTGGATTGAACTTCGCAAAGTTAGCAAGCTAGCGCGGTACTGCTAACGTTAACCGTTAACTTTTCCACTCACATTTCCCAGTTCCTTGGTTCGGTCTCGCATTTTTCAAGGCGAAGCTGCCAGTCGGGTGTCAGAAACGCAGCGACTCTAGGTCCAAGTAGATTAACTCGTTTCCTAGCAGAGAATCTAAGTGTAAAAGCGGAAAACTTTGCTCTAATGTCATTCAACTAGTAAACTCCAGTACTAACATTTCTTCTTCTGGTGCTTTTCAAAACATTGATCGTTGACTCATCGGCGCCCCTGCGACAGCGGAGTGTAACTGCACAGGGCGGTGCGTCATTTCCATAGTGGTAATTTCACATTTATACTTCTATTTATAGTTTCTTCACGGTTGTGATTTTATCAGGACATTCACTTGGATTTTTTTTTATTTAAGTGTTCTTTTTTCTTGTTAGATGTTCTTTATTTCATCACTGACTTCTCCTAGATGGAAGATTATAAAATACTCCAGTTGTGGTTTAGGAAGAGAGCTTCTCTGGTGACAGTTTTATGTGTAGCTCTTGGGAAAAGAGACACGGTTCTTTATTTGCAATGTCACGGTTTTAGTAAGAAGTTATGTTCTTTTCTGAAAAATCTTGCTTTACCTCTGCAGCGGTGTTTTGGTGTCTCATATGTCCAAATGGACTGGGCACAACCACAGCACACATGCACTTTGACTCTGATAATGTTTTTTGCTGAGTCTTGCATATACATGCACTCTCAGAGCTCAGAGACATCTGTGGGTTTTCTTTAGGACAAAACACAGCTAGGTGTATCTAATAAACTGGAAAATTAGTGTATATCGTGATATAGTGATGCTGGACAAACTGTTAATGGATAATATCGCAAGATGGAAATGATGGTTGTTGGTTGGTTTAGTAAATTAAATGTCTGATTGACAAATTAAGTTCTGCCTTGGCAGGTTTAACTAGGTGTAATTAATAAACAGGACAATGGGTTACACCTGTGTGGGGACAGCGTCATCACTGCTGCTCCTGCAGATCAAACATAACCGAGTTTCCTACTTGACCCTGGCAGCCACAAGATGGCGCTATTCGCCTGCACAAACTTGAACCAAAGCCGACAAACACACCCAGTCAGGCTGCAGTCTACACTGTCTGTCAGGAACATTCAGGTGGAGCTTTCAAACTCTGTCATCAAGACTGAACTAGACAGTGAAAATTCACCTGCATGGACACTAAAGCCTGTGAGGATAATTAACAATGTCCTTATGAATATTTACGTCTGACATTTCCTTTCTGCTGGCTATAAATAGACCTATTGAAGACTGTGTGTCAGGATGATACACCTGACATTTCTAACACGTCCCCAGCACGTCAGATAATAAACCTGCAGTAAACAGTCAATGATCCAGATGTGACTTGATAATGTAGCCACTTGATGCTGCTGACATTTATCACAACAGTTTACAACCAGTTAGAGCCAAACAAAAACCTTCTTTAATACTTTAAATGACCTCAGTTTCTTAAATTGAATTCATGAAATCAATTTAAAATAATGTGGCCTTAAAAGATAATGGTTAGTGTTATGGGTTCTCTTTTGTGTAAAGCTTACAGGGTTATTAAAATCTTTTAAATCATCCCTGACTAATGACCTTTAATGTTATTGCTTTTTGGCTTTCATGGTAAATCTAAAGACAATTAATCTCTTAGGCATGTGGTTTCCAGCCTTTTTCACTTATAACCTCTTAAAACAGATCACTGTCTATGTGTAGACCCTCTTTAAAAGTTAGACATTTATTGTGGACATCAGCAGTGATCGTTTAAAAACAAAGCTTTTCCTTTTCAGATTGTTTGAAGGAATTTTAAATATCTTCAGTGGTAAACGTCTCCAGTATCTTAATTCAGCAGCACACTTACTCTAGCATTAAAGTTATCATACATATGAGGAAACAATAGAAAAGATGTATTGAGATGTTTGTGTTGAATCCAAATTGCATCTCTACATCCAGATACTTAATGCCAGTGATAGAAGTAATCAGATCCCTTACTGAAGTAAAAGTAATAATACCACAGCATAAAACAAGTCCTGCATTCTACTTGAGTTGAAGTATACTCAGCAGTATTCAGAAGTATTATCTAGATATTTTGTGAAAATGTATCTTTTTTGTACGAACATGATGACCTCATGTAAATCCCAGCAGATCTTTGCACACCTCCAGCCTGATCACGTCTAATCAGTAACATTAAATTAGATCATATTTATCATGTTAATTGTATGTTTTGATGTAAAATTAAACTAAAAGGTAAAGTAATCTAAAGGTTTAGAAAGTACAATTACCTCTAAAATGTAGTGGAGTAGAAGTATAAAGCAGCATAATAGATAGATAGATTGATATACTTTATTTATCCCAAGCTGGGAAATTGCAGTGCAGCAGCAGCATTACACACAGTGAAATAAGTGAAAAAATTGTGAAATAAGACTAGAAAGAACAAACTATACATAATAAAATATCATAATAGCAAGCAGTAAAAAGACTATATACATAATAATAATAATAAAATAGCAAAATAGTAAACAGTAGAAATGAAAAAGTATTATAAAATAAAAAAGTATATAAATTATAAATTGGACATACTTAACTACAAGTACCTCAGAACAGTACTGAAGGAGTCCTCCAGTATTTTAATTCACTTGCTTATTTTCCTCCACTATGAATCAGTAGTAACACAGCTGGAAGAAGTTAAACTATAAAAACCCTCTCTGTCTCTGTGCAGAGACCGGAGGAAACTACATTTCCCAGAATGCACCGGCGGGAACGTCGCCTCGCCAGCGAGCTGTCAGTGTTGGGGGAGAGAGGGAGGACTCGGTCCAGCATCTCTGGAGCAGCGGAGCGGAGCGGCTGACAGAGACACGCAGTCCTCATCAGCAAAATGAGGCGGATTTAGCTCAATGTTTCCCCAAACTGGATGTTTAAAGACTGAACCTCCTCGTCTGCCGTAGACCAGCGCGGAGATCTGACTTTATTCCATCAATGAGATATGCGGAGTGGCTCTACCGCCCGGTGGTAACGCAGAAAAACACAAGATGAAGAAGCAGTTCAACCGAATGAGACAGCTCGCCAACCAAACAGTGGGCAGGTAAGAGCTGCGATCACGAAAAGACGCGTTTGTCCTCGACACGGGGCTGGATGCGTGCTGCGTTCACGGCTCCGACTCGAGCTGCCGCCCGTGTGTCGGCTGCCAGCTCCGGTCTCCCGTCATTCAGTCGATGGGCTTTGGCTGCTCAGCTGGGTTGATTTGCACAAAGCATTAACTGTCAGCTGTAGGTCACAGTCGTAGCCTGAACGTTGTGTGATTGATTGAGCCCGGCGGGGGGGGGAGCGTGTCCGCACACAGATGAGGAGGGAGCGGGCATGGTACCCGCGGAGCAGGGCTGCTGGCTGATAAGAGCGAAGGGTGGCCCCCGGGAGCCCTGCAGGGGGGAGTCAGGAGACAGAGCATGACATCCAGTAAACACGGGTGTATTTCCCTGTTTTAATCCGGGAAATGTGCCCCCAGTGACAGACACAGATGGTTAGGGGGGATGAAACATTTGAACATGGCAGCCCATTCAAGTTGTCATTTTCTGACACAGCTACATTAAGAAGGTTGCTCGAGAGGATCGAAGCCACTCTCATGCTTGTCTATGGAGCTAGAGCCAGGAGACAGTTAGCTTAGCTTAGCATAAAGACTGGAAGCAGAGGGAAACACCTAGCCTGGTTGTGTTTAAGATGAAAACAGATTAAATGAAAGATGTAACATGCTAATTCTTCTTTTCTCACATTTGGACAGAGCTAGGCTAGCTGTTTACCCTGATTTGACTTTATGCCAAGCTAAGCTAACTGTCTCCTGACTCTAGCTACACATCAGAAAGGAACTGAATAGAAGAATCTTTCCCAAAATGTCGAACTTTTTCTTTGGGATAAAAGTATTCCGACATTGTTCTGATTTCATGTGACTGTTAGCTGGTTTAACGTGATGATGCTAAGATTTCTGATTTCATTTTTGGTTTTCAATGACATGAAGCCAACTGAGCACCAATCTGAGACAACAATTAGCAATTATTAAAACTAATTTCAGTGATGTTTGCATTTAGCTAACGGATAAGCCGGCACATTAAATTCTTTTGTTCAGTGGACTTGCAGAGAAAGTCTATGGGACAGTAGTCGGTGAAACAGCGAGGTACATTTGGCTGTCAGTATTTTGTTATTTTACATAATTGGATTTAATGGGAACATATAAGTGTTGATTAAAAGAGACCCGAGGATTGAGCCCTGTGGAACACCAATAAATAAAAATAATTCCAATAAAAACTGGTCACTCAAGTTTATATATGTTTATTCACCTGCGTCTTTAATACACGTGGATTTTAGTTTTTTCTTTTTTCCTGTGCCTGCATAGTGTACATGAATAATGTGTTAGCGGTGTAGCGGTTTAGCTCTTGGTTACTATAAATATGTTTCACCCAGTGTTTGAGGTTTGGAGAATTCAGGGAGTTGTTTTTGAATGTGCGTAATGTTTAGGAAGTTTTCCTCATAGTTTTACAGGTGAGTGATTGGGAGTTCAGGTGACTTCGGACAATTGGACGATTTGTGTTGAAGGGGAGGAGCGTCCACAACCTCTAGCTATGCCCCTGAGGAAGTGAGCTATACCTGATGATGTGGAAAAAACAATAATAATACGGAAAATTACAGGTTGAATAACCACAGACAAAGTAACTTTTGCTTTTTTTGGTGTCAAGTTTCAGAAAGTCTTTATTAATCCTGGAGGATAAAGTAGATTCCAAGTTTCATTTAGTGCCTCACATACTGTAACATACAAACACGGTGACACGTTACGGTTGATGAATGTCGACGTGAGTAATCCTCGTAAATCCCGACCGCACCAAGATGATCAGATAGTATGCAAATGTGAGAATCCTTGAGATGAGTGTGTTTAGGTTTACGTGATTTCTTTGTTATCAGTGTGTCTGTTTTTCCTGCGAGGCTCGATGCTGCTGATAAATCTAGAGTTTGTTAATCTCTCAGTCAAGACCCGAGGCTCGTTCAACCATCGTCAAAAAAACTCATGACCCATTTTGGCTCCCACAGTGTGAAAACGAGTCCTATATGCCTCTTTTATCATGGAGCAACTTGATCTGCGACTCTTCCCCGTGAAGCTTTGGACAGCAGCTCTCTGTCAGGACGTCACTTGTATTGTAGCGTCTTCGACCCTTCAGGACAAACCGGACAGTGCAGCTGAAGCAGCGTTGCTGCAGCTCAGTCCTCGATAGGTGTTGTTAAGTCTTTGTGTCCTCACTTTCTATTTGTCAACCCCACCCTTAGCCCGTAACTGAAAGTCAATGTCAACACTGCGCCTTTGGCAGTTTTGGCTCAAGCGTTGTTTAACCCTTCTTAATTGTTGCATAACCTTCAAACAGAGCCATGGCTGTGTGTCGCTCAGCTCAGTCAACACATACAAACCCGTCACGTCTGACAGCAGGTTGATTTGTAGCCTGTCACCGCCTGCACAACTTGCTCCGGGTTTCTCATGCAGCGTGCACGGCTGAGGCGCCGTTAGCACTATTAGCGGTTTGTTTTGCCTGGCTGACGGCAGTAACTGACGATATTGGCACGCTGAGAGGATTTTGTGTCAAGATATGTTGTACCTCGCTCACCCACACTCAGACTGCAGGCAGAGGCCTGATACAAATCAATGAAAACGGTATTACTGCAGCTAATGCCCAGCAGAGTGGACTTGGCAGAGGCGGCAGGAATCCCTGGAGGACATTTACCCATTACCAAAAAAATGACTGGAATTGTGCCTCGCTGGACCTCGAAGGGACAGAAACTGTGATGCACTTTAACAGATAAAAGCAACCAATTATTCGTAAGTATATGAACATAAAAAGTGTGAATGTGTGTGTTTGTGTGTGCAAGGCCAGGTGCTTGTTTATTCCCCCTCATCTGCCTGAGCGCCGGAGAGCCGGAGCCCAGTGAGGCAGAACATCCCGGTAATGAGTTCTTACCTGTATCATAAGAGGCAGAACAGCAGGGGCAATTAGTCATATTTAGAGGGTAGACCCTCGCTGCTGGCCACGCGGGTAATTGGTGATATTTCCTCCATGACCTTGGCAGCATCACCAGGCTGGTGTTGAGGGTTGCAGGTTCCTTATGTCCCGCAGATTTAAGAATAATAAACCAAATGTGCTGCCAGGTGTAGTTATTGTAGACGATGGGTTGTGCGATGTGTGATCTATATTTCCAGCCCCAAATAGATGCTAATTTTTAGAGATGCACGATAGTTATCGGGCCGATAACAGGAAATTATGACGTCATTCCGATAAGTCCGATTTCATGACGAACAGCCCCGATAACATATGTGTTTTTGTCAGCAGGGCAGTGCCTCGCTCCCACTATGAGACCCGAATGGCCTGCAGTGAATGCTGCGTTCAAGTGACATTGGCATAACCTCATGCCAGAAAACAACTCGATAACTCTGTCATAATTTTGCTAGTTGCTGACTTGAATTAGCATTCGCAGCATTTTTACACATGTAACACATAAGTAAGTAATTAGGACGCCCGGCCTGCTAAAGACGCTAATGTTAGCAAAGCAGCCGCAAAGAAGCCACTGGGACTGACACACGTTGGCGAAGCTTTCAAAAAGTCCAAGAAATTTGCCAAAGATGACCCACGGGCCAAGGTTATTGAAGATTTATTCATGGACGTGATGGTGCTTGACTTACTATGGACTGCCCTTCTTCACTTAAACTTAGATAAGTCTAAGTAAGGGATCATGTATGTTCCTTCAGGATGACATAGAAGCCCGACGCGAAGCAATGGGGTTTATTTCTCCGTAGGAACCTGCTCACTATACGTTATCCCGCCTAGAACACGGCTTACTACTAAAGCATTCAATAATGTGACATAAAATAGTGATTAAAACATATTTTATTGATTTAAAATGAGCCTACTCTCGTCTGTCACATCTCTCACTGCGCAGCGGCTCTGAAAGTAAACACGTACGTTGCGTAGCAACCGCCTCTCACTGTGCGCCGCTGGTTTTGGTTTTGTTTGTGGTATTGATGTCATGATGTTAGGTGTATGTGTGTGTTATCGGTTATCGGTATCGGTTTTAAATAATAGTTATCGTGCATCCCTACTAATTTTGACATGTGATAGATTTTTTTACCTGGTTAAATAAAGTCAGCTGTTACAGAAAGAAATGAAACTAAGTGAGATGTTTTTCAAGAGAGCCCAAAAATAAGTGATCAGCTCTGACAGTTTGTACATTGTTCAAGGTGAAAGGAGCTTTTTTTTTAACCAGAAGTCTGGTACGTAACACCCCAGTAAAACCAGTAAAACCACAACGTGTTCCTTTGATACTTCGGTTTTGTTTGCATTAAACAATAACGTGACGTGATAAGTGAGCTTTGACCTGCGCCACAGTCTGACAGACCATCATTCTGCAGCCTTGATTTAATCTTTTGGTTTTCTGCTCTTGACACTCTCTAAAATACAGATAAAGAAAGATAAACGGAGCTTCTCAAATGTGTACTAAATAGCTTGTATTACTGTAATGTATTATTATAGTAAATTTGATTGCCCACTTCGTTTCCCAAGGCTTATTCTAGAGATCTAATTCATCTAATTCATTCAAGTGTATTTAAACTTCCCTTCGTGCTCGTTTGCTCCACTCATATTTTCATTCTGGTCCAGAGATTTGATTAAAGGGAGTGAAATTTAAAGCTTGGGGGTATTTATCTGTTTCTTCTCTGCCTTTCTTTCGCATTAGAGCAACATGAGGAGCCTCTAAAACGCCCGTCTGTCTTTATAGTTTCAGTCCGTGCAGAAAACACACATGAGCATCCTCAAACTGACGAAGCGTCTCCCTTCAGGACGACATCGCTGCATTGCTCCAGTTAAGGATATAGGTCAAGAGAGGTTCAGACACAGTTAAATTCATCTCTAAAACAGTCGGGCTGCACCATTAATCCTGCGTAATGCTGCGTGAACCAGGCGACTGAATGAAAATGTGTAACTGTGAGCACAGCGAGGTTATGGCAGGAAGAGGACAGGCCTAATCCTCTGCTGGCTGCGTCGCTTCTGCTGCAGAGTATTTTTAACTCATCTTCTCATTCACATTTTTCGTGCTGGTGATGAAGAGGCCGGTTATTTGACTGTGGACAGGAAAGTCTCTTCATAAAAACGGGTTTCCTCCTGGATGGCAGGAAATAGACGTTAGTTCAGGTTCAGCAAAGGAAGCCGGAGAATGTCAAGGTGAGATGAGGCCGAAAGCAGAGACAAATCTATTAAAGATGTTGGAAAATGGGGGTCTAATCTCCATCAACAGGCGGGGAAATAGTTTGTTAGCGTTCAGGCTGCAGGCAACAAAACCCCAGAAAGTATTGTTTGTATGTGCTAAACCATTATCAGCTGTCAGTGCGTTGGCGTTGGTGATTGAAGAGAGCGCAGTAAATACGAGGTTTTTTCAGGCAGGTCCGTAATGGCTTCATTATTTTTGGTTATTAATTTCATGCATTATTGTTTCCCGTCATATTCTGGTCTGCAGGAACAAATAGAGACTTTCTGATTGATGGACGGACCTGTGACCAGCCACTCTTGTGGTTTTTCTGCTGAGGGCTTGCTCATTACTCTCGGCCCCCCCTCCCGAGGAAGGACTCGTGTCACTAGCTGTGGCTGTCGGGCTTTATGGGATGGATGAAGACGGGCTGTGCTGCCCTGCGGTGCCCCTGACAGGCTCGCAGGCCTCTGCTCCTGTCCGTGACACAGTTTCATCTCTCCGGCGAGTCGCTGTTGCTCGGAGCAGAAAACTGTTTGATGCAGGAGCAACAACGTGCAGATGCTGTGTAAAACAGTATCTGCACAGGTCTCAGGCACACACAGCATGGCTGAATCCAGATGTACGCACTCCGGACTCGATGTGCTAATCGCCATCGCGTTAAGTCTGCCAGAGCGCCGGGCCGCAGGGGGGTAAATGCACCAAATTAGACTTCAGACCTCACTTGTGTCCATGGATATGAAGAACTACATCCACAAGGATGATTTTGCACTTCTGGATGTGCAAAGTCCAGCACATCAGTGTGTCCTGCCCCTCGTTAACCAGATGTTTCAGTCTGTTAACAACAGCTGATCTGCAGCAGCCACCGTCTTTCCTGAACAAAACTGTACAGGGTTGTTTTGAAGGCTTCATCCATCACAATGTGTTTTTGGTCTCGTATGCAGATATATTGAGCATTATTTTACTAAAAAACAAACTTGAAGCAGGGAGGCGGGGCAAGGTTGAATGCTGTGTTTCCAACAGTAACAGACAATTCCTTCATATTCCACCTTTAACTCTTTAACTCTGTGCAGGTAAACAGACTGAGCTGTCATTTTGGTTTCACTTCATTATTCAGACAGCCTGAGTGACAAATCTGCCCCCCCACGTTGTTTCCAGCCAACATAGAAGCTGTTCATCTCACTTGTCACCATTTTGTGGCAGTTTTGCTGTCACATCAGGAAGTCGATGTCTTCATTCTTAATCTCGCCTATGAAGCTCTGATTGACTTGATGTCAGTGAACACAACATTAGACCACCAGATGAGCTGCAGCGGTTCAGAGTTCTGCTGATATACACAGAATAACAGAGATCGATGATGGTTGACATGCACAGTGAAAGTTTCCTTTTGCATGAACATAAACAAAGGTAATTATGATTATAAGATAGTTATATTCACATCAGCTGAGGATTGTGGTTTTTGTCTGTGAAAGCAGACAAGTTGCAGATTAATGCAAACATACAACATTATTAGTTGCATGCATATTCTGTGTGTGTAATATCAAGATTCAGTTCGACATCAATAAAATATTCATTTAAAACTTGGCTAGTTGTCCCAGCCTATAGATTAGAACTAGTATTTATTTTCTTTTGCCATCCATGTTGTAATGTTCCAAGTTGACTTTGATTATTGTGGATTTTGGGCCGCACTTGTGGACTTTCCTGGACTGCAAGTGTGCAGGAAAGTCCAGACATTTGGATTCAGCCACTGTGTCTGTACAGTATGTGGGCACAGGAGTCCTCATGGGTGCTTAATCCAGCCTTGTATCCCCAGCAGTCCCTGACCTCCCACTGCCGGGGCGGCTCATTGGCCGCGCTGCACACGCTCTTCTGTCACGACCCTGCTGACAGCCCATCAATGCTAAGCTCCAGTGTTTTGTTCCTGAAGAGAGATTACCCATTCGGCTTCCTGTTAGCTACAAATAAGGAGCTCCTGTGTTGCATATATACATGAGATTAGCACAAATGGCTCCATAGAGGTGAACATAAATTATGGCGGTCTTTTTATTTTACTCTCCTCGACTGTCGGACCATTCGGTTGGAAGATAATGAACCCATTTATCAAACATGGTGCTCCGTGTGCATGCGTGCTAATTCCAACAGCATCCTCCGGATTTGATAATTGATTGCCCTTTATGTGGAACATAATTAGCATCCATAGCGAGGCTACTTTGCTCACTGAATACAGTTGGAATGTGCTGTCCTGGGAGCTAAATGAAATCATTCAGGTCAGTATTAATGCTCGCCTGCTCTGCGTGGCTGCCACAGGCTGCTCGGGGTGAGAAGGTGAGGAGGAGACGGGACGGACGTGACATTTTGTTCACAGTGTGAAATGTTGCATCTCTTCAGGCTCATCTGACGTGTTGATTCGCAGCGGGTGGGGGAGGTTTTATTATGAGCATCGTTATGAGGCATTACTGTCACACATGAGCTCTGCTCTACCTGCACGTGTGTGTGAATGTGTGGAACAGCGAGGGTCTAAGTGTGTGTGTGTGTGTTCGAGTCTCTTCTCATTTATCATGATGAGGGTCTGTTGAATTCCTGCAGGCAGCTGGAAGCTTACCCTGCTAGCCTCCTAGCTTCACTGTGATGACGAGTGTGTGAGAGATGCTAGCAGCCGGCTAGAGTGATGAGAGCGAGGGGACGTCTGTGAGGACGTGGTTAGCTTAGCTTAGCATAAAGACTGGAAAACGGGGCAAAGCAGGAGCTGTGATTTTAATAAGCACCATCCTTCTTTTAATACCAACTTCCATAATTCACAAGTTAAAAAGCTGTGCAGCCACTGATTTCACCAGCTCCAGTGATTAATGTTCATTCTGTGAGCTGGTCAAGTAATAAAACAGGAAGCTCTGGTTAATGTAGTCTTTATGGTTAGTTAGTTGGTCGTTGCTTAATGTTATGATGGACAAAGCTGGAATCACACAGTTAAACCTTAAAATATGTCAGATGATAGTTTTAAAGAGGATTTTTAGACTGCAGAGTCTGTTTTCAGGTGCTGGGACGTTCTGCTGCATATTTAAAAAACGTTTTGCGGCTCCAGACGGAGCTGCAGGAAAACCTCAAGTGATGTCACTTGAGTCCACATACAAGTTTGAAAATGACAGAAATGTGATGTTTGGAAGGAGTGAGCTCATCAGACCTCGGCCCTCCACCTCATCTCTGACTGAGGCTGGCAGCTTGAGGCTACTGGTGTGTTGGTGGTCGAGTTGCATTGTGGGTAATGGAGGCACCAGGTTTGGACAAGAACTCATTCCTTTCATATTATTTTCTCCTACTTGGATTGGCTCTTCAGAATGTCATTAATTAGACAGTTTGAGCAGCCCTCACACACACACACACTCCTCCTCCTCCTCCTCCTCCTCCTCCTCCTCCTCCTCAGCTATGACTCTTCCTCCTCCGGCTCGCCTCACATGCTCATTTACCTGCCTCTCCTCTCCTCTCGTCAGCCTCCTCTGCAGCATCTCTATCCTCCAGTGTAAACTTCACGCTGCATGTCCTGAAATGATGCTTTGACAGTTCCACCCTGAAGCTAATTAGCACAGAAAGAGGAGATGATGTGGCGGAGGGGGGGGCTTTTGACAAAAATAGCTTCCTTTGAATTGACACAGTGGCTGAGCTGTATGATTATATATTCACTCTGTGCTACGCTGAAGCTCATAGAAGTGGATCAGGTTTGGGGTTTATAATCCTGCCAATCAGCAGCAGATTTTGGGTTAAAAGAGGACAAAAATAGCAACACGCTGACATCTGGACTCGTCTGTCAGGGGTGTTCTGGGACATCGGCTTTTTGGGTGAGACCGAGGGAGTCGGTAAGGGAGATGTCAGCGGCAGCGGAGCGTTGCTGAAGTCACTGGAGTGTGATGATGGAGACGCCGCTCCTCCTCCTCAGCTCTGCTGCTGCCGCTCGTGACGGCGTGGCGTTTACGAAGGAGCTCTGCTTATTTACTGAGTTTGAAAATCAATCAACAGGATGTCACTAAGCTGCCAGTTTACTCACCAAAACACAGAAGCAGGGGGGGTTGAGTATTCATAGCATAAAGTTTGGAGAGTGTTATAGATCCAAGATGAAGCTGACAGAAGGGACTGAGAGAAAAAGTCTGCTGATTCAGCAACATGGATTTTGGTTACTGATATGTCAGAGACATTTTCGGGGGCCGGAGATTGAAACCTCAGTCAGACGAGATGAACACATTCAACTAAAGGACCCCCCTGCCTGCACTGTCTCTGCTATGAGGGGTATGGGGGGTGCATTTTGAATTGTAGACTTGAGTAAAGTTACGTAAGCCGTCGAAGGCTTCAGATGAACCAGATGACGCCGCTGGTCTCTTTTATAACACTGTTCGCTTTTCAGAGCAGTTTACTTTGTCGACACTTCAAGGACGGCGGCGAGCAGCATCTCTGTGTCTGTGACCGAGGGACGCAGAGCAGGTTTTAAAACCAGGATCGAGCCTCGCAGTGGATTCTCTCTTGGCTCGCAGTTTGGTCCAGTGGTGTGTCAGTCTGTCAAAGATTTGTTTCTCTGACGTGATGCACAGAAAAAGACCGGGAGCTGGCAGGAGACCAGCGTTCAGTAGATGTGGAGTGATTCAGACGCTCATCAGCAGATCACAGGACAACCAGCACCACAGTGCATCCAGTATAATAACAGCCTAAAAAGACCATGAAGGTAAATCAACACCCCTCTGACTCAGTCTCAACAAAAATGGAACATTTTTAGTTTTGCAAATGGAGCATTTATTGCTTTTAAGATTTTAAAGGCTCCGGGAAATTGTGACAAGCATTTGCACTATTTTCTGACATTGTATCGACCAAACGATCAAGCGCTTGATCATAAAAATAACCATCAGATTATGCAATAATGACAATAAGTATTAGTTTCAGCAGCAGCTCAGATATCGTCAAAGACATCAGAAACCGTGGGCATTAATGTGCGGCTAACAGCGGCTGGTTTCAGGCTTTCAACCAGATTTTGGAGCCTGGCTGCAGGGGTTCGCTCCCATTCAGCCACAAGAGGTCCAACACTGATGCTGGGTGATCAGGTCTGGCTCACAGTCAGTGTCCCAGTTCATCCCAACATCCCTTTGTGTTGTCTGCTGTTCCATTAATATGTCACTTAATTTGAGGGGCCCTGATTAATAATACAGATGAAGACTGGGCTGTCCACATACTTTTGGCCACATAGCGTATTCAATCCCAGCATGCATGAAGAATAAACTGGCAGTCCCCCTCAAGTCCACAAGTGTGTATGTGACCACATGGCGTCCCGTGACACACCCATATTGCCACGGCAACCGTGGTCCCTCAGTTCTGTTGTCGCTGACGTCACCCACCCGATTGCAGCCAGACTCCACCTTTCCGGTGAATGGAACACCCGCCACCGCTGAGCCGTCCTGGAAACATTAGCTCAGCTGTGACAGGGTCCCACCTCGCTTCAGAAACAGCCTGCAGCCTCCGGGGACGATTAAAACACCCTCAGCTGAAACCCGAGCGCTTCATCACCATGTGAGCAGAGCCTGAATGGGACAGGAAATGACATCACGGGCGGGGGGGAATAACTCTCCCACAGCTCCTGCAGTAGTTTCACTCCTGTACTGACTCTAATTTGGAGCCTCTCATGGAATTTTAATTCCAGTCAAGCGACCGCATGTGTTGATGTCTCATTCAGAGCCGTCAGGACGAGCGTAGCCGAGCTGCCAAGTGAGGTCCCAGAGAAAACACATCGCGTCAACATCCTGCGTTTCCCTGATGCCAACGGGAGCGCCCGTGTTGATGAGGGACGGTCTGAGGCGCCATGAGTAAACACTTCTCAACTGTAATGGAGCGCAGCTTGAGAGGAGCTGTGGCAGAGGCAAGGCAGGCGGGGGAGACGTGAGGCTGCAGGAGGTGAAGGGACAGGTGCATGCTGCTGCTCTGAAAACAACAGGAAGTCAGCGTAGTTCAGCGCACTGATTTGGAGCACCGTTGTAGCTCAACGAGGCAATTAAGGTACTTTAAAGCACTCGGCTGATTGCTGCAATTTGCATCCAAAATCGTGCTCCTTCTAACTCTGTCAGATCTGAACACACAGACATGAAACACACGTTTCCATTCACCGTGACTCAACCTGGAGATGCAGATAATGCAAATAACAGTGGCGTGCACGGGGGGGCAGGAGGGGCAACCGCCCCCCCTCGTGGCCCAGTTTTTGAAAAACGCGCACTAAAGTGCCCTCTTGGACTCCAAAACACGTGCTAAAGTGCCCTCTTGGGAGCCAAAACACGTGCTAAAGTGCCCCCTGGGAGCCAAAACATGCACTAAAGTGCCCTCTTGGACTCCAAAACGTGTGCTAAACTGCCCTCTTGGGAGCCAAAACACACGCTAAAGTGCCCTCTTGGACTCCAAAACGCGCTCTAAAGTGCCCTCTTGGATGCCAAAACGCGCTCTAAAGTGCCCTCTTCAGTGGCGAGGATGCACTATATGTGCCCTTTTTTTCCTTTTCGCCCCTGCCCTTCAAAAAGTCTGTGCATGCCACTGGCAAATAATCATGAATAAACTGCTGATAAAGCATAAAAAGATGCTTGTTATAGCTCCAGAAGTTGCCTGAGAGTTTACACGCTTTTATGTTTTCTGCAGAATCAAAGTAATCCAGTCATAGTGGTTTAGACATCCATGGGTGAGCTGCAGAAAGGATCGACTGGTGGCTATGTAATGTAAACAAATATACGCTGGAGTTGCAGCCCACGCCCCCGGTGTCTGGACTCCCGGAGTCCCACAGCGTCAGACTGAATTCTCCTCTGCTGTCGAGCTCACTGGAGACGACGGTTAAAGTCTCCCTCGCAGCTGTTCTCACATCAAACAGTGAGCTCAGAGCTGAAATGACCAGTTCAGCTGATGGAGTCGAGGAGCCGTCCTCGTTATTTACACATTATCTCGTGGAGCCGGTTCTCTCAGAAAGAGCCAGACTCATTTGTTTCACGCTCTAATGGGGAAGATTTTTTACTCGTTCGTCCTCAGAGAGAGTCTTCACGTCCTGCAGCGAGACGCTTCGGCCTGTGCGGCCGATAGAGACAAACCAGCTTAGACGCAGCATCGTTTCCACCTTCTGGCTTTATCTTTTAGTCAAACAGAACAATTTATAGATAGTTGGAAGGGAAAAGGTTACCATTGCAGATATCATACGGTCGTTGGTGCAGTTTCCTGTCGCGGTGATACATCTTCATCGTAACAGTATGAGCTACTCAGGTGGAAATGAGGCCTGATGGCTGGAGATAGTTCTGGATGTCACCTGTGATCAGCTGATTAACACTGATAGGCTACGATTTGTCTGCGGCTCACTTGTCATGACTCATCGTCTTCTTCATTGTGAAATATGAAGGAGCGTTTCTAATCAGACCGTCTCAGCGTGGTTAGTGTGTGTGAGCGTTTGATCCACGTGGAATCAGACAGAAACGCCGTGGCCGGCTGTCTGAAGGTGTGGCCAGAGAGCGGCTGCGTTAGCCTCTTCTGCCGTACCTGTCGCCCTGTGGCCCCCACTCCTCTCCGTGTCTGTTAAACTTTAATGGGAAGTCAAACCCTCGCAGCTCAGGTGTCGCTGCGGCCGCCTCACCGGCTGTGGTGTGAGACGAGGGGCAAAGGTGAAGAGGACAGCGTTTAGTCGTCCTCTCCCCAAAATGTCAAGCTATTAAAATACAAGAATGATTTTTAAATTGTCAACAAATCAATCAGTCATTGATCAGTCCTGCTAACAGGCATTACGTCTGAATCAAAGCTCAATAGATCTTCGTCCTCTGAGCCTCCACTGTTGTCCAAAAACTATTCAAAACAAATCATTGAGCCTCACACACACACACACACACACACACACACACACTGTCCTGCTGCCACAAATCCTCACTGAAACACTAAATGTGTATTAATCCACAGCTGAAAATAGTCCCCAGCTAAAGCTCTGTTTACTCCAGTTTGAGTAACGTTTGGTAGAAACTACAGCGAGCGTCTGCTGTAGGAAATCAGAGAACTGTATATGTTATGTATTTTATCTGTATTATATCTGTGAGCTGTTTTACATCTTCCGTCGGAGCCTGTGAGGTTCGGCTCGGAGCCTCAGATGAAGCGGGAGTGTTTTGATTTTGCTCTTTTCATAAAGTTTGTTGTCAGTGAGAAAATAAAAAACCCGGCCAGTTCAGTTTGTCTGTAATTTGACATGTTTCTGTTTGAATCAGGATGCTGACGGAGGACGTGATCCAGCTTTGTGTTCGTCGTTGTCTGAACACGGATGTGGACTGTCAGCTCTTCCTGATGCATCGCTTCAGTCTGGCTGAATTATAGCCTGGTCACAATAACTGGTGATCAATACTTCCTTGTGGATGGATCACAGCACAGCTCCTATCAGGCAGACTGTTTGCATTTCTTAGTTTTTCCAGGCTTTATTTCTTATTTTGGCCGTCTCAGAGCGTCACATCTGGCTGAGACCTCCAATCAGTGATAACAGGAGCAGACTTCTCAATAGATTCTCATATTCATGCTAATAAAAATATCTTTTTAAACAAAAGGTCCAGCTTCTCAACTCTAACCACCAAATTCATTGTAGTTTATGAATCAGAGGCTGCTGGATTTCAGACAGAAGACAGTGACCGTCAGTGTTACTGGCTGAACACAGCTGGAATGTTAGCCAACGAGCTATTTCAGCTAACATTAGCGCTGTGAGTTGGTTTCAAACACTGTCTCTGTCTGAATGACATGTTTCCAACTGATTTGTTGTAAAAAGGGACTCTTGAATATGAACTTGATTACTACATAGACTACAAAGACTGAGGCTGCACTCAAATTTTCACTTTTCACTTAATTAAATTAATTATTGGTGCATTCATTTAAGCATCTGATGTAGCTCGTTAAGATGCGGCTAATTTAAACTCATCTTTCTCCGCTAAGTAGATTAACCTATAATAATACAGTACATAATCATTTCTTTGTTGATTATATTTTCTGTTAATAATCTAAATCTGAATAGTAACTAGTAACTAAAGCTGTCAAAGGAATGTAATGGAGTAAAAAGTAGACCACAATATTTCCCTCTGAGATGTGGCGCAGTAGAAACATAAAGTGGAATTACTCAAGTAAAGTCGAGTACCTCAAACTTGTACTTGAGTAAAGGTAAACGAGTGCTGTGATTGGACAGTCACTGTTTGGGATGTGGTAAACTGTCAGCGTGGTCAATATGATGCAAGAAAACATCTGATGATGGTGGAGAGTCGGCTGGTCGTCGCGGCGCAGCGGATGGATGATGAGGTGTGTCTGAATGAGTCGAGAGCTGAGCACGTCACCACAGCGTTCCTCCTCCCGCCGTTAACTCTGTCAGGTACAGCCCGAGCGCTTCTCAGCCACAGATCAGCGTACCGGGCCTCGACCTACGCCGCCTCGTTTCCATGGCAACAGCTGAGCCGTTGAGTCAGAGAGCTGCTGAGGTGATGCAAACGTGCTGATAGTGTAGGTGACTTAATCAAGTGTAATTATGGCAGCAGCTGAGTGTGCCTGAGGTAGTTCTGCCTTTTAACCTTCAGCTTTATCTAACTCCTCCTGAGATTCTGCACTCGTTGTAAATATTAAATGATCTGATAATATGATGTTCCCATGTAAAGAAACACACCAACAGATCCTGACTGCGTGTTAAAGCTTGGAATTTTAATGGTCAGGTTGTTCAGCATTGGCTGTGGTTAATCAAAGCCTTTGCTTCTCTGCGGGGGCCCTCAAATGTCTTCAGTCTGCACACCTCGTGAACAGCGGTAAAGCTGCTAATCCGCTAACTGAGCTTTTGTGCCCAAACCACAGCAGTTGTCCATAATAAAGTGTTATTTTTGGCCAGAAGTGGGGGAACAGAGCTAATTGCCCTCATACAAAATGCAAATGCATTCTGCTCCTTCTCGAGAGCTGGTTGCAGTTTAAGTGAACCAGTGAGCTCGAGAAAGTGGGACAAACTCAAAAACACGGTTGTCGTTAGTCTGCATGTGGATCAGCTTCACCTTTAAATTCTTATTTCACCGAGTTAGTTTGGATGTAAACTAAAATACCCACTCATCTCCTCCTTTAAAACCTGTTTAATGGGAAGTCAGAAACATTTTTTTATCGTATTGCTGCTTAATCTGCTGGCAGTTATTGGAGTAATTATCGCAGTAATGGCTATTCGTGCTTTAGAGAAATAAACTCATACGTACTGCAGCTGCTTTCAGCTTTACTGAGCTTTATAGAGAGTTTCAGCTCATCGTGTGTCTGTCTGGCCCCAGTTATACTGTATTCAGAGGAAAAGCTGTAAAACCCCACTGTGCACTACCTGTTCACCACCAAACAGCAGACAGAAACAGTTAGCAACTAGCTGGTGGACATAGTGGAGCATTTATCAGCTAAAGAGTAAGATATCTCTCTCAGCAGTTGGTACAGAGCAAAAAGGGAGTCAGAAAGTGAAGCCATGACTCCTAATGAAGTTTGAAAACAGTAAGAAAAAACCCTCACTGGCCGTCATGTGGGGCTTTGCATCTTGTCTGTCAGTGAGGTTTGTCTCAGAACATCAGGATCAGGATCATCAGGATCAGGATCATCAGGATCTGGATCATCAGGATCAGCAGCACAGAGAACATCTCTGAACCTGCATTTTCTACTTTATACAGAAAGTATGGTTATGAATATGCATGCCAGATATTCTTTGGATGTGTGTTAAAGCGCAACGGATCACACATTTTTTGCACCACCTTGCTTAAAGCATTGCAGCATAGCCACAGACAAGGTTCCTGCTGCCCCCCCACCCCCCCATCAGGTCCAAACCACTGCACAGAGCAACAAATTCAGTTTGACAACAGGCAGACGAGCAGTTCAAGTGCCGTCCAGGCATTTCACCACACACCTGATGACACACTCGTCCTCCCAGCAGCACGTTTTTACAGACGAGGTTACCTCAGAGGGGCCGTGCTGCAGCCCTCATCGACACCCCCCCCCCCCCCCCCCCCCCCCTTTGTCTTCCCGGTGTTATTTTAGCTCTTTGAACCCTTCCTGCCCTCTCGTCAAAAATGAGTCATATCTGAGAGTTGCTGCAGCTCTGCGATGAGGCAGATTAGTGGCACATAAAGACGTTGCTGCTGATAACGAGATGCCAACGTAAAGAGCCGTCACACAACAGGGTGCTGTTTGCTGTTAGAGCCGTAAAACACGATTTGACTCGGCGTGTCTGTCGTTTAGTTCGGCATTCGAGAGGAGTTGGAGGCGACTGATAAGACAAAGGAAAGATTGTTCTTACAGGATACTGAACGAGCTCAATGTTTGGATCCTGATGGCAGAGATCACCGTGCATAGATGAGGGGCTGAAACAGAAAAGAAACTAAGATTTAGGCTTAAAAAGGCAGGTTAAACAAGGTGTGAAGGAGGCACAAGGCATACAGATGCACAGACTGCACAGAAATCACCTTAAAACTGCCCGAAAGTCACTGAAAGCTGCAGAAACATGCTCACTGAGCTGTTGATTCACAGCAGCTCTGCACCGTCACAGGCAGCCGTTTGATTCAGCATCAACACAAAAGGAACAACAGCGCTGAATGGAGCTTTAACGTGATTATTGTATAATCTGCATTGTGTCGGTTAAAGCCCACGTACCTGCAGAAAAGGACGAATTGAACAATGACGAGTAGTTTGGCAGCTGAGTCATATAATGCTCGGCCGGCTTCAGGAAACACTGATGAGGAAAACTTCCCTCCTGAAACACAGCGTTACAAACCTTTATCCACGAGTGGTGAAGGTCTCAGTAGGCAGGAGGCTTGAAGTGTTTCTGGTCTGTTTGATCACAGTGGGCTGCAGCTGGGGGAACGTGTTGCTTCAGGGTTCAGAAAGATGGAGAAGTTCAATCCAGGAAGGCTGATTAGAGCAGTAGATTCATGGGTTTTAAGGTTTATCAGAAAAGAAACAGTGTGCAGAGGTTTACGAGTTCACCGTACAGCTGTGGGAAGTTTTCACAGCCACGATCATTTCATGTTACACCTCTGTAGCTGGATTTATCCCGGCGTCCTGACCCAGCATGTACTCTGCAGTGTACTGTGTACTGTGTACAGTGTACTGTGTACAGTGTACTGTGTACTGTGTTTTTCATGAGTAAAGCAGTCACAGATTCGACCCCCCCATGCTTTACACTGATCAATCACTATTAATCACACAACTACTGTAACTTTAACTCAATCGTTATTAATCATGAATGCAAATATATAGATCGTAGTACTGTGAGATTCCACAGATGCAGCATGGCAGACCTCCATGCGGCTGAAAACTGGACCCTCCCCTCTCAGATAAAGACTTAAGACATTAAACCAAAGCTAAACCTAAAAGCTTAAATGATTCCATCTTCAAAACATCCCAGAAATCTTCAGATGACTGCAACAAATCCTCATTTTCTGCGGTTTAGTTTTGGCTTAGAATTGAACAAACAATCAAACAAAAGCTAAGCCGTATCTGTGGCTCATGTACCCCGCTGTGTGAGGGGGCCGCATCCTCAGTTTTCACTGTGAAAAGCTCTGGTAGACCCTGCTCGTCCCTTCTGGAATGACAAATCTCTGGTTCACTGACGCCCGTGTAGCCGCTGGGTGAGAGACGCAGGCGGTGCATCATGCATACAGGCTTCATGTCGCTCCATACATCTCTCTGTGGACATTTTGTCACCGTGACAGCGGCTGTTGAGCTGATTTACTGACTCTGTGTGTCATCGTGAGTTGGCTTCAAGGTCTTTCTGTGTACATGACGGCGGCATCGCTGAGGCGTTCAGTCATTATTGATGTAGGGCGACCCCGAGGATGGTGGTGTGATGACTGACTGCAGTTATCAGAGGGCTGTTCACTGCAGCTGTGTGCAGTATGATGGTTATGAGACCTGATGGTTATGGGACCTGATGGTTATGGGGCCTGTGTGAAATGTTGTGAAAATTACACGTTAAATCATAATTTTAAGGAGAAAAAGCTGCATGTTGGAGATACTGATCCCAAATCAGTCTATTTCCTTTCGTGAAGCTGACTTGTTGTCTGTGGCATTTTGTCCATGTCCGCTCAGAAGTGTCCGTGTGTGGGGGGCTTCAGGCAGCTCCTCTGCCAGACCCAACAAAGCCCTGACCCAGTTTGTTGGCTGGCTAAGTGGGTTTCTCTGTTTTTGGTTTCCTGCTTTTCTCACATGCACTCAACCTGCCCGTCACAACACACTCACACGCACAACTCCAGATTAAACAGTCTGAAGTTTGCAGGATTAATCAAATCATAAAATGTCATAGAACTGTTTCTGTGCAGGGGAGGAAGGAATAAGCTCGTCTGAGCCATGTTTAGTTATTATCGTGCACTCGCAGCACTTAGCTTTGGAGAAGCAGCAAAGGACCGGTAGTCTTTGTGTCCCGGGGTTTTGCCTCTCAGGCTACACAGATGGTTTGGCCTGACTCTCTGATTCGTCGAGGTCGTACCTGCAGCCTGAAGAGGAGCCTGCAGACACCATTCACTCTTCAGTTGGAGAAAAAAAATGTATGATTTTATTGACAATAGTCAATAGTTTCATAAAAAGATGCTAGATTTAAATATTATACACAAAACATTATATATATCTAAACACTGCGTCAATATGATTTAAAGCTGTATCAGTGTATATGCAGTAAATAGCGGTTGCATACTTTCATTACTAAAACCTTCCTTCCCCTCGCTCAAGCCCGACGACAGATGAGAGATCGGCATGTAAAACTGCTGCTGCGCCCCTTTAAATATGAGGAACATGAACTCATTCACAAACTTAAAGAATTCCTGGATGACGTCCTGAAGTCTGTCTGTGAGTCTCTCTCAGCAGGCTCAGACCGTCTCGCTGTCCAGGCAGCCCGGAGACACGCGATGCAGGCGATGACTCACGCGGCCGGGCTTCCCCCTCGTCTCGTCTCGTCTCGGCTCGGCTGAATATCTCAGGATGGATTTCTCACCGCGCGGCTGACTGGAGCTGCGATGAGCTCATGTGATGGAAAATGTCATTTATGTAACGCTGTAAACAGCAATTAGTTCCGTGATTCCGCGCAACAAAGGTTGCTGCACATTCACGTCAGTTTTGGCCCTGTTTTAAAGCCAAAATTAGAGCTTAGAATTAGTGCATTTCACTTCTCACACTCTCACACATGATTGAACTGGCACTGACAGTGTGTACGGCAGGTAAGTATCACCTGGAGATGTTATTAACAGGTTTTTCTGGTTTCACTGTAATACAGTTATATATACGTGCAGCTTAACACTGACTTCTCTGTTCAGGGTTGCCATCAGGTAGAAGAACTTTTTCAGTTTTGGGAACATGGAACGTTAAGTAAAATCTCCTGGAATGAAAAAATCAAACGTCCTGTGATGCCTCCAGTTCCAGAGGAGCATGTTCAGAAACTGCTGAACGTTTCTCTTTCATCTGACTCTCAGAGATGGTTTTTCACGCTCACAATCATCAACGTACCGTCTGAGATCAGGAATTCTTTTGATTGAAGCACTAAAAGGACTTCGGCTCGCAGCGTGTTTTCTGGCTCATCTAGGTCGTCGCTGCAGTGTGGGGATTCTTGCAGAGGATGATTTGAAGCGCCACATATTCATTTAGATGAACAAATCATTGCCTAATTGCAGATGTTTGGAAAGAGAAGGTGTAAGGACAAAAGCAGATTATTGTAATGGGACTCTTGTGCTGGCTGAAGAGGGCTCACTTTAGTGGTGAACATACTGAGAATTATCACTCAAATCTGCAGCTCCTTCGCCTTTACTGTGAGTTTCAGCTCGTTGTTTAGCTCTCCAGTAGTAGTGTCGTTGTCATGGTGTCGTTTTCATCCACAACTGTCAGAAAAACCCACCCCTCCCTCACCACCTGCAGACACGCTCAGAAAGTAGCTGGTGAACATAGCGCAGCATTTAGCTAAGACACAGATATTTCCCTCAGGAGTTGGTGGAGACCAAAAACAGAGATAAAAGACGGTGAATATTGGCTTCATTCATCAGGCGGCCAAAAACACGACTCTTAATGAATTATAACATCGCCCTGTAAATTCTGGATGTGTAAATAAGCATCGCTTGCAAGTTGTGTCACGTTAACGTCGTGTTCAACTAGTTTCTGCTGCCCCCAAGTGGTCAAAACCAGCTCAGCTCTTGCAGGTTTGAGCTCTGTTTCCAGTGACAAGTCTTTCCATCTGTCGCTCCGTCAGTTCTGCTTCTTGCTGCTGTTCTTGTGGACAGTAACCTGTGATGCGTTACTATGACAACAGTGATTTTCAGTGTGATGATTTCAATGTTTGTTGTGTGTTTTTTTTTATTTTTATATGTTTGAAAACTTGATATAAGACTAAGTTGAGCTGAGCTAGAGGCTCTGCGCGGCTGCGCCCCAGCACAGTGGTGCTTTGAGCTAAATGCTAACATTAGCACCTGATGTAAAGCAGTTACAATGTGAACAGTGGTAACCATCAATTAAACAAAAAACAAACTTTCCCGTCATCCAATAGTTGTTGAGATATTGCAGCTGTAGAGCTTTGATGCTAGTGAAGCTAAAATGTGCTTTGTGTACATGTGGCCTTGTTTTTCAAGCGTTATTAACATATAGAAAATGGACAACTCTTGCTGCACCCTGAGCAGATGCAGCCTTTAAAAACGGCCAAATCTGGGCTCACTTTTATCCCGTCAGTGCCTCTGTGTTGTGATGACGGAGGCCTTGTTTGCAGCTCTTCCTGTAGTGAAGCGCCCTCAGTGACTTGTAGCTGAGAACAGCAACATATGTTCCCTAATAACGTGGCAGGTGCTCTTCCCAGTGCATGTGGCGAAGCAGACTTGCTGCGGCGTGTTAGTCTTCAGAGTCTTCCTCACGAGACTGTAACGCAGAGTCCTTCTTTCCTGCCTCCGCCCATCAGCTCTGCATTTGTGCTGAATTGCAGAACAGTAGCGGTTCTTATGTAGCCTCACCTCATGAGCCTTTGTCTCATGTTGTTCCAGCGTTGAACAAAGTGTGTGTGTGTGTGGACAGATGAGGGGTGGGTGTGTGCTGCCTGAGGCCCCCTCCTCTAAAGGCATCTGGTGCCTGGTTGGAGAGCCTTACGATGCTGATGAAATCACAGCTGACATTTTGAAAACAGGACGCGCTCGGCACGGCAGACGAAGCGTAGCGGCTGAAGGATTACGTTTAGCTCAGAGACACACACGCTGAGATTTTCTCACCTTCTTCCCCCCCGTCTTTCCCTCTTCGCATCGTTCTGACCTCCATCCATTTGGTTTCCCTTCCTCTTCTGCATCAGCGACCTTCTCTCTGGCTCATGATTTGATCCGTATCAGCGTAAAACATGAAAATTGAGTCCGGTGGAGGGAGATTACCGTCCAGAGGAGCGTGACTGACACATTGCTCTCCATCTGTTAAAATATTCAATGTTGCCTGATGCGACGCTGCCAAACACAACATACGTTGCCGTTTGAGGCTTCCGTCCCGATCAGCTGCGATAACAGCGATGAATATTTCACCGTTGCAGAATGTGGAATGTGGGTCGCAGCGAGGAAGCAGGGCCTTGCGGGGAGCGCCATAAATATCTCTCTCTCTGGTTTTAATGGTTGTGCTTTATTAGGGCTGTGCAGCTCGCTGTAACAGGTCCAAGGAAACCCAGAGGAGCCGAGAGGAGCCCGAGGCAAGGCGTTGCTTCATCTGCAGTCTTCGGAGCAAGAGAAAACCTTCTGTCTTCTTATTTCATCAGGCGTTGTGGGGTTCCTTGAAATGAAAAAAAGGAGCGAGTGTTTGAGTCGGTGAAATGCAGGGGGGGCGAGAGGAAAGTGGAAAACGAAAGGGAAAGACTCCCGCTGTGCTGGTTTGTGTGTCTTCTGTTGTAAGACAGAAAGCCACAGATACAGTTTCGTACTTCGACGGCGCCGCACGCCGACAGCACAAAATGTTTCCGTCGCACCTCTTCATGAAGGTGAATCCAGCCAGAACTCAGGATGCGCGCTGATCAGTGCAGTTCAATGTCAGGAAGGTTCAACTGACGCTTCTAGGTTAAAGACCCTAAATCCAGAGCATCTGGGGCAGTTTATCTTTACAGCTGAGCTTAGCCCTGTGGGTGGTGTGTTATTTAGAGTCATAGTGAAACTGGAACTTCCTGGTCCTCTGCCAGAAGCAAGAAAACCTCATTCGGAAGTATAATATTGCAAATCATGCGGTTCACTGTATTTGTCTAGAGAAAGATCGTACTGTTTTACAAAATGTTATAAAATCATTATTTAATATTTCTGTTTTCAGCAGCTAAGAACACAGTTGTCTTGGATTAAGTCTGAGGTTGTTGCAGGTTTAACGTCATCGGCTATAGAAAAATGCCATTTGAAGAAGGCAAATATTGATCACAGAAACCTCATGTGCATCACTGTGCTGGAAAAAATGAATCAAGTGAAAAGCTTCTGAAAGAAAATGGCACTTTTATTTTTTTTTAGTTAAACTCATCAGCAATAAATGACATCCTTGTTCGACTGGACTCACTTTGGGGTTTAGCTGCTGCAGCCTTGCTTGGTCTGGTATGATTGTGGTTGCTGACGTTAGCTTACGATATCTTAAGTTAACAAATAGAAAACAGACACAGTGTTTCTGACCAGCTGACATATGTAAGTCTACTGTTCTCTCTCTTTTGGCTCTGTTTTGGTCTCCTCCAACTCCTGAGAAACTCCTGCGGCTCTTTAGCTGCTAAATGCTCCATTATGTCCACCAGCTGGTGACTGTTTGTGTGCCGTGTGGTGCTGGGTGGGCAGTGCAGTGATGTGCATCAGGTAACTTTACAAAGTTAGATTTTTAAGCTGTTGTTGCTGGAAATGATGAGAAAAAGGTTCGTGGGCCAGAAAACCAAAACAAAGGTCTAAAAGAGGCTAAACTGCAGAGGTGAGCAGTTCAGCATGAGCTCATCAGCTAACCTACTTAGGCACAGCAGCGATTTGAGCTAAATGCTAACATCAGCACGCTGACATGCTAGTATTTAGCAGAAATATGGTGTGCCTTGTTCATCAGTGTAGTTTAGTGTTTTAGCTAACAGGATATTACTAAAATCGTTCTGCTAGTGTTAGCATTTTCTAAAATAGTGCTGTAGTAGATGTGTGTTTAGATTGGACCACAGATCGCTAGGAACACTTTTCTTGACTTCTTCAAGAAGACAGCTGAAAGAAACCCTCAACGAGACATTAACCAGAGTCACAGAAGCTAACGTACCTGCATCTAACCTGTTAGCTACCTGTGCAGCTAAACAAGAAGCTGCTTCGTGTACAGAGGAAGTCAGATTAAATCAGCGGGTGGCAGGATAACACTGAGCGCACACACACAAATATGCACATACACGTGTAGCTGTCACGCTTTGACATCTCTGTTATCTCTTCTTCTTCGTCGTGACGACAGGATTCAGATCCACATTCCTCTCGTAGGAACGCCGTCTGGATGTCGTCTCACACAGTGTCGCTGTTGTCTCCGTCCTGATCCACGTCCTTCGCCTCATAACTCAATGATGTCATAACAATGACACCCGCTGCCACAACCCAGCACAGTGTTAACACATGATGAGCCTCTGGAAACAACTGATTTTCACATGCTGTCACTTTTTTTATTACTTTCTTGTTGCTTTTTTACAAAAAATGGAAATGAATGACCTCCTCCCGCTGTGGCAGAGCATGTTTTAGGACAAGAAACTGAGATAATGAGAAGCGTTTATGACGACACCTGGCAGGTGTGAACAGCATGTATGTAGTAGTAGGTGTGTGAAAAGTATTCAGGTCCATTATTTAATACAGCAATTTAAATACCACAGTAATGGAGCAATACCACAATGTAAATACTACATTCAAAGTACTACATTCAAAATGTTAATATGCAGCACCTGAGTACAATTTTCAGTAATTTACTCGAATATTTGCATTTTCTGCTATTTAATATTTCTCCCCCACTACAATTCAGAAACAAATATTATACTTTTTGCTCCAATGTGTTTATTTTTACTCATAAATTCATAGTTTTGTGCTGTTTTTAAATGCAGGAGTTTGATTTGGAGCATGTTTTTACTGTGGTATAGTGGTGCGCTGATGTTTTGTAGAACTGCACAGTGCAGGACGAAAAGTCAGAGGATCCCAAACACAAACGTGATGTCTGTACCAAGTTTCATGTAATCCAAATATTTCAACCTCATTGTGGCTCAGGATAAAAAGTCATAAGGTGACCAAAGTCAGTAAGAAGCATCCAGTAGTCGAGATATTAAGTCTGGGAGTGGGGGTGTGACTGACTGCTCTCTGTAGAGTGACCAATGTTTGGTATTAATGACATTATTTTCCTTTAAATGCAGTGAGTTCAACCATGAAACAAAGTAGTTTCACTCAAAGTAGCTGCAGCTTTGTGACGTTGTGCTGTAGTTCAGTCCTTCAGTGACGTACTGACAAGGATGAACTGAGAACAAGGCGAGGCAGTGGAGATATTGGCCTTTTTCATGTGTCGTCACATTATGTACCGATACGCATTCATCAAAGCACCGCGTGGTGATGGTTATATGAACCAGCGGTGCTGCTCAGTCCACTGAAGAAGCCTCGTAAATCTATTGAGTCGCCTAAAATTAGGTCCCAGCAGCAGCGTGTGTGTGTGTGTGTGTGTGACTGCATGCGTGGGTGTGGCCATGTGTGTGTGTGTCACTGAGCCTGTGTGTATACATGCTGTATGTATTTGTGTGTCCCAGCCTTGGTGAAGCTGCTGGCAGATATTCAGATGCTGTGTGAGAGCGGACGATGTCCCGAGGCGCCCGTTAACCAGACGCACACGAGGACGCATTAGATGCTGCATGCTAAACATATTTTACACACATGCCTGCACCATCAGATGGGAGGTGCTGGGTGGTGCTTGTTCTTATTTTCTGTGTCTGCATCAAACGCACCTTCAGATCTATTTTCGGGCGTTTCCAGGCTCTCCGTCAGTTAAAGAGGAGAATGCAGGCTATGAGTTTAGGATTTAATATTCTTATAATGCATGTTGATTTACGTGCACTGCTGCCGTTCTCCTCAATTTTTCACCTCTTTAAAGGTGAAGCACAAAATAATTAACAGAAAATCATGCACACGAAGGAACGGAATCACAACACCAGAAACAAAAGAGAGACGAAGCTAATTAAAACAAAATGATTAATGATTCAAATGGTTAATATGCAAACACACCCACACGTATAGACATGAACACACACCCATCGTATATACACACACACACAGTACATGCACACATGCTTGTGCATATAAATCGACACACTCTCATCCATCACCTCTTAACGCCTGAGTTTAAAACAAAGCAAAACTGTCGTCACAGTTTACAGACTGACCTGCTGCGGTGAGAGATCATTGGTCCATCTCCTCTGGTGTTGCCTCTGAATTAAGGTGGTATACTGTAGATAAAACAGCTTGAAACTGTCTGACTCTCTTTGCCTTGTTCTTACATTCTCATCATCAAAACAAGTAAAAGAACAAATCTGCGAAAATAAGAGTCAAATAAACTCCAATTATCCTGTAACACCGTCGCTGTTTGTGGGAGAAGTAATGAGAAAGTGAGTCACGGGAAGCATCGGGGGCTGAATTTGTGGCTCATTAAAGTCTCTTCTAAGGTCACAGGTTTTATTAGTTCACTTATCAAAGATCTGTCTGCAGCTCAGCGCTCCTCACATCAGTCTGACTCCGTGTCTGAGCTGGAAACAGCTGTTAGACTAATTAATCTGATCTGACAGCGAAATGTGACATCAGTGTTGTGGTAATGCCTGGATTCACGCCTGCTGTCTCCTCCCTGTTGTGGGAGTCTCACATGTTTGTGTCTCACTTCATACTTCATAGTTCGTGTGTGTGTGTGTGTGTGTGTGAGCATAGCATGATTGACAGTTACATATGTCATGCTGTTGTATCTGAGTCCTGACCTCTGACCTCTGATCATTTGTGAATATTTAAGGTGGTCTGTGTGACCTCTTTCTGTCTGATAGACCTGATGCAGATCACTGTCCTGCATACCGGACTTCATGAAGGAAGCTGAAAGCGGATGGTCCTCTTAGTTACTTTTAAGGTGGCAAGAAATTGCATCATGCATGTGTAGCATTAACAGAACGAATAAAAATGTAAACTCCAGGTTTTCAGACCCCCAGAGGCCAAATCAGACTCTGTCTAATTCCCCCATCTTTTTCAATCTTTCAATCATGATGCTATCACCTGTTACCAATCAACCTGTTTACCTGTGGAATGAATCAAACAGGTGTTTTTGGAGCGTTCCACATCTTTCCCAGTCTTTAGCTGCTCCTGTTTGAAACATGTTGCTGCATCAGATTCAGAACAAACAGATATTTACAGAAATCAATGAAGCTGATGAGCTCAGACAGTAAATCTAATGACTTTGTGCTAAATTCAGTTGTGCTGTTATCACATTCTGTCGTATTCATGTTTTACACGTCTTCTTTGGACTCGGGGTTGTAGCTCAGTCTGTGATGCGGTACAGAGGCAACAAGTCCAAGGTGTGTCTGAATATTTGGAATAGCACAGATGCATGCAAGGGTTAAATTCAGTTCAAACCAAGCAAACAAAGATGGTTGCTGTAAGATAAAGGCAGAGAAATGGAGCGTACTGTGACTTTAAATCTACTTCACATCGTTTTTCTCCACCTTCAAAGTCGTCGAGATGACAAGTTTGTATATCCAGCTCTCTTCCTGTGATGAATTTTGTGAACCCCTGAGCGATGGACGTGTTTTCAGTCATGCAAAATGTCAAAATCAGTGAGGGGAAATTATTTCCTGTTGCAAAACGCTGGTTGCATGCTGCAGATTTGGCCTCAGGACCAGGACGCAGCAATCCTACCTGGCTAAAACGTCCCCACAGCTCTGAGTAGATTTGGGTCCAGACAGCCGCTGCTCACTTCTTCACTCTGTTATTTTTTAATAAACATAATGATGTTGTCATGAAGGTCTCATAGGGTTGGCAGTGAGGTCAGTGTAGAGTTGCCATGTTTGTGTGTTTTCTGCAAGAAGCCATCGTGATGACAGAGCGAGATGTGGGCGATGCCTGACCTGAAGATCTGGCGTCCCTCAGGGTGCAGCTCTCTCTGTCACTTAGTTGTTTAAAATTAGAGAAAAATCCTGAAATAGTGAAAGCATACACAACTTTATTGGCAGTTTGGCAGAAAAATGTCTCCACCAAAGTTAAAACTGAACCTTCAGTCCTGCATCAGGCTGAAAGTGATCAGAAGTGATCTTCTTCATTAAAAGTCGCTCGAAGAGATGCGGAGGGACAGAGGCCTCTGATGTGAGCATCGAAGCCACGTCTGCATGACCGAGGAGGATCGAGGTCGACGGTATCCACGGCGACAGCCCAACCCCACTTTCAGATAGAAAAGCCTGAAGAAGCTCCAGGCCTCTGCACCGTGCCGTCTCCTCCCGCCTGTCACCTGCTCCACTTATTTCACGGCTCTGCCGTCGCCAGCGTGAATATAAAGGCGTTTTTGTTTGCAAGACATTTCTCACCCTTGGCGCACTTTCTAACTTTGGGCCTGCTCCTCTGTGTTTCTCTTCTTTTTCTCCTCCTCGGCCCTCTTCTCACAGTTATTAGTCATTCTGTGTAATTGTTGAGTATGATGAGAACTTGGCAGGAGAGGAGCCCCCACGTCCCAATACTCCTGCAGAGCCGAGTCCAATGAGCTGTCCTCGGCCCGGCTGCCAGAACGCCGCGCGTTTCCTCGGCTACGCTGAGCCAGGAGGGCCGACGGCGAGTGACGAGAGGCTCGGACGGGACCGGCGCAACTTTACAGAGAAAAGCGAAGCCGGGGGGAGATAAAGAGCAGGGAGGGGGAGGGAGAACGAGTGAACGGGAAAAACAGCGTCAGAGCGCCGAACGGCCTGCCAAAGTATGTGAGACCCTCGTACAGCCCATCGCTGGCTCCGACCCAACTCCCATTGAGGAGCGAGGACTGGGCGGAGGCGGCGGTGGTGCTGATGGTGGGGGGAGGGCTGGATAAACACAACATGTCTGTAGCTGGATGAAGAACAGCCACTTCACCAGATGTTCGGTTTTCTCTGGGACCTGCAGAATTTGTTAACATGTGTTTGCATGTAAAGGCAGACTGGCAGAGTTTCACCTGCTCGGCCCAGCTGATACAAAGTCCCCGAGTCCTTCAGGCTATTCTGCAGGTCTGGATGGGGGCTCGTTACGGGGTCCCGGTATATCTGAGAGGTGGGAGCGCCCTGGGTTTGGGCACTTCCGGATTTTGTGCTGTTGTTTGGAAAGTCTTGTCTCAGCTCAGTAGAGACTGAGACTGACGTGAGCACAGAACAACAGAGACAAAGTCCTCTTTGAATGGATTCGTACGTCCGAGGCCGTCAGCGTGCAGGTGTCCAGTCCGTCTGTCCGGGGCGGTCGTCCTGAGCGCAGACATTTCAGCGTGTTTCAGTGTCCCTGGTGTCAAGAAGAACCATCAGTCTTGTTCAGGCCAGCTGTGTAAAGACATGAAAATAAAGGCACGGGTTGGATCGCATGTCGACACGAGGAAGACCTGTTAGTGTGTGTGTGTGTGTGTGGGGGGGGGTTCTGGCTCTGCTGTGTTGTGTGAGGAGACGGTCGACAGGCTGAGTGTGGGAGAGTTCAGTCGGGGCAGCGGTGATGGTGACGCTGGTTATCGCTGGTGGTCTCATGTGAGCATCACAACTGTGTGTGTGTGTGTGTGTGTGTGTGTGTGCGTGTGTGTGTGTGTGTGTGTGTGTTAGTGGGAGTTAAAGCTGCCAGACTCAGAGAAACACACTTTCTTGTTACAGTGATTGTTTGTTTGTGTCCAGTGATGGAAGAAGTAACAGCAGTAGTATCACAGTGTAAAAATACTCTAACACACATACATATTGAAGTATTAGAAATATACTTGGAGCCCCAAAAGTAAAAATATTCATAATGAAAAATAGCTAATTGCATAAAAATATATATTATATGAGTGGATTGTAATTATTGATGCATTAATGTAGAAGCATCAGTAATGTTGCAGCAGGTAAAGGTGGAGCTCATTTCTGCTGCTTCATATACTGCAGTCTGCTGCTTTTCTCGGAATATTTGGGGTTTTGGACTGTTGGTCAGATGAGACATTTGAAGTCGTCAGTTCTGGAGAAGAGTTATTGACACTGATGAATAACGATGAATCGATGAATGGAGTGGATAATCAGTAGATGATGACTACTCATTCTACAACATGTTGAGACGACGATGATGTTTTGATCTGTTCTGAAGTATTAAAACGCTGCTTTAGCACTTCACAGCCTTTAAGAAAACATTTAAATCAGCTGACTCCTCGTGGCTCACTGTGACGTGAGGCTGGAGCTGTGATTTCCAGGACAGCAGGAGTAAACGTGTGCACACAAACTACACTTCAGTTATAAGAATGACTCCTGAGTCTCCTCATGACACCATGAAAACACAAAGTTTAAGAGAAAAGTTGAAATCTGTGTGACTTTGACATGAATCCATCTTTGTATTGATGGTGTAAATAAAGGTTTTCTTCTCTTTCAGCTCTAAAACTGGACGCACATTCTCATCTTTCCTTCCAAACATCCATTCACACCCAGTGAGAAGCGTTCTGCGCTATTTTCAGGCAACATTTAGTCCCAGGAGGTGAAAAGTGAATCTTTGTGCTCGGCCTCCTGCGGTGGATTTTTATTTTTCTAGGCTTTGCTCTGCTTTGTTGCCTCGTCGGTCGCGGGGGCCAAGGGGGCCGAGGTACTCCGGGTGAATCTGGAATGAGTCGGGCCTTTTCTTTGTGTTCGGCCGGGAAAAGCTGTGGGATTTAGTGCTCCTCGAGAAAAAACGCAAACTCTCCGGAGAGCTGGACCTGGACGCGCGAAGCTTCTGGCTGTGAGCAGCATTTTGATTTGGGGGAAGCTTGAGCCCCCCGGGTTGTGTTTTGTGATGCAGCATGTGCTCTGCATTGATATCTGAATCAAGGTGGAAGAGACCGGCGTTAAAAACTGATCTTTGAGACTGAGCTGAACGTTTCACAGCTGAGTGATTTGATGTGAACCACGTTGAACGATGCCGTAAAGATTCCAGAATTAAGCACCAATTCCACGATTCCTCCTTTTTCCACTCGTTAGTTCGTGTGCTCTGATTGTTTTTACTGGTAAGATGAACAAACTGGGCCAAACAAGTCAAACCTGCATGATTTCTGCTGAAATACTCTGATCTGCTCTGTGAATTAGATTCTGTGCTTTGTTTGAAGAAATCATCATTCAATATTATATTTTTGAACGAGCCACCAAACAGGCTAGATCGCTAATTAGCCAGTTAGCACCTTGAATGGCAAACAAAGCAAAACAAGTTCTCGTACTGGGAAGCTAAGAGAGTATGTCTGATGCATCGCAAAGAACTTTTCTCAGGAAGGAAACCGCTCACACGTGCTCAGTACAGAGCTGAAGCCAGGAGGTCGTTAGCTTAGCTTAGCATAAAGCGTGAAAGCAGAGGGAAACAGCTAGCCTGCATCATCTACATGTTTATCTGTTATCTGCAATTACACGTAGAATTAAAAACCTACATGCAAGTACTGGTAGGTGTGTTTTGAACTTAAGGGAGAACCAGGCTAGCTTTTCTCCAGTGCTTCTAGTCTTTATGCTAAGCTAAGCTAATTGCCTCCTGTCTCTAGCCGTGTCCTGCACGCACAGATGTGAGAGTGGTATCAATCTTCTCACCTAACTCTGAGCGAGACACTGAATTTGCTTTTCTTTTGGTCGTGATAGGCCTTCGGTTCACTCGACTCTCCTCCCGCCTGCATCCTGTGACTGTTTCATAAGAGCAGAGCATCTTTATTCCTCAGGTCGACCTGAGAGATCTGCCACTGACCCTGGGTCTGCAGTTTGTGCCTGTGTTAACTGAAGGTCAACATGTGCAGAACCCAGAGTCAGTGTTCATGAAGAGGGAGTGAACGTGAAGCAGCTGGCCGCCATACAGCGTTTTACATCCGCCGTTCAAACGACTGAAAATAGAAGGATCTATAAATACTCTTTGTTTCTGTCATCTGCAAAGAGAGAAACACGTCCAGGTTCATTATTCATCCACACGCAGACGTGCTCGTACTGCACATGTGACTGAGACTTCAGCTCGACACGATCTTCTTTAAAGGCTTCATGATGATTTCTTATTCCACCCCCACTCCCACTGTCCCTGAATGACCTTGAAGCCTAAAGAAGACGTGAGCGTGTGTGTGTGTGTGTGTGTGTGTGCGTGTGTGTGTGTGTGAACGAGGACGATACAGATCTCATCTTGGGTGGTGCTGCAGTGACAAATGAAAGCTCGGCCTCCAGCGCTGCACCTCAGGCTTCTATTGGAGGGATGACTCCTCCTTCTTCATTCATCTTCACACGTTTGATCCATCCATCCACTCCGTCGCTGCAACACCTGCTGCCATAGCAACCCCCCCCTCCCAGTTACTGGTGGAGAGAAGCATGCTGGGTAATCTGACTTCACCTGGAACATTTCTCCTGGGGGATTTTTCTGTCCTTGAACCGTTTTTATTCCTCCTCATAGGCCGATTTCCCAGCTCAAGACGGACTGAATTAAGTATTCAACGTTTCAACCTTTTCAAATCTCCGCCTTTATGTTGGATGATGCAGTCAAAGTGCATTATGTCCCGCCTGCTTCATGACCACACATGTCACTCCTTTCCTCACCTGCCGCTTCTTCAGACAGATATTAAAGCAGACAGAAAGAGTGTCTTCCTCAGGTCTGTCCTCGGCTGCTGCTCGTCCAGACTCAGCCAAACACACCGTCTCTCACATCATTGTTGCTGTATTGATGGGATTGTATTGATTGGAGCTGTGGCATCCGAGAGGCGGAGATAATCTGTATTATTTCTGAATGGAACATTTCTCCCAGTGAATGACAAGAAGATAAAAAGTACTGGATGAAAAAACGAACAATACATGAGTGATGTTAGAAGAATTTGGACCAAAATCTGACCAAATACCGAACATCAGGACAAACTCATAATCATGCCTCCTTATTCTTTTATCAAATACATGATTTGAGTTGATGATATTGGATTTCAGCTCCTGTACAGAGCTTTGGCTTCGTTTGTTAAAAACAGCTTTTGTAGAAAGCTTAGTTCGATCCAAGTTGTCGATAGTTTTAGCCTCGGCTTTACGCCCATCCATGAGAACATTCAGTCACTTATTGTAGAGGCTGTATCTGACACGGCCGAGGAAATACAGCCGTCACCACTGTTCACATGTACTGTTTTACACATGTCCATGTCTACGTCCATGTCTACGTCTGTGGTCGGTGCAAGCAAAGCGAACCGGAGACAATGTAAACGCAACACTGGCTTCTTATCACCGTCTGAAGTTGTTTGATGTTGTTTGATGAACGTGTGAGCAGCCAGCAGCGTATTCACACATCCAGTAGACAACGTTAACATTCATTTAGAGTTTCTGGCCATGTGGCTAATCCCATTTAGCTGCTTTATACTTCTACTCCACTTCATCTTTAAGAGAAGTAATACTAATGCTTCATTTATGCTACAGCTGTAGTTATTTTGAATATTAAGATACAAAATATATGATTATCTTATAAGATGTGAAGCTTTTGGGTGAGCTGCCCAATTGTGTACGTATCAGTAAAAATTACTCCACGTTGACCTTCTGCAACATTAATTTGCTGCTTACACATGAACGCATCAAAAATAATAATCCAATAATATGAGATATCGAGTATTAAAATGCTTAAAGGAGAAGAACGGCTGCACGTCATCGCTGCTGCAGTGTGAGTGTGAATGAGAGGAGCCATAAAAAACGTGTTCATCAGAGAAATCAGCTGGAAAGATGTGGGAAGTCTTGTTAGTGTTCATGTGTTTATGATGCTCCTCCAGGTTGTACTGAGCCGTCTTTAAAGCGTCATCCATCCATTTACCTTTATTTCTGTAACTCAGCGTCAGTGACAGTAACACAGAGGGGGCAGATTTTAATACGACACAGAGAGGTTGGCTGTAATTAAGGCTGAAAACTTGTATCAGAGAGGTGGGCTGTTTTTGACCTCTGACCCCTCAGGCTCACTGGCATACAGAACAGGTCAACCTGTTCACTATCTGTGCAGCATCAGGCTTCATGCTGCCAAGCTAACAGGGGACATTAAGCGAGGTCAGATCGGCCCCCGCAGGCAGAGAAATGCAGAGTTTTCTGAAGGGGGAGCGATCAGCATTGTTTTATAACATATCTGCTCAAACACGGTTTTCTGTTCACAGAACTTTATACTCTCTCACAAATGATTCACGAGTGCTGACTGACTCTAAATACGACCACAGCAGGAGTAAATGTCTAATTTCGTTGTAAATGTCGGGCATTTAAAGCCCCTTTGTGTAGATTTTTGGCTGCGTTCAATGCTGCTTGTTTAACACTCTGTTTTATTTTATTATTCCTGCTGCCTCTGGAGAGAAATAATGCAAGCTGTGTTAAACTAAAAGTAAAAGTGTACAAAAGCTGAGAACTTACTTCATAAAGGCAGAATTTACAGCAGAGCTGCTGCACTGGATCACATTAGATGGCATAGGTGTGTCTAATGAAGTGGCCACTGAGTATTTATTAAGTCAGTGCACAGCTATTTGTTTCCTAACAGCAACCAAAAGAATATTGAACCCATGTGATCACGTCTTTGTGCATCAGTTTCTAAATTGAGGACGCCACCTCTGAACCCTTTTCTTGCCTTTTTAAGTGCAGAGGAAAATGAAAATTCAAAGCCGTCTGGTCGTCTGGACCCGAGAAAGCAGAAAAAGAGAGAGCGCTGAGTCATAATGCAAGAGAACGATCTGTATTCACTCCAGCTGCCTTTCCAGAGCCCTCATCACATCTGTTGTCTTTCACACTTCCACCGTCTTCTCTCCGACTGCTTCCATATTCTTCATCACATCCACCCTTCCTGCCGTCCCCGCCTCGCCTCCCCCTCCCCCTCCTCCTCCTCCTCCTCCTTTCTCCGTGCCGGTGGGAATCCCGGCTGTGACGACAGAAGCTGATGCTGCAGTGAAGTCCTGACTGTGCTGCTGAGGCTTTGATTCAGGATGCTGTAACGCCCTTGATGTAGCAAAGAATTCACAAAAAGCTGCAGCGCGAGGAGAGAAAAGCAAGTCAGAGCGAGTCAGGAGAGAAAAGATGGAGGATACTCAGATCTCTCCTTTCCTCCTTTACTACGAGTGAAGGTGACACATAATGTTTCCTTGTTGTTTCATCCACCCTGAGTGTGGTTTCACACGAGCGTCTGCTTTTGTCCCCCTTGGTTTTTATCTTTTTCCAAAACACGGACCATGTGTTCTTCAGCCTCTCCCTTCCTCAGCTGTGACCCCCGTCACGCTGTGTTACGAGGACCAAATCCCCCCGAGTGGAAACGTCAGCACGACATCGACAGCTGACCTTCTCCCCTCGTCACACGTGCAGATACGCAGATACTCTGCCAAACACGAGGGCGTGTTAGCTGAAACCTTTTTCCAACAGAACGAGGACAACATGTGCAGTAAAAGCCTTCAGTTTGAGATATTTAGGGTTGAAGATGCATGCTGTGCCCGTCTGCTGCAGTCAGTTTTTACATCATCGATGAACCGAATCTGAACATCTCCATCCTCCATTTTTCTCCTCTGCTCTAAAAACAGCAACATCTGCAGATAACGGAAATACACACGTGTGCTGTGTGTCAATATGTGCTCTTTACCTCTGATAGGCACTAACACACACATTCACACACACACAGAAACCAGCATGACATTCATGCATCCAGCAGCACCGCAGGCACAGTTTACTGTAGCTGCAGCTTCAACATGCAGTTAATATCACGTTCATTTCCCCTCGGGGAGACGTGTGGTCAAAGCATTATCAAATCTTGCCTCCTGCTGGTAATTGAGGACATGACAGTTCAAACTCAGGACATTTGAATAATCTGCTCTCCGTGTAGACGTTATTATATCCATCATGCAGATGTAATGCACACAGACTGTGAGGTCAGGAAAAAGTCAGCAGTGAGTTTTCATTGTCTGGTTGGAGAAAACTCACTTTAGCTGCTGACAGCAGTTTGTTTTGCTGGTGTTTAAAGCCTTGAATTTATCACACTGTGCAAGAGATGAGGTGTGTGTGTGTGTGTGTGTGTGTGTGTGTGTGTGTGTGTGTGTGTGTGTGTGTGTACCTGCATGCAATATAAACACCTGTCATGGAGAAGAGAGAAATGAGCATTGTGAGCATGTTTGGATTACTTGTGTTGTGTGAAAGAGCAGCATTGCACTTTCCTGGAGTGTTGACTAACTGCTAACCTGCTCAGCAGTGTGTGTTTGTGACTGTTAGCGTGAGGATCATTATTCACTGAGCCGGTAAGTCTTGCTTACATTTCCTGGTTGTCGGAGAGGAGATGAACACAGAGAGAGAGGATGCGACTGTCAGTGATTTACTCCACTTCAAACCTCAGGAAAAAGCCTGGATTTGTACACAGAGTGTCAGAAATAAATTAGGTTAAGTCAATATGCACAGACTGAAGCTCTGCTACTCTGCTAACGGAAACACTGTCGTTCTGCTAAAGCTATACACACACTCATGAAGCCACAGGGTGCACGCACACACACAGATCTGGACCTGATTTAACCCCCTTCTGTCAGTCTGATGCACTCATACGTGTGCAGGTGACTCTGAAAACCTTATTTATTTTATTCATATTGATTTATTTTACTTTGACAACATGCAGACAGCTTGAATTCAGCAGGTTTCTAACAAGCAAATTAATGTGCAGCTGCTGTGAGCTTTAGCCATGCTAGCTGCGTCGCTCTTAGCACGGCAGTGAAAATATCTCGACAACTGTTGGACGGCTTTTGTAAACTTAAAGGTATTCATGGTCCTGAGAATCCACATTTTAATGACTTTGGTGATCCGGTTCGAGCCATCAGGTCAATATTTGTCCAATATTTTGGTTCACGACTAAATCCAAAGCTAACGACATTCCCATTAACCTCAGCTGTGCTTTGTATTTCGAGCTAATTAGTAAATGTTAGCATGCTAACACTAGATGAACATAGTGAACGTTGCATGTTAGCATACTGGTGTTAGCATCTAGCTCTCTTTGCATGTCTGGGGGCTTTTATCATACATACTAATGCCCTGCTTTTAGCTGGATTAGCTGCACATTACCCTGAAGCTAAGAGCTGGAGTGTGTGGAAGAGAACAAGGCAGCCAATCAGGGAGCTGCACGCTGAGGCTCACGCCGAGCAGACGCCGGCGAGGAGAGTCCAGCTGTTTCCAGCTGCTCCACCTCAGCCTGAATGAATGAATGCAAAGGTGTGTGAGTGTGTGTGGAGGAAGTGAGCGAGTTAGAGGGTTTTAAACAGCCTTTCTTTTATTCCTCTCTGTCGTTGTCACGGTAACATCTGGAAACATCTGTAAATCTGCTCGCCTGCAGTCAAAGCTGACAGAAGTGAAAATGCATTGAAACACTCAGAGAGAGATTTGTGGGTGATGAGAGAAAGAGTGAAAGGACCAGATCATCAGGTCTCATTCCTCAGGCTGCCCCCCCCCCCGCCCACCTTCACTCCCTCCTCTTTCTCCTCCTTCTGTCACTTCACGCTCCCCCCTCACTCTCGCTGACTCCTGCCTGAAAACAGGTGGATTCCCTCCTGACGGCAGGAGGGATGTGGAGGAGAAAGCTGCAGATCAGCAGGACTCGAGCCTCACGCAGGAACAGCACGGCTCTGTAAGTCCACCCAGCCACAGCGGGGGGGGGGGCAGTGGTGGTTTTACTCAGACTGGATGATCGTTGGTCTGTTTGTGTCGGGAGTCGGCTGTTGTCTGTGTAGTTCAGGAAGTGAGGGAAGGCTGACGGTGGTCTGCTGCTGCTGTGGCTTTGGATTCATTGGATTTGTACTTTATAACATGTATGCAGATTTAGAAAAATCTAATTTAATTACTTGTTTTCTCTCAGTTTTCAATGAGGCAGCTTTTATACTGATGCAGATTTATTTGGGTGTCCTGGTTTTAAAAATAAAACTCTTTCCATCTTTAAATATTAATAAGTTATTGATAAGCAGCGTATGAGGATTAGATAGATGGACTATAACACACTATAATGTAGATATAAGTAGATATACGTTTTTCATAAGTGATAGTATAAACTATGTCTTCATAGTAGAAGTTATAACTGGTGATAAATACTGTGTATTACTTAAAATACTTAAAGGACCAGGCTCACCACCAGCTCTTTCATTATAGCTGCGTACAATGTGCTGTAAATCACTCATTAATTATTTATAGCTATAAATGCTAAATGAGGGGGTTTAAAGTAAAGTGTCACTGAATCACAGATGTACTTTAGGGTTAACTGGGAAAGTTTGAATTTTATTGAAAGACCTGTTCCTCTTACACCCATAAATACTTGTTATTTATTTATTATTAGTCATTAATTGAACTGTATTGGTCCTATAATTTGTTCCAAATTACCTCGAACATTATTAGGACATTACAGACCAGTGAAACAAAGTGTTGTTCAGATGCTCTGCAGAATTTATCAGAGGGTGAGTCATCCAACAGTCATTGTCAGTCACTGGAAGGATCTTTGTGTTGAATTAAAGAGGCTCATAACTACGTATAAAGTTGTGTTTTAAGTTATCAACTATGAATGAAGTTAACATTATGCATTTATTAGAACGTCGTTCCTTTTTTGTCTTACTGGGCTGTTTCATTGCTTTTAGTGTTACAAGCATGTCGTCGAGCAGAATTCAGAATTTACAGCTTCTGCTGTTTGACAACAGGTGTGTTCCTCCAGGCTGCAGGAGGTTACCTCAGGGTGACCTCACACGTACCTGTTCATCAGCTTTTAAAGCTGCTGACAGGAGAGAGAACAGGATCGTCAATTAAAGATCAATTAGAAAAATGGATGAAATGGAGTCACATGACTTCCAGCCACGTTGTGCTCGTTACAGTCAGCTGTTTCTGACAGGTTAAAGTCACTGCAGAGGTTTACAGACGCTGCCTCCAGTTTATCGCTCATGTATTTCAGCTGTGAGGACAATAATGCAGCAACGTGAATCTTAATGCTGGGATGCTTCATGAAAGCGAGGCTGCAGCATCGTGTGTGATCAGAGCATGTGGAGCTTCAGCTGCAGCTTTTAATGTCTCTGTTTCTGAGCTGATCTGCTCATTATCGATCGTTTAACATGCTGTTGGTTTGACGGCTGGAACAAACGGCCGTAATGGTTCTTAACTGTGAGTGAGGAAGCTGTTTTTCCTCCAGAACCTCATCTGCAACCATCAGTCGCTTCATCAGTCAGTCAATTTATTATCAACAATTAATTGATCTGCATCAGCCAGTTAAACATTTTCAAGATAAAATACCAAATATTTGTCGTTCTCAGCTTCTCTAATGTGACGATTTGATGCTTTTCTGGGTCGTATGTGACAGCAAACTGAATATCTTAAAATAAGTTATTTTGAGCATTTTTCACAATTCAAGACGTTTTATTGACAGAAGATTTAATCCATTAAATAATCAGCAGTTATTCAATAATGAACATAATTGTTAGTTACATATCTAATAAGGAAAAGGATGACGTTTGCATTTATATGTAATTTTTGTTGACTCGTGGTTTAGTTTTACCATTTTTGAGGAAGAAAGAATAAAAATAGGTGATCATGTCTGAACTGCTGCCTGATACTTCCTTAATACACTTAATATTTACTTCATATTCATTTTCTCCATATTGAAATGATGGTACTTCTGTGTACTCTGAATACCGTGTACAGCGTGTATTTGATGTCTGCCACATAAAACCATGAGAAAGAAATACTGACGTAGAAATCTTTGGATTCATAAAACGAGTTCACGTCCGAGAACTCTGTCGGATGCAAACTATGAGGAGGGTTTGATCATTTATCTTCTAATATTTTTATTATTCATACGTACATTGCAGCTGCTTTCACTGCAGGCACTGAAGACTGATTGTTCTCCTCGTAGTTTACATCCAGCGGGCCTGATCGCTCTCTTAGTTTATTAATACGTTTGCACAGATTTCAAAAACCAGTATTTTTTTTCTACAGTATGATCCGTTGGGGCTCTGCAGCCATGATGAATATAACAACAGTGAAAATAATGATAGAAAATAGAAGCTTGGGTGGTTGGTTGGAGGCTATAGGTTAGTATTTCCTGCAAATATTACAAATAAGATAAAAATTACAGCAAAAGAAAACAGATGTTTCTTTAATGGGGGTCAGTATGAATGAATCAGGGGAAATCTTTCTTCTAGATTTTGACTTTTGCAGCTCGATGTCCTTCAGTTTGGCAGATCAGACTGTTGCTGGAAGGTTTTTCTAAAGGCCACGACACTTTTTCTCCAGACTTTGTTATTAACCTTTAGCTCCTCGTAGTCTTGCATGTTGTAACGTCTGCATTGATTTAGGTGAAGCTGTCAATCTGCTGAAGGCGGCGACGGAGTCGATCAGCGCTGTTCCAACACCTCGCTCCCTGTATGCTCAATATTTCTGTTGTGATTTTCAAAAAGTGGCCTGAAGGAACTGAAAATCTAACAACTCAGAAAAATGGAACAAAAATGTCCCTTTAAATGCCGGATTGTACCATTGTATCATATTCCCATCAGCCTCGGCTGTTCTGTGTGTTTGTTGATAATCCTTCATTGTTAATTAACTGTTAGCATGCTAACATGCTAAACTAAGATGATGCACATGGTAAACATCAGCGTGTTAGCATACTGATGCTGTGAAGCCTCACAGAGCTGCTAGCATGGCGGTAAACCGTTTCATCATTACTGTTTTATGACATTAATCAATTATTATGATAATTAATCAACAAGCTTTCCTGTAATTTCATCAATTCATCATTTTATCTTACTTTAGCCTGTAATTAAATTATCTGGCAGTAATTGTATCACGAGCTGATCAACAGTATCATACACTTCTGTGTAACGTTCACTGCTGACGTATTTAACTTCGTGGAACGTTTGTGTTCCTTCACTTTAACTGGAAATTCAGGACAAATTCATTTTATTTTGACAAATTTGTCTCAAGTTGCTTTACAAACTGTACAACAAAAGCTCCACAAAAGCACCTCTTTAACAGGAAAAAAAGGCAAACATCCAAAAAGCATCCTGAGGGACGTTCAGGCTCCAACTTGAGACTCAGAAATCAGCTTGAGCCGTTTAAACAGCAGAAAATACTCGTTCCTGTTTCCTGCTCCAGGCTGCAACTGTAGTCTTTATTATGTGCACAGAAATTCAGCAAATGATGTAATTACTTTGATTGAGTATGTTGCACAGTTCCCACGGTAACAAGTTATGTGGGGTAGCAACCCCCACCCCACCCCCCCCCCCACCCTAACAGCCTCCTGTTCTCTTCTCTTCCAGGGCTGAAAAAACAGAAGTATTAAGTGAAGACCTGCTGCAGGTACTGATCAATCAAGTGTGTGCGTGTGTGTGTGTGTACGTGAGTTTGTGTGTGTGTGTTTGTGTGTCAGCGTGCATGTGATTGCGTATGTTTGTTTGTGTGTGTGTGTGCGTCTGTTTGCGTGTGTGTGTGTGCGTGTGTTTGCGTGTGCGGGTGTGTGTTTGCGTGTGCGGGTGTGTGTTTGCGTGTGTGTGTGCGTGCGTCTGTTTGTGTGTGTGTGTGCGTCTGTTTGCGTGTGTGTGTTTGCGTGTGTGCGTGTGTGTGTGCCTGCGTCTGTTTGCCTGTGTTTGTGTGTGTGTGCGTGTGTTTGTGTGTGTGTGTGCGTCTGTTTGTGTGTGTTTGTGTGTGTGCGTGTGTTTGTGTGTGTGTGTGTGTGTGTGCGTGCGTGCGTCGTCTGTTTGCGTGTGTTTGTGTGTGTGTGCGTGTGTTTGCGTGTGTGTGTGCGTCTGTTTGTGTGTGTGTGTGTGTGTGCGTGTGTTTGCCTGTGTTTGTGTGTGCGTGTGTTTGTGTGTGTGTGTGCGTCTGTTTGTGTGTGTGTGTGCGTCTGTGTGTGTGTGTGTGTGTGTGTGTGTGCGTGCGTCGTCTGTTTGCGTGTGTTTGTGTGTGTGTGCGTGTGTTTGCGTGTGTGTGTGTCAGTGAAAAAAATCATTATTCAGTTTGCATAAAATGACTTTTTCAAACGTCTTCAGTCAACATTAACGAGCGCTGAAATTGAGCGTCTTTGTGAGACAAAAGGCCGAACGTCCCCGCTGATTGGCTTCGGGTGCAGCGCTGTAATTGATCTGATTAATGGCGCCCTCGGTGGCAGCGACATCAGTTCCACTGAGTTGCTTTGATAATGAAATGCGAGGCCTTTAAGTGAGACAGGTGATGGTCGGAGCTCAGAGCTGCCGTTCGGTCGCTCTCTGTTCTGGCTGCATGTCTGTAACTGCCAACGAGGACGTCCCGAAACTGACGTGTGCATGAGACATAAGTGGAATGTGCAGCCGGTAACAGAGTATAAGTGTGTATCTTATCTCCTTTTCACTGAGGGTGGTGCCTTCTCTTTCTGTCAGGTGGAGAAACGTCTGGAGCTGGTCAAGCAGGTTTCCCACAGCACACACAAGAAGCTGACCGCCTGTCTGCAGGGCCAGCAGGGCGTGGACGTGGACAAGAAGTCTGTCAGGTCGCCCTCGGTGAGACTCAGGGGACGACCAGCCCCCAGAACAATTTAATGATGATATTACTGAGGGAGAGCGAGAACACCGAGCAAAGCTTTTAATTACAGAAAACGTGATAATAAAAGCAGCTTAGTCACAAAGTATCTCCTCGATCACAATTAGCAGTAAACACATGAACGAGGATACGAGGATGTTTCCTGTGTGTGTGCTGCGTGTGTGTGTCCTGCGTGTGTGTTGATCGCAGCTTTTTGTCCGTGTTGAGCGACATGTCGGGAAAAGCGCGACGGCTGATTCATCGATTGTTTCTGTGTTTGTGTCCGTGCAGAAGAAGCTTCCTCTCACAACACTCGCACAATGTATGGTGGAGGGGGCGGCTGTGCTCGGAGACGAGTCTCTGTTAGGGTGAGTGTCCAGTCTCACACACACACACGCACACACACACACACACACACACACACACACACACACAGGGGGACGATATCATATTATTTTAAACACAAAATACTTGTGCTCAAAAAGAGGATTCATTGTCAGTGAAGAACCTTGGAGCTCTAATCTGCCTCTATACCTGCCAAAGAGCAGTGATTCCTAACACGTCTCTGGGGGTCATCAGGTGGAAACCTCCCTTCAACGGTGTTTCACCTACTTAGTCCCACGACACCTCCAGGAGGCTAGGAGGTGAACTCCGGCGTCCCAGAGTCACCCCCCCTAGTGCCAGTTCACACTGCTCCAACACAATCCAAACAGCACTGCCACGTTCAGCTGACCCAGAGATGCTCCAGGTAGTGGCCAGTACCGATGCTACCATTTAGCTAATGATAATGCTAATGCTAACCGCTTAGAAGAACAGAAAAAGACAATATAGTACCGATGCTACCATTTAGCTAATGCTAATCATAATGATAACCGCTAACAAGAACAGAAGAAGGCAATACAGTACCGATGCTACCATTTAGCTAATGCTAATGCTAAATGCTAAGAGGAACAGAAGAAGACAATAAAGCTAGATTCACCTATACTGTTAATGTTAACTGCTAGATGCCAATGCTAACTGCTAAGATACTATCATACTACCACCGCTTTAGCTATTGTTAGCTGCTACAATGCTACCACAGGCCTAGATGCCACATATAACTGCCAATTGCCGCACTACCATCATCTACCCCTGCCTCTCACCAACTGCACCAATAAAAGCGGGATGTGGGGATGCAGACCCTGGTTCGGGTAGGGGGTAGAAAGTTTAGAGGGTGCTGAAGGTGGAGGCCTAATCCACAGACTAGATTTAACAGCCTCTTCTAACATTTCTTTCAAGAAGCAAACAAAACAGGAAAACAAGCAAAAAAAGAACTAAAAAATTAACACGATCTTTGTCACGAGCTCAGTTCACGTCTGGTGAAAAAAACTTGTGGAATAAACCTGATTATTAAAGCACTATGGAGGAGTTTTCGCCGCTGAGTCCGCCATTTTTGTAGCTTCCTATTGGATGCAAGCTGCTTATGTTCTACTACCTGGTCACTATCTTTAATTTTTATCTTTAATTCCTGAACACACCTGCACACTGTTATTGGCGGGGGGTTTGCATGCAGCCCAGAAACATCCCAACCACAGCAAAGTACGAAGAAAACAAGAATAGGACGGCCTCTCTGCAGATAAATACGCCTCCACACACTTCTAGCGGGTCATAAGTGATGGTTGAGAGGGATTTCTTTTGTATGAGTCTGTACTTCAACCAACATCTTTAAAAACAATGCAAACACATGCACTGCAGTGAATTACACTGTATTACATCACCTCGCTGCATTAATTCATGTATGAGCATCACTGTTGTTTATGACAGGGTTTTAAGTGAAAGTGTATAAACATCAGCGATTCAGATGAAAGACGTTGTGTTTTCCGGGAGATCTGTGTCAGCGAACGCATCAGACATCCACCCTGTGACGCATGCTCTCCGTTTGCTCGCTGATGTTTGCTGTCGCTGTCGTCTGTTGCAGGAAGATGCTGAAGCTCTGCGGCGAGACGCAGGACAGACTCGCTCAGGAGCTCATCTTGTTCGAGCTCACCATCGAGAGGGACATCATCGAGCCTCTGTACGACCTCGCAGAGGTACAGAAACGGCTGCTGAGGCTGATTGTGCACTCAAATATAATAATAATTTGTTCTCCTGTTCACTGGACTCTTTATGCAGCATTTGTACTCCCTCTTTCATTTTTAATATATTTTTAAAATACAACATATCAGACGACTTCCAGGACTTTTTTACATCTCTGTCCTTGATAGCTTCACGAAATGAATAAATCCATGCTGAAGATATTTTCAATTGGTCGCCAGACTGATCAAACAAGAGACAGTAAGAGAGAAATAGCTGATTTCAGCCCGTCAATATGAATGAATGTAGAGTCCCTGAACATCTGACCTGTCAGGCAAACCTACACTGGAGTGTCTCTGTTTAAAGGTACACAACAAAGAACAATACTGTGCATGAGACTCACTCTGATTACTAGAAACTAACCTTCATGAGACCAAAGAACACATGTACAGAGCTGAGGCTTATTCCAGCAGGTGCAAACAGACTGAGTGTGTTTCTCGACCTCTTTCACACCAACAAACCACAGACTGAAGTCCAAACTCTCTGTCCTCTCAGGTGGAAATCCCAAACATCCAGAAACAAAGGAAACATTTAGCGAAACTGGTCCTGGACATGGACTCTGCACGCACACGGTGAGTCTGTTTCTGTGTGTTGTGAGAAAGAGACTTGGCTGCGACCTGAGAAACTCCATCCCCTGTGAGTAGACCGGTCCTGAAGCTTCCCACTGAGCGGCGCTGGGATTTCATTGCACACAGTGAAGTTGTAGTCGAGTATGTTCGGACCTGCCAACACTCCTCACGCCACAGTCTGCTGTCAGAGTAAAACCTTGCTTAACACCACTTTTGGCTGATTTAATTCTTTTTGCTTGAAGAGTAAAGCTGGTGACGGTTTATTTTTGTGTTGTTGACAACAGTACTCTCAGACTTCCTACTGAACATGTAGATCTTTAGAAAGGGTCAATGAACACGTGCTGTTTTATTTAAAAAGGCTCAGTAATTTACTAACACAGCTGCTCACTGTAGCGTTCAGCAAACAATAGTCCAACTGAAGGAAGTAGAGCATTTGTTGGGGACTATTTCCAGCGGCGGATGAATCCACATTTGGTGCTGTAGTGAGTGTTTGAGGCAGCAGGACGGTGTGTGTGTGATTGAGTCAGAGTAAAGCAACAGTGAGGCTCACTGATGTGTTTTAGTAGTTTTTGGACAACAATGAAGATCTATCAGGCTTTAATACACATACTTGTTAGTAGATCCATTCAGTGCAGGTTCGGATGTTTTTAGGGGATTTGTCGACAGTTAAAAAGACTTTAAATTCATCACATCCTCTATGCTGATTGCTATGATAGTGTCACAGGTCTTTAAGGCCTAACGAATTATTTTAAAATGAAAAAGTTTAATTTCAAAATGCTAAAACTGTTTTTACAGTGATTCCTGGAAAGTTTTGTTTGTCAAGTTCAGAAATGCGTTCGACAAGAAGAACAACAGAAACACAAATATGACATATTTTGGTACCTGATCAGCAGTTTGAGAGAGTCGCTGCAGTCAGGACACAAAGCTGAGATGAAAGAATCGAACACGCTCTGCACACTTAGGTTTGATGTATTTAACAATTCAGATAAACTTCACTCGACCTTCATCAGCACAGTTATATAAAGATTATAATGACATCAAATCTGAGTAGGAGCGAAGGGAAATGAAGTTTAGAATTGTAGTTCAGGTCCAAATATATAGATAAAACATATAACACAAACTGAAGATGAATCAATACAGAAAGTAATCAAAACTATGGAAATACACTTTAGAAACAATGAGAGGGAAGAAAATATTAAACTCTAGAGTATAATCTACAACATTACGTTCCTCCTGTGTGTGTATCCAATTAAGTTTTCTTTAATAAAACCTTTTTTCAACAGCTGTTAGAAATCTCACATGTTCAGTGGAGTCTAATTTCAATAACTGTAGAGAAAGGAAGTATTGATCAGGAGAAGTATCAGCTTTCACACCGAGTCTGCAGCACATCATGCTGTTAAACTGAATCTTCACAGTCTGCGGGGTTCAGGTGCCGCAGACCATCCTGGTTCACGCTCAGCCTGGTTCACGCTCAGCCCGGTTCACTCGTTTCCCAGCAGCCTCTGAGCAGAATGAAAGAGTTTAATGCAACAGTGTGTCTCTCAGCGTCGCTCAGGTGTGTCAGCGTGTAAGTTGGCGACATGGATCTAAAGCGATGCTAAAAGAGTGCGTGACGATGCAGCCGAGGCTTCAGACGGTTGGTGCTCAGTATGGGTCAAAGCTTAAAGAATGCTAATCCTGCAGTTCCCATAATGCAACTAGATCATTTGTTTTTATTAGCCCTCCCTGCCTGGACAGTGCCCCCATCTCGTAAACTTGTCTTCCCCAGTGTGCAAAACAAACTTTCTGTCTACGTTCATGCTAACGGCTCTGTGGGAATATACTTCTCACAGGCACAGCAGTCATTTGAGCTAAATGCTAGCATTAGCATGCATCATTCTCACAAAAACAATGCTAATGTGCTGATGATTAGCTGACGTTTACTGTGTTCAACGTCATAGTTTAGCGTGTTAGCATGCTAACATTTCCTAATTAGCACTAAACACAAAGTGTAACTGAGGCTCATGTGAATGTCTGTAAAAATAAATTACAGTTTTCACCAGGTGATGGCGCTATATGAAAAGTGAACTACAGTGGGTTGTACCAGTTCAAATGTAGCCTAGCCTGAACGCAATTTCTAGTTCATGATGGAGTTTACGTGCTGCTAACATTTAAGGTTTGCAAAGCCGGCGACTTGACTAAATCTGGCATTCGAGGTAACGTGACAAGACATGCGGTAATGAGCCAGAAGACAGCTAGCAAACGAACATGGACGTAAACACTGTCGCATTCAAAGACTCAGAAAAAATCTGGTTTGCTTTGCTTTGTTAGAAGTGAAGTGTTAACACTGTGTTTCAGTGAGTAACACCTTTAACGCTCGCAGTTAGAGATTAAAGACTGATTTTGTGGATGTCTGCCTCAAGAGCTCCAAACCTTCTGCATCCTTGACTTTGTGATTTAATGGTCTGACCTGTGTTTTTATGAATTTGCCATCTTTCAGTGTGATTTTGAAACTTTAGACTTTGGAACGAGTGTGAAAACTTGGTTTTCCTTCGTGAATCGTTGGAATCATCATGTCAGAGCAGATTTCTCTCCTGTCCAATCAGAAACAGTTTTCTGATCGCTGAAAAGTGCAATCGCCACACTTTCTTTGTGCCGTTTCGCTGTCGTCTCAGTGCCATTATGAGCAGTGACATGGAGAAATGTGATTTTCCTCACTGCGGTCCAGTCAGTCAGCTCGTGACCCAAATCTCTGACAGTTTTTCCCATCATGCCGCTGAGTGCTGAGCTCCTCTGGCAGCGCCACATATTATCTCCACCCAGAGACCAGAGACACGCAGCTCAGACACAAAGTCTGTCAGACAGTCGGAGAATTGAGAATGTGAAGAGAAAATAGCTGAATGACTGAGGATGTACAGACTTCAGTAATCTATTGTTTGTTAGAGTAGCTGTCAGGTTTAGTTGTTGATGATCATCACTCTCAGAAACAAAAGTCTAAAGCTGCTGAAGAATAAAATGAAATAAAACAATGTCTGCGTTGAGTTTAACACACTGTGTTCATCAGTGATGCCAACTTTCAGGTTGTCTGTATGTCCGAACCAAATACTGAAATCCATCGTAACATCTTCGCAGGTATTATCAGTCCACCAAGTCTTCAGGACTGTCCAGCAACCTGCAGCCGACAGGAGCCAAGGCCGACCACCTCAGGGAAGAGATGGAGGAGGCGGCCAACCGCATGGAGATCTGTCGAGTCAGTCACCGCCTTCGCTCTTCACTTTACACCAACTGTTCGTTTACACGACGCTGTAAACTAGAGAGAAAACCCGTCGCACAGGAGCTGCTGAGCAGCAGACAGACGCAGTTAGAGACGAGCTGGTGAACACCGTGCAGCGTTTAGCAGCTTCAGAGCAGATATTTCCCCCAGGAGCTGGAGGAGACCTAACACAGAGCTAAAAAAAATTAATACTGGACTTAGATTCAGCAGGTGAACAGAAACACGACTCCAAATGAACGCTAATGTAGCTACATATTTATGGCATGTGTATATAAGCAACCGTTTGCTAACAATCAGTAATATGATGTGTTGTGTTTACAGCTTGTTTCTGCTGCCCCCAAGAGGCCAGAAAATCAGAAAAAGCAGGTTCAAATAAAATGTAATATTTAACACAAAATGGCAGCTTTCAGTGGCGGAGATATTGTAAACAAGTAGATTGTCCAGTGTGCTCTGCTGTTTTCACAGCATTATGATTTCATGTTGACGTCACCTGCACTGACTGTTGCTGCGACGCATCAGCAGTGTGTTGCTATAGCGACTTTGGCAAAGGAAGTTGAGCTTTCAGTCCAGTTTTCTGTCAAAAGCTGCACATTTTAATAGAATTTTGTTTGAGCAAATAAAAAACTGTTCACATTTTGATGCAGATAGCGCCACCATTAGGCCATTTCAGATTTTGCCCATAACTTGCTTTGAGTCCCACCGCTACATATTTTCCATCTTTTCTTGCTCTGCCCACACCTGATCAGCTCCTATTTGACTGAATGCACCTGATCCAGATCATCAGGTGTGAGCAGTGCAGGGAGGAGGAGAATATGTAGCGCTGGGTCTCTCCAGGACAGCACAGCTGTGAGGAAATATATTTTCATTCCACGCTGCATTCCTATAAATGTTTGCCAGATTCCTGCAGATATTCTCCATTTCTAATGTATTGTCATACTTCAACACATCATGTAACTGTAAAATTAGACGACGCGTGCACACGTCAGCTCTGCAAAACTGGATTCATTTCACCTGCAGGTTGTTCCACAGAAGGATGACAACTTTAAAGAGCCTTCATTTGGACATTTCATCCTTTTACAAAACCCAAATATGACCAGGATTCGGATATTCTGCAGAAATCCTGATGAATGTCCAATGCACCATGTTGACTTGTTTCACATCCAAATGCAGATAAATATTTTCATATTAAAGATAATGCATTTACAGGATTGTAACTGGTCACGAGTGTAAAGGCTCAGCTGCATTCAGGCCGTGACCACACACTATTCAGACATTTTCCTCTGCGTTTCGGCCTCTCGCTCACAAAGAAGCAGAATTTTCTCCTGATTTGTCCGTCTGAAAAACACCAGTTTAGTGTCAGAATGTTCAGAAGATATGTGACCTGTGAAAAATTTAATTTAATTTGGTGACTGTGGAGCCAAAGATTCAGTCGTTATCTGCACTCACGTTCACTTTTCCCATTGGAATCAATAGACTGAGGACCGGCTGCACGTCTCCTAAAGGGATGGGTCGGTGCCGGCACCCATGTGACACACAGACAGGAAATGACTCTTCGGGGGGCAATAATAAATCAATAATTAGCTACCGTTGTTTGTGTTTTTAGATTACTACCATTAAATGAAAATAAGCTCAGTGCGCCCGCTCACAGCGTTCCTCACTCGGACTTGACGTATGGTTGATGTCGACTTTATCGCCACCTACTGGCCGACATGCTTGTTTGAGAGATTGGAATCGTTTTTGTACGGAGATATTTTGTAAAGCTGAGGTCGTGCGAATTGGATTTTTTCTTTTTACGGATGAGGAAAATATCCATTTTAAAAAATATCCACATACGCTTGAACAAAACTTGAATGTCCCAGTGATCCAATCCAAGAGCTCCCAGCTTCATTAGTGTAATTAATTAAATCTGTGCATCTTTTCCTCAGCAAGCCAAGAACTCTGCTTTTAAAAGGTCTTTTAAACACGTTTGTATATGAGTAGAACTTCCTGTTTGCTCGTGTACTTTGTTCTTTGAACATATGTAACGCATGTTTCTTCCCACCAGGATCAGCTATCAGCAGACATGTACAGTTTTGTGGCCAAAGAAATTGACTATGCAAGCTACTTCCAGACAGTAAGTACAGCATCTCTCCAGACTGTGGCACTAGAGAGGAAACACAAATATCCTGCCTGTCCATCACAGCCTGTCTGGCCTGTCTCTGCTCTGTCCAGCTGATAGAAGTCCAGGCAGAGTATCACAGGAAGTCGTTAGAGCTGCTTCAGAGCGTCCTGCCTCAGATCAAAGCTCATCAGGGTGAGTTTTAGCTCTTTTTTGTCACTTTTCCTTCCTGAATTACGTTAAGCGAGCTGCTCCGAGCAACCGCTGCCACAGCTTCCACATCCACTGAAAATTACTGTTTCCATCCTGTAAACGTCACATAAAGGTAATCACATTACCCTACACTACTTTTTGTTAATCAATCACTAAGAGCTGCTGCTGCCCAACGCTGCTCACTACTGATTGGTTAAGGAGAGAAAAACCCAAACTGTCATCACCCTCTGATTCTGACCTTCTGATTCTGATTGGTCTATAGAAATATGTGACATCACCTTTTTCCAACAGAGCCCCGCCCCCTTCAAACCAGTGGGAGGAGAATCATTTAAAAAAAACAACACAAATACAGAAATCTCTCTTGTCAAAGGAGCGTCATCGCTCTGACTCTGACTGATGATGGAGTGATCATGTGTGATCCATCGCTTAGAGAAGGAAGCTGAAGAAGAAAAGAAGTTTTTGTGGCTTTTAAGGACACCTCGAAAATATATTTCCCATTTGTTTTGGTAACTTTCTGCAGCCTGAGAGAAGATTCTTGGCGTCTGTATTCAGTGGACTGTAACAGCATCCTAAAGCAGAGCTGCCGGTCGATCTGTGCATGTCTGTGTGTGTTTGACAGAGACCTGGGTGGAGAAGCCGTGCTACGGGAAGCCATTAGAGGAGCACTTAGCGCTCAGCGGGAGAGATATTGCCTTTCCCATCGAGGCCTGTGTCACCATGCTGCTGGAATGTGGCATGCAGGAGGAGGTCAGACCGCGCAACAAACACACACATGCATTAAACAAACACACACACACACGCACAGTAAACAAACACACTGGGGAGATGAGGTCACTGTGAAACTGAAGGGAACACTTTCTAATGAGGGCCAGATTACATTTTTCCTCAAAGCAATTTGTTTAAAGCCTGAAACAAATAATCTGTCATTGTTTAATTAATGCACAACAGTACGAAATGTCCTTTTTTTTGTTATCAGGCGGGCGAGCTGTGCATCTAGGATCGCTTAATGGCGTATTGAGGCTACAGTAAATGTTTTCCATCAACAAATCTCTATGAGTTTTAAACAAAAAGACAAGTTTATCATTGTGAATAACTTCATTTGTGCAGTAATTAGACTGTAACTTGGTGTTTGTTTGGAGAATCTTTGGGGAAAGATGTGTTGCAGTTAAAAGTGGCTGATTTCTGCTTTTAAAGGAAACACAAACTTCCTTTTGACACAAGACCTGCTGCTGTTCTTTCATTAGCAGCTGAGTTTAATTGTACGTGTAATGCTATTTATGAGCTAATTATATACATGACAAATGCTACATTTAGTGGTTGCACTCAGATTCTTAAGTAGAAGTATTAATAAACACTGGAATATACAGAAATACACAGTTAAAAATAAAAGTCTTGCATTCACAAATTTAAAAGAATATTATCGGCACAATATACTTAACGTAAAGTGAAAGTCCTCATTTTGCAGACTAATAATAATAATAATAATAATAGATTTTATTTATAACGCACTTTACATTTTAACACAAATCTCAAAGCAGACTGTTGTCATATTATTTACTGTAGCTTCTATATTACAATTATAGAGGACTGGGTTTTTCAGCCCTGCATAGTGTCTGCAGGTTTCCCCGTCAGGCTGCATACAGGCCGTCATCAAGAAGCAAAAGCACATCCATGAATTCTTTGCAGGTCCCACAAAGCCTGAAGATTTCAGACATTCATGACCCCCCTCAGGACGAATGTGGATAACTTTGCTGAACCTCTAAATTCTACTCGATACCTGCAAGGCGTTCCCGTCGACCTCAGCAGCTACTGTGTGTAGCGCTAACTAACAAATGTTAGCATGCTAACATGCTAAACCAATATGTTTGACATGATAAACATAATACCTGCTTAATGTCAGCATGGTAGCATTGTCATTGTGAGCATGTTAGCATTTTGCTAATTGTGTCTAAGCATAGCCTCACAGAGCTGCTAGCGTGGCTGTAGAGTCTCAAAGCTACGTGGCCATTACTGACGTTGCGTGCAGGTTGTTTTTTATTATTTTATTCTGCGTACAGCCCAAACACAGCTCGGCTGTCTCCACGGTTATCAGCTATCCCTCTTAAATGTCGACATGTTCGTCTGTTGACTGTGTGCGAGGGCGCGGAGTGACGTCTAGCTCGTGTCCTCTGGTTTTTTTGTCTCAGGGTTTGTTCAGAGTCGCTCCTTCGGCCTCCAAACTGAAGAAGCTGAAGGCGTCCTTGGACTGTGGGGTGCTGGATGTCCAGGAGTACTCTGCAGACCCACACGCAATCGCAGGTGAGCTACCCCCCCACCACCACCATCTAAGAACAGATTACTTCAAACGTGATCATTTCAGAGCAGAGAGAGCAGCCTTTTCTTCCCGTCCAATCAGCAGCCGTGCAGAGTGAGTTCCGGCTGTAACCGGATCGGTGTCGGGTCTGAAGCTGCCGCCGCTTTCCTTTTAAATCAGAAGCGTGATGGACGACAAAAGAAAGAAAAGCTTTCAAGCTTCTATGATGCTGCTGTTGATCTTTTTTTCTGTTTGAGGACGCTGCAGCTGACTGCTGCATTCTGCTGCTGTCAGGTGAAAACCTCATATCTCCAAAATAACAACTCTTCAGAAGCTATGGGAGTATTTATAGCCTGACAACAGTGCGTTTTCTAATGAGATACATCATGTGGGACGTCGCTGAAGGAGCCCTCGGGTACCTTGAGGTGCCTTCAGTGTAATCGCTGCTCCGCTGTCATTACAACAAGATTCAAAACTGATCAGATTTAACCAGCCGTCACAGCTCTGTGGTATTCTGTCGTCACACTAAAAGACTCTGAAGGTAAAGACTCTGAAGGTAAAGACTCTGAACATGAACAGCAGAATGTGGAACATTTTTATATTTATCTTTATTTTCTGCTGTTTGGAGTTTTCTGAAGGTTTTTTTGGTTTGTGAAGTTTTGGGGAAGTCATGCAACAACCAATTTTTTTGTGCTTATTAATAATTTTCATGACGTATTTTGGAACATACACGGTCCGAGCTGCCTCAGAGTCGCTGTCTGGTATCTCCCTCTGTTATAACATCACCTATTGGAGGCTATAATACTCTCTCATCTAACATCTCGTGGACCTGTCAGAGGCCGCGTTGCCTTAAAAAGATGTCAGGCTAATGATCAACTCTCCTGATGAACAGCTGGCAGTGATCAGGTTGATTTAGGACAAGTTTGTGTACTTGATGAATCTTGCTTGACTTTCATTATCTCCTAGACAGATATTAAGCCCCACCCCTGCATGAATGCATACAGAGACAGATTTTACATCTGTCCTAACTAATGAACTAAGCTCAGTGCACTGGGTCACTTTTCAGCAGAAACCCAACAACGTCCCCCCCCCCCGTCAGGAACAATATGTTCTTTTATTAAACATCAAATCAAAGCCGGTCAGTCAGCTGTGGTCACCGGAGCATGTGAAGAAGGAGACGAGGCCGAATCCCTCTCTAATGATCCCGTACTAAACTGGGCCAGCTGGAACAGAAAATCTCATTTGTGAGCCTGTCCCGCTGGGGGGTGGTGGTCCTGATGGGGGGTGGGAGTGTGCAGGGGTTCATCTTCCATCAGCTTCAATAAAAAGCAGCAGGCTTTTCTTCATAGATGCAGCAGACTAGCAGAGCGTTCCCTGAGTTTGATGTTAGTTTAGCACCTCCCACAGACAGCGTGTCTGTACATACACAGATCCAGACACGCAGACGTGTTGCTATACACAGTCAGAGCGAGTGACAGCAGCCTCCAAGCTGTCTCCCAGTGAGGAATGCCCGGTCTGTGTTGTTTGTCATCCATCCCACGTTTCCCTGAGGGAAATGAACGCAGCAGACCAGAGAGAGGAGGAAGAGGAGTCAGAGAGAAGCTCAGTCAGCCGTCGCCTTCCTCGTCAGCGCTGGAAAAATGACACTTCCTCCCACTCGTTCTGATCAAACGGCGTTTGAAATAGTTTTCTGTTTGTTTTGAAGTGCTTGTAGTATCAGAGCAGGGGGGTCTGTGTGGAGACTGTGTCTCACTGTGCACAGAAAAACTGCTTGTTTTTAATTTCTACGTGCTTTAAAAGGCAACTCGCTGGGCATTTATCCTGTCGCAGCGTCGTTCAGAGCGTCGCAGTGAGTCGCTGACACACCAGGCCATCGTGTGAGTGGTTGGGGTCACATGGTTCGTGGTGTGAATGGATGTTAAGCCACCAGCGAAGGAATCATTTAATTTGATTCAACAAGAATGTGATCTAGTCTCATGAATGTACGTGTGCGTTGGCTGTGTCCACCCTGCCGGCTGTGGGTCAGACAGGAAGCAGATAAACAGCGATGGTGGTTGGACGACCCGGCGCTCAGATGACGTTGTGGTTTACGGTAGCTTAGCCTGAACAGATGCGGTGTGGATATGAGGTTGTGTCAAGCTGCTCTGGGCAACAGAAGGATTTAAAGGGAGGTTAGGTCAGGACTGGATGATGGTGTCGCCTGTCACTGCAGGGCCTAATGATCAAACCAGCATTCAACATTCAGTCTTACTCATGCACCAAACCCTTGGACACTAGATGGATGCACATGAGTCAGTGGGATGCAGCACTGTAGTGATTTGACTTCTTAAGCATCCTGTGAATTAGAAAGCTGGTTTCTTCGTTCTGGGATTAGTGAAACGTTTTCCCAGCTGGATTCTCCGGGAGGACACAGATTTCCTGGACACGTTTCCACATAACCGAGTTTCAAACGCAGAGAAGCTTCTAGAAGTCTAAAAAAGTTGGTTTGATTATTTCTTTTTAGCCACATTTTCAACCTGGGAAACAGTTCAAATGAATAAGTAATGCCTCCAAAACAGAGTCAGGTGCAGGACTCAGGTCCAGACTTCAGTGGTACCTCCACCAGACCTCTGCAGGGGTTTGTTCTCCCTGCAGAGACGTGAAATCACCTTCAGAACAGAAGCCAGAGGCGTTGATCGAACACTACGCGTCCCACTGAATTGATTCTGCATTAAAGTGCTGACCAGGTCACAGCTGGACTCTCCTGTTCATCATCATCATGTCTTCTTTCCTCTCAGAAAACATCTCCTGTTGTGTCTCACAAGCCGTTTATTAATTGACCACCTGCTGGTCATCGTATGGACACAGCAGCATAGCCAGAGGAGACGTCTGCTGTGTGATTGCTGTGTGTGTGAATCATGTTGTGAAATGGTTTGAGTGGTCAGGACGACTTGAAAAGTGCTTTTTCAATACAGTCTGTTTATCATCCAGCCCATTTACTTGTCACTTTACAGAGCGTAGGGGCTGTAATATAGTTTAAACTTGTGTATTTATAGTGTTTAAAGAAGATTTTCAGAGCCATAGTCAGGGCCATTGATGCTTAGAAAGGATCTAGACTAGACCAACATATTCAGCTAAACAACCCCTCAGCTGCTGCACACTCTGTGATACGAGGGGGATGCAGAGGGGGGGTGGCAGCCAAACGAGGGGGATGCATTTTGGTCATTTTGCTAATAAGGGGGATGGCATCCTCCCTCACATTGCTTACTGTGTGTTCATTGTATATGCACAACATCCATTCAGTGCATGCATTTATGTTGTTCATTTCTTCTCTCCAGGTGCTCTGAAGTCGTACCTGCGGGAGCTCCCTGAGCCGTTGATGACATATGAACTCTACAACGACTGGATCCAGGCCTCCAAGTCTGTATCTTCTCAGTCCCGTGCTGTTGTTAGATCGGTGGTGATGGCGTAACTTTATCTTGAACTTTTCAACCTGTATTCACTTTCTGTCGTCTGCAGCATTCAGGATCAAGACAAGAGACTGCAGGCTCTGCTCAGCGCCTGTGAGAAACTACCCCCCGCCAACAACAACAACTTCAAGTGAGTCACTGTTTCCAAGTTTCGCTCCTCGTGGTCCTCGGCTGGATCCTGTTTATTCATATGTGGCTTAATTTTTCCAGGCCACCAGGGAGTCAGACAGTTCAATAATCCCTCAGACTTCAGATAAATGTCTAAATTCATCCCTCACTCAAATCTGTCTAGTTTAGCTCTAATTTGCTGTGAATTCTGAGTGACTTAAGTCTTTTTTTTAATTAAAAATATGGCTGCTTGGTTCAGTTCACTCCAGTGGAAAATGTTTGTCTTCAATACGTACGTGGACATTTTTTACTGGGAAAGACAAAAAACCTCCAACAGCATAAAATCTCAGGTTGTGGTTTCACAGTGTGGCTGAATTCACATTAAATATTGGATGTCATGAAATATGAAAAGAGCAGAGGAAGAGGAAGGAGGTGGTGAGAATACAGCAGCTGCTGTGCACCTGCATGGATATGATTGGATGTTACTCGACACACAGCTGAAGATTGAGCCAATTATGGTGAAGCAGGAATTAAAGCTGATCAGCTGATCAGTGTTTACATTTTACACTTCAGGTCTGAGTGCATGCATACATTCTAGGCTTTAATAACTGAACTGTCATAATTGATTTTTTATGGTTAAAGGTGAAGCCTGAAGCTTTCAGTTCAGCATTTCACATCCTGAACAAACAAAATATAGACCTGACTGTTTTATTGAACTATTTAACTTAACTGAATTCAGCAGCTTTAACAGCTAACTTTAACATGTCAGTCTTTCTTTATCCACTTTCCACCTGAAACATAGAAAATTAAAAGAAACCACATCCTCAAAGTAAAATGTATGTGTGTGTCTGATGAAGAGGAAGAAATGCATGCACATAGTTTAACAGTAGTGGTGGATGAATAGGCCGACATTGCTGCTCCATTACCGGACCTTACGTTGCATGATGGAGGATCAGGGTTCAGCCACTTACTTAGCACTGGAATGGTTTTAGTCTTTTCCTTAGACTGGTTCTATTCTAAATATCACCATTTATTTGAAAAACTGGGATTTTGAAGCTTTGAGCTGAAAGACTTTCTGCTTCAGATAAAAATTGAAAATCAAGGCTCGTGTCAAACCGTCAACAATCAAACCCCCGTCCATAGAACGCGGCCTTGTTCTCCTTCCTCCTGCCTCCTCTTCACCTTTCATCCTCTCAGCTGCTCAGGAAATGTCAGCGGACTGAAGAAAAATCACTCCAAGCCTCCACGAGGCTTCTAATCGACGCCTGCCGGAGAGAAAACACGCTGACCTCCGCGTGAAACGCTGCTGAGACGGAGGCTTTCCGGCCGAGCCGCTGCTCCGTTTGCTGCCGGATTAAGACGAGTGGCGGGCTTTCGCCGGAGGGTTTGTCTCGTGATCAAAAGAGAAAAAGAGGAGATGCACAAGGAAGAGGAGGAGAGAACGGGATGGGGGGGAAATTGAAAGAGCGAGATACTGCGGCTCTTGTCAGTGTCATCATCGAATCGCACAAATAGGGCGTATTTTTAGACAGTCGTCCTCTGAGAAGACCCGTCAGACCTGTCCGGATGATCGCTGCTCGCTGGAATGAGCTGCCTGATGTTCATTCAGCTGTAGTTCAGCTCAGGATGAGTCATTCAGCTCAGCCACAGAGACACAGCGAGCCCGTTTCTGGGTCTCAGAAAACCCCCGAAGACACTGAAAATAGTAATAATAGTTTGCTGTAATAATAAGCTTCAGTGCACTTATTGTCACCACGACGCTGCACACACACACTGTAAGTCTGGACATGTTTAACCCCAAAGACATCAGGGTGGAGTCACGAGTACAGCTCAGTATTGTTCTGTTATTTCCCACATTTCTCACTTTACATGTCTCATTTGACAGAAAAGTAGATCAGCAGGAATGTGGCTTTACATTCGTCCCAGTCGCTCTTTAACGAAGCAGCTTATTAACAGTCTGGTTCGACCTCCTGCTCTGATGCTGTTAGTTTTATGTATTGCAGCTGCAGCAGCAACTTGACTATTTCTAAAGTGAAATAAAACATTTAGCTTCTCATCGAGCTGAAAACATGGCTGCTTTTCTTTGCTTACAACAAGTTGCCTGTTTGGAGATAAATGGTCTCACTATGGGACAACCACACTTCACCACTGCTGCAACTCAACCACAAAAAAAAAACACTTTTAAAACTACAAAATCCACGAGATTCATTAACCTAAAGACAGAGAAACAGTGAATCAAAGCAGACCAAAGACACAAACCTAAAACACAACACAAAGGATGAAAGCAGCCAGACCTGCAGTCCTCACGCTTCAGTCCCAGGTCAGGTGCATCTCGTTCAGCGATCAGATGAAGCACACCTGGGCAGAGCTGGGGAGGAAGCAGAGACAGCACAGGGAACACACAGGTTTACACAGGAGCCTTTCATTTGATATAATGAAGTCCGTTTTATTCAACGTATAAACTGTAGCACAAAATCAGAAATTAGCTTCAAGAGCTTTACAGTCTGTGTAACATGTTCTCACTGTGGTGCTGAACCCTGATAAAAGTAATGTTTTCACTGACTGATCTGTTTCCTGTGTCTGTGCTAACAGGTATTTGATCAAATTCCTCTCCAAACTGACCGAATACCAGGATGTGAACAAGATGACGCCTGGAAACATTGCTATCGTCCTCGGGCCGAACCTGCTGTGGATGCACAACGAGGGGTAAGAAGCAGAGATACACACACACGAGTTTACTGACTTTAAAATGAGTTTTTTTTTAAATTCAAGATTTATTGAAGACTTTTTATTGAAGTTTTGTCAATATAATAAATGTGCAGCACTACATAGGTGTTACAAAGACAGAAAATGAATCGAGGTGTACATCAATCACAGCATGCACAAATAACATATATCAGGAAAAAATTAAATTAAATAACAATAAATCAATCCCTCCCCTGTCACTGCCAGTTCACTAGTCACTGTAACAGATCACTGTAGTACCATGTGTAATCAGAGAGTAAAAAGTGTAAAAAGCTGAGCTGTATTCACGGGCCAAGTCATTACAGGTTCTGGAATGCTTCTAGAAAGGGACCCCATGTCTTCTGGAACTTCTTATTAGATTGTTGATTTTCTCCAATTTAAGGCAGGAGATGATGTCCTCCAACCATTGTTCATGAGTGGGAGGGGAGGTATCCTTCCACCTGAGTAGAATTGCTCATCGAGCCAAAAGGGAGGCGAAGGATAAAGTGCGCTGCTTAGTCGTAGTTAATTTTTTCACCCCTCCCCTCCCATGACCCCAAACAGAGCGGTCAGTGGGTTTGGTTCCAAATTAATGTTTAACACCCAGCAAAGCGTTTGAAAAACTTCCCTCCAATATTTGTTAAGGCTTGAACAGGACCAGTACATATGGATGAGGGATGCTTCCACATTTTTACATTTGACACGGTACGGACTAATATCTGGGTATATGGAGGAAAGTTTTGCTTTTGAGATATGGGCCCTGTGAACCACTTTAAATTGAATTAAGCAACGACGTGTAAAATGAGAATTTAAACAATATAAAAGACACTTTTAGGTGAGACATGCTCGTGTGATCCTGCTGCCAGGGTAAAACCAAAAGTGTACTAATCCCCAACAAATCCACCTTTTACTCTTGTTTGAGTAACATCTGGTAAAAACTACAGTGCCCAGGTGTTTTAGTAACTTAGGAGGAACTAAGTTAGGAACTACTTTTCAAACATGCTTATTGTTTATTCTACTTTAACGAATGACGACCACGTTAGAGTATAAATGTCTATATTTCTACATCTGCTGAAGTCTGAAATGGTATTTTCATGATACCGTTCAGAGCTCAGAGTGCTTTCAGTGCTAACAACCAGATGGCCAACAGGCCCGAGGCTCCAGCACGTCTCCAGGAGACGTTTTATCATACAGTATATTCATGATGATGATGGTGACGAAGGGGTGAAGGACAACTCCCTCATATCTCTGTGTAGATCTTACAAACTCTTTATCCCTCTCTAACTTTTAATGAGTGTTTTAATAACCAACGTTCACCGAATGGTTTTAATTTTCTCCTTTTAATGCTTCTGTAATATCATGAAACTGTGTAAATCACTTTTCCTCGTCTGCCTCCTCTCTGTCCGCTGCAGCAACATCACAGAGATGATGACCACGGTTTCCCTGCAGATCGTCGGCATCATCGAACCCATCATCCAGCACGCCGACTGGTTCTTCCCCGGAGGTGAGGAGGGGTAAAACAAGAAGGGAAGTTTTGTTTCTTCAGCGGAGGCGTGACTTTAAAGAAAAGACTGACGCGTTTCTCGTCCTGTTCTGCCATCAGAGATCGAGTTCAACGTCACAGGGAACTACGGGAGCCCCGTCCACACCAACCACAACGCCAACTACAGCTCCATGCCGTCTCCGGACATGGATCAGATCGACCGGAGGCAGAACGACCAGAGTCGGCGGCCGCTCAGCGTCGCCACGGACAACATGATGCTGGAGTTCTATAAGAAGGACGGGTACGACTCTTCAAACACGTTTAGCTGCAGTTTGGGGACTATGACCAAATTGTGAAGATGTGAGACGTTAGAGAAGAGCAGATGATGGAGGGGTTTTTTGTTACAGTCATATATCAGTCGCATACGGTTGTAAAGGCTGGCTTTTAGGGAGCAGGAACAGAAAGAGTCAATAATAAACGGCACAAAACCACAAACAAGGTTCATCCACAGTCACAGGTACTGTAGGTGGGCGGGTGGAGGACTTCCAGAAAGGTGTGTTGATCTGCAGATTATTCCCTGAGAACAGTGCACTCACAACAAAAGCTGCGTTTCCTCGATCAGTTCCAGCACCAGACTCCTGAGGCGCCAGACGGCGAGAATTAAATGAGGAGGCTGACGCCACTCTCATGTCTGTGTGTTCAGGATGGAGTTTATGCTAAGCTAAGCTAAGCCTCACAACAGTGTTAACATGCTTATGTTTAGGAGGTAAAATACGTCATGTTCACCCATCTTAGTTAAAGGATAACTTTGGTTTTTTACAACCTGGACCTTATTTGTAGCATTAAATACGACCATTTACTCACCCAGACAACTTAGAGACGCCGGATGTTGATAACATGCCACCACGGGCTCAGAGGGGAATAGCACCAGCATATCATAACTAAATGATGGAATATGAACAAGTTTCACCGCAGATTATGCGTTATATAGAGGCTGCGCATGGATGCCCCGAGTACTCGCATTATACGGATATACGCGCCGCTCCTCTGGGGCTAATTTCTTCAAAACGACTCCAAATGCCACCAAAGTTGTCTGGGGGAGTAAATGGTCGTATTTAATGCTACAAATAAGGTCCAGGTTGTAAAAAACGAAAGTTATCCTTTAAGCATGTTAGCATGCTACGCTAAGCATTGGACACATTAAAACCCGACGATGGAGCCAAATGAAGAGTTCAGGGATCAGCAGCAGAGAGATCCAGCAGCAGCAGCGCAGAACTTAAACTGTACACCCACAAAGATCTGTCAGCTTCAGCACATCTGACTGAGCTGCAGACGTGTTCGGTATGATAGTAAAACACCGGCTGAACAGACCAGAACTGTGGGAAGTCACAGGAAACCGGTTTTATAAAATCCACTGACACAGTCGTGTCACTCAGCCTCCGAATCCATCAGCAGTCTCCTCCACCTCTGCCGTGTCCTCACAGCCTCGTTCACCGGGCATCCTGAGTGACAGCTCACCTGACAGGTTAGCTTTACCCGGAGGCACGTAAAGCTTCTGCATGACTGCCTCCTGACAGGGCGGGACACGTGAGGTGAGAGTAGGAGAATTCTCCACTGATTACACGAGTTTCATGTGAGAAGTGACCTCGGCGGAAAGCTCGGTTTCACCGCGAGGTGGATGGAAGGAATGCTGGATTGCTCGTTGTCTGCGGCGCCGGCCTTCTGGCTTTTTATGCAGCCGAGCCAGAGAGGTGAGAAAGTGAGAAAAGAGAGAGCGATGACATTTAGTCTGTGAAATGAGGAGTCTGACAATCCTCAAGCTTTTGGAGGATTAGCTGAAAACCAGTCTCTTTCTCTCTCTTTCTGTCTCTGTGTCTCTTTCTGTGATGCTTTAATACACCCTCGGTCTTATCAGGCCCTGCGGGGAGTCTGAGCTCTGCAGCCCGGGGACCACAAGTAGCCCAGCTAATTAAACCAGGGCCGAGTCTGATCAATAGAGCTCAGCTTTCAGCAGGAACACAGAGAACCCTCCTCAGAACCATCAGGCTCAGCACAAAGAGGCTGCTGCTGCCTTCAAGAGAGGCCATCAAACGATTTCACATTTAGGTCTGGACACGGTTGTAAAGTTGCATTTTTAAATATTAATTAGTGCACACCCCCTCAAACGTTTATTCACGTTGAGGCACTAACGTTTGCTGCTCTGGGGCTTTGTGCCGCGTCATGCAGGGAGGTTACAGGGTGCATACGAGGTAGAAAAAACTGCAGTGAGAAAGAGAAAAATGGCTGGGCAGCATCTGTGGTGCAGCAATGAAATATAACCAGAGGTATCGAGATAGTTAGCAGTAAAAGAACACCAAATGGCCATAAGTATACGGACACATGAACAAAGTATGTGGACGCTGGAAAATTGCATGACACATGACATGGTTTGGTATTTTTGGAAATTTGCTAATACGCTGTCGTATCTGTTCAGCAAACATGAAGCAACCACAGGCAGCCGGTTAGCTTAGCATAGCATAGCATAAAGACTGTAAACTGGAGGTGTATTTCCTGGAGCATTGTCGTCACCATGAGGTTGCCAGGCAACCAGCAGACAGTCCAGGAAGTCATTCCTTCCAGCCGTGAAATAGTCCAGCGCATGACCTCCAATAACAGCAGTTTGTTGTTTCTGTTCTTTCGTGTTGATTAAAGATTTAGAGGTGTTGGTTTCCTTCCTTTCCCTGTTTCCAGTCTTTATGCTAAGCTAAGCTAACTGGCTGTAGCTTCATCTTTACTGGACAGATATGAGAGTGGTGCTGTCGTGATGACTTTTCCCTTCGCTGGAAACCATGAAGAAAAAAGAAGTCCCCAAAGCAAACAGAGCAGGTGTCCACATACATTTGGCCGTGCAGTGTGCCTGTTGTAGCGTGATCCATGAATGCTAACCAACCACACTGCAGTATTTTGGGGGATTTTCTTGTATCCATCAGGGACGGTTTGACCTAATCAGGGTTGAATGGAACAATAATTTCCTCTGTGGGTTTTGTCGTGGCTGGAGCTCTTCGGGGAGAACATTTCACCCCTCAAATCGCCCTCCTCATTACACTCAGCGTGACTCCTCGCGGCCTCCTGCCGGGCCGGCCTCTCCCTTTGTTCCTCCATCTTGGCTCTTGTCTTTTTAAAGTTTATCCTGCCAAAGTTCCTCTTCTGCTTTGATAACGATGCTGTTAACGAGCGCGGGGAGACTCTGTCCTCCGCGATCCTTGCTCCTGTCCTCATTGTGCTTGTCTCTGTTTTAACTATGCAGCATTAGGAAGATACAAAGGTACAGTATGGATCCTCTCGTCCAGCCATCCTCTCATCGGTCTGTTCAGCATCTGTCCGTCTCAGCTGCCTGTTGACAGCATCTGTCTGTCATGTGTTGTGTGTGTGTGTGTGTTTAATGCCTGAAGTGACACACTTGGACTCCTATAGTTCAATGTCTCCAACAGAGTGAGGTGACAAATGGGTGACATGAACAAAGCAGCTCTTTCTTTCTGTGTTTGCATAAGTAGCGTGGCTGCAGTTTCTGGCCTGGATAAACTCGTTCAGCCTCTTGTTGTTTAGTCTTCGCCAACTGCAGAGTTCAGTAAGTTTCTGTATTTCCATCATAGTGTAAAATTAAAAGAATGCATTTGACATTTTGGGAAATACACTTATTTCCTTTCTGCTAATGTTTGTGCTAGCTCAGCTTAGCATAAAGACTGGAAGCGTGGGAACAGCTCGACAAACACAGCAGCATATTAAAGTAGACTGCGAGAACCAATCAGGACTGAGATTTTTTGCCTGTAAAAGCAACTGGAAGTTAAAGGACAAAACCTAAATGGAGCAAACACAAAAAGACCCGGAGACTCCAGGAAGTAACCAGGAAATAACCAGGAAATAGTCGCACCCCATAAAACCATCAGTTTTAGTCCAGATCAAACAAAAAAGGTACGATGTGTTAATCAGTGAGCGCTGGAGCTGCTGGCAGGCAGAGCTAGGCTAGCTGCTTCCCCCTGTTTCCAGTCTTTATGCTAAGCTAACACCTGCTAGCTCTAGCTTCATTTATAATGGACAGACTTGAGAGAGGTCTCAATCTTCTCATCTAACTCTTGACAGGAAAGCGAACGAGGATGTTTCCCAAAATACTGAACTCCTCCTCGAGTTTTTTTCAGTTCATCCGAACTGCTCGGACGTGAAAACACAGAACATTTCACCTCACTCGTCATCCTGCAGGAGAATGTGTCATAGAAAAGGGAATTATGCATTGATGTTAGATATAGATATATATATATAGATGAACTGTTCCCTGTTCTTGCATGCTAAAGATCAACATACACCCATCGAGGCTGTGTGGGTGGAGTACAGTGCCTCTAGAAGCTGATCCAGGGTCAGGCCTTTTCACTCCACTGATGGTACAGATGAGACAGGGAAGCTCACCCCCACGCAGCACCCCTGACGACCTGTGCGGGGTGCGGACACGTGACCCCCTGAACCTCACCCACGCCCTCCCGTGATTTGATTGGCTGTGCATCTCTGTCCCACTGCAGCATGGGTGTCAGGGTGATGGACACTTCTTGGGTGTCGCGCAGGGGCTCGTCTTCTACGCGTAAAAGCTCTTCCACGCCACCGAGCGTGCATCCCCCCGCCCCGCCCACTGACGCTCTCGTCCCCGAGCAGCCTGGGGAATTCTCCGCCTCCCCCTCCCCCACCCCTCCTCCCACTAGCAGCGACCGAGCCAGGTAAGGCTGTCGTGCCCCCGTCCTCCTGTTTCCTCCCAAACGCCTCCCACCTGCTGCCGCCCCTCTCCCCCTCCCACCGCGTGTGCTGCTGCGTCCTGCAACCGACACCAGAACAGTCTGCTCTCCACGTTTTCTTGTCTGTGGCTGTCCCCCCCCCCTCGAAAAGCCCCTCCTCCGGCCTCGTCAGCTGTGTGTGAACCCCCGGTGTCTCGCCTCTGATGAAGCATGTCGGTTCTTCACACCCGCTCATCTTCGGTTTTTACAGCCCGAATTCATTTCCTGTCCGTCTGTCTGTTTCTTCATGCTGGGTTTTACGAAACAACGTGTGGATGAAGTTTGAAGAAGTTCCTCGTGGTTCAGGAGAGACGGTTTATTGTTGCATGTGCATGAATTATGTGTCTGCTTTGTTTCTGCCATTAGTCCGAGCATCATTAACAGCATAACAATCCATTGTCGCAAGGCCCTGCAATGGATGAGGTGACTGACTCTTCTGCTTTAGTTCCATGTTGTGAGGATTTTCATGAGCACCTCTTCTTTATTTGCTCTGTGCTGTTCCCCCTGGAGCCCCCCCCCTGACAGAATCATTAATATTCGTCTGATTTCCTCCCTCATGTTGGACCAAACTTACAGACCAACGCATCCCGCCTCTCTTTACCTCCACATGCTAACGAATTCATCCACTTTAACTTTCAGCCTCTGGTGACCAGCTCAGCTCCCCACGAGACACTCATATGTTTATCATTGCAGCTCGGATGATGCGTCCTCCAATTGGTCGGACTCCTGTTACGCCTACCCCTCCCCTGAGGAGGAGAGGCTGCCTCCCCCTTACCCTTCTTCCTCATCTTCCTCCTCCTCCTCTTGCTCTTCCTACTCGCTCCCTCACCACCATTTCTACACCCGAGCACCTCCGGGTATGCGTCCCGTCGCTCCCAGTCCCGAATCCGTGCCTCCCGGCCCGTCCCCTCCTCCCCGCCGCGCTGGCTACAGCCCGCCCCCGCTCCCCCACTCCCTCTGCCCCTCCCCTCAGCAGCTTGACGTCAACTCCAACCCCAAACCCAGCTCCTTGCACCTGCCTAAACAGGCCTCCCTGTCCGACGCTTCGCATGCGACCCTGCCCGAAACCAACGGCTCCACCCTTTACATCAAACCCCCGCTCGTTCTTACTCGTCACGATCTGTTCCTGGGCTCCCCCAAACCCCCCAACACCCCCCTATCCGCTCCCCCTCCATGGGCAGCCTGTGCCTGTAGCCGGGAGAGAGGAGCCAAGCTGACTAGGTAAATACAGACCCCTGCTTGACTCGTACTCGTACTTCCAACACAGCTCACACACAAATGAAAGGAGGTCCCGCAGGGACAAAGACAGGAGAGAGGGTCGATAAGCTCCCAGCGGCGCCGCCATGTTCTCTGTCTGATTCGTTCCCTTGGCTGTGCATCCGTCAGTCATGGAAATCAATGCTCTTTAGCAATGTCATTATCAGATCCATCTTTAATTTAATAGCCATGAATCCAATCCCTAACTTTCCATGTTGCCAGGATATTCAGGAGCTGGTTGCCAGGCAACAAAGGAAATTCAAAGCTTTCAGTGCATACCATTATAAAAGTGGGCGGTAATGAGTCATACCAGTGGGCCCAGTCAGCCCCGAGTGGTAGACTGCAAGGCCAGACCTTGAAAACGAACCAAAACGACACAGTGAGGTACGCTGAAGCGAAACAGCTTGAACGGCGACGTCAGGCGATGACGTTGTTATGGTCGACATTGGAAGAATGCCCAAAGATGCTCCTGTGCATTGCTCCGCCCGGACTTTAAATCCGAGCAGCTTCAGTCATCCATTCATGCCTCATCTGCTGAGTGAGAGTCAGTCAGAGTATAAAGTGGTTACGGTGTGACCTTCAGGCCCTCTTCCCATTGGCATTCTGGCTGCTCTGCGCTGTAAAATAAGGAAAATCCATTAAGCCATCAGGGTTTCTTTGGGATTTTTGAACTGCTTCTGCTGCACTGCAGTATAGACGACATGTCCGTCTGCCACAGTGGTCACTCAGCTAATCTGACATTGAACTATGGGTGATCTCATATTTCTTTAATATGCCAAGAGATTTACAGCTTTGCCATAACATTAAAGTGAGATGCATGATTATCTTGTAACTCCCGTGTGTTTGTCTTCCTCACTCTCTCCTCAGTACCCTGAAGAACAAGGAGCTGTCTCCAGTGATCGGACAGAAGGGAATCCAGGGAACAGTGACCTCTAGTGGACAGTCGCAGCACTCAGAGCACAGCCCACACACCCTGAGGAGAGGTAACACAGCTGTGTGGTGATCTGGTCTGAACATGTCATGAAATTGTTTTAACTTCGCTGGCTTCTTCTGTCTCTTAAACTAATGAGTTTCTGGCATTTAAAAACCTCACACATGCACAGCGTTTTGGAAATATGCAGCCAATTTCACGTCAGTCTCAAGTTTGAATAAGTCTCAGAGTCACCGTGGAGATCTGTCTGGTCAGTACCAGAACACATGAGTGTTATTAGCATAAATGCTGCAGCAGCACAATGTTCAATCAAAAAAAAGTTGCAGGCAATCAAAGAGCAATTCTTCTTCTTCTTCTATTCTTTTGCACAAATAAAATCAGTTCAGTGAATTAAGTTTCTTATTAAATACTGTCAATAAAGCAGTTATAACTTGGTTTGGTTTGGTTTTATTAATTCATGCTTGCAGTGGAGCCATGGCTCCACTGAAAAAACGCAGAACTTTACAAGAAAAACATTGGAAAAAGAAATTACACAACAATTTCAAAATTAAGAAACATAAATAGATAAGTGAAATATCTCAGTAATATCACAGAACGTGTTTCCCTTCATGGTGCTGCAAACAGTCATCACACTGTCAGACAAAACGCTTTACATCCCACACGAGGGCAAAAAGGAGTTCTGAGACTCACAACATAACATCTTGTCATTTTTAACTCTGCTTGTCAGGTCGTAGATTAAATAACAGGCAGCGTTGATTTTTGCACTGAAGCACTCCAGAATCACAGAAACCTTTAATTAAACCACGCAGGCAGTCATTGGTCTCCCGAACACGGTTTAGAGCCCATCATGCCTGCAGCCTGTGAGAGGACTGACACTCCTCAGACTTTATATTTTTACTGTCCAGCTGTTCCGTCCTGCACATCAGGTGATAAATATCATTGCATTGTAATATTTCCATAACGAGGTCTATTGTTTTGCTCTGCAGCGAAGAAGCTGGCCCCGATCCCACCTAAAGGCCCGTACTGCCAGACGGGAGCCATGTCCGACCAGTCGACAGGTCAGCCGTCTCCCGTCAGCCTGTCGCCCACTCCTCCGAGCACCCCCTCCCCGTACGGCTTCAGCTACCCGCAGGGATACGCCACCATCGGCTCCCCGGGGCAGATGGCCCAGATGGCCACCACCCCGTCCCTCTCCTCTCCGCCCTCGCTGGCCGGGACTCTCACCAAGGCGAGGCCGACCCCCAAGCCGCCCCGGCAGAGGCCCAGCTTACCTCCTCCTCAGCCCCCCACCACGCCCGGCACCAGCCCCCAGCCTCTGGAGCACGCGACAGGTCTCCTGGACGGTTTGTCTCCAGGGGAAAGCATGTCCACAGGTGAGGTGTATCACACAACACGTCACTACACCCGCACACCACCAGGACTGATTTTTAAGTACTAAGACGTATTTCACTTTGAAAACATTCAGTTTTTATCTGAGCCCAGTACTTACTGCTGACTGTGATGAATGAATTGAATTGGACGTAAATAAAATGGCATCAGTCAACAAATTCAACTCATTCTTATGATCCAATCTTACTTTACTCAAAGAAAACATCAGCTGATCGAGGATTTAGGGATAAGAATTAATTTCTACTTTGTAGTACAGTAGATTTCCACCTAGCAGTGAGTGAATATTGACATGTGTGTACTTTACTGCTGGTTGGAAGAGATTATATTTACAGAATAGACGAGTTAATAACTTTGATGCTCGGGCTGCCTCCAGATACACAGACTGAGTACAGAAACCTTTAGTGAAGGATTAGAATATGAATACACACAGAGGACATATTACTGTGTTTCATGGAGGGAGGGAGGGGATAGATATTTGAATTATCTCAGGATGAGACTGGTGATATTCTATATTTTTCATTTTAACAGCAAATTGCATGAAAAGACCAAAACGAACAACGAACTGATTCTATTAACAAGTCGGACATGTTATTCCTCTTTACTATAAACATAAAATGCAATAAAATAAGATATAAAAGTAACAACAGGCAATACAAAAAGAGACATCTGATCAGGATTCATGTTATAAGAATAATGTAAAGTAGAATAAAACAGATTAAACAGGAGTAGAAGTAGTGAAGTTACTACGGAGCCCCTAAAGTGTCATGAAGAAAAAAATCATGCGCACGAGATACTAAACCGTGCGCACGATTTAATGCACTCGTTCATTTATACAGACAGGTAGCAACAACAATAGCCAGCTGGGCTCCGTTCACGACTGAATCTGATTTTAATATTTACCGTATTTTAAGGCACACCTAAAAGCTTTTAATTTTCTCAAAAACCGACAGTGCGCCTTTTATATGGATCAATATTGGTTAATTATGGCTATTGTAGTCAATGAAAAAATATGGATATATGCTAAATAATAGGCAATTAAAATATTAATCAAGCCGGAGCAGTTTTAATTTCTCGTGCGTACGATATAGTTTTTTTTTCTTCATGACACTTTAGGGGCTCCGTACGTTACAGTCCACATGAATAAATGCTTCCAAATTTTATCGGTGAGCCACACACACCGTCCTGCTGCTGTATTATCTGCACTGCAGCACCAAATGTGTATTCATCTGCCGCTGAAAATAGTCCCCAACAAATGCTCTGTGTGCTCCTGTCTGAGTCCTGTTTGGTAAAAGCTTCAGTTCCCAGCTGTTTAATGTAATCACTGAGCCGTTATATCAGTGGTAACTGTAAGTCACAAAGAGAGACGGGCTCACGCTCTGTTGGTTGTGGTCTTTTGGTGGGATTTGTTTGTCGTAGGATAACACCTCACTCATCCTGTGAGCTTGTGTCGTTTCACTCTGCTGACCTACATCAACGTCTCCAGCAGGTTCTGATCATGTCTCGGTCTAACTTTCCCCTCTTGTCCACTGCTCTTATTGTCTCACTTGCAGCGGTATGAGCCGAGAGGTTCAGTGTGAATCTGTGTGTGAGAGGGACTTTCAGGGTAAGCAGGAGTTCCTGTGCTAAAGCCTCACCTCCCCACCCCTCCAAACCCTCTGCCATCCCAGGGCAGGGTGAAGCTGCCAGCGGACGCAGCTTTTGGATCAGGTTTCTGTCTGATTCGCTGCTCTGCCGCAGCCTCACTCTGGAGCCTCCCCTCCCCTCATGGACCTGTTCAGTCCAGCTCTACATCTGGACTCTGCTGCATGGGTGCTGAGCCTGACGCGATGCATGGCTTACAGGGGGCCGCCCAGTCGATGCCGAAACCTTCCAACCTTTTCTGTTCTTAGGATTCCTACCCATAATGCCTTGCTCCAGCTGCCCCCCACCCCGGCTTTGACAGTCACTGCCCCCCTCCCCCCACACTCCCACTCCACCGCCCACCGCTGTTCCCCCGTCAGCACACTTCCTGTCTGTGCAGTTGTTCATCACACTATGGACGTCATCATCCTCACGAGTGACCTGCACCAAACTCCGGTCAATGAGCTGGTTTATACACGAGTATGACGAACTGCATTGATCTGGTGCTTTTGGGTTTTCACGGTGTTCACTGAAGTGGTCATTGATCATGTCTGAGTCAGGTGTGGCAGTACGGATGCACGATACTGACATTTTTGCCAATTTTCAGTAAAATAATTTCTATCCAAGTTTTAAAAACACTGATGATGATACAGATGTTTCTGATGATTCAGATGTTTCTGATGATACAGATGTTTCTCATTTATCTCTGCAGTTTATCAGTTTATTGATACTGTGATGATCTAAAAACAGCTTTATCATTAAAGAGGCACTCTAATCATACATCACCACAGAGAGGTTGAACGATGAGGACGAAGAGCGACTGAATAAAAACATTACTGAGCATCATGGGAATTGTAGGATCTAGAGTTTTTGAAGCTTTGACCTTTATTTCTAAATTTTGAAACCTCATTTGCACAAATTACCTCATATAATTATAGAAATCATGTGAAAACAACTGTTTGTAACACAGTTTTGAATTTTATCTCCATGCCGTCATTGGTCTATCCTACAACAACTGCTTATAAATTAACATTATTAAATACACATGCACTACACGGCCAAAAGTTTGTGGACACCTTGTTAATACTTCATGTTTTGGCCCTTTGGTTCCAATTTAGGGAAACCTTAATGGTGACATTAAGACAATTTCAGGGCAACAATTTTAACATGAGGACCTGAACAATGCAGCTTCATAAAGAAACGGGTCTCCCAGTTTGGTGTGGAAGAACTGACCTCAACCCCTTTCCATCACCTTTGGGTTGAACTGGATCACAACTGTAGGCCAGACCTGATCATCCATCATCAGTGCTGGAGCTCGCTGATGCTCTTACAGGTGAACAGGAGCAAACTCCTGCAGCAGGTTCAACATCTGGTGCAACACCTTCTGAAACCAGGAGAGTGGAGGCTGTTAGAGCAGCTGATTAATTGTGTGATGTGTCCACATACTTTTGGCCATGCCATGTATCAGATTTTATTTATTCACCAATATAATAAGCTGTCTTGTATATCGTGCATCCCGATCATGCATTTTTTAATTTATTCATAGTGTAACTATGGTTTGAACCTACGATGACCCACATGCTGTGTGTAACATCATCCAGCCTCGATGAAACCGCATCCGGAATGATCTGTTTCACTCTGCAACCTGTTTGTACCCACATCGACAGCGTTTTATTTCCCTCTCCTCACATCCTGTCTGTGTTTCTGCTCTGCCAGATTCTCTCTGCAACCTGGACATCCCCATCATAAACGTGGAACTGGACGGTATTTTTGACTTGCCCCACATCTCCCCCTTCAGGAACTCAGTGGCACTGCTCGAGTCGTCCAGCGCCCGAGCGGAGTCGGAGGAAGAATCCGAGAGCACAGTGCTATGACGCCGCTGAGTTCCCCCGCCGGCTGATTCAATGAAACTCAACGCTACTGCTGCATCGTCTGATCTCATCGCTACGCCTCACCTGTCCTCCATCCAGAGGGGTCGACCTGTCAAAGCAAGCTCCTCCAGAAAATAACAAAAACTACAGGAACAACTCCACATGCTCACAATAATCACAGAGGTGTTGTCAGGGGACTTGATCAGACACAGTTTTTTTGGCTGGAAACATATTTTTTGGTTTTGTTTCTTTTTGCCTTATTTGATTCACTTGCAATATTGCCTTTAACTCCACACATGAGACTGGAAACCGGCCGCTGGGAGGAATGAGCGCTCTTTGCTGCTGCTGCTGCTTCTCATGAGTGAGTTTCAGAAGGAGGAAGGACACGGTACTGTACACCCGTCCTGCCGTCACCAAGGCTTTCTTCCTCATTCCCGCGCTGTTTATCTGCCATCTCAAGTTGCTCCTCCGGTCCTCAGGGGCGTCAGCTGAAAATGCCTCGTTCTGGCATGTGGTGGCAACGACCCCTGAATCTCTGTTCCACCTGAGCGTTCACTGTGAGTGTGCCAGTATGTCGTTTTGGAAAGTGTGTGTGTGTGTGTGTTTATATGTGTTTGGTAATTGTACTATATGATGTTGCACTGTTGGTGTCGTGGAGCATAAACAGGAATGCATGTTTTAGACATTTAGGAAAATAACTACCAGGTTTGCAAAGAGGTTAAATGCCCAAATCGCTCTCTGTATTTACATGGCATTCAATCAGGATATCAGTCACTGAATATTTATTGTTTATACTGTACATTTTGAGAATATATGATACAATTAACACTATATATCAGATCAGATCATATTTTGTATCTACAGCAGAGCTATAAAAGAACCGTTTCCTCCAGATAGAATATCGCTGATGTTGTCAGGGAGCTATTAAATATATGAGATGAATAGTTTATGAAAGGTACAGAGGGGAAAGGTTGGAAGGGCTTCGGCAAATGCAAAAAGTCTAGTTAGCATGGAAATGAAACACATGTGATTACACATGATCATTGTGGCAGCAGGTGAAGTTTTATGGGATTTTTCATTTTGTCAATCAACAAGTCATTTCAGTGTGAAGAGCGATAAGCTCAGAGACTACATACAGTGTGCAGGTTTGGTGCTGCTGTGCCTGAAGTGTGCCACCACAACATTCGCTTAAATTCATAATTGAGTCCCGCCCACAGAGCAGCAGCTGTTATGTATTGGCTAGAGTGCAGCCAATCAGAGCTCCTGCTGCTGCTCTGTGGGCGGGACTTTATTTAAATGTGCCCTGTGGAGTTTTGTTGTAAACGAACAAAGTTCTTCTTACATTTGGTGTTTCTCACCCAAACATTTGGTGTAAATTTATTTTGAATTGTGCGTCGTTTACGTCCGCGTCTGCCGGCTCGCCGTCCTCTTCTTCTCTGCCTTTACGGGCTCATTGCTGAACTTCCCCGCGCGCTACTGCCACCAGCTGTGGTTCAGCGGAATGACATGATGTAGTTTTTGTCCCACCTGGCCTCCATCGCTCCTGTCACGTTCACCCTGAGCGGTGCTTGTTTGTAGCTGTCGGCTAAAGGCTCCACCGTGTCCGCCGGCTGGTGGTCTGGTTCTGGGCAGGTGGGTTTGTGAGAGCTGGACATACACTTGTGTTGGCTTGGCTGGACTCGGACTCACACATTACAGCTTGACGCGCTTGTCTTGAGTCCGTCTTTAGTGCTGTACTGCTGGGAGCCAGCTACTTACCATCAGACCGGTATGATTCAGCTGATGACGACATGAAATGGCGCATCTGTTATGTCTCAATAAGAGCAGAGGCTACGTTAAATTAAATGTCCCTGAATGATGAAGGAGCCCATTTGCTTGTTTTGACCTGACTCCAGAGAGACGGTCCATCACAGGCGCGGCTGGTGGACTAATGGAAACGCGACAGCGTCCAAAAGTGCCAACAGAAAAACCCACAACATAGCGCAGCTGTGAGCCTGATAACAAAACACAAGCTGAAGGATGCTAAATGATTAAAAAACATCAGTTATACTGTAGCTGCTTTAGGTTTCATAGTGTATACATCATATGCATATTTCTAATAGTTTGTATTATAATGAAGCAGGTAAAAATAAAAGTTGCTCCGATGGCACACTTCACTCTCCATAAACCAGATTTTGTCCTCCTGCTCTGAGGTGATACAACATGTGATCACATCCTGTCAAAGAACTGAAAACAGTCACAGTCCCAGAAAAAAGGTGCTATTTTTATCAGAAAACAACCAAACTGCAGCCCCAGTGGAAAAATAAGCACACTCCTTTTTCTGACGGCGCACTTTCAGCTTCACCCACCCCCTCATTGCAGTTTCAGGATCTCTGTCTGACGATGCTGATATTTTTGGTCTGTGTTAATGAACCAGAGGCAAGTGCAAAGATATGTGTATATGTGTTTATTTTGATGAGAGTATTTATACAGATATATTTCTGAATACTTTTTACGAGGTGTGAAGAGTTGTGATTGTTTCCACGACACGTGAATCTCATCCGAGGATTAAAAAAAGCATCGAAACACGGGACCAGAATTTCCCTGCTGTCGTATCAAAACCTTCAGAGAAAACTAGGAAATCAATAAAACTGGAGTGAAAAGGTTTGTGTACGACAGCAGCAGTTTGTTATTTGCCTTTGGGGGGGGGGGCTTCCTTTTCGTCCTGAGAACATTCACCACGCAGGCTCAAAGTCACTGTGCTGCTCGGCCGTCCTCCCCCCCTGAAGAGGACCTGTGTAAATACTGGAGAGTCTGTACAAACATGTTCTGTATATACTGCCGGGGGAGCAATTTAAATACATAGAGATATATACAAATGCTATAAATGACGACGGACATTATAACATTATACTGGACAGATGATATTATAATGTTCTGGTTCGAGCACAATATTCACATTCAAACATGGAGTAGACGTCACACAGTGCAGCAGCTCTCAGGGCGCTGTCGTAGGCTCAAGGTTAAATCTAGTTTGTAGATTTTATAAACAGAAACTGCTCATCGTGCTCGTGCTACAGAAGAATTAACCTCTTGACTCCAGGAGGGTTTGAGAAACTGCTGAATCTCTGGCTTTTAGTTTGACTGTTGGACAGAAGGTTTCACTTCGTGACTGAATGCAAAGATCTACACAGTTCATGTCCCCCATGTTAGATATTAGATCTATATTTGAAAACGTTTTCACAAGCAGAAAAACTACAGAATCAAAGAGAAAAAGGTTTTTTACAATTTAGGGCTGCAAGAAACAAATATTTTCATTCTCAGTTGATCTGCTGATTATTTTCTTCATCGTTTGGTCCATAAATATTGAAAAAGCCCAAAGTGATGTTCGTATTGTCTGAGTAATAACTACAGTCTGTAGTTTGTGTGTTTACTCTCCTGTTAGACAAAGAAAAGCAGGACGTCCTCATGATATCGACGCTGAAACAAGATGTGAAAAATATCAAAACAGCTGCTGATTAATTTCTGTTAATCCATCGATCTACTAACTGATCAACTCCAATTCAGATCAATTACTGGGTTCTGAGGTCAAATCAATACAGCATGAGATATGATCACCAGTATTTATAATTCTCATATTTAAAGAGAAACGTAACGCTGACCTCAGAACAGTGAAAACGTGTCTGTGCTGAGCTGAAAGCTCTATCCCGTCTTTGCCTGGTTTCTGTTCCAATGTGCTGCTCTTTGTTTTGTACTGAAGGGTTTCAAACTAAAGCTTGTACATACAGTGTTCAAATACAACTTTATTAACAGTAGCCTGTCGGGCAGAGACAGTGGACGACAGCCTTTCCGAGCATGCCCTGTGAGCACTGAAGGCCTTTTTTACATGGATAGGTGGAATGTACCGGTGATAGACGACGTTCACCTCGTAGGTCGAGCTGAAGGTGGACTGTGTGTGTTGTGGACATAGTTTCAAGTAAAAGAGGGTGAAGGGGGGGGGGGGTGATTCGACATTGTCCTGTGTGAAACTCAGCAGCATGCTTTCTAACCATGCCTATGAAATATGTCTCATCTTTGCTCCTATATAAATGTGCTTGTATTTATTTTTTATAAGTGAATAGACCGACCTTTATAAAAGAAGAATACTTCAGTGGTGCCCTTGACTTCTTTTAGTTGATTGAAACATTCATGATTTACTGTTTGTTCTCGCCTTGTTTCCTCTGTGTTCCGCTGGTAAAGTACGTTCCACCATTTTTATCTAGAACAAATAAGTGAAGCACATCCAGCCTCTGTCTGGAAATCCAAATCTTCAGCTAACACGATCAGAGAGAAGACGGTTTGTGGCCAGAACACTGAACCTTCAGAGGACTCAGAGTTCCTGTGGCCTTACACTGAAATCACGCAGAGAGAAACAGGAAGTGCTGCATACAGGTCTGATTTGTTGCTAGGTTACACTGTGGTGCATGCAGCTAATACATCTTCAGTCATCCTTTTTTTTTTTTTTTGCTCAAGTTCAAGTTCCAAGTAACGGGGGCCAAAACAAAAAGGGAACACGTGACTGATCGAGGAATCTCTGGAGTTCTTTGTGTCAAACTGTGGTGACGCAGCGGAGCTAAAGAGGAAATGCCTTTTCCTGGACGCTCTATCTCCCGGTCACCGAGTGGAACACAGTGTACAGTACGATAAAAATAAAATGAACCTCATCCGAATGTTGAAACTATTAAAAATGTTTTTCTATTACTTGGATTTTCTGTGCTTTTGTTGTAAATGTTGTTTCACTCAAACAAAAAGAAAGTGATTCAGTCCACTGAACGTTGGTATAAAACTGCAGCAGTGACAGGAAGTGAAGGCCGGAGCCGCTCAAAGTTTAAAGTGGCTGATGGTGACATGCAGACATCATCACCTTCACATCAGATCAGATCCAACACAAAGCTGCGCTCCGAGCAGAGAAAAGACTAAAACAGATTTATCACACAGGATAACACACAGGGTCAGACGTCTCTCAGCTCATCCAGTATTTTCACCCAGAACCAAACATGTTCATCTCATGGTGGAGCCTGAAAAAGTCAGAAGATGTTCAGAAATATTAATCCAGAAGTCTTCCTCCATCAACAGTTAAAATATTTCAGTCTGGAGCAAAGTGGTGGACGCCGCTAACGCAGCTAAAGACTCGACAGCCACGTTTCTGTCCAGTAACAAAGGTCCTGTTACTATGAACCACTCGTGTCCCTGTCAGGAGTTTCCATTGCTGCTACTACAGGAAAAGAATCTCCATGAAAGCTGCTGACAGCATTTCTGTGGTTCTCCTCTGAATCTGGAGAGAGATGCTGCCCAGGAATTTATTTTAAATATTATTCTTCGGTGCTGTGAGCAACACAGTTGTGTTGGGATGAAAGCAGAAATATCAGACAGATATCTCAAACTAAGCCTGCTGCATGGCTGAACACCACCTCATATGTGTAATTTGGGCGAACTGACCCTTTAAATGATGTGATGATGTCTTATGTGAACGTCTCACCGTTTAAACTCTGGTGAGGGAGCTGCTTCGAATAACTTGTCCTGTGAAGAGACAAAGCAAACTGTGACTTAGTGACAATCGTCATTAATCTCTTCCAAAGATTCATGCAGAGTAACTCGTCTGAGAATCTTTGTGAGTAAGCGTTTTCATCACAACCCCACATCGAGCGGAAGGTGCCTCTTACCAAAGTCCGTGCTGAGGTTTAGCGGCGAGTCGTACATCTGCAGGTGTTGTTGTGGAGTCAGGAGATCGTCTCGAGCCAAAAGTTTGTCCAGAACCTCCTGAGAGACGATCAGGTCCGGAGTGTCGTCCAGCAGTGAGCCGGGAAGAGCCTGACGGAACATTCAGACGCTCACAGACCTCCTCCAGCAGTGATCATGTGTCATGTGATGGTCTGAAAAGCTGCTGAAGAGAGTTTAAAACCTGCAGAGTGAACACACCTTCTGAGCTGTTTCTAGATGTCCACCCAGTTTCTGCAGTGCTGACAGCACAGTGCAAACCAGAGTCTCTGTGCTCTCCTCCTCTTCCTCCTCTTCCTCCAGTCCCTTTGTCCCAGCGTCCACGGCCCCCTGATCTGCATTCAGCACCTTCAGCCAGCAAGCACGCAAACAGATTATAACTCAAAAGGAAACTGCACAGGTGGTGACAAATTGGAGGAAAATACCTGAATAAATGTGTGGAGAAACTTAATGAGAGCTGTAAATCAAACGCGATGGCCTTCACAGTCACCATGTCCCAACTCAGCTGAAACTACACCCCCCTGAGACACTTTCATTCATCACCCATCTGTTTCAGCCTCGTGTTAATGTGACCTCAAAGACCAGAGGGGAAGATCAAAAGCACACCTTGTAGCTCCACTGTTGGAACAGCCTCCTTCGGGGGTTATGTGCCATGAACACAACCTTGGGAGCTTCCAGCAGGGCGCTGCACAGGATGTAAAAACAGAGGATGTGGTTTGATACACAGTGGAACAGGAACAGGAACAGAACAAACAACATTTACTGTGCGTGCTGGCAGATGTTTTAAAGGATTTATGTGGATCTTTTGGCAGAAACCGACATAACATTCACAATAACATAAAGTGTGTTTTCATTTGTTTATAATCAGCTGAAAATAAGATTTGTCATGTTCTCGTTGCTTTAGAATGAGCTCTTTCAGTTGGGTTGGGTGTTCAGTTGGTTGCAATCTGCAACCTCACCACTAGATGCCACTAACTCCCCCACACTGGTCTGTTGAGATGCTACTGATTAGGAGTCTGAGCTTGCACACATCATCATGGGTTGCTATGATAATTATCAACAATATTATCTACAATATTTCTGCTGAAGGCGTTAAATAACGGCTTTGAATATCTCACTTGGTGGAACAATATAGAATATATTTGATACTATTGGTGAGAAATAGGATTATTTTCCAACCTTAAATTAAAGGGGAAACTGGATGTTAAGAGGTACTGAACCACATTAAGCATTTTCATTATAATACAACTCTGCAGTAACAGTGCAGCATCATTACCGGTCTGGCTGTTGTCTGATGTCTTCCAGGTCTTTCAAAACAGAAAGCAGAACCTCCCTGGATGACTGGAGAAGAGAAACACCCAGAGCTGTAAGTGTGAGATCACAAACCTTCATCTCAGATGGATGCTGAGTATTTAAAACTTACTTCAATGACGTGCAGCAGACAGGAGGGATAAATTACCAGCAGGCCCGTCATATGATCCCATATATACTGTTTCCTTAACTGAAAGTTGAGTTTTTCATAATGAGCTGCACGGAAACAACAGAACAGTGATTTAGTTTGTTTCAGACAGCTGAGAGACTGGACAGCCAGACAGTTATCGTCACTTCCAGACGGTCCTGGGGCTTTTATTGTGACTTTCTATTCTAGCTTTTGTCAAAGAATTCCTTCAGCAGCAGAAACAAAAAGCTGTTAGAAGGTCGCCCTTCAGACTCATTCACATGCAGAGGTGTGAAAGCTATAAAAACACTCAAACAGGGGACACAAAACAGCCGTTCAGAGCTCTGGTGGCTAATAAAGCCTCTAAGTGTGATTTTAAAGTTCAAATTTAACAACAGCTAACTGATGTTTCCCAGAAACCTGCTGCTAATGACAGTACCATCAGCCTCCATTTCCCCTGAAGGAAAACTGGACCAAACTGGTATAAGGTGATTAGTTTATTGATTAGAATGGAAGTGGAATAGCGATGCCTTATCAAGCACTGAGCTATTGTGCTCAAGGTTTTGTAGCTTAAAGGTAATTGCTGGCTGACCTCCCAGTTCTGTCCTGTCAGCAAGATGGCGGGGGAGTCGAGCAATCACTATGAGCCGCTGTAGCACGATCTTCTGCAGAGACAATGAAGAAAAGTCTTAGAAACCATGCAGAGTGACAGCAGAGACCTAAAACACCTGCAGAGTGACATCAGAGACCTAAAACACCTGCAGAGTGACAGCAGAGACCTAAAACACCTGCAGAGTGATGACAGAGACCTAAAACACCTGCAGAGTGACATCAGAGACCTAAAACACCTGCAGAGTGACAGCAGAGACCTAAAACACCTGCAGAGTGATGACAGAGACCTAAAACACCTGCAGAGTGACAGCAGAGACCTAAAACACCTGCAGAGTGATGACAGAGACCTAAAACACCTGCAGAGTGACAACAGAGACCTAAAACACCTGCAGAGTGATGACAGAGACCTAAAACACCTGCAGAGTGACATCAGAGACCTAAAACACCTGCAGAGTGACAACAGAGACCTAAAACACCTGCAGAGTGACAGCAGAGACCTAAAACACCTGCAGAGTGACGGCAGAGACCTAAAACACCTGCAGAGTGACGACAGAGACCTAATACACCTGCAGAGTGACGACAGAGACCTAATACACCTGCAGAGTGACGACAGAGGCCTAAAACACCTGCAGAGTGACAGCAGAGGCCTAAAACACCTGCAGAGTGACGACAGAGGCCTAAAACACCTGCAGAGTGACAACAGAGACCTAAAACACCTGCAGAGTGACAGCAGAGACCTAAAACACCTGCAGAGTGACGACAGAGACCTAAAACACCTGCAGAGTGACGACAGAGGCCTAAAACACCTGCAGAGTGACATCAGAGACCTAAAACACCTGCAGAGTGACAGCAGAGACCTAAAACACCTGCAGAGTGACATCAGAGACCTAAAACACCTGCAGAGTGACGACAGAGGCCTAAAACACCTGCAGAGTGACGACAGACCTAAAACACCTGCAGAGTGACAACAGAGACCTAAAACACCTGCAGAGTGACGACAGAGACCTAAAACACCTGCAGAGTGGCAGCAGAGAGGCCTAAAACACCTGCAGAGTGACAGCAGAGACCTAAAACACCTGCAGAGTGACGACAGAGACCTAAAACACCTGCAGAGTGACGACAGAGGCCTAAAACACCTGCAGAGTGACGACAGAGACCTAAAACACCTGCAGAGTGACAGCAGAGGCCTAAAACACCTGCAGAGTGACGACAGAGAGGCCTAAAACACCTGCAGAGTGACAGCAGAGGCCTAAAACACCTGCAGAGTGACGACAGAGAGGCCTAAAACACCTGCAGAGTGACGACAGAGACCTAAAACACCTGCAGAGTGACGACAGAGACCTAAAACACCTGCAGAGTGACAGCAGAGGCCTAAAACACCTGCAGAGTGACAGCAGAGACCTAAAACACCTGCAGAGTGACGACAGAGACCTAAAACACCTGCAGAGTGACAACAGAGACCTAAAACACCTGCAGAGTGACGACAGAGGCCTAAAACACCTGCAGAGTGACGACAGAGACCTAAAACACCTGCAGAGTGACAGCAGAGGCCTAAAACACCTGCAGAGTGACGACAGAGAGGCCTAAAACACCTGCAGAGTGACAGCAGAGGCCTAAAACACCTGCAGAGTGACGACAGAGAGGCCTAAAACACCTGCAGAGTGACAGCAGAGGCCTAAAACACCTGCAGAGTGACGACAGAGGCCTAAAACACCTGCTGAGTGACAGCAGAGGCCTAAAACACCTGCAGAGTGACGACAGAGAGGCCTAAAACACCTGCAGAGTGACAGCAGAGACCTAAAACACCTGCAGAGTGACAGCAGAGACCTAAAACACCTGCAGAGAGACGACAGAGACCTAAAACACCTGCAGAGTGACAGCAGAGACCTAAAACACCTGCAGAGTGACGACAGAGACCTAAAACACCTGCAGAGTGACGACAGAGAGGCCTAAAACACCTGCAGAGTGACAGCAGAGACCTAAAACACCTGCAGAGTGACAGCAGAGACCTAAAACACCTGCAGAGAGACGACAGAGACCTAAAACACCTGCAGAGTGACAGCAGAGACCTAAAACACCTGCAGAGAGACGACAGAGACCTAAAACACCTGCAGAGTGACATCAGAGACCTAAAACACCTGCAGAGTGACGACAGAGGCCTAAAACACCTGCAGAGTGACGACAGAGACCTAAAACACCTGCAGAGTGACGACAGAGACCTAAAACACCTGCAGAGTGACAGCAGAGACCTAAAACACCTGCAGAGTGACAACAGAGACCTAAAACACCTGCAGAGTGGCAGCAGAGAGGCCTAAAACACCTGCAGAGTGACAGCAGAGACCTAAAACACCTGCAGAGTGACGACAGAGGCCTAAAACACCTGCAGAGTGACGACAGAGGCCTAAAACACCTGCAGAGTGACGACAGAGACCTAAAACACCTGCAGAGTGACAGCAGAGGCCTAAAACACCTGCAGAGTGACGACAGAGAGGCCTAAAACACCTGCAGAGAGACGACAGAGACCTAAAACACCTGCAGAGTGACGACAGAGACCTAAAACACCTGCAGAGTGACAGCAGAGGCCTAAAACACCTGCAGAGTGACGACAGAGAGGCCTAAAACACCTGCAGAGTGACAGCAGAGGCCTAAAACACCTGCAGAGTGACGACAGAGAGGCCTAAAACACCTGCAGAGTGACAGCAGAGGCCTAAAACACCTGCAGAGTGACGACAGAGGCCTAAAACACCTGCTGAGTGACAGCAGAGGCCTAAAACACCTGCAGAGTGACGACAGAGAGGCCTAAAACACCTGCAGAGTGACAGCAGAGACCTAAAACACCTGCAGAGTGACAGCAGAGACCTAAAACACCTGCAGAGAGACGACAGAGACCTAAAACACCTGCAGAGTGACAGCAGAGACCTAAAACACCTGCAGAGAGACGACAGAGACCTAAAACACCTGCAGAGAGACGACAGAGACCTAAAACACCTGCAGAGAGACGACAGAGACCTAAAACACCTGCAGAGTGCTGTGTCACATATTAAACACAAACAGGCACAAAGACCAGATCGCTGTCAGTCATATTCCAGTTCTAATGCTATAGTTCATATAATGAGTTTCACATATTGCAACGTCACCAAAGACATTAGTTGTACACGAGGAAAATATTAGTGCCTGTCAGAAAAAGACTTTCATGCTGTCATGATCGGAATGTAAATCAATAAACATTTAACTTCCTCTTTACATCATGAATTTAATACAGACCACATCTTCTTCCAGATCCTTCCTCTGTGCCATGAGCTGGTGAAATAAACTGGTCCCACTTTCATCCTCTTTCTTTCCCTCCATCTTACTGTCGCTCGTTTTGTCCTTCAGACTTTCTCAAAGTGCAGCTCAGGCACTGACTGAGTGACGCCTCGGCGAGCTGCACGTCCTCTGTGTTTATAAGCTTATATCCTAGAAACCGATTGTTCCCAAGATGCTATAAAACAAAGCCTGCTGCACTCTGGTGCAAATACAGATACACACAGGATGAACACACGAGCCAATCCCAGGCCAGGACAGGCTGGTATTTCAGGTAATGAAATGATAGGAGGAGGATGTATGTACGGGGACGGCAGCGGAAACAGCGTTTAGATGATAAACTTTGTTTGGTCTAAAGCTGCTGTCACAAACTGTTTGCTAGTGAGTTCCCTCTCCTACATTCACTACCTCCATATTCACAGACCAGATCATCACCAGAATGTGAAACTTCTATGAAAACTAATCAAATGACCCATTTTGACTGAGTGAGTGTAAAAACACTGTTGGGCCATAAAAACACACATGACACATTTTACGTTTCCTCCAAACATTCATGTTGGTGTATTTTGGCCAACTCTGACCCGCTTCAGTGGAATATATTCAGTGGTAAGTGAGGTATTTTTGAGGTATTTTTTCATTTTTTTTCCTTTATACTTTTACTTTTGTACTTTTTACTCTGCTACATTTATTTGATAACTTTATTATGATGTATTACTGTGGATTAAAACTTTATTGACACCTCTCCCTGCAGCGTTAATTGAAAAAAATAGCCCTGCATCAATAGCAATCAATATCATACATTAATCTAACATGGGCCATTGTGCGTCACAAGTAACTTTTTGTACTCGAAGTATATTTTGATGGTAATACTTACTTGAATTGAGGACTTTTACTTTCAGCAGTGTTTTTGAATGACAGATATCTGGGTCAGGTACTTCTGCCACCACTGACTGATTGATTGATTTTTAATATCTGGTTATTTAGGGACACTCACGATGTTTCGTGAACATTGATCGATCAACACGCCTTCTTCAGAGTCCATTGATAAATATTACTGGTCAGAGGCAGCTAGCGGTTAGCATTCCACACCTAACGTTAGCTAGTTTAGCTTAGCACACATCACAAACCTCTCTCCTGTTCCCGTTAAACACTTCAAACATCGTCATTGTGTCGCCTCCGTCCTCCTCTGACTCTCTGTGTTCACAAGACTTGGACGAAAAGCTTCTTCTGACTTTCTGTGAATTAGCGTTAGCCATGGCTAAACTGGAGGCTCCGCTGCCCGTTACCATGGCAACAGGCCATGTCAAGACGCGTTCACGTCACCAGAAACGTCGCTGTGTGTTTTTATTAACAAAAAAACTTTATTCACTTCTAATTCTGACTTTGGAAGTTAAAATTCTGACTTTTTACCTGAGGATTTTGACTTTGTGTCTGATAATTTAGAATATTTAAATCATAATTTTGACTTACTATCAAAATGTTGACCCACTATTTTATAATTTTGGCTTCTTACGCCAAACTCTTGACTTACCGTGAGCATTTTAATATTTTGTTTTAAATCATGACTAACTTCTTTGGCTTCCATACAGATGACCTGCGTGACAGAAAATAAACTGTCACTTTGTTCACACATTACACCGTTAACTTGCTCAACAACGTCCTAAGATATTATCTATTTGAAGGTTTTGTGCTTCAGTATACTACCAAACGCTGTTCCCCTGGGTGACCAGCAGGCGGTGCTGCGCTGTATGCGCAGCCTGTGTGCAGCGGTGAAGCTCATACAAACACGAGAACACAGCGGAAATCCACCCTAAAACGGTTTGTTTTCACTCTGGAAATCGGACGACGTTTTACTGCAATTATACACAAACAAAGACTCTTCTCTTCCAGGATGCAATAGTTGAATATTTGACTCTATTTCCAGTTGTACGACTACTCAAAGAGTCACTCTGTGGACGCTTTTCTCACAGATTTTACATTGAAATAATTTTTATGGGCTGTGAAGTAACCTAACTGTGGCCTCACCATGAAACCCGAGTTCCACCTGAGCAGAGGAAACATTCATATTTAGGGTGTGCTGTCCTTTAAAAGCCTGCTGAGCGGAGCAGCGTAGACCTGCAGACGGCAGAGACGGGCGGCCTGTGAGCTCACAGCGGAGCAGGATGGACTGATTACCTGAGCAGCTGGAGGCGATGTTCAGGTACTGAATGCACCACCTTTTTCTCTCTGTTGTCTTTGTTGGAGAAGCGATTGAAAACTGAAGGAGCAGCTGCAGCGTGTCGTCGGGTTTCGGTCGATCGTTGGTCGGTTCGCGTCCTGTTTGCACGCCCAGTTCTGACAGCTGAGCTCAGCATCATCTTCCTCCCGACACTCGCTAATATTCGTGTCATTTCTACAATCTTTTTATGATACAATTCACTACCGATTATCACAATTTAGGAGTTTTCAGTGCATTTATTTAAAACCATCTCTCTGGCTTGTGATTGTTTCTGGCGCTAAATCAGCACATGATCGATGATCAACAGGGTCTTTTCTCCTTTCGATTAAACCTTCTCTCCAAGTGTGGGCTTTAACCTTCTGTCTAAACACTAACATTTTATAGTGAAGTCTTGTGACTTTAGTCTCAGTAACATAATTAGAAGCTTCATTAATTTACACTTGATCATGTTTAACATTAAATCCTGAATCCAGCTTTTAAATCATCAATTATTTATACAACATATATAATAAATGAGTCACATTCATTTTACTGTCTAAACTCAAATATCAGCATCAAGCTCCTGCAGTTTGCATGTTTTTATTTAAATATTATTGTGGTTTTTTATCATTAAGAAGCAGGCCAGGCCCGCTCTGATGCTCCATGTTCCCTGCAGGCTCGGTGCTTCAATATAATCTGACACTGAATTATTCACAGGATCACAGAGGGAAATATTTCAGTGCCACATACGTACAGTAGAAGTGAAGGACTGCAGGAGCCCCCCCCCATCATGGTTATTAAGATTTCTGTTTGCTTCAGCTGTTCAGTTAATTTCCTCCACCCGTTCCAGTGGTGGGATGTAACTAAGTACATTTATTCAAGTGTTGTAGTTAAGTACAAATTCAAGGTACTTGTACTTCACCTGTGTGTTTTCCCTTTTGATGCAACTTTATATTTCTGCTCCCGTATTTTTACTATTCCTGAAGTTGTTCAGTGTTTTCATTGGATGTTAAGGGGACACATGGAGGTCAGCTTTTATTTACTGCGACAGTAAACGCACCACAGGCATCTGCTGACCTTGTGGTCAACTTCAGGCCAACAGACCTGGAAGTGGTGTCAGTCTTCTCATCTCACGCTCAGCAGCAAAGCAAATATTTCCCAAAATGTCAACGTGTTCCTGTAATATCAGCATCAAACATTGTTTTATCACATAAAGAGAAAAGCCAGGTACATATGATTCCTGATGGTTATTAATTAGCTGTCCGCGCTGAGTGAGTCACCTGAACTCACCACACCAAGCAGAAGAGTGTTAAAGAATGGCCTGGCTATTAACTGACTGCATGTCTGTTGGCTGTGTGTTGAGTTTCCAGTTTCCAAACCTTTGTTTGATTCAACTGAGGGCTCAGAATGGAGAGCAAGTGAAGGCAACCCTGCAGGACAAAAGAGCTTTGTGCTGCTTCTCTGTATCTGTAGCCGCTTTAAGTCAGAGCGACTAATAATGAGGAATGAGGAATGAATAACTAATTTCCTGCTTTACAGTTGAAGCTTTGCTCGTGTTTTGTACTCGTTTGGTCCAGTTTTCACTCTGATTATGAGTCGTTGTGATGAATGAGGCTCCGTGCCACAATGTTTCCCTTTAAATCTACATTCAATGTTAGTTCACAAGCGGATCAATTGGAAACAAAATGCTGCAAAAGATGCTTCAAACCAATACTCAGTGTTCTGCTCAGTGTGAACACTGACTTTAAGTAAAGCCGGTGCACAGGGTTTTTAAGTAAAGTGTTATGTAATGGTTATTTTAGGCCAGTCTAAGATGTATTTCAACGTATAGAAGGCCGTTAGTCACATTGAAAATGCTGTTTTGTCTGCAGGAGCTGTGGGGAAGCTCCTCAGGGGTCCTGGGATTCTCTTTTGATGTTTAACTCCCTGCTGTGGTTTAAATCAGAGATTTTTAGGTCTGGTTTCTTGCATGCAGCTGTTTTACCAAAGAGATTTCAGGCAGGGGGAGGCTGGAAGAAGAAAAGTTTGGTCCAGAGAGGGAGAGTTCGTGATCGTCCAGCAGATTCGACGCTCCATTATAATCACGCCTGCTTCCTTATTTCTTCCTCTCCAGATTTGTTTGCCATGGAAACGGACATGATACCAAAATTCTCCTCAAAAGATGAGGAAATCGACTTCTGGAAGGCTCTTTCCCTCAAGTACAAGACCCGGTATGTGACTGGCTCCTCTCCTCTCTGTCTTGGTTCAGTTGTGACATTAACGCTCATTGATAGCACGAGGCTGCCGTTATTCTCCCATTTAAAGATGTAAAGCAACAACAAATGTTTTCTGCTTCAGTTTTGGACAACAGGTAAATGTGAGACCTCCACATTGAGCTGCTGGTACTGTTGGTGTGGATGTGTCCGCTGACATTACAGTCATCCTCTGGGGCTCTTAGAAATAACAAAAATCCAGCTCAGAGGCAAACGAAGCTTTTTCTGCTCTTCCTCTTCACTCTTTGTTATGGGATGAAAGCTAACGTGCCACCAGGCAGATGTGCCAAACACTGTGAAGCAAAGTCCAGCTGAGATCACAGCACGTCGTCCCTCTGCCGCCAGAAATATAACAGGTGTTACTATTAACTGGCAGGAAAATGGGTTTGAGTGTCAGACACGCTGTGACCGAGTTTTTAGTGTCTTTGGAGCATTAATGTCAGCTTTCAAATTCACAGCTGCAGGTAATTTATTTCTAATTATTGAACATATAAATGTGTCCTATTGCAGTGGAAGGATACAGATATCAGCAAACATTTTGCACCATCAGAAAATATCCTTGTATACCACATGGCCAAAAGTATGTGGACAGCCCCGTTCACATATTTTTGTGGTTCTGGGGCTGTTTTTCATGGTTTGGGTCAGTATCCTTAGTTCAAAGGAACAAAGCCAGTTCAACATCTGCGGCAAAGACTAAATCCAGAAGAGCGGACGCTGTCACAGCAGCACATTAATGCCTGTAGGTTTGGAGTGAGATGCTGACCCATCACGTAAGGGTGTCCGCATACTTTTGGCCACATGGTGAATGAAAGCAGTGGATTTGAGGGTGGAGGCAGGTTCCAGCGCTTCCGTTCTGTCAGCTGCATCTGAATCACAGGTGGCGCTGCTGAGTTAGCGTCTCGGTGGCCAGCTCTGACGGTCACAGTTCGGCCTCTTCGTCTCCGTGGGAACGACAGCGAGGAACACTCCACCTCAGGACGGCTTCATCTCCTTTTGATTAAAGCTCAGTGTTGGCATATCCAGTGACACTTTTCAAACAGTTTAATGTGGGACAGTCGGTGAAACCCCCCCTGTCTCCCCCCACAGCCACAGCTCACGTTTCACAGTAAATATAAAAGGCTCTCGTGTCTCTTTTGTCTTCGTGTCTTTGGTTTTATGTAACGGCTGTTTGTGCCGCTGTGGTTACTCCAGTTTAATGATCTGAAGGCTTCTAAAATGATCTTTTCCTGAGATGAAATCTTATCTTCGAACACGCTGCTGCATTAAACTGACTGATATCTCGCCCTGCGCTGGAGAAACGAGCTCAGACTGTCAGAGTCTGTAGACGACGAGCTTCCTTCAGAGTCCAGACTATTTCCACTCTGTGTGTGAGTGTGACACGTTTTCATCTGTTGACCACTGACGATGGTAAAATTAGTTATTAGGCTCCAATGTTGCAGAACTTTAAACAGCAGTCGACAAAAGGATTTCTCCTCAATGTTCTTCTGGAGCTTTCGATCACATTGCATGACCCTCATCCAAGCCCAGTCCTAGAACTGATTCACTGCACGTTTACTTTGACAACATGGGAGAGAAAAATCACCAAATTGTGCGTTAGATGTGCAGAAATAAGCTTTTTCATGCAGTAAGTTTCATTCATTCATTTTTCATGCACTGAATAAAGGGTAGTAACTGCAGAGGAAGAACCGGTCCGCAGATCAGTGGCAGCCAGCCGGTCCAGAGTAGAACCGGTTCAGAGCGAGGCCGAGTCTTCCCACAGCGGGCTGAACACCAGCCTTTAGAAATGGATTTTCCGGCTCGGTGCCACCTTCAGCTCTCTGTTATTCCATTTGCCATTTTTAGACAGCTGGCTCTGTGTGTTCATCCACGACCACGTCAACAGACGCTTACATAACCAGCACTTCACGGCGAGTTCAGTGATCACATGTCCTGCGCTCGTACTGAATGACAGCGGTCAGTCGGTCACTTTAGTCTGGTTGTTGTTGTTTTTCTTCTATTTAGAGTAAAATGTTTAAAATACAGGATGAAGTGATGCAAAATCTGCAGTTACCGTGGTAACGATTAACTAAAGTGATTAGATAAACGTAGTGGAGTAAAAAGTATTTACCTCTGAACTGCAGAAAATACTCAAGTAAAGTGCATCAAAACTGTATTTAAGAGCAGTACTTGAGTAAATATACTTAATCACCAAGTAAGACTTTGACTATTACTCATTCTGTTCAGCAGCACAGCAGAGATGGAAACTGTGAATATCATGTTGGAGGTAGTTTAACAGTATCTGAGTCAGAGCTCCAGCAAGGTAAAATGAAATAAAGTCAGGTGTGCCGGCCTCTTTCTGTCTCCACCTGCTGTCTAACGCCTTCTCGTCTGCGCCCGCAGCTGCCAGGAGGCCCGGGAGGAGCTGCTGGAGTTTCAGGAGGGCAGCCGGGAGCTGGAGGCCGAGCTGGAAGCGCAGCTGGGCCAGGCCGAGCATCGTATGAAAGACCTGCAGACCGAGAACCGCAGACTGAAGACTGAGGTCGAAACCCTCAAGGTAACATCAGCCGTGTCGGGGCCTCGTCGTCACGGAGCGGTGCTGATTAACACGATTACTCATGATTTCTGTACGCGTTCACACCTGCGTCTGATCTGATCTGCTTCAGAAATTCAGCTGTTATGATTCAAGAATATCAGTTTTTATGTGGCTTCTATGAAACACAGCTGTCAGTTCTTTGTAAATGAAGGTAGATTTTTTTAAATTACACATGCATACATGGAGAAACGTGCTTTCAGAGTGAGCAGGAAGTAGCTGATTATGCTAACATCATAACGAACATGGCTTTTTAATTTCAGGCACATTGTGGTATTTTTGTGAAATATAATTTAAAATCTCAGTTGGCTTTGTTGTGAAGTGTCAGGTCAGAAACAGGATGCTAACGCTGACGCTAACCGTCAGCACCACGGACAGCTCCGCGGACTCGTCAGCGCACAGCTAGCCTGCTGATTCGTCCAATCGACGGTCAGATAAAGGATCAATGATTCGGGCAGACCGGACTAAACGAGCCCCCGGTTTGTGTGGTGCAGCCAATTTAAAGTGAGCAAATCTCCACTTAACGAACACAGAACGAGGCCGAGTCTGAACCTGAACTGGTGCAACTGGCTTTTCACACGTTTGGTGTTCGGTCGTGAAGGCATCCTTCAGATTTAGATGACCAGATTAATGACACTCTTGCATCTGTGCATTAAATGCATGAAGCTACTGCCAGCGGGTGGCTAGCTTAGCTTAGCCTAGCCTAGCACAAAGACTGGGAGCAGGGTTAGCTTGTATTTATCTGTAAAATCCAGCACCTCTATCACTGTCAGGTCATGTTGAAGGACCTCTGGGACGTTGAACTCGTCCTGAGATGAGATCAGCATCATAAAGAAAGCACAGCGTGAGTCGTGTGAAGCCTCCACATGAATATTTGATGGCTTTTTGTCGTCGTCCTTGAGTTCAGCCTCTCACACTCGAACAGCTGCTGCTTTATTTATTTATTTTTCCTGTCGGCGTGCAGCTCCGTCTTTCTGGTTTTTTTAAGAGGTCGTGGGAACGTAAGAAAACAGACTCGTGCGTGCTGGAGGTTCATCTCAGACGGTTCTGATGGGATTTATTGGTCTCAGTGAGGAACTTGGTCTGAATCCATCCTTCGTCAGGACGAAGCTGAAGCTCGTCTCCTCTCTGACTTCAGCTCTCGTCAAACGGCTGCTGCTCTGTGCTGAAGCTGACCTGAGTGTCTCTCATACATTATGCATCAGGTTGTGTCTCTCATTCTTATTCTCGCTCCATAATTACCGACCGGCGGGGGGCACGTTTGTGTCCAGCCCGAGGAGGCGAAGCACCAGCGGGGAGGAGACGCGAGGCCGAGAGGAGCCCCGAACTTTCTCCTCTGAGGGTCGAACCTGAAGCTCGATGCTGCTGAGTCCGTCTGCCGGCTGTGCTCAGATTATGAAAAATAATCTAATAATTAGAGATCCTACATATTTAAAGAGCATTTTTTACTTCACCAAAAAAAATAAATGGCATAAAGAACGAATTATACTATATCATATATTTTAAAGATTAGACAAAAACTTTGTTTGTGGGGGAAAACCTAAACTTTCAGTGCTCTGTGGAGCAACATTGTGTTTATTATGTTTACCTTCATGATTAAATGAGGGAGTTTCACCCTCTGATGATGAAGTGTTTGTTAGAGGAAGAGTTTGGTTTCCCAATAAACCTGAAAACACAAAGAACAACACAGCAACATTTGAGAAAAGCTGTTTCAGTTCACACGATATTTAAAGAAATCCAGAAAATGTGATGACATCATACCAAGAACCACAAGAACGAGTTACAAAGTAATGATTTCAGAAAAGACAAGAGTTCAGAAAACACGATGATAGATAGATAGATAGATAGATATACTTTATTTATCCCAAGCTGGGAAATTGCAGTGCAGCAGCAGCATCACACACAGTGAAATAACTGAAAATAAGACTATAAAGAACAAACTATACATAATAAAAATATAAAAATAGCGAGCAATAAAAAGATTATATACATAACAATAATAATAAAATAGCCAAATAGTGAACATTAGTAAAAGTATTGCACAAATAAGAATATCAAAAGCAAATGAATATCAAAATAAGAATATCAAAAGCAAATGGCAGTGAAAATAAAGTGTACCGTGACTGTAAGAACAAACTATATATAATAAAATATCGAAATAACAAGCAGTAAAAAATTATATACATAATAATAAAATATCAAAAACAGTAGTGGTAAGAAGTATTGTATTATTATTATTATCTTCAGCTGTTATTGTACAGTGTCATGGCATGTGGCAGGACAGATTTCCTGTATCTGTCCCTTCGACAGCGGAGCTGTAGCAGCCTGTGGGAGAAGCTGCTCCGCTGTCTGTCCACTGTCTGATGGAGAATGTAGAAAAAGCAAAATGTGTGAAAACATGGTGACGTTTCAGAAAACACAACACTGGGCCGGTCTACTTCCACCTCCAGGCCACCGTACAGCGAACATCACAGCATCAAATGTGACTTAATTCAGTTCGGTTTTATTTACACCAGCAGCAGCAAATCACAAGAGAAGTCGTCTCAGGACGCGTTCCATTTAGAGCAGGTGAAGAACAGACTGCAGTTTATCAGACCGCCGTGTTAATGTGCTGAATGCAGCTCTGCGGCTGGTCGCAGCTCCTGCAGATGTAGGTCAGACGCACAGACAGACCCGGCGGTACTCATCGAGCTGATTGTGTCAGAGCTGCTGGATATATAGGTCACACTGCTGAGCGGTGGAGGGGAGGAAAACGAGGGGAGCACTGAAAAATGGATGATAGCGTGTCGGCGCTGGGCGTCATGTGTTCCAGATTAAACTCATGCGCCGCTCGTCTTCGTCCTCCTCTTCAGGACAAGCTGGAGCAGCAGTACTCTCAGAGCTACAAGCAGATCTCCTCGCTGGAGGACGACCTCGGCCAGACGCGCAGCATCAAGGATCAGCTCCACAAATACGTCCGAGAGCTCGAACAGTCCAACGATGACTTGGAAAGAGCCAAAAGGTCAGTTCACGTTCACCAGAACGAGTCCTCCGGCCCTTCATCTGCTCAGCTCTCGTCTTCATCGTCTCTCCTTCCTGTGTAGCTTTTTTGTGTCACTAGATAAATATTTCTTTATTCATTTGAAGGATGATTCAGAACAGACATTAATGTGACACTTTGAGCTCATTCAAAGGTGTTTGTCCATCAAACTTCATTCTCTCTGTTTAACTTGTTAGAAAATTTGCCAGAGATGCAAATTAAAATCCTTTTCACAATTAACAAATGGCTCAAATTTAATTGATCGCTGGCTTGAATTAGATTAAAATCAATGCTGCGTTTGCACAAGCCTGCGTTATTGATCCCTCATTCATTAATGATTGTACTGGAACAGCCATTAGTAAGTAGACAGGACATGTCTCAGTTTAATTGCTGAAGTGTTGCTTCCTCCTGTCGGACCTCTTCCTCAGAGCGACCATCGTGTCTCTGGAGAACTTCGAGCAGCGTCTGAACCAGGCCATCGAGAGGAACGCCTTCCTGGAGAGCGAGCTGGATGAGAAGGAGTCGCTCCTGGTGTCTGTGCAGAGGCTGAAGGACGAAGCCAGAGGTGCTCATTGATTGGATGTTACTAACGAGCCGCGCTGCCAATCAGCACCGCAGCTCGTTAGCATCTCCACCTCCGCTTTCTTTACATTCAACACGGCGTGCACAGAAACACTGGACACTGTTAGATCGTATAGTCTCTCCTGTCTGCTCAACAGTCTAATATTAATGATTTTCATTAAATAGCACACATGAAGTTCCCTCCATGTTTGCCTGTTTGTTAGTTTATGTTTCCTCCTGTTTCTTTTCATATTTGTTTCCAACTCCCATTTTTCTTTGGCAGTCAAACTCTTCTCCAGTTTGCACGGTGTTCGACAAATATTCTCCCATCCCTCATGTTTCTGAAGGTCACGTCTTAGATGTGTGATGTGTATTTAACCCCTGGCCTGTGAATCCATGGCAGATGGACACAGGATACAAATGGACGACCAGATTTCCCTCGTTCCTTTGATCCATTCATTACGATCCTGACTTTCAAAAGTACTCTGACATGAGTTTTTGCTCCACTCAGATCAGTCTCTTTGGTTATCCACATCATGATAGCTCTAAATTTAGCTCAGTAATATTATATTTAAACTCACCCTCTCTTCTCTTTCGGCTAAAGACGTGTGTTTATTTATTTTTCTGTCTGAACTTTGTTCAAATATCTGCTTTCCTGCAGATTTGTCAGGTTTTCTTTGCTTTGAGCTACAAACTGCTGCTTATATTTCTGATTTTCTGTCGGTTGCAGACTTGCGGCAGGAGCTGGCCGTCAGGGAGAGGCAGTCAGACATGAGCAGGATGTCGGCGCCGAGCTCGCCCACTCAGGACGGCGTGAAGATGGACACGGCCGTTCAGGCCTCTCTGTCGCTGCCGGCCACCCCGCTGAGCAAAGGTCTGGACAACGCCTTCGCCAACCCAGCAGGTATCTGCGGCCCGTCCTCCCTCGTGCGAGGACAGACCGGAAATCCGGGCAGTTCTTTATCAAAACGCTTCGTTCTGCTGGTCGTTTTCATGTGAGGACACTCAGTTATTGTGTCCTGTAAGAAGAAGGAGAAAAATATGCATTTAACCACAAGAAGCTAAATGACTTTATTATTATTATTATTTATTATGTTTGTAAAAATTCCCACATCACGGTCGCTGCTCTGTGCCGTCGATGCACCGATGTGTTCACACATAATAATGATTAAACACTAAATCTGACTGCAGAGGAAGCTGCTGAATGGGGGGGGGGGGGGTAATGAAGGAGCAGCTTCAGGTGCAGATTCAGTCAGATTCTCCCCTCGCTCCGCTCACAGCGCTCTCCAATGGATTCGGCAGCAACTCGCCGTTGACTCCGTCTGCGAGGATTTCAGCCCTCAACATCGTCAGCGATCTACTCCGGAAAGTCGGGGTGAGTCAGACCGCCCGAGTTCTGTTTCCAGGTTTCAGGCCTCCTCCTCCTCTTCATCGCCTCTTTCTTCATCTCCCCTGCAGGCTCTGGAGTCCAAGCTCGCCGCTTGTAGGAACTTCGCCAAGGACCAGAGGGCGAGGAAGGCGTACGCTCTCGACAACGCGAACGCCAACAGCTACTCGCAGTCACTCCACGCGTCGTATTTCGACAAAGCGTGAGTGAAGCCGAAGCCCGCCGGCTCTGTTACGTCTCACTGCTGTCAGATGTGTTTATTGATTACAGGTCATTGGATTTGCTTTGTGGATGTCTGAGGAGGAGATGTGGAGGAGAGTCTGTGTGCGTCCTCTCCCAGCAGGACAGAGATGGTCACGTTCCCTGCGTTGGTTTTTGGTGATCGTATCTCGTGTCCGGACGCTGCTGCTGGTTTTAACACGCCTCTTCTCCCATGTAGAACTTAGAGATAACCAACGACTGGGGGCTACTGTAGACGGGTCCTGGCCACTAACTGTTCATGGGTGGTGGTGGTGGCGAATAGATCTCCTTCCTGTCTGTGTGTTCATTGGATTTGTGCATTGTTGGATTTGCTGCCTCTGTGGGGTTTATTGTTAGCAGACTTCATCCTTTGCGGCGTCACTGCAGCTCGTGTGGACAGCAGCTCCTTGCTGTGAGGTGGGGGCACCTCCAGCCAGCTGCAGAGAGGCCGAAGCTTTCCTGCCACAATGATTTCCTTTGAGAACAAAGTGTTGGGCCTCGATCGGTCCTGAGTGATGACCAAACGTGTTCTGGAAACTCTTCATTTAACACTCCTGCACAAAGCAGTTTGGAATATTTTGATAAATCAGAAACCGGAATTAAAGTGTTTATCTTTCCTAAATCTAAGATGATAAAAGAGGAAAAATTAGGTATGAAAACTACCTGAAAACGCTGGTAGTTTAACGCTCATTTCAGAGCTCTGTGGTGACGCTGCTTCATCTGCTCTGAGCGCTGCTTTAAACCACACGAGGGATTCTGATCATAGTCCAACTCTGACCCACAACAGACCAGTTTAACCAGTCCATCAGGCTAACTCTGCAACTTCCTTCACGCTTTCTACAAGCTCCATCTTTAGCAACACGCACAGCATTTAAACCAGAGCTGCAGCGTCCTCTGCAGAACGAGCTGCTGGTGGTCAGCGATGAGAAGGACTGACAGCGACTGACTTCTGTCGAGGAATGAGCAGTTTGTCTTAGTTAATTTAAGTTAAAGTTAAATTAAGTTAAAGTTGAAGTCCAGTCTGCTGGAAAAGGAGAAAATATGGTTTTTAAAGAATCTGTAAATAGTTAAATAGAAGAAAGAGGAGGGCGGATCGTTTTATTTGAGCCTGATGGTTTTATTAAAACAAAAATATGAATGAAACCTCTGCTGCTCGAACATTAACGGCTGCTGATGAAGCTTCACTCGTGTTTTTTATGCTTCTCTTATATTATTCTTCATTCTTTCTTTAAAAAACACACATAACGAGCAGGTACCTGTTAACTGTACCAGCTGCACACCTGTTCCATGTACCTGATACTAAATGAGCAGTAAATGTCCTGAGAATGACGTGGTACAGTCATGAATCAGCATAAATAAAACTACAACCCTGATTCCAGAACAGTTTAAAACATAAACCAATCAGAATGAGATCACCTGCTGATCCTTTCTGACAGAAACTCACCTGGAAACAGCACAAAGTCAATATATTTACTGTCTGAGCTCATCAGCTTCATTGATTTCTGTAAATATCTGCTGATGTGGAAAGATGTGGAACGCTCCAAAAACACCTGTTTGGATCATTCCACAGGTAAACAGGCTGATTGGTAACAGGTGATAGCATCATGATTGAAAGGCTCAGTGGGTCACAGCGAGGATGGAGCGAGGGTCAACACTTTGTCAGCACGTGATTGGATGAAGAGATTAACACCTGGACTCAGGAAGCTGCTGTCTGTAAACTCAGTTTGATTAATAATGATTGATTCTGGTTTTAGAGTCCAGACTTTGGGAATCATGGTTGTAATGTTGGGACTTTTTTCATTATGATGACGTAAAGTGGAATCCTGCCTCTGTGGAGAAACATGAGCTTCTTTGTGAATTTCTGGGTTTGTGAGTAATCTTCAGCACATCTCGTGTCTCTGCCTACATCATCATCATCACGTCGTCTTCATCTTATCATCGTCCCGTCAGTTTACCTCCGAAAATCCAAACAATCCTGCACATTTCATGATTGTAGTTGTTTGTGTTTGTTACTGTCTGAGAAGCAAAATTCCACTTTCAGTGTCAGAATTAGATTTTAAAGGCCAAAATCATCTCTCTTCTGGGCAGAAATGGGCTCCTGTTCTCAGCAGCTCGTTTGATTTTTGCTCCTTTAAACGAAGCGTCTGTAAATGAGCTTGTGTGGAGGCTCCGGTCCTGGAAAGGGCTCATTCACGTAGACCTTGTCGCTCCTTGGTTCTGGTCTCACCTGAGACCTTCCTGCTCTCACTGAACTCTGTTTTTGTGCAGCAGGACCGTGAACGGAGTGAAAGCCGGTGCCCTGACGGCCATCACCGCCCCTCCTGCCGCCTCGTCTCCAGGCTTGGTGCCCCTCGCTGTGTGACCCCCCCCCCGAACTAATCCAACACGCTTGTCCTGCGATTGGAAAGTCACCTTTGAACAGAGAAGCCCGTGGGAGCGGGACTGCTGGTGTGCTGTTACCTGGGCGTCCTCTGTTGACACCTGTGCTTCGTTCCTGCTGTCGTTCTGGGTCTGTCTGTGTATTTCATGTTACTGTATCTGCTGTTCGCTCACTGACACGTTTAAACATTCCTCCAGGACGTGTTTGCCTCTAAAAAAGGGAAATATTATGCAATTAAAATGTGCTTTCAGCAGAAATTCTGATGAACGTTAACACGAGCGGCTTGTACTCACTGCTCTAACAGCAATAAGTTGAATTGAGGCGGCAGCGAAGAGCAGGTTTACCGGCACTGACGTCTCGTGTCTCCGTCAGTTATCGATGTTTCAAGACGTCCAGAAGCTCGCAGGCTGTTTCCAACCCAGTCTGAGGAGGATTCAAGTGATTCTGGCTTTTAACCGTTACCTCGTGACCCCTGTCGTGACTGCACCTGAGTCTCTGTGTCATTGAACCCCCCTCTGAACTGTGTGACATGATGTGTACAGTATTGGTCATATTGATCGTTATTTATAGACAGACAGTCGTCGTGTTAACCAGCATTCTGTCGTCACCAGTGTTTTATCCTCAGTCTTTTTATTGAATTTTAATTTTCTGTTCTGTACACGAGAAACGAGTGAAGCACTTTGACCTTTTTTTCATTTTCATCATGTGCAATATTGCCTGTTTGTTATCGTTTATTTATTTCAGATTCCTTTTACGGCATGTTTTAATAAAAGATGTAATTATACTCTGTCACATTTGTCATGTTCACTTCTTACAGTGGAGGAAATTAGGGCTGCAGCGATGAGTCAATCAGTCTGCGGCTATTTTAATGATTAATTAATTGATTAACTTCAAACCTTATGTTTCAGCTCCTCAGATGTGAATATTTGCTGTTTTTCAGTTTAATGTCTGTTTTTATTTGAACATCATGTTGGTTGGAAAAAACAATTTTTATTATGATTTACTATTTCTGGACCAAATGATTGATCAGTAAATAATCAGGCTGGAACCCTGTTTTCATATCAGATATCGATTTATCTGTTGATCAGTTTTCAAATAATTCTTTGTTAGTTCCTCAGAAGCCAAGATGACATTAACCAACAGACTGAACCCAAATATAGAAATATTGTACTTCACTACGTTTATCTGACAGCTTTTAACATCGAGATTTTACATGTAAAATACAAGAGGATGTTATAATATATGACGCAGTACTTGCTCATAATGTGAATGAGTGAACTGAATACTTTTACATCTGATACTAAAAGTACATGTTGCTAATAAGCAGGACTTCTACTTGTAATGGAGTATTTTTAAAGGGTTGTATTTGTAAAACAGCTTCACTAAAGGATCTTTGTTCCTCTTCAGACGCTGCTGCTGTTTCTGATCTCCTGGTGGATTTTTTCCTTCTGTTCCTTCCCGTCAATCACTCAGAAGTCTGTTGAAAACTTCCCTCAGTTGTAAACATCGATCATGTAACTGATGACAGTGAGAGCAGACTCAAAAATCGTTTGAAAATGGTCAGAAAAATATAAAATGTTCATGATTTAAAGTTCACAAGCAAAAACTGGCCCTTTAAGCTGCGGAAAACTCTGCCCTCTGCTGGACAAACATGTAACTTCAAGAAAAAAACTCAATTTTCTCACTTTAAGCATTTCGGTCATTTAATAATTAATAATCATGTCTCAAAACAGACACAAAATAGTAGATTGCATTTCATCTTCATGTGTGAATTATCAAAATCCACCAATGACACGTTTATCAAAACACAGTTTGGCTTCTTGTCTCCAGTACGGATCATCTTCACGTGTGTTTACTGGAAACTGAGGATCATTTCAATGCATCCATCAGTGAAACCAGGCACAAGGCAGATCATTCAGAAGTGAGTTTAAAACCTGTTTACACAGGTGAATCAGGCTGCCTACAGCAGGACACACATAGAGCGTCCACATCTGTAGACCTGCTCAACTTTAGCTTCTCAGTGACAGTTCAGGCTGTGGCTCAGCTGCTCCCTCCTCTCTTCTTCACGGCCACCTCCTCCATCTGCCTCTGCCTCCTCTCCAAGATCTCCATCAACTTGGCGTCGTTGCGTGCTCGCTCCTGAGCCCTGAGCTCCTCCAAATCCTCAAAGAACCAGTGCCTGAGAAGAAGAGGAGGCACTCAGTTACACAGCACTGATTGGTGTAAGACACAGTTCTGCCCTTTTCATTTTGTATTCAAAATAAGATCTGTTTTAAATTACAGTATTTAATATCTACCCCTGTGATATATACATTGCCAACATTGACCATACGTGTATCTGCTGGAAGTGAAACAAATTTGTCCATCAACAAAGTAAATCTGAACTATTTTTCTTTAATTGTTACTACAGATTATTTGGTACTGTTAAACATTCAGCATAGTTCTACACAGCTGTCTTAATATGACATATCTTATATAATTAAGACAGACATTTGTGTGCACAGCAAAGCACCTTGTATGTAGCTGCTGATTGATGTCTGTCTGTTATTGATTAATAAGAGAATAACTGCATGAATAAACGGTAGATGGCACACACCCGCTGTCAGCCTCACAGCTGTGAAATCAAAGTGTGGGTTCATGTCAATGGTAATTAACACTTCCACATAATTAAGGCAACCAAAAAATACACAACATGCAATAATCGTACCTGTTGAAGAAAGCTGTGGCCAGTCCGACAATGATTGTCCCAAACAAAATTGGTTTCGTGAGACGTTTTCTAGCGGACAGTTGGGACTGCTTCATTTTAGCGGAGGTGAGCAGTGAGGTGACTTCTAGAAGAAATATAAACAGAAAATAAGATACTGCTACACTAGCTTCTCCATTGACCTTTCATAAGGCCATTAGCTAACCGCTCATAACACACCTCCTGCTTGTCGTGCAGTTACTCACGTAACACGACTTCCGTTTCCCAAGTTTATGAACCAGAATTATTCCAAAAACACGGAAGAACTTTTAATACCAACACCAACATATCTATATTGGTTTATAGTGTATAGAGGTGGTTTGACAGAGTTTTAGTCACCATAACAAGTATTTTTTTTAAAAGGCTAAGAATTAAGCGGAACCTTACTTGTATCGCTCCGTTGTTCGAACGCATTTCAGAGACGGACCACACCCGGGAATGGCGGAAAAATAACAGTACGGTCCAGTTTATTAGTTTTGGTTTATTTAATCTGTTACCTTCAGTTTGTTTAGTCATGTGGTTGTTTTTTGTAGTTTGAATGAACTCCGTTGCTAATGCTAAGCTAACGCTAAAGATGTGGCGGAAAGGCTCGTCTGAGGGCTCAGACCGGTTTGAATACCTACAAACTCTGGTCACCGAGTTTCAGGACACCGACAGTGAAGGTGGGTGAAGTTGTTTTATTTGTCAGTGTTTTGTGATTTGTGTAAGTTAAGCACCCTGAGTACAGTGTGGGAGAACCACAGCGGTATCGGGGATCTCTGGAAAACCAGGATCCGCAGTGTATGTAAACACAGCACGTGTTACTGTGTCACAGATGTTTATTTCAGTTGTGTTTTCCTTCATAAAGCGGCAGCTTTGATCATGAAAAACTGTAAAGAGCTTGTTCGACATTATACAGTGTGTCACGCCTGAAATAATACAGACAATATGTGACATTTAATGTTTCCAATGATTTTGACTTCGTCTAGTGTTGGTGATCAATATTCACATTTCCTGTCTGCTGGGCCTTTTCAATGATCGTCCCCGTCTCACATCATCAACAGACTCAGCAGAAAGCACGAACCGTCCCACATTTTACTGTTCAAAAAATACTTGTCAGTGCTCTCTGCCGGACAAAGTACGTGAAGTGGTCCTGTTCCGAAATGACCTCAAACACATCTTCTAAACTTCTGTACTACATCTGTTTGTAACTTATCAGCTGACATATGTGCTGATAGCAGTGTGTTTATCATGAGCTGATTCAGGGCTCTAATTTGAGTAGATTTGTTCCAGTACTTATTATTTTAAGACGCTGACAAAACTCATTTCTCTACATCAGAGGCAAAGGAGCAGGTGCTGGCTAACCTGGCCAACTTTGCGTACGACCCGAAGAACATGGAGCATCTGAGGGAGCTGCAGGTGGCCGACCTCTTCTTGGACATGCTCACAGAGGAGAATGAGAACGTTGTGGAGTTTGGGATGGGTGAGTGTCACACCAACAAAAAATATAAATCATCATCATCTCTCTCCCATTGATTTTACATTGTGCAAATGCTGTCTCCTATCCTACAAACATTGTTTGTCACATCTCTTGTGTCATGTTCTTAGGGGGGCTGTGTAACATGAGTATGGACCCTGAATGCAGAGACATTATCCTGCAGAGCAGCGGAATCAGCTTGGTCACAAATTGTCTGTCGAGCCGGAGGGAAGAGACCGTCCTGTCAGCCATCACTACACTAATGAACCTCACAAAGCCCTCGTCACGCTCTGAGATCACCGATCCGGCCATCCTTCAGTGCATGCTGCGCTTCTCCCTGTCAGACAGCCCCCGCCTGCGCAACCTGGCCGCCGTGTTCCTGCAGGACTGCTGCACTGAGGAGCAGGTGGCCCGAGCAGAGCAGCAGATGCAGGGACAGCAGACAGCAGTCGGCATCCCGCTGCCAAAGGACTAAATCACAGCTGAGGTATTCATGTGTGTAGGTGGATAAATTTGCTCTCTGTGAGAGCATGAGAAACATATATGGTCAAAAATATATGGACACTCAAACATTACACTCATATGTGATCATTGAACTTCCTGTTCTGACACCGTGTGCACAAATCTACTTTTTTGTCAGCCTCCGCTCTTCGGGTTTCAGTCTTTTCACCAGATGTTGAACCTGCTGCAGGGCTTTTCTCCCTTCAGTCACCGGAGCATTAGTGAGGACCATCACCAGTGTTGGGTGATGAGCTCTGGCTCTCTGTCGGTGATCCAGCTCAGGTGTTGAGGTCAGAGCTCTGCGCAGTTCAATCAAGTTCTTCCACACCAAACTGGGAAAAGCATTTCTTTAAGAGCTGCTTTATGGAGGGGGGCATCGTCATGTTGAAACAGGAAAGGAGATGTTGCAGCTGATCAGAAGTGCTATTCTTATCGCAGCTCTGAGGTTTTCCTTAATTGTCCACATATTTTTGGCCATATAGTGTGTTTTTAAGGCTTAAGAACTTGTAATCTTAATGTTGCAGTAAGCAGACGTGCTTCAGTGATGCCTGCAGCCTGAGTTATGACGAGCTTTGTCTTCTGGTGCATCTTCATTCCCTCACGTGTAGATTTAACCTGTAGATTCTGGCCGGCTGCAGTTTCCATCGAAGTGCACGTGATGTGCTTGGATTTAAGTGTTGTGCTCCTTCTTACCACATGAGGGAGACGGGATAGTCTTTATTAAGCTGAAGGGCTGTTCTGCTCTCCACAGTATTGAGTGCTTGAGAGATTAATACAGTTGACTACTGATGGCACAAAAACAGCATGTGAGCAGTTGAAGTTTGTTGACTTCCAAAAAAGAATTGGCAGAATCTCACTTGTAAAATCAGGCTCGCGGACTGTAATATCAATATCACCACCTATTTCCCCCAAAACTGTCCATTTCTTAGGCTTTGAAGTGATTTCCTAAAACCTGGTTTGCATGCCGGAGCCTGTTAAAGCCAACTGATTGACTCTTGCACTTGGCACCCTCTATAAGAATACCATGTCCTGAAACTTTAAATCCAAAATATGTAAAATAAAAAATGCTAAATAAACCTTGAGGTTCACCGTTGAGAGCCAGGAGAGCCCGTTTGTTTTCTTCTGGGCTCTTAAGAGCTATTTCTGGGCCGAGTCCTTCAGGTCTAGACAGAAGACGACATCTGATCCCGCAGCCCAGCTTCAGTTGGACTGCACACGTAGCCCGGTCAGACTCGGGAGGAAATTCTTTACAGCTTTCGACCGTGTGTCTGTGATACTCGCTGAACGCCACAAAGTTCTCATTTTCAATTAGTGTGTGTGTGTAAGTGTGTATTTGTTTCTGAATGACATTCCAAGGGCTCACAAGGCGTGCACCCGCCACCGAGATCAATAAAAATACCTTCATTCTTCCCGTAAAAAGAGAAACACCCATGCCTGGTTTTAATAATGTGGTACAAAGTTTATTTCAAGTTGATGTAAAATATATTTTTATAGCAGGATAAAACAGGAACTGTGGAGAACGGAGTGGTTCCACTCCAGGTTCTGCACTGTTCTTCAGTGCTGTTTGAGTGCAGTGAGACGGACGGAGAGAGATCCGTCTGTCGCTTTTGGTTTCACATTTCTGTTACACCTACATTACAGAGTAGGATGTTTTTGCTAACACTTTATTTCAAGGTACACATTCACCATTAGCTAGTTGCCTGTAAGCATGCATATATGTTTGTATTTTATATTTCTCTCTTCTATTGCTATTTTTTCCTACTGCTGCTGCCTGTGAGACCCACATTTATTAGTAATTGATGCATTAGCTGGGAGCTATTTTCAGCTGTGGATTCATGCATATTTGGTGCTCAGTGAGTATTTGTGGCAGCAGGACATTGGTGTGTTCATGCTATTGAAGCAACAGTGTTTTGTACTTTAGTATACACAGGTAATACTTCTAACATCAATTAATTGTTGGTTTTGGTCATTTCATGGGATTTGTTGACAGTAAGAAAAATGCGTAATTTGACTACACTCATCCCTTTAACAGCTGGTTACAGAGGATACAGACGACCATGTGGCTCAGCGTGTAGCTTCATACCCAGCCATCACACATCTACCGTCTGCTGTTACTTCTGGAGACGTGTTGAGATGTTCTGATGGAGGGGTGTTCATCCCAATTGGTGTTTGTGGTTCACGGCAACTGAATGCTCTTTACACGCGAGGTGGCCCCGTCATTTTCCCTCATCCATCCCCAGCAGCTTCTCAGCCTCCAGGCGGAGTTTATTCTTCTGGATCTGAGAAGAGAAAGAAAATGTGAATCGTGTTTCTCCGGGTTGGAAGTTCAGTTTAAATGTTAGCGATCAAAACTGAACATCTGAGCGATATGACGATAAACACGTGAGACGGAGACCGCAGACGAATGAGCAGGGCTGCTTTACATCAATGTGATGAACTACGTTGATTTATCAGGGCTTGAGCTCACTGCATTAGCAGGAAACAGTAACTCACATCTGCTTATTTTATGTGCAACTGAATTTACAGAAAATCACGTAAAGATACAACAAATTAAAGTTTAGGGTTGCAGCTCGTGGCCTGGCTTTGTCCAAAGCTAACAACATCTGCCTTCTTCTACATGAACACATTCTATATCGTCTGTTTAATTCCTACAAAAACACACATAATCCCTTTTAAAACAGTGAATAGTTTTTACATTTTGCTTTTCACAGAGATAAAGTGAAATAAAAGGTGTTGATTAATGAACTTCAGAGGAGCTGGCAGGTGGATCCTGTTAGATCTCGACAGAGCCAGGCTCACTGTTTACTCCTGTTTCCTGTCTTTGTGCTAAGCTAAGATAATCAGATGCTAGCTGTAGCTTATTTACTTCAGTCCTGAAAGTAGTGTCAATATTCTCTCTGCAAGAAAGCTCTTTATTTCTGAACCTGTTGAACTGTTCCTTTACAGTAACTGTACATGCATCATTTTGCACCCTCAGAAATAAAAGAACTGGGAATCCCTGGAGCCAAAAATGCTGCCTTCAAGGGCAGCCGACAACAGTACAATGTCATTTGTCTGGAAACAGATGAACGCGGGGACAAACTAGTCCACAGGCTTTCAAATGTGACCACAGTGTTGATGTTTTGGACCCAGAAGTCCCGGGAACTGTTAATACTGAGTGGATTATCCTGCGAAATGAAGTGAAGGAGTTTTAGATTGAAGGGCTGGTTTTATCTGATACGCTGCTTTGGGACTAGGTCCGCCGCCCTTCTGGGTTCATCTAACAGGACCTGGTGTGCGTGCAGACAAGCTAATAGTTCCCTTTCCCTCCTGTCTGGGGGCATTCAGGGCAGGCCCGCTCAAACACGACGTCGTGTCTATACAGTCATTTCAAACAGCATCCCAAGAGAGAAACGCCAGAACCCGAGGGGACTAATTTATCACCGACTGTTACAGCAGCTGCTAATTATAGATCTGTTTCTGTAGTCTGGACACACGTCCACTTACAACCGTGATTCCAGAAAAGTTGGGACTCTGTCTGAAACGTAATCTGAGTTTACTGACAGCAGTTTCCTGAAGAGTCCCTGAGTCCAGGTATTAATCTCTTTATCCAGTCATGTGTGTTGACCCTCGCTCCATCCTCACACTGAACCACTGTTTTGATCAGGTTTGTAATAAACAGCAAAATAAACCTCGTTTGTTATTCATACAGGTTTAAGAACACATGGGCTATATTAGCAGCAGGATTTGGGAAATTACCTTTCCAGTAACAGTGAGCGGGTAGCTGGTGACGAAGAGTACGTAGCGAGGAATCTTGAAGTGAGCCATCTGAACGGAGCAGAGGAAGAGGGAGACGAAGAGCAGAGTCGTTCAGACACTTTGACAGGAAGTAAAAAGAATTCCAGCTCATTACTGAATATTTAAAGGGGTTGCGGCTCACCTGCCCCTTGCAGTAAGCTTTGAGTTCCTCTTCAGTGCAGTCCTGCCCGTCCATCAGCTTGATGCAGGCACAGACTTCTTCACCCATACGGGAATCCTTCACCCCGACCACCTGACGGACACAAACACAAACACATGGAGCTCTGCAGGAAGATGCAGCAAACAAAGACTGTCCAGACGCTCTTAAAGGCACGTACAAATACTCTGCTTTGAGTAATAATGTCTGTCTGTTGTAGCGTCTCAACAAAAGTAAAATGACTGAAAACTTTCCCAAATTAGTCTCATCTCTTCCGATGGAACTTTTATCGTGTTGTGGTTGCGTAAACAACCCACTCGGCCCTGATCGGGGCAAACTGGGCCCTTTAACATTTAAAACTGGAGCTGGAGCAGAGCGTGAAGACCCCGGTTTTCTCCACGACTGTGACAATATACAACAGTTCCTGCCGTCCGAGCTCACCTGCGCCTCCTTCACTTTGGGGTGTGTGTGCAGGAACTGCTCGATCTCAGCCGGATAAACGTTCTCTCCTCCCCTGATGATCATGTCTTTAATCCTGCCGTCGATCCGGCAGTAGCTGTACGCGTCCAGGCTGCCGATGTCTCTGCGGGACACATTTCCACACGGGGTTAATGGACGCCGTGCGCGGCGAACGCACCGCAGCAGAGAGTCTTCCACTCACCCCGTCTTGTACCAGCCGTCTTTAGTGATGCACTCCTCTGTTTTGGCTCGATCCTCCCAGTACTCCAACATCACACAGTAGCCTCTGATCATAACCTCCCCCATCTCCCCCAGAGGCAGCACCTCGCCTGTCGCTGGGTTCACTATTTTAGCCTGTGGAGAATTCATGTTTTAAAACCTTTTATTTATAAAACATATATATATTAAAAGGAGCATCTCACTCAGTTCAGGGCTGGACAGTAATTCAGTTTAACGTCAGTGAACTTGACTAAAAAAAATTAATTATTTGTTCAATTGTTGTTTAATACAAAATTAAATTAAACACTACTTTTGCTATACTGGTCACTTTTTGGTCGTACCCTCAGTGGCCACTTTATTAGGAACACCTGTCTCATACAGAGTAGGACCCCAGTTTGCCTCTAAAACAGCCTGAATTCTTTGTGGCATCTGTTCAACGTGATGTGGAAATATTCATCAGACGTTCTGGTCTGTGTTGCTTCAAATCTCCTCCAGTTCTTCACCACACGTACAGTTTTTTTAATCTGAGCTCTACAGACTGTGGTGTGTTTGAAAGTTTCAGAGAGACTCAAACCGCCTCGCCTGGCATCAACAATCACTTCGATTAAATTTCTTCCCCATTCTGATGTTTGATCTGAGCAGCAGGTCTGCGTACTTTCATGCATTGAGATTCTCCTGCATGATGAGCTGGTTAGATATTTGCATTAAGCCCAAATATGCGTCTGTCACAATAAATTAAGTAAGAGAAAAGAAAACAAGTACTGTGAAGTTCAAGAGTCATAAAAATAAAATAGAAACAATTAAAATGAGTAAAATGTAGTTAAATGAAGAGGATGGAATGTGCAACATTTCGACTAAAGCAGGAGTACCTAATGAAGTGGCCACTGAGTTTATTAAGTGGAAAAATATTTCTGCATCACGCTTCACTGCCATCGAGGTAAAAAAAAATCTTTAATCGTAACTGTTTTGATGGTGACTGCAGGTTATTTGTACTGTCTCATGTGGTCGTGTGTGTTTCCATGACGTCTGTGTGGTTTTCAGACTGAACTGACGGTCTGAAGTACCTCTAAGTGGTCCATGATGAAGCCGACCGTCTCGGACTTCCTCTCCAGGTTGTCCGCCGGGTGGCCGCAGAACGTCACAGGGCTGTTCTCCGTGGTCCCGTAACCAATCTGTCAATCACAGCAACGGCACGTTGTGAGCAGAGAGGGGGGTGGAGGACAGGTCGCCGCGCGGTCGAGGTGGCCGACACGTTCACGCTGATGTCTGCTGGCCAGCATACGTTTCACCACTACCTGTTCCCGCCTTAATAAACTCGGTTTGTCTCATTTATCCACTGAGTTGGATTTTGAAATGATGTAACTAAGTACTTTTACTCAAGTGCTTCAGTACAATTTCACAACTGAACATGAGTATCTCAATTTTATACTTCTGCTCCACTTCATTTATTTAAGCTTTAGTTACTTTTGATTATTAATACGAAATATAAATCAACTGAGAAGTTCTAATATATTATTTGAGGTTTAGCAGTAAATGTACTTCATTTACTGCTAAACCACTCACTCATTCAGTAAGATAATACACATGATTCTGCATAATGAATGCTTTTACTTTTGGTAATTTAAGTATATTTGGATGCTTTGATACTTTTGTACTTTGGCTGAAGTAAAAGTGAGTACTCTGAGTACTGAGACCTTTTTCTGAAGGTTTCTGAAGTATTTTCTTGTGAGCTGATCTCTTGTTCAAAAACAGATTTAATTGATAACAGAAGTCATTATTAGAGGAAAAGTTCATGTGAACAAAGTAAAACCACCAAACGCTGGGTGAAAGCTTCTTTTCTTCTTTCCTGATCTTAAACTAAACTAAACAATCACAACAGCTGTAAATGAAAGTTAATGCAGTAATCAATACCAAGATAGTACATGACAAATACCTAATAGATTAATAAATTATCGTTCACCAAACAATTACCAACTATTTTTCTATTGGTTTTGCTACAAAATGTCCAAAACTAGTGATAAATGTCTGAAGTTCCTGGAGTCTGCCATGACGTCCCGCATCCTCACATATTCACTTTCACTGACATAAAATAGAAAAAAGCAGCAAATCCTGATATTGGCGAAGCTGGAACCACCAAATATTTGACATTATTCCTCGAAAATTACTCAACTGGTTAAATAATTATCTGAACAGCTGCCGGCTGGATTTACGACCATCGACTAATCATTTCGGCTCTAAACTGAGCTGGAGTTCTGTTTCAGGAGACTTTCCACCTTCTGTTTGTCCTCCTCAACATTTCAGATTCCTTCGTTACATTGACCTGACAGCAGGAGACGCTTTGCTCATTCAGACTTTACTCTCAGTGAGAGACAAGGTCGGAAAAATAACGAGAATAATACTGCAGGTGCAAATTCAGTCAGGGTGAGAAAGACTTCTGGACAAGCAGGACCTGTGAGGAGGACACAGTGAGACGTCTACCAGGAAAATCACGGAGGAGACGATATTCCCAATAAAATGCTAGATTTGTTGAGTAAGCTCTAGATTCCAGGTATCCTGGGCGGGTCCATCATCTTATAAAAGCAGCCACCTGGAGCCAAACCATCCACTGACCCGAGCCAGTCAACAAAGCCCTGCAGCTCTTTCTCTAAACCTGCCGTTTATTATTAAAAGCAGACGTGATGAACACGACAAACAAAGCCTTTTCCTCACAGCCGCACATTTCAGCTTCTCTTGCTGCTGAAACTTGAGAGACACAATCATCTTAACGCCTCTGAGGCTTGACTGGAAAAGACCATTACATAACACCACGCTGCATTTCAAGAGAGAGAACGCACACATGAACGTAAAGTGGCGTCTAAAACTGTCCTTTGTGAGCATTTTTTGCCATTGTTATGACTTGAAACAGCATCTCGCTTCTCGCCAGCCATCTGGAGACTATTACAGGTTATAAAACAGCTGCACAGGAGCGGCTCCTTTTCCTGCCACCGCAGACTGAAAAACAATAGACGTCTGGGAGTGTGCACGGAGCGAAGCCGGCCTCGTGGCACGTTGTTAAGCGTTCACCTGTTAAACGCCGGCGTGAGGTCTTTTCTCTTGTGGTTTGTCTGCATCCAGCAGCAGGTCGAACGTCCCGGCAGAGCCTGAGAGGTCCGGCGTCGTCTTCCTGCTCATTTAGGGTTAAATTCTCACAGACACTTGACTTCCTCTCCTCAGACCTCTCACTCTAACACCCTGGCAAGCCCTCCTCATTTTTTTCCTCAAGTAAATGTTATAAATAGCGCTGTGTGTTCTGTTGACTGGCCATCCTCCTCTCAAACTGAACGTCTCTGCCCACCTTTGCTCAGTCGCTCACCTTTTCACTCCTTCTCCCTCCGTCTGTCTCAGCTCAGACTTTTTACTTCCTTCTTCAGTTCTTCTCTGATTCTCTCTGAAGCTTTTCACGGGATTTTTCTGCTCATTCTTGTTGGGGAAGACACCGAGTCAGCAGTCGAACTGATACTGACGAGCTTGTCAGCATGCGCTGTGTGAGCTGGTTGTTGCTGGGGACCTGCCTCCTGGTCCTGGGTCCCGCGGTGCAGGGAGCCCCGGGCCAGTGCCCCAGCCTGTGCCACTGCCACGGCGACCTTCAGCACGTCATCTGTGACGGCGTCGGGCTGAAGAAGATCCCCCGGGTGTCGGAGGTCACCCGTCTGCTGAACCTGCAGAGGAACAGCCTGGGCGGCATCCCCACGGGGGCCTTCAGCGAGAGCAAGGGACTCATCTCTCTGCACATGCAGCACTGTCAGCTCCGCGAGATCGGATCCCAGGCCTTCAAGGGGCTGAAGAAGCTCATCTACCTCTACCTGTCCAACAACGAGATCAGCAGCATCAAGCCCGGCGCCTTCGAGGACCTGACCGAGCTCACCTACCTCTATCTAGACGGGAACCAGATCGCCGACCTGGCCAAGGGCATCTTCTCCCCCATGATCAACCTCTTTATTCTGCAGCTCAATGACAACAAGCTTCGGGAGCTGCGGCCGGGGACCTTTACGGGTGCCAAAGACTTGCGCTGGCTGCACATGAGCGGGAACGAGCTGACGACCCTGCAGCCGGGCTCTCTGGACGATGTGGAGAACCTCGCCATCCTTCACCTGGACAGGAACAAGATGTCCACCTATCCCAGCACGGCAATGAGCAAACTGCGAGTGGTGGAGGAGCTCACGCTGGGGAAGAACCCCATGAGGAGCATCCCGGACAACGCCTTCCAGAGCTTTGGCCGCTACATGGAGAAACTGTACCTGGACAACATGAGTCTGGAGAAGGTCAGTCTGTGGTTTTACTGCGTATTTAGGAAACAGATTCGGCATGATTTTAACACTTAACATGTAGACACTCAAGTGAAAGAGAGAGGTGGTCTATAATTTCAAACTCCAAAAAGGACCGAAATAACTACAGGTGAGTTAATCAAGTGCTCCTCATCACAGGTCAAAATATTCTAAATGTGCTCAACTCTTCTTCAGAGGAAAAGTTTGAGTCCAGCAGGAGCCGTGACAGACAGCCGACAAGTTTTCACATTTCTAAAAACAATTAACTGCATGTGTTTAAGTGAAACTGAAAGGCCAAAATAACATGTTTATGTCATGAACCAGAGCTCTATACTGCGTCTGTCTGAATGTTTGTTTATTTGCTTTGGTCTGGCAAACCTGGCTCCACTATATTTCATCAGCAGATTTACATGTGCAGGCTTGCCAACGGTCCACTCCCCCTTGTCGGCAGCCAATATACATTACATAACCAACCGCCATTTACATTAATTTTGTGATTGAATCGAGCGTACGCAGCGTTTGGTTGGTTGTAGACGAATAACAGATTAATCAAGAAAATCCAAAATCGATTTTTCTTTTATGTAATTCAAGTGAGTCACTACTAAGTCCATAAGACGCTAAAGCTGAGGCCTTCCTGGATGTCCAGGCTCTGTTTTACATGACTGATGCTCCAGAAACATGAATACTAAAGTCCGATTGGTAACTTTCAATCCAGGATTTCAGTCTTCATCAGTGGAACTTCGTGGAAGCTGTTAGACATCAGACATGATGTTTTCTCAGCGGTCTGTCCGAGCTCCTGCGGATCTTACACCGCTTCAGTATGAATGTACACAGTACAGGCTCTATGCTCTGCCACACTACTTTGACATTCCTGAGAGCACATTTGCTTCATACTTGAGCTCAGCCAATATTTGAGTGTACCTGCGCCACAGCACGGAGGCATCCCGGAGGGGAAAACTGTAAAATAACAACCTTCTCACGCCGGGACTGTGCGAGAGCGCCAGGTGGAAGCAGCGTGAGACGGCGAGGGAGGCCCGCGAGATTAAACCGTTTTCCAGCCAAATGCGGGTATTTTTAGAGTGTTTTTGTTTGCTGGACCTCGGCCAAGCATGTCTGAGTCTAATTATTACACAAGTGTTATTTTCAGCAAGGCGTGTTTTCTACATTCACTGGGAGGGTCTTGTAAACAGGTCAGGAGGGGTTAGGAGACAGGTAAATAGAGGCGGGGTGTTCCACGGTGCATGAAGAGGACATATTTTTAGCTTGCCATCGCCCCAGTTGAATGGACAATTGGGCCCTTTGCGAGCCTTCCTGGCAGAGGAGTGGCCCGAAGAGGGAGACGACAGAAAGAGTGAAAACACCTCGGCCATGCTGGAAGTCATCCATCTTCCATTGCTTCAAAATACCCTCAGCTCCTTCTCGCTGTGCAGTGGAAATTTCCAAACAGCTTCATCTCCTCCAGACTCACATAAAACGGCCCTTCAAAGCCAAGCGCCTCTCCCATCCGTCCTCCTCTTCCTCCTGGAGGAGACAAACCTTGACACGACGAGGACGGGTTCATGTAGCACCTCTCTGAAGCTTTTAGCACCCTCGCAGATGCGTATGAAGAAGCGGCGGAAGAAAGGAGGGCAGTCACTGTCAGTGTTTACACAAGTGCTGGTGCAGAAGGAAGGATGAGAGGCGGCTCTCATGGCAGGAACAGCGGCGAGATTCCCTCACTGTGCATCTGTCTGCTTTCTGACACACAACAGGGTGTCAGCGGTGGTCAGGCCAGCACCGTGCATGGTAGCTCACTGCCACTGGTGTGTGTGAAAGAGAGGAAAAATATACTACAGCTTTGGACAAAAGTGCTGCAGACTGTAAATGCAGCTATTTACCAAAAACTAATCTCATGCATGGTTCTGCCTTTTTCCAGTTCTCTGATGGTGCGTTTACTGGTGTAACTGCAGTCAAGTCACTGCACCTGGACAACAACAAGCTGAAGTCCCTTCCCAGAGGCCTCGAGTTCGGCACCATCACCAACCTCACCCTCTCCAACAACCCATGGAGCTGCACGTGCCAGCTAGCTCCACTGCGCAGGTAAGAGACTCACCTGGAACAACGCTGTACCGCGAAGCAGCTCTGCTAGGCTGCACTTATGCACTACATGCTAACATCTGTGTGCTAACATGCTCACAATGACAATTTTATAGGTATAATGTTTATCCTATTCACTGTGTTAGTCTGGGGTGTTAGCATGCTAATTAGCACTAAAGACAAGGGACAGCTGAGGTTTCCAACCCTGCGAGAGGCCGAGCAGCCAGCACAAACTCTTGGCCTCTTATCTTTTGGCTTCGTCCCACAGGTGGATGGACTCCAGCCGCAATCGTCCGGACGCAGTTTGTGCTTCTCCACCTCAGCAGAAAGGCAAACAAGTCAGAGACAGCACCGCCTTCAGCGGCTGCAGAGTCAAGTCAAAGAGAGCCAAGAAGGGCACACGTCACTGAACACGCAGCCTGACAGGTATCTGCACCGAACCGGCCGGAAAGATCCCGAACCCCATCGTTTGTCTACAAACTGACGTGATCGAAGAATAAACTCCACAATAAAATCATTCAAGGAGAAGGTTTTTCTGAGAGTTAGATGAGAACATTGATCCCGTTCTCATGTCTGCACCGTTAATATGGAATATAGCCAGGAGAAGATTAGCTTAGCATAACGGCTGGCAACAGTGGACAAGACGCAACAAAATCTGCCTTCCACCACCTCTAGAGTTTACTGATTAAGACACAAATATGGATTAAGCCGCTGGTTCACATGGAGTTATGTCCTCATTAGCAGCAGTGACTTACTAGAGTCTGCAAATGAAGCAAATGAGATATAACATGTTAATTAGTGAGCTTTAGAGCTGTTTCCTGTCTGTATGCTAAGCTAAGCTAATAATCTCCTGGCTGTAGCTTCATATTCAGTGTCCACATGAGGGTGGTATCGATCTTGTCATCTGACTCTCAGGAAAAAAAGTGAATAAGTGCTCTTTTTAAAATGTTGAAGTGTTCCTTCAAAGTTATTCTGACGCCCTTAAAGAGGTCAGGGCTTCAGAAATCTTCAAACTGCACACGATGCTTTGACCAACATCTGAGCACTTTTTGTTTGTTGTTTTTGAAAGTTTAGCTGCTGCTGCTGATCCAGAAAGGTAACCCGGGACACTTTGAGTAAATGTGAAATGAACCCTCAACCGCAAATTTTAAAGTTAAATGTTCTGCAGAGACACTCTCACTGACCGCTACTTTTGGAAATAGCTGAGGTGTAGTTTTGTTCCTCTTTGTGGCCTCTATTTAAGTCCAAAATCACATCCCTTCTGTGATGCTCTGTTGTGAGGGGTTTCAGCTGGAATTCTGCACAATGCAACGCCGGATTCAGACGTTACCACACGAGGTTTAAGTTGGTTTTGGAGTGGCCGAGAGCTGGCTTTGCCTGATTTTGTTTTTCACTTCTCTCTTCCCGACTGCAGAACTCTCTGTCCTCCCTTCTGTCCCTGTGTGAACTTTTCCATGTTGGCCCTGGGGTCCAGTACACCGAGTCCAGGTCGTGGGGTCTCTGGTTGGAGGGCAGACTGTTTAATTTGGCTGCTCATTTTGTGTCTTTTCCACAGGAGACGCCGAGGAGGAGCCAGTCCAGGTGACCGGCTACACATGCAACGAAAGCAATGCTAACTCATTCTACTTCAAGACTGTCCATCTATTCACCTGCCAAATGTTGTGACTAGTGTAAACACAGACAAACACCTTCATAGATGCACATGCTCTGTCTCTCCCAAACACACAAAGAGCTTTCCGGACTTTCCTTTACATTCATTTATATCACAGATGAAGTATGAAGTGGCAACGTACGACATTCAGGTAACCACCTAAACAAAGGATGCATCTGAGCGAATGCAGGCTGCAGAGAGCATTAAGGACAGGTGTGTTGTCTTTTCCTGGTGCATTCAGGGCCTGGACAGCGGAAACTGTCTCCCCTGAGGATAATGTTCTCCTCTAAGTGTTTTTGTTTAGCATCACAATAATGAAAAGCCAAGCTTAAAGGAAATGTTCGACATTTTGGGAAATCGGCTTCTTTGCTTTCTTAGATGAGAAGATTGATGCCGCTCTCACGTGTAGCTTAGCTTAGCACAGAGGCTGGAAACAGGTAAAGAGCTAGCCTGTCGACAGGTGCTCACCAACACCGCTAAAGTTCACTAATTCAGCTTTTACACCAAAATTAGTGCATATATGCAGGTTTTTTAACGAGGGTAAACCCACAAAAAATAGATGATTTTCCTCTTTCTCGCTGCCATCTCGCATGGTGAGATGAAATGCGAAACTTAGCGATAAACACCTGCTGCAGAGCTACTGACCAGGGAACAATGCTGATTGCCCCATTTCCCACCGAGGATGAAGGCCAGATGTTAGTGGGTGTTAGTGGGTTTTTGTCCAGTGTACAATTAACATATAATTAACAGCATATCTTGTTTGTTTTTGCTGTACAAAAACCAAAGTGAACAGATGTCAAGTTGTCATTTTATGGAGGCTGTGCCTGGTATCAATCAGCTCCAGTCTGGTATCAATATTCTCATCTAACTCTTGATGTAAAGGGAATAAGTATGTTTGCCAAAATGCCAAACCCCTCCTTTGACATTGCCTGAGTTGCCTTGTTAGACACCCAGCAGACACGGAGCAAGATTATCATTCAAGTCCAATCCACTCTCTTTTTAGCTCAGCTAAACTCCTGAGGGAAACATCTGGATGTTTAGCTGCGATAAGCTCCACTCTAACTCTGTGGGACACAAGGCTAACGAGAGTGCTGAAAGTCAACCAAAACAGCTAACAAAACATGCTAAAGAAGCTAAAAGAAGCTAAGAACGGCAGTAGAGCTGCTGTGTACCGTTCACATCGCACCATTAAGACTCTAGAAATAAAGAGTCTGAAATATGTGATGCTCCTTTATTTTGGTTGTTATCCGTAGAAATAATTAATTATCAAAGCAGATGTGACTCCAAACAAGAGGCAGAGAAACACAAACTATGAGAAATTATTAAACATCCTCCTTCCTGTCGCTCAAGCAGACAACACTCGTTCACCCTCTTTCCAGTTTTACACCCTGACTGACTGAGACCATCCAGCACGGTTAAAGTGACCACAAAAAGGACTGAAGACCTATTTCTGCATGAGGCTAAGAGACAATAAGGCTTAGTGGCCGTATGTGGATCAATGCATTCAGTTTCCAAACTGTATTTGTCTTGCAGTGCCATTTTACCTGTATGAAGGTATTTTAAGATCCCAAAGATGTATAGAACTGGACTGAGCTCGTTTTTGGTAAGAATGTACACAAATGAGAATACAAGAAGAAGTCTAAAACTATCAATACGTTACACAGGAAGTCTTTACTAAATGCAAGTTATTTGTATCATCTTTAACATTTTAAAACTTCAAACTGGAAGAAAAACTTTTTCTTTCACATCAACTATGAGGGTTACTGACTTGTTGCCTTTATGCATCTCTTACGTATATTCAATACCTTTACATTTCCTGGACTTTTGGAAGTGGTAACAAGTGCTCACATCCAATAAACCTTTGACACAATGAAGCTTTCTTTTTGTCTAAAATACATGTTCTGCCTTTTTTTTTTTTTAACAAGATGTCTGATGTTCATCTCTGCATAAAAGAGTCTCCAGCACGGCTTCAACGTGCTTTTCTAAGGATCTGTCTCCCCCTAGTGTGTGAAAGCTGAATCACATCATTGGAATATTTTGATCAGATGTTTGGCCTGATAAATCTGATTCTTATAAAATATAAAACAGCAATTTGAAAACCATCTCTTATTTGTAAGATGCACTCACTGTCAAGCCCTTGATGCCCATTTTAGAGATGACCCTCTTCACAAGTTCTGGAGGACATGGAGCACCAGCGACGATGCCTACAGCACAAAAACACATACAAACACAGGAGAAGCAATCACTCCATGGGAATGTTCTCAGATCAGAAATCATTGAAATGGTAACTAGGAAAGCAGGATGTGAGTCTTTTCTCACCGGTCTCCACTGATGACAAGTCATATTTATCTAAGTCTGGTTGGCTGACCATATCAACGTACATGGTGGGGGTGCCGTAGACGTAGGTGCACCTGTGAGGGAAAGGTTGACAAATGACAAAAAAAAAAGCATCTTTACTTACAAACTGCCACAAAAAACCTGCAAAAATGATTTTTTTGTGCGTCTTTCTCTTTCATTTGAAATTCAGAAACATTTCTATGAGACAATAAAAGCATCCGACGGGACAAACGAAAGCGGCATTACGACACTTCGGGACGACAGTTTCAAACGAAACCAGAATTTGTCGGTGAATCCGACTTTGTCTGGATGTTGGAGACATTTGCTGCAGTCTAATACACTGAACTGTATATTGACATCTATTAACGTTAGTTAATAAAGTAACTTAACAAATGTCTCTTGTTGACATTTTTCATGGGTTTATGAATTAAAGTCATAACTAATGTTAGTATATGTCGGATAAAGATGTGGATCAACATGTGTGTCATGAAGTTCACAGCCAAGCAAACAACGGTTTGTTTTTAGAAACGGTCATTTAAGGGTAAGGACTAACTCTTATCGTACAGTGTTAATGATTCCTTCGTTTGAAATAGGCTTTAATCACAAAACAACCTTTTACTTGTACAACACTTCTCCAGAATTAATGGTGATTACACTCTAAGCACATTAAATCCTTTGTTACTTCACTTAGCGGCCAAACGTACAGAGCCGGCTGTGGATGTCTCACATTACCTTTCGCTCTCCAGAGCTGCTATGTTGGCCTTTCCATTGTAGGCCGCCGAGGGAAAGACCAGAGAGATGCCGTGCACAGCCATGCACATCCCACCACCCACAGAGCCAAAGCAGTGGTACATGGGCACAGGCAGACAGACACGACTGTGAGGCTGCGGGACAAAACCGGGAGACAAAAGGCTCAGAACTGTGGACCGGACTGGAGGAATCAGTCCCTGAGCCCAAACTGTACAACTGATTTTCTTTTCAATCATTGTGAATCAAGAGGCCTGGATGTGGAGCTGCACTGTTTGGCCAAACGTCTGTGGATCAGAATCAACAGGGCTCTTATTATACACCATTTATTGTTTCATGTGTAGAGTCATTCCGGTTATTTTTTTCTGATCTCTATATTTGGATTATTTTACATTTTATTGTCTTGATGAAAACGTGATTTTAAATTGTTGTTTTTTTTAATTGTTGTTGTTTTTGTGTGGATCCCATGAAGACTAGTGAGCACTTTGTGGAAGAGCCGAATAAAGAATAAATTCTCTCTCCTGTCTGTGGCTCACAAGCCCAGAAATTCCTCCCAAACCTTTAAAAACAAATATAATTTTTAATTTTCTAAAAAGGCTCAATAATTTCCAGAAACAGCTGCTCACTGTAGTTTTTATCACATGTTCCTCGAACAGAAATTAGCAGTAAATTCATTAGGGACTATTTTCAGCGGTGGATGAATCCACATTGTGTGCTGTGGTGAGTGTTTGTGGCAGAAGGACGTGTGTGTGCGTGACTCACCTTCCAGTCGTATCCCACTCTTTTGCCAACAAAGTAGGCATTGTTGACGATGTTGAAGTGAGACAAGGTGGCGCCCTTTGGGGAGCCAGTTGTGCCCTGGTGACAGACATTAGAAAACATCACTGCATTCAGAAAGCTGTAAAAAGGTTTGCTAACGTATGTCAGGTTTACTCTGACAGGCTTCTTTTATTGCTCTCTAAACACACGCACCTCATAAACAGATGTTTCAGTGTTTGTTAACCAAAAGAGAATCACTTTGTGAATGTTCGCTGTCATGAAAGATGAATCTTCAGTTACTAAACTGAACTATAACTAAAGTGTACGATCTGTGGCCAGAAGGACTTTCTGTGAAGTCAAACATGTCAGACCCCAACATGACGTCTGCAGATCGAATGTTTTCTCTGACCTACAGTTCAAAACCCAAAGATATTCAGGTTTGACGTACAACAGAGGGAAGCAGGAAATGAACGGAAACAAAGGAAGAGCCTCATCTAGTGAATGTTCAGCATGTTTGGCTGAAAGACGACGATAACAATTAACTGATGATTGTATCTAGAGAGTCTTACTAAAAGCGTTTATCTCAATAGTTTTACTTGATTGGTCAAAGATAACGTCAGTGGGAAACTTTGACTTGAATCTTTTTTCCTGATAAAAACGTCTTAAATAGGCTGATCGTGCCCAAAAGCAATGAAAAACATAAGAAGCCTTTGTCGGCATTTGTTTTCCATGTTAAGGGTTGAAACTCGGCCTGTTCGGTGAAGTTTGGGGGTTGTAATCCAGATGTTCTCAATCCTTTTCCCCCAGAAGGAGAAAAAAACAGGACATCCAGACAGGACGGAAGGAAGCCTGGAACAGCCTCAACAGGCCTCAGCGAGGTCCCGTCAGGCTCGCGGTGATTACGCAGCAGTTACCGAAGTGAACTGGATGTTTATGGGGTCTTCACAGAAGAGTTTCTTCTGCAGATCCTGGAGCTGCTGTACGTGCCGGCTGCTGCCCGCCTGCATCACGTCCTCAAAGTGGAACATTCCTGGTTGTCGACTACCCAGAACGATCACAGAGCGGAGGTCTGGGAGTCTGAGGGGAAAACAAGGCAAATACAAAATCAGGGCCAAGCTTTAAATCTATTTCCATTTTTTATACTTTTTAATTTTTCATTTGTTATTTTCTCCAGTTTTTGGTCCTTGTGGGGGATCAATAATTGTATTATCCGATCTTATTTTTCTTATTTTAGGCAGCTTGGACTTTGTCTCTGTCTGTTTAAGTGCTGCTGTTCAACATAAGTGAACAAATCTGTCTGTACATGCATGAACAGGGCTGTGGTCTCTGGTCGTGCTGAGGTCACATTTCCCCCCCTGTGGTGCCCCTCAAAGACATTTTTCACATACCAAGAGAAGAAAAAAGAAAAGCCATTAAAGGCCCAGACACACCAGCAGCTCACGGTGAAATCAGCTCATTTCAACTGAGTCGGGATCATCAAGTTATTCTGTGTTATTCTACTGCATCAAGTTCACTTTGAAACACGAATTAGCACCTTTGATTAGCGAGCGGTCGTGTAGTTCTGACCTCTGAGGAGGCAGCTGATTACCATCAACTGTGACCCCCCCCGTCAGACGACAGACCGCTCCCAGGGAGAGCAGCAGTTCACGGATATTTCAGAGGCAGTCACACGGATATCTCTCCAATTAACTGTGTGCTTATTGTCTCATTAGCGGCCGAGCTAATTAGCTTACTAACTGACACTTAACAACCAGAGACCTGTTTTTAACTCTTTAGGAACTTTTCTTTGAATGAAATTATGAACAATCCTGAGGACAAAATCCCAAAAGGGAGGAAACAGATGAAGTTCAGAGAGCCTTCACGACTGACTAGCATTAGCATATTCCCAGCTTGCTAACATGTTAGCCCTTAGCTCGCTAGCTACAGTAGTTCACCAGCCAGCCCTGTGTTTGGTTCCTATGTTACCAAGCCTTGTCCACGTCACAAAGATGAGCGTATGAATTTTCTTTTTTCAGGCTTTTAGGCTGCAAAATGATCAGAATTAGCTTTAAAAAAGACTCATTTATGTGTGACGGTGAATCTAAACTCTTCTCAGGCTGTTTAAACTCGAGGACATGATCGTCTAAAGCTCTGGGCAGCCGTACTTGGCGCTCTTGATGTCTCCCGGGGTGGACGAGTCGATCTCTGGACATATCTGTCTCAGCATGTCACAGTACTTCTGACTCTTAAACTCCGTAGGACAAACGACAGCCTTACATCCCACCTGTGGAAAGAGCAACAGAGGATTTACCTTCACGGTCTCAGCGCATCACAGCAGTAAGAACAGGTTTGTAATATTCACCCACCTTCCTCAACGCAAACTCAACTTCCTGCAGCTGGTACGCCGGATTCACGGATACCTGTTGGGTGGTAAAACCAGAAAAAGCTGCTCATGATGGAGAAGAAACTTAACGACTTACAGACCTGAAACTGGACCAGAGCCAAAGCAAAGACAGTGGACATGAAGAATGAGCTGATGAGAGACAGCATGTCCACAAAAGTATGTTCAACCTGTCAATTACTTATTTCATCAGTGTAATTATAGTCACACTTGTTTGTCATCCAACTGGTGTCGCACCTACGGCGACAAATGTACAAATATCCGTTTCCTCTAAACCCATCATTTCATTCCTTTAACCTTTGATTATAATATTTTTTCACTGTGTTTGCTTAAATACTACTGAACTACTTTGTATGATCAAATCTTTGTGTGAACATGAATTTATTATATTGCATCATACTGATTAGTATGTTAAAGGTTAAGGCTGATAACAGTCAACAAATCCCATTAAAAGACCACAATCAACGATGTGTTAGTCCATCTATGTCGCTCAAAGCCCATTGGTTCCTACTGAAGATGTACATTATCCAAAAAAAATTACTCTAAATTATATAATTAATTTTTAAAAAGGCTCATCAAACAGCTGCCAAATAGCTTTTGGCTCACATTTCTCAAACAGGAGTGAATTTATAGGGGACTATTTTCACTGGCGGATTAATACACATTTGGTGTTCTAGTAATAATAACAATAATAATAAACTTTATTTGTGCAGCACCTTTCATACAAGAAATGCAGCTCATAGTACTTATTTAAAAAAGAATAAAGTACTAAAAATAAAGAAATTAAGTACTTAAAGGATTTTGGATACACAGATAATACTTGTTAGTTGACACATTCACTGCTGGTTTGGTATTTTCATGGGCTTTACTGACAAAAGGTAAAAACAAAACATCACTAAACTTGACAGCATCAATTCTCTCATGCTGTTTTTACCTTCTGGCCGGTGCTGAGCTTATTGAACACTATGCTGCAGCTTTAACTCACCAATATAATGCCAGCTTTGGCTGTGGCGAACTGGAACAGGACCCATTCATAAATGTTGGGTCCCCACATGCCGAGCCGGTCTCCTTTCGTAAGCCCAAGTGCCAGCAGGCCGGCTGCAGCTTGATCCACCTGCAGACATTACAGAAACAAAATCAGGTTTTTTCGGGGATTTGTTGACTGAAGGTGGTACTGCAGGTTCTAACAGCGTACTGACGAACACAGCGTGAGCTCCAAAGCATAGCAAACGTTTTCGCCTTCATCAGAGTTTCAGAGGCTGTTTTCTAGCTGCCTTATATATCATTGTGTGATATTTGGCACCTGTTGGCACCAACAACTTAAAACTGTCTCTCTCGCAGGGCTTTCATAGCTAATTAAACTGAGTGTGTGCAGACGAGATCATGGCTGAGATAATACATTTATTAAAGTGATGATAAAGTGTGTAAATTTAACAGAAAAGTGATATAGAAATGTTTCTTAGTCTTCTTAGTTTTTCTTCTTGCTGGTGTGACTTTTACATAGAAGAGAACGTGTTTATTCAGATATGAGACAAACACTCATCCCGACAAACACACACAGGGGAAAAAAAACAGCACTGTTGTTCTATTCTTATCTTAAAATTAATGTGTTATGCTACAAAACATTTTCTCCTCAAAATCACCTCAAAGATATCGATGATGAAATACCAGGTTTCATAACAGTTCTGGATTGCAGTGAGCAGTTCTCACCTTTTCACGCTGTTATCTAAACCTGCATGTCAAGAGCAAAGTCTAACACCTCAACATGCAACATGAGGCCAGAGAGGTAAAGAGTCATTCATGTCATTTAGCCTTTAAACTGTTATGAGGGAAGACCGTAGTTGTGCCTGTCAAACAAAGCAAAGGAAGCACAAAACCCACGCAGGAATAAAAAAAAGAGATTTCTGTAAAAAAACAAAAAACAAACACAAAGGAATTAAATCTCTGGTAAATACAAAGTAAGAAGAAACAGAACACGTGGTCTCAGTAATCACACAACTAGTAAACACTGGGTTATAAATTGACCGAGGGTGGTGTCAGTACAGCACACCCACCCTGGCCCAGGTTAAACCCAGTATTTTTCAGTGTGTCCAGCAGATCTCAGGGGACGTAACCATGGACTTTCAGATCAGTTAAAAGTTTTGTATGACAGCTGCTATCTGAATATGGTTTGCAGATAGGCTTTGTGTCGGGTCAATGACATCAACCTGTGACACCACTCTGAGTGGTGACTGGGTGAAAGTTTAGAGAGTGAACAGGGCTGAACATGCAGGTGACTCTCTAGGAAGGTGGACAGACCAGCCAGGCAGAAGTCTTTAACTTCCCATCACTCTGAGGCAGCAACACATTTCAAACAAGTTGTGACAGGAGCAACTAAAGACGGAAAGATGTGGAACGCTCCAAAAACACCTGTTTGGATCATTCCACAGGTAAACAGGCTGATTGGTAACAGGTGATAGCATCATGATTGAAAGGCTCAGTGGTTCACAGCGAGGATGGCGCGAGGTTCAACTCTTTGTCAACACGTGATTGGATGAAGGAGATCACTGCATGTTACTACACATGACTGCATTCTATTTTTCATCATGTTTTACGCAGCATCCCAACTTCTTTAGAATTGGGGTTGTACACAACTATACCCTGTTATATAATACCATTGAATGTATACTGTAGATCAGGCATCTCAAACCGGTTCCATAAAGGGCTGCGTGGCTGCAAGTTTTCATTCCAACCAAGGAGGAGCACACCAGGCTGGAATCAATTAATCAGCTGATCTCAGTCTTCAGCTGATAACTAAGTGATCCCTTGATGTTGATTGGTTGGCCTGGTGTGCTCCTCCTGGGTTGGAATGAAAACCTGCAGCCACGCGGCCCTTTATGGAACCGGTTTGAGATGCCTGCTGTAGATTATTGGCCGTAGCACAGTCAGAACCTTAAAGGAAAGTTCCTGTACTTTTGGGTCGAAATAACTTTGCACTCGTCATCTCCATTGTAAAGATTCGGGAAATACAGCTCTGGCAAAACAACGTACGTATACTGAAGCAAACCCAACGGACGCCTTGTAGGTGGACCCCAATGCAGTTAGCAAAAATAGCCAATCTAGGATGCTACTTTCTGTGTTTACTTTGTTTGGACTCAGAGACTGCAAAGTTATTATGACCCAAAGGCAGAAGGGCAACAGAATAGGAATAAAATCCATTTTAAAAATGATTGGAATTGTCCTTCCTGGGCTTCCATGTTGCACCTCAAGAGCCAAGATCAATCTATAGGTTGCTTGTAGGCTTTCCAACCTCATACCTTAACCAACCTTAGCATTGTTGGAGTCTGAAGTCTGTTCTCAGGTGGGACATTGAGATCTTGTGGATGCCTTTAATGTTGCATTGAGGTCTTTCTAGCCCTCATCATCTGGGGTTGGGGGTAAACACACTGACTGGACACATACTGTCGAGCATACTTTGAAAAAAAGACTCACCTCCTGCTGAAACTGTGCAAAGGTCTTGCGGACTCCATCTTCTGAAAAGGCCAAGGCCTCTCTGTCAGGATAGCGCTCCACAGTCCTCTGCAGGGCCTCTCCAACTGTATAATGGAGCAAGGATGTGGAAGATGTGCCGTGGGCATAGCTGGTAGTGAGAGTTGGGATAATGGGCGGCGAGTCCACGTGAATGCAACTGCAGGGAAACAGTTAGAAGATGTTCTCAGACACTGGCAGCTTTACTGGGAGCACAAACCATATGAACACAGCTCTGAATACATGTGCACAGATGGCAGGAATATACTGTACAGTCCTTTTGAATTGTACACAAAGTTCTGTCCTATAAATAATACACAATCATGATGTTCCCTCTCACTGCTATGCTGATGACACAGTACTTTACTTTAGAATATCAGTGTTTCACTGCCCTGTCTGGTTGAAAATTTCACTGATTATACAAAAAAAATAACTGATTTGCAGAGAGTCCTGATGGACAGATAGTCTCACTTGTTGTTAGAGTAACCACTAACTGCTGCTAACTGTAGCTGCCTTTAGCCAGTTAGCCCAGTTAACCATGCAGCTAGCAGTCCTAAGTCCAGAGTATTCACTGGTGTCTACACCGCTGGCACAGTAGTGTTTAACCATCAGGTGGAGGTTTTCTGGCTCAGGACAGGAGGAAACAAGTGGGGAATGCTGGCAGGGAGCAGGGAGGTGTGGACTGTCAACTAAAATTGGAGCGCTAGCTGCACAGCTGACTGAGCTAGCTAGCTAAGTGTAGTTTTGGTAAAATGGAAGTTCTCACTTTATTAACATGTATGATTCCAGTGAATAATGTCCAGAGAGAAACATGCTGTCTTCACTTAGAGACTATTTGTCCAGAGGACTGATAGAGAGCTTGATCACACGGTGCAACGACATTCACCTGAAGATCAATATCAGCAGAACCAATCAGAAAGCACCTTAGGGTCCAAATCAATACGAAACGGGACTGAACTCAAACGACTGAAACAGACTGTTCTTCTGATGGACAAGTGATTTGAGTTGACAATGTTAAACTTGTTGTTCTTGTTCTGCTGCAGGTTCATCGATAGAAATACAAACAGTAAAATTCCTTGTAATATGTGTGCATATATTTGGCCAATGAAGCTCATTCAGACAGAACACAAAGTTTGGTCACAATCTGCCTTCTGTTCCTGAGTGATGCTGCTGAATCATGGACAGAAAACAGACATTATGAGGTCACAGTGAAGCTGACCTTTCACCTTCTGGATATGAAATGTCATCACTTCATCATGTTATCCTGTGAGACATTTGTGTGAAATTTTGTCATAATTAGTAGGTGAATTTTTGAGTTGTGGTGAAAAATTTGTTTTGTGAGTCACAGTGACCTTTGACCTTCCATCAACAAAATCAAATCTGTTCATCCTGGGGGGTTGGTGCCAGATGTAGTAATTTAATTTAATTTCACATTTCAAAAGGAGGTCTTTCCAACTGTGGGACATTTTATTTTATTATGAACAGCTCTCTGACTTTCTAAATTGCTTCAACCAATACTGAAAAAAGCGAATCTGGATCCTCTTTTACGCAGTGGTTACAGACCAATTTCCAAATTATTGTTTTTATCAAAGAAACTGGAGAAAATAATTTCAAAAAGCTGCTTTTAACTGCAGATAAAAGTTGTTCCTAAACGGTCAAAATCGGAGATCATAGCCACTGGTTCACCAAACTCTACCAGCCTGGTCCAGAACAAGTTCTTCGCCTGACTGAAGATGAAGCTGCTGGATAATATTTGATGCAGATCTTTGTTTTGATGCTGCTGCTTGATGTTCAGTCCTGCTTCTTTCAGCTCAAACAATCTAAAATCAAGTCTTTTTTTTATTTGTCTGATTTACAGAAGGTTAATTATGCTTTTATCGTTTCTCGCCCGACGCTCTCTGCTCCATGCGGTGCAGGTCGCTGCTGCTGGAATATTAACAGACATTAAAAATGAACACATGAATTTCTCCTCTGTTAGCCAGCTTACACCGGCGGCCTGTTTGATCCCGTATTGATTTTAGAATTTTATGAAATGCCTTTAAAGCAATGTGACCTCGCTCCTAATGATATGAAGAATTTATTGACTCCTGTGTGGCCGGGCCTTCTGAGATCAGTGGATATTCTGGTTGTTCCTGGATCCGGTTCTAAAGGTGACCTTTGCTGCTGAAATCAGCAAATCGGCTACATCTTCTGCATCGTTTAAATCCCTTCTTAAAACTTACAGGAAAGCATTTCTGAATATTACTGCTTATTGTGCTTATTCTTTCTACGTTACAATTTTCACTTTATTTTATTTTATTATTCGTGTTGTATGATCATTCTGTTTGTATTGTTTTTATCCAGTTTTTCCCTGTAAGACACTTTGAAACCTTGTCAGGAGAAGTCTTATATAACTAAAGTTCATGTTTGTTGTTAGAAACACCACACTGCTGTCTCCTCCTCTTCCTTCTGCGCTTCAAATCAGCAGTTTTCATTGTTCGAATGCTGAAGCAGAAGAGTTTGCACACAAAAACAGAAAGGCGGTGGCTCACGCGAGGCTGTGCATTAATGACATGTCAAGTCTTGCAGAATTAAACTTCACTTATTGTCCTGAGAGTTTCTTTAAAAGCAGGCGCGTGGAGTTTGTCACATGATCAGAAGGAAGCGAAAGTTCGGCTGCAGGGAGGGTGTGTTTTTGAGACTTTGGTTCTGATATCTGCACATTAATGGAAAAGTTCTACAAACACCTGAGCTTTGACTGTCAGTGAAAGTCATGTCGACTGCACGCCATCAGATTCTTGTGTGTCGCTAACTCACCGGCTTGCTGCAGGTAGTCCTGGATGACGTGTCCCTGGTCTCTGCAGAACTTTTCCAGCTCTGGAAAAAGCACAGTTGCTCCGGAGAGACTGGAGGCTCAGCGGAATCTTGGGGATCATTGTGTGCAGCTGCAGGTCACCGCACCCGTTTGCGCCAAAGCTGAGCGACTGTCTGCGTCAGTGGACCTCTTCAGATCTGCTGCCGAGCTGCAGGAAGGGGGCACACACAGTGAACAGGAAAGTCCCCTCGCGTGCAGGAGGGCTGCCCGAGTGTGTTAGCTGCAGATCCGCGTTCGGACCTTGATCCGTCACCAGCGCGAACAACTAGTAGTGGGACCACCAGCGCGGACCTGCAGGGGGCGCCATTCACCCAACATCCATATCATGACTGTAACCGTGTTTGAAACCTGTTTAAGATCCTGTCCAGGCGTGCTAACACATTTCTGTGTGATGGTTGTTAAAAACCAACACTGACAATAATAAAAGAACAAAAAATCTAATTAAAAATCACCAAATTTGGAGATACATGGTTTTCTGGGCAGGACGGGTATTAAAAAAGTAAATCTGAAAAGTAGTAACTAAAGCTGTCAGACAAATGTAATGGAGTAAATACAAACTCTGGCGATGCCAGATGAGATGCTGTGTAGCAGAAGTACAAAACAGCATAAAATGGAATTTGTACTTAAGTACACTACTTGAGTAAATGTACTCAGTTACAGTCCACAACTGTTTTGTTCCACGAATAAAGTTTACTTCACTAGTTGAAACTTATTAACTTATTAGAAATTAATTCATAAGTCTGCATATATGTTTTTCATTGCATATTTATTTTTCATTCCCACAGTTTAACTTGATGACAAGACCGAAGAGTTCGTTCTGTGTTTGTGTACTCGAGTACGACGAGAGAAACTCTCCTCCCTCTGTGGGTAAACCAGCCGTCCGCTGTCACACTCCAGATACAAACTCTCAGCCTGATCTCAGATCTGTTTGAGGATTAACACGTCTACCATCAACGGATACAAATTAAACACAAGAATACAAACAGTGGCGGAACAAATATTCTGATGTTTTACTTACAGAAAGTAAAAGTAGAAAAACCACAATGCAAGTCCTGCATTCAACCGTGTCTTAAAGTAAAAGTACAACATTTATGAAAATCAGCGGTGGAGGAAGAGTTCAGATCCTCTGAATAAAAAAAAGAGCCAAAAAAGAAATCATGTATGAAAACGATTAATTTAGAAAATACACACATTCTGAATTCATTAATATTCTGTGGGACCGATGGGAAGCTTTGTCGGACCGGACGTGAGCGGATGTGTCAACGCCAGCTGACGATCAGTTACGGTGGGTCCAGACTGACCTGCTGTATGCAGACAGACGTCCGGACTTAGCCCTGCTTTACGCCTTACAGGATGAAAAACAGGCAGGTTACCAGGTCAGGGTGAATATTTACACACTCCCATCACCCACATGCTCATTCGCAGACACTTATTACAACAAACATGTGCAAGCTACATTTACTGAGCTTTTCTCAGAGCTGAGAGAAGAGCTCCTCTTTCAAGCGATGGTAGCGTCCTCTTTTAGCCATGAGTTCTTGGTGCGTCCCCTCCTCCACAACTGCCCCCTTCTCTATGAAGATGATGTGATCTGCCTTCTCCACAGTCTTCAGTTGATGAGCCACCACGAGGACCGTCCGACCACAAGACAGAACCTCCTGCAGCACCTGAGGGACAGAAGCCGCCAACGGTTACTTCACGGCCACGCTCACCTGGAGTTCACCTGCGGTCTGCCTCTCGATTACTTTTCTTTAAAAGGAAAAAAACGGTATGCAGAAGAAATAAAAACTCCAGCGACACTTGAGTCTGATCTCTACACAGATTATCTCTCAGCTTCTTAGGAATGTGGTCAAACTGTGCTGATCACACACACACCTGCTTGAGATGTCACATGACCAAGTGGGCCACCTCCAGGTGTGGTTTACCAACACCAGTGAACACTGCACTGCAGGCCCTGAAGGCCTGTTTTCTCAATGAGCTTCTAACTACGAGGCAAAGAAGTCCTGCATGAAGACACAACAGCTTTATCTCATCGACCCACACCCACATGGTCCTGAAGAACAGGTGAGTTTTAGTCAAAGTCAAAGTCAAAGTCAGCTGTATTGTCAATTCTGCAGTATGTACCCTTTGTGACAGGACATATATTAAAAAAAAGAGATAAATAAAAACTGTACAATCTAAATAAAAACTGTACAAACTAAGTAAAAACTGCAATCTAAACAATGAAACATTGAGTTAATCTCTTAATAAATATTACAGAGCGACGTTCGTCCTGACAGCTTCCATCCTCACATGAAGAGTTTCACATTCTGGTTCCCTTTTACAGTCCCATTAGCTAAAACTACCAGAATATAAAATCAACTTTAAACATTTTGTGATTTTGTCTTTGACTCATAATTTAATATAACACGTTTCTGTTTCACTAGCTGACGCCCATCCATAGAACATGAGGGAAATGCATGTCCACTGCACCCCCGTGGAGGCCGTACAGCAGCTCCAGCACTTCAGTATTATCACAGAGTCAGATCAGGTGTCTCCGGTCTCTTCATGGAGAACATGTTGTGATCTAACAGCAGGAGAACCACAGGCATCAATAATAAAAATAATGATGGCTGAATTCCATTTAGCTGCTTCAGTTTCATGCTGGCTCACTCTCACAGTGGTGGAATGTAACTAAGTACATTTACTCAAGTACAGTACAGTTTTGAGGTGCTTGTACATCATACTTGTACTCCATTTATTTTACGGCTTTACTTACTATGCAGATTCAGATGTTAATATAGTCTAACTCATCAATTCTAATGTATTGTTATAGAATAAGATACCCAGCAGGATGCAAAGCATCTGAAATTAGCTCCTTTTTTAGCTACAACATTAGCGATGCTTAAAAATACAGACATATTTTTGTGAAATTAGGCTTTTTCCACAATGAGTACTTTTACTTTAAGTATATTTATGTGCTAATTTACACTGAAGTTGATTTTAAATACAATACTTTTATGTGTAAGATTAATTTTTTCTTGAGTATTTTTACACTGTGGTATTACTACTTTTAGCAGAAGTAAAAATATCTGAGTACTTCTTCCATCACTGCTCTGTTATGACCACGTGGGACACCTGAATGGAGCGGAGCCATTGTTCATGATTCAGTCGGGATAACTGTGAAAGTGATCTGCTGTTAGGGAGGTGTCATCAGTGGTAAAAACCTGCTACGACCATGTTTTTTACTCACAGCGTGCTGCAATTCAACGTCCAGTTTGCTGGTGGCCTCGTCCAGTACGATGACCTGCGGATCTCGAACCAGAGCTCTGATGATGGCGATGCACTGCCTCTGTCCATCTGAAAGTCTGCCACCGTATTCCCCGACATCTGCAAAGACAAACCACGGAGCACCATACAGATTATTAAAATCTTAACACACCAGTCGATCATCACTGAAGAATCCAGTGAAGTGGTGCCTGGAGCTCACCTCTACAATCTCAAGCTCGTTTGTCATCATGAAAGGAAATTTTCCACGAGTAGTTTGTTTCATCTTTACTTACTTTCATTAATTAAACAGTCCACATATTTTGTTGCATTATTATTTAAGGACAAAAAAGCTTTACTGGAGCACAACTGATGGCCGTCTCTAATAACCTATTTGTGTGGTATGAAATGCACACAGTGAGTCGCATGAAGACCCCCCCCCCCTTGTTTACCTGTGTCATATTCGTTCTCCAGTTTAGAGATGAACTCATCTGCGTTGGCCTTCTTTGCAGCTTCTTTCACTTTCTCAATAGTGCAGTCCTTCAGGCCGTATTCAATGTTGTATCTCAGCGACCCAGAAAACAGCACAGGATTCTGGGATACCAAGGCCACCTAAATAAATGAAGTTGAGACACACACTCGTATCAGTGCAGTGCTGGTTGACAGGATTGACGGAGTACATATCGCACAAACACGTTTGTGTGGTAAGAAAGTGGAAAAAACATCCACTTATTAGTCAACACATCATGATTATAATGCATCTGAACATCCTGTGGACACAAACTGATTTAAACACCAAAAAGAAGAGGAAGAGAGAGGAAGAGCTTCACTGTGTCCACCCATCAAGTGGTCCGACACTTAAGCAAAAGTTTCGTATGAACAAAGGCGGATACAACAAAGGCGATCCAACCACAGGCTCGAGGCTACATTAGCAAGACAGCTTTTCAAGTGAAGCATCTTTCCGCATCCTGTCGCTGTGGGACTGCTCCCCTTCATCCCCGAGCTCTGACTGGAATGACAGTTTGGAATTAAACATCTCGTGGCTTCTCGTGCTGCATTCAGGAGATGCCAGCTGAACGGGAGAGCAGGAAAGCATTCATGTACGCTAGCTTCGTACATAAAATAGGCTAAACTAGCAGTTTTTAGCCATGCTAGCGCCGTGGCTGTGGGGTTGCTAATGTTGGTCGTTATTAATATCTCGACTGTGTGACTGTCCCAACATTTTCTATAGACATTCCCAGAGGATGAATCCTAATGACTTTTCCTCTTGTGCCATCATTAGGCTGACATTTGTGGTTTTTAGTAAGGGTCTCATGTTATGAAATTTGTTTTACACACTGATGCCCCCCTCCTCTACTTCATCCAATACTTTGATTTATGACCAAATACCTGCAACACTTAAAATATGAATGTTTAGTGCTACTTGACACATGTTATAATGCTAACACACTAAACATACCTGCTAAATGTCAGGATGTTACTATTGTCACTTTGAGCATATTAGCAGGCTGAAATTAGCATTTAGCTCAAGGTGCCGCCGTCTTTTATTTTATATTTGTTGCAGCGATTGAACTGTACCTTTTGATGGAGGTATTTGTGTTTGTAATGGTGCAGTGGTTCTCCATCCAGCAGGATCTGCCCCTCCTGAGGCTCATACAGCCTCTTCAGGAGGCTGACACAGGAGGTCTTTCCACTGCCGGAGGGGCCCACCAGTGCTGTCATCTTTCCAGGCTTCAGCTCCATAGAAACGGACTGCACAGAAGATGTTAATGATACAACGGCTTGTCCAACTGTCCATTAATGATTCTGAACACAGCGTCTAAGTTTGACTTGTAGGCTGTCAAACATTTACCTTCAGCGCTGGTTTATTTTGAGGAGCTGAGGGATATGTGAAGGTGACGTCCTGGAAAACAACTCTTCCCTCCAGCTTCTCAGGAGCTAACTCTCCCTCCTTCTGACACGCCGGTCTTCTGTCGAGATAAGTGAAGACCTTGGAGATGACTCCGACTGTGGACATCGTCTCTCCATAGCAATACAAAATCTCCTGTGGCAAAAATAAATTATCTTTATCAATGACAGGTGTAATGTGAGTAACAACTTGAACACATAGAGAAGATTCTGCAGTATGAAGGATTTGTTCCGGGCTCACCCTTAAATTGTTCGACATGGGGTTCTGGTACAAGAAAAAGGACACGAGACTACCGATGCTGAGGCGACCAAACGAGATGAGACTGCGGGCCTGCACCAGCATCAGTATCTTTATCCCCAGACTCACCAGCTACATGCAAAGAGCACACAGAGAGGAATTACTCACTTCAACAGAAACCACACATGCTCCTGAAAAAAAATCAAACATGAAGCTTTTTTCTTATTATGTGAGCAGTACAAACATATGGAAGACCAAAGCTACCAGAAGAAGAAATGTTAAAAAATAAAACTGCTCATGGTTCGTCAAAATGATGACAGAAGCACGTCAAACCTTCGACTCAGCTTCAGCTTCAGCTTCATTTGATTTGAAATCTCATATGTGTAACACAGAAAGTCAAACTTCGGCCTTACTGTTATTAATTCTGACTTTAAAAGTAAAAATTGTAACTTATCATATGTAATTATGACTACGTATATCACGTTTAACCTTCTAAGTAAGAAATTTGACGTCAACAATCATTTTGACAATGAAAGTTGAAATTTTGAGTTGATCTAAAAACCCAAATATACCATATTTTCCGCACTATGAGGCGCACCTAAAAGCCTTTAATTTTCTCAAAAACCAACAGTGCGCCTTATAATCTGATGCGCCTTTTATATCGATCAATATTGGTTAATTATGGCTATTGTAGTCAGGGGGCGTGGCCGAAGTAACAGCTGACATGCCGTCAGCTGTCAACCTGAATAATAAAATGACTATTTCACTGAACTAATGTGATTTCTGCTCCTGAACCTCAGCACACAGCGTCTGCACATCAGCGCTGTGCGCCGTCACCTGCATCTTTACGCAGGATCAGCTGTCATCTGTGAGCGCGGTGTTTGTTTCAAACGAACAAACTAAAATAAAATAGATTTTAAATAAATGCCATTAATAATTTTCAGGAGCCGCATGCGGCTCCGGAACCGCGGGTTGCCGACCCCTGATCGAGTGGATGCATAACGCAACCCCAGACACCACAGGACGGTACTTTCTGTCTATGCACCTCATAATGCGGTGCGCCCTATATATGAAAAAAGCTTTAAAATAGGCCATTCATTGAGGGTGCGCCTTATAGAGCGGAAAATATGGTAAATTTGGACTTAAAAGACGACATTTCAACTTACTATCTCATAATAGTGTCTACTGACTTCTGCCATCTGCCTATTTTTTCAGTTTCTTTTCCTGGTGGAAATGGGCCTCCACATGGAAACGAGTGTCAACATGCTTCCTCGATGAGTCATGTGATCCACGGATGAACACCGCTGTCGGCTTACCCTGCGTATTAAGAGGAAGACCGCACTGAAGAGTCCCGAACGTCTCTTAACAGCGCACATCTGGCGCAGAGCCTCTCCGTACCTCCTCTGTTCATGTGTCTCTGCCCTGAAGCTGCGGACTGTGTGAATCCCACTGATGGTCTGGAAAGCCAGGTCTTTGTTCTGAGCGTGACACTCCTGGATCTGATCTTTCAGCTCCTGTTTGAGAGAGAATGCAGACCGAGTCACTAACAAGAAGCTGCACCTGAGCGGTCGTCTTCAATTTGAGATCCAGTGGAGCTGAAGTTATATTCAGAGCTGTAATTCAACGAGTCGGCTTCAGAGAAACACAATCCTTAACACCAGATTTCCTCTTTAAATTCTTCTCAGCAGTTAATGTCCCTTTATTATTTTGACTGAATTCAGTGATCTTCGTCTCTTCTTCCTCTTCTCCTCAGAGAGCTTGTAACTAAATCTAGCCTGCCTGCAGCCTTTTGCTATTGATTATATGTCTTATTCTGAGCTATTTTTTAAAGTTCTGGACTAAACGAGGATTATTACTTTTACTCCTGGACACAAGACGTCTCCTACTCCTTCAGGTGTGAAACTGCACTTTCATTCTGCACAGTGAAGCTCAAACATCCAAGCGAAGCATGTGGAGGAAGAGTTTAGTTTGACTTTGGTCTACAGGTTCTTCTTCTCTGTTTTCTGTTACAGTGACCTAGAAAAGAGGCCCCACTAAGCGAGGCCAGATGGAAACCAGATGTTCTGTGTAGGAAAAACAGAGGCCGGGGGCCCTTCTGTTGTGTGTGTGCATGTTTGTGAGTTAAGCAATATGAGACAGAGGATCACTGCATGTTTTCTGTCTAGAAGACTTTACAAAATGAACAACACTTTGAGACTGCTGCCTGTCATTGACTTTTCCAGACCTTCGTTTTGTAGCAAGTCTCCTTATTGTAGCTACAAAACACAGTTTTGGCTGGAAGGGAACAAGATTTATTTTATGCCGAGTATTTAAATGCAACATGCAATAACTTGAGCTGTGTTAAATAAAGCAGCAAAACCTAGAGGCGACTTGAGAGCACTGAATGATTACTGTCACTGACAAAGACACTAACTTTGAGCACTTGAGCGCCCCTCACTGGTGACTGCAGGTACTGCTGTCAGCTGAGCCGTGAGTAGTTCTATAATACTTCCAATGCAAAAGCTTCCTGAGAGGCCACAAAGGAAACCATCATGTGATAACTCCTCAGAATTTTTAATACTGATGGCATTAAGTGAATGAACTCTACTGTCAGCAGTCAAATCTCTGTCACATGTGCAAAACAACAACATGCAGCTGATGTGTTGGTTTCTGTTATTACAGGATTTAAAATCTTTCTTTTCAATTAAATCTGACATTAGAGAGGGAAAGACCTGTGACGGCCGTCGTGTTATCATGTTCACTGTGAATCTCTCTCTTTCTATGAACCCGTTTTAGTGGTTTTGTGTCTCAAAGGCTCATGTGGGCTACTGTGATTGGTTGTTTTGAATAATTGTACAGATAGTTCCAGAATGCGATTGGTTCCAGGCCGGCATCCACCTTCCTCCACCTGCTGCAGGCTTTCCTCTCTCTCTGCTGACTGATACCATTTACAAACAATCAATGACAATGAATCCTTGTCTGCTGGTTATTCATAGTAACACTATGTAAACCAAACTACTGTTGGCTATTCAGGAGACTCCAGGGACAATCTCATCACACCTACCATGGACCAGGTGATGTATCTATTCTGGAAGATGGCCAAGAGTGGCATCTCAATGCAGGTGAGCACAGTGAGCTCCCAGGACAGGTGTAACATCACCGTGAGCATGAGGCAGGTTTTGACTGTGCTGCGGACCGCTGCGTTGGCGTTCAGCGCTACCGTGCGGCCCATCCTGTCCACATCAGAGTGCAAGCGGGAGGAAAGGCGCCCTGCGTGGTGAAACAGAAATGTTAACTGGCAGCTAAATCTCTGCAGGGTTTCAATGTTTCTTAGAGATTATGAAGAGGTACAAATAGTTTGTCTAATTGGTCCCACTTTGTAGAAATGTTCCCATCATGAATGTTTAATTAATGACTTTATGAATAGTTATTAGATCACAGAATAAAGCTTTATACCATTGGTACTACAACAGTGGAAAAATCCCTCTAACTGTTCGTTGTGACTCTTTCAGTTAATGAACACAACTTTCACAACACTAAAATCACATGTACAATATTTCAGCGAGCTCCAGGCAGTGTAGCAAACAACACCGCCAGATCCATAAAGAAATGTTTTTCTGTGACCTCGACCCAAACCAACACCTCTGTGATGAACTGTGGTCAGTGCCGGACCACGTCACGTGTTTACCGTGTTCCTCTCACCGGGGTTGTTCTCCTCAAAGAAGTGCACTTCCTGCTGCAGGAGGGTGTGAAACAGCAGATGCTTCAGCCTCTTGTTCAGTCTGGCCAGGGTGCACATAAATATTCCTCCTCTTAAGCCAGAGAACACAGCGCTGTTAAGATGGAGACATTAAAAATCAAAAAGAATAGATTTCACATCACTGAAACAAATCAAAAAGTTAGACAGCACTCTCCACCACCACCAAAACACCGAATGACGGAGTATCTTTAAGAAGAATGATGCTCTTATCAGGAAAACACAAAAAGAAAGTTCAGTCTGACTTCATTACCTTCCAAGAGAGACAAGCGCCAGCTGTCCAACTGCATAACAGAAGCTGATTTGAGCCCCCTGACCTCTGAGCATATCAATCACCTTCCCCTGATACAATGGGATCAATGAATCACCTGTTAGGGAGGATGAATGACAAGGATGTTATGGAAACAGGAAATGATGTAAACAACATGTCTGTGATGTGAGCATTCAGATGTAATGAAGCAGTCTCCAAACTTTCTGACAGATATCACATGTTCATGCTGGTCACAAAAATATCGTCGCTGTTTTTACTTCAACTGACAGGCATTAAAGTTTAAGGGTTTTAGCAAGTTTTCACCCAGCAGGATAAATCTACTGGCATTCCCTACATGTCTCTTATTCTCAACAAATCCCATCAAAAGATAAAACCAACAATGAACCGATCAACAAACCAGTACTGAGCGTGAATCACAGCCTGATAGATCTTCTTCCTCTGAGCCACACAGCTCCATAAACACACCAACGAGCCGCACTGTTGCACCGCCGGACACGTTCCTTCATTATCATGAACATGAACTGTAGTTTATTCTGACTCAATCGCGCGCGCGCGCACACACACACACACACACACACACACACCGTCCTGCTGCCACAAACACTCACTACAGCACCAAAAGTGGATGAATCCGCCGCTGGAAATAGTCCCTGACAAACACACTATTTACTCCAGTTAGAGTAATGTTTGGTCAAAACTACTGTGCCCAGCTGTTTTAGGAAATTACTGAGCCTTTTATTAAACTGCTAATATTTGTGACTAATGAGTTTGGGCCTGAGTGCAACAGAAGTTTAAAGTACTAACGTGGACTAACACGCTGTTGGTTTCAGCCTTTTCATGGGATTTGTTGAAGAAATGTACAGAATAAAATCTTATCCTTTAACGGTTTCTGCATCGTTCTGAAAGTGCATTTATGAAGTAGATAGTGGTTAAAGCTAATCGGGCATACGTGGATATGCAGATGTACACATATACTGTGGAATGTCAATATTTGCAAACTTACAGAAGACGCCTAAGATGAGGAAACTGAAAGCTGCAATCAGGTAAAGGGTGTCTGGTTTGAAGTATTTCAGCACCCTCATGAGCAAGCTCCTGGCATCCAGTTTATTGTTGTCCTTTCTCATCTTTCCATCACCGCAGAGGCCCTTTTCCCAAACCACACAGGCCAGCGATGAGGATATCGGGCCCAGGAGCAGCACGCTGAGGTCAGTGGATGGTCCCGTGTAAGGCTCTGAAGGAGGCGCCATCAGGAACCGTCCACTTTCAAACACAGGAGAAAGAAGGCAGAGCAGCGCCACCAGCCTGCAGAGCACAGCCTGAGACCTTCCACCAGTCAGCACAGAGGTGAAAACACGGAGAACGGCCCACTTTACTGCCCCGAAGGCCCACACGCCTGCCAGTCCACCGCAGCCGGAGCACTTCAGCAGCACGAGTCCGGCCCACAGCGCCGAGCACAGCACCGCATCGAACACGAGAATGAATAATCCACATGACGCCACCTCACTCATGTTCCTCTGATGGAAGGGCCGACTGCAAGGAGCCGAGTCTGATCCTAGAACAACAAATATTCTGTTACTCAGGCTGCGGACGGTGAACGCAGTGGTGGAAAGTAACAAGTGTATTTACTCAAGTACCATACTTAAGTACAAGTCTGAGGTCCTTGTACTTTACTTATTAAGTAAAGTATTTCCATTATGGATGTTGAAATGTTCATGTCTGTCCACTGGGCGCTTATATGTGCACAACTAACTGGAAACAATACAAGTACAGTAAAAGCCCTGCATTCATACTAGTTCTGAAGTAGTACAGGAGTATTAGGAGCAAAATGCATCTCAGTATAAAAAGTAAAAGTACTTGCTAGACACCACGGAGCTAATTTCAGGTACTTTACACACTGCTGGGTACATTAATCACCTGTAACCTAAGTTATCAAATACATGTAGGAGAGTAAAACCTCCAAAATGTGGTGGAGCAGAAGTAACATAAAATGGATATTAAGTACAAGTACCTCAAAAGAGTAAATGTACTCAGTTCAGGTATTTTCCAACACAGGAAGTAGATAAACAAATTAGAAACACTTACGTACAAGTAGCTCAAAATTACTACAAAAATAACACATTACTTCCAAGAGTTTTCTGTACAGCAGTAACATTACAACCTGTTATGGCCATTCTAACGAACTTTATAACTTCACGAGCTTTTGATAGCTTTGGCTAGCCTGTTGTAGCTAGCTAGTGTTAGCTAACAACAACACCTGGAGGTAACACTTTTAAGTCGCTTCTGTCGTTGCAGCTGTTCAACACTTGTCGACAGGAACCTGCAGCTCAGCAAAGAGTCTATGAAGTTATTGAGGCTGCCGTGATGACTTACTGTGTGTTTCCCCTCACGGTCGCCGGTTAGCTAAGATGCTAAAACTCAGCGTGGGTTAGCTGCTATGTTTTTAGTTTCACTTTCAGTTAGCTGACACGCGGTTGACCTACACTGACTCCAGACACCTGACACGAGGAGATGAGGCTCAGCATTCAAGACCATTCAACAACACTGGCCTCATTTCGGTTATTTTGCTTTTTCCGTTGTTGAACACAAACTTCACAAACTCACAGCAGCCCGTCATTGCCTATTATGGCCACAAGATGGCGACATCTGTCGATATGAAGATCCTCCAAACAGCAGCGGTAGAAGAAGAACTCCCACTTCACTGCAGGAAGTAATAACAGTGTAGAAATACTCCACTACAAGTCAAATTAATGGAAAATTAAATTGTACAAATGATGTCAGCATCATAACAAGTTGGGAAAACACTGTGTAGAAATGATCAAAGTCATACATTCAAAATGTTAAGTACAAGTACAAAAGTATCAGCGTCAAAATATACTTTTACTTTTACTTTTTCTTTTCTTTCTTTCTTTTTTTTTTTTTTACAGTTTTGAGGTACTTGTACTCCACCACAATTTAAGCATGAAATATTGTACTTTTTACTCCACTACATTTATTTGTCAGCTTTAGTAACTTTGTGGATTCAGATTATGAATTCAATATATCAACCAACTAATAAAAGATAATTTATAATTATGGATAACATCAGTGTATAAAGTAGATGAAATTAGATCCACATTAACCAGCCACAACACTTCAATAGGCCATTATGCACAATGTCTGCTTTTACTTCTGGCATTTTAAGTATACTTTAATGCTAATATTTTTGTACATGTACTTAACTAGCATTTTAAATGCACAACTTTTACCTGCAAGACTACACTGTGCGATTTCTACTTTTACTTGAGGAAAAGATCTGAGTTCTTACTCCACCACTGTGAGAACTGATGCATTGATGCAGATGGTAAAGGTGGAGCTACGTTTAATCACTTTACATACAAGGTTGTGCATTTTCGCCCAGGATCAATAAAGTTTTATTTTAGCCTGTAACTTAAGTTATAAGATAAATGAAGTGGAGTAAAAATTACGGTATTTGTCTGTAAATTGTAGAGAAGTGAAAAAAGGTGAAGTAGCATAAAATTAAAATACTCAAATAAAGTACAAGTACGTCCACACTTAAATAAGATTTAAATAAGAATTGATTCAAACTGTTTTAAGGTCCTTATCATTTAGTTTATGATCTGCTTTGGTGGCACATAATTCTTAAAAATGTGCAATTACATTTAATTTCCATCCTTCTACAGTTGGTGATTTCATTTCTATGACAAATTTTCATATAAATTGGAAACATGCTCTATATCAGTAAACCTTGTACAGTTTGAAGAGGATCATTTTTTTACTAGTATGAGAGGACAAATCTCACTTCTGTTGATGTTTAATGCTCTGTTAGACCCCAGCATGTATACGCAAAATAAATGTCTGGAATCATATTAATAAAAAATCACAACATAGACAAGTTTGATATTCAAACATTTATTTTCCCCTGATCATAATGTATAAATAAAGAATCTCTAATAAAGGTATAATTTGGCCCAAAGCAAGACAAGCCTCAAAAAATTACGAAGAAATCCTCCCATGCTGAGAGGACTGTGGTTACACTTTTGATTACTGCGACGCAGCTCATACCTGAAATGTCTGTTTCATTTTCAGTAATCTGACATTAGATAGCTTTGTTCAAACCTGTACTGGCGGTGTGATCGTCTCACTGGTCGTTTATCAAAGGTGAACCTCAGTGCCTTCGAAATGTTTCTCTCATCACATGTTTCAGCTGACATTCAGTATGAAATCATCAGCTTTGATCCCCCTGAAAGGTTGTGACGTTAACCTGTGGCCGAGAGCAGAAATACACCTGTTCTAGAAAAGGCACTGTTCCATGAAGGAATGAGAAGTGAGTGAAATACAAAAACATGATGAATGTCTGCTGATACAGTGAACGACAAACAACCTTTATACCATATATATATATATATATGTATATATATCTTCCGTCAGTGATGTAAAGCCACAGATAACCATCAACATGGCTGTAATATGCTCAGCATGCTGTGTCTAAAGCTGTCACAACACACACAAATTAATTTTCCTGCTTTAAAGATGATGAAGGTGAAAGAAAACTCTGATTTTCTGCATCCCGCGCTGACTGATCAAAGGTCCACTCTAATGAGTCTTTAGCTATTAGCCGTAATTAAGATACGTCCAGTGATTTTCTGTTTTTCTTAATGTCAAAAATCTCATGAAAAGACCAAAACCAACAGTGAATGTATCTACTAACAGGTGTCGTGTGCATCAATCCTCTGTGACGTGAAGCTCGACTGCTGTTAAAACTGCTAAAAACACGTCAGTGAGCCTCACTGCTGCTTCATCACCGTCAACACACACACGTTTATTCTGAAATACTGACACAGTTTGTTAATACTCACTGGAGCACCAAACGTAGATTAATTCACAGAAGGAAATAGTCCCTAACAGACACAAAAACTGTGATTTATTTTTAAAGATTTACATCTTCAGGAGGAACCAGCGAGTTGAGTCAGCGAGCAGCAGTCAGACAGACAGTGAAGGGAGCATGAAAGAGGTGCGATGCAGAATCTTAATCCAGCAGCTGCACGCCGTGTAGATGCCTCATGTGTTGGCCCTGTTGGTTATTATCATTAACTAATATGAAAAAAAAGCTGTGAAACAAATAAAAATGATGCATTTTTGGAGAATTTCAAACTGACCTGACATGAAAGTAAATTCATTTCAGTTTTAGCTTCATCAGGTTCAGTTATAGTCATTTTGCAGCACAATGAAATGAAAGCTGTGGCCTCGTAATCCTGCTCTCACATAGTTAAATAACACATATGCATATTTCAATTAGTAGCACTTTTTGTAAATAAAACAAAAACAAACTGAAATGACTGTGAAGCTAAAATAAAATAAATAAAAACTAAAACAAACCTTCCTGAAAAAACTCAACTAAACTGAAATCTCAACGTCTTAAATGAAATAAAAACGAGCTGAAGAGCAGCAAGTTAAACATTTGGCTTCAGCCCAGTTTAACCTCTGTTTACCAGTCTGTTGTTTACCAGTCTGTCGTTTACCAGTCTGTCGTTCACCAGTCTGTTGTTTACCAGTCTGTTGTTTACCAGTCTGTCGTTCACCAGTCTGTTGTTTGTCAGTCTGTTGTTTGTCAGTCTGTCGTTTGTCAGTCTGTCGTTTACCAGTCTGATGTTTACCAGTCTGTTGTTTACCAGTCTGTCGTTCACCAGTCTGTCGTTTACCAGTCTGTTGTTTGTCAGTCTGTTGTTTGTCAGTCTGTCGTTTACCAGTCTGTCGTTTACCAGTCTGCTGTTTACCAGTCTGTTGTTTACCAGTCTGTTGTTTACCAGTCGGTTGTTTACCATTCTGTTGTTTGTCAGTCTGTTGTTTACCAGTCTGTTGTTTACCAGTCTGCTGTTTACCAGTCTGTTGTTTACCAGTCTGTTGTTTACCAGTCTGTTGTTTGTCAGTCTGTCGTTTACCAGTCTGTTGTTTACCAGTCTGTTGTTTACCAGTCTGCTGTTTGTCAGTCTGTCGTTTACCAGTCTGCTGTTTACCAGTCTGTCGTTTACCAGTCTGTTGTTTACCAGTCTGTTGTTTACCAGTCTGTTGTTTGTCAGTCTGTCGTTTGTCAGTCTGTCGTTCACCAGTCTGTCGTTTACCAGTCTGTCGTTTACCAGTCTGTTGTTTACCAGTCTGTTGTTTGTCAGTCTGTTGTTTACCAGTCTGTTGTTTGTCAGTCTGTTGTTTGTCAGTCTGATGTTTACCAGTCTGATGTTTACCAGTCTGTTGTTCACCAGTCTGTTGTTTGTCAGTCTGATGTTTACCAGTCTGTCGTTTACCAGTCTGTTGTTTGTCAGTCTGTTGTTTGTCAGTCTGTTGTTCGTCAGTCTGTCGTTTACCAGTCTGCTGTTTACCAGTCTGTTGTTTGTCAGTCTGTTGTTTACCAGTCTGATGTTTACTTGTCTGTTGTTTGTCAGTCTGATGTTTACCAGTCTGTTGTTTGTCAGTCTGATGTTTACCAGTCTGTTGTTTACCAGTCTGTTGTTTACCAGTCTGTTGTTTGTCAGTCTGTCGTTTACCAGTCTGCTGTTTACCAGTCTGTCGTTTACCAGTCTGTTGTTTACCAGTCTGTTGTTTACCAGTCTGTTGTTTGTCAGTCTGTCGTTTGTCAGTCTGTCGTTCACCAGTCTGTCGTTTACCAGTCTGTCGTTTACCAGTCTGTTGTTTACCAGTCTGTTGTTTGTCAGTCTGTTGTTTACCAGTCTGCTGTTTGTCAGTCTGTTGTTTGTCAGTCTGTTGTTTACCAGTCTGTTGTTTACCAGTCTGTTGTTTGTCAGTCTGATGTTTACCAGTCTGATGTTTACCAGTCTGTTGTTCACCAGTCTGTTGTTTGTCAGTCTGATGTTTACCAGTCTGTCGTTTACCAGTCTGTTGTTTGTCAGTCTGTTGTTTGTCAGTCTGTTGTTCGTCAGTCTGTCGTTTACCAGTCTGCTGTTTACCAGTCTGTTGTTTGTCAGTCTGTTGTTTACCAGTCTGATGTTTACTTGTCTGTTGTTTGTCAGTCTGATGTTTACCAGTCTGTTGTTTGTCAGTCTGATGTTTACCAGTCTGTTGTTTGTCAGTCTGTCGTTTACCAGTCTGTCGTTTACCAGTCTGTTGTTTACCAGTCTGTTGTTTGTCAGTCTGTTGTTTACCAGTCTGCTGTTTGTCAGTCTGTTGTTTGTCAGTCTGTTGTTTACCAGTCTGTTGTTTACCAGTCTGTTGTTTGTCAGTCTGATGTTTACCAGTCTGATGTTTACCAGTCTGTTGTTCACCAGTCTGTTGTTTGTCAGTCTGATGTTTACCAGTCTGTCGTTTACCAGTCTGTTGTTTGTCAGTCTGTTGTTCGTCAGTCTGTCGTTTACCAGTCTGCTGTTTACCAGTCTGTTGTTTGTCAGTCTGTTGTTTACCAGTCTGATGTTTACTTGTCTGTTGTTTGTCAGTCTGTTGTTTACCAGTCTGTTGTTTACCAGTCTGTTGTTTGTCAGTCTGTTGTTTACCAGTCTGATGTTTACCAGTCTGTTGTTTGTCAGTCTGTTGTTTATCAGTCTGTTGTTTGTCAGTCTGTTGTTTGTCAGTCTGTTGTTTGTCAGTCTGCTGAACGTTAACAACACTGAAGTGGCACAAACAGACACTTTTCCAGTCTGGTTGTGGATTGCAGCCAGTGTGTACAGAGGTGATGAAGAGGTGATGAAAAGGTGATGAAGAGGTGACGAAGAGGTGATGAAGGCACTGATTTAAGACAAACATTCCTAAATAAACCAGTTGTAAGTCAAATTACCATTAATGAATTTTACACTGGGCCCTCCAGCATTGTCGTACTGTTTGATATCTGGGACTAGCCTGGTTCCACCGTCACTATTTCTGCCTGTTGGAAAAACAATCGACCAATCAGAGCTTTAGGGGCGGGATTAAGAACGGTGATGTCATCATGAAAATTAGTGACAGGAAATGTCCATCTGAAGAGCAAAGTGAAGAAGTGCTTCAGTCATCAGACACGCTGACATTTGGCTGGTTTGGGTCTTTTGAGATTTGCTGACAGTCGAAAAACTATAGAATAAACATTATCTTTAACTCTTGATCATTAATTTCTGTCCAGGAGCCACTTTGAGTGTTGTCCTCACTTTGATTTCACCTATTTATGCATATCACTACTACATTTGCTTGGTAATTGATTGCCACGCCTCAGCCTGCTCAGACCCATCCTTTGTGTGCTCGTCATACACCAGAAAGCATTCTGAGGGACTTCATCAACAAAGGATCATGTGTGCTCTTGATGAAGCGAGATATCGCCTGAATGATAAGATTGTGTGATCACGTGGGTCAGATCAGCAGCATTTTACAATAAACAGTACAATCACGTTGCAGTTGTAAGTGCACATCTGTTCATTTTGGTTCGTAGGATCAAGCTCGGACAAACAGTGGAAATCATTCATAGTGTTTGTTTGGGCTCTGATGGCGGACCAGATGGCGAGGATTCATCGGGTAAGGACGATCCAGAGCAGGTCAGCTGACGTGTCACTCGACCGCAGAAACCTTTGCAGCATCTGGCGCACCACGCAAGCTGGCACAAACATTACAAACTAATCTACAAAGCTGTCTGAGCCAGAGTGTGAGGTGTTGACACACAGTGAAGCAGCTCAGACGCTGGTGATGTACTCCGCCCCGTTAGCCGAGGCCTTGTCTTTGTCTCCCTCTGTGGGCACGCTGCAGTACTGACAGCCGGGAGCGACGTCAGCAGCGGCCCTCGCCGCTTCGGGCAGCGCGGCTGGTTGACTCTGCTTCGAGGCCTTCCTGCCCCTTTTATCCAGCCACCAGAAAGACACCATGAGGAACACGGCGGACGAGGCAACAACGGCACTGCAAGCAAAGAAGACGTGGAAGTACTGGCCCGTCCTGTCAACCAGGACTCCTGCAACAACAAGAAACATCCATCATGTTTGCATTTCATGCTTTATTCATGTTGGTTATTTCTATAATTTCCTAGAAAGCAACTGTAAATTCATCAGGATGTTCCTGAAAGAGCCAAAAAACATGGAGACAGTGGTCCTCAAAGGCCTGTAAGACAAATCTGAGGGGTCAAACTCTCAACCTCTGATTTTTGCTTTTTTGTAAACGACTAGATGATTTCAGCTGTGAAAATGATTCAAATAAAGCAAAGGCTGCTGGAGACACAGAACCAGTGAAGAAGGTCCTTCAGTTAAAGGGCTCGAAAGCCAAAATGTTTGGGAGTCACAGACTGTGGACTCTGGACGGCTCCCATCAGAGCGTCCAGGTTGTTTCACTCAGTAAAGATGAAGATTCAGCCGCAGACCTTGAGTCCTTCAGAGCGCTGCAGGTCAGCTCAACATGCAAATCTGTGAAACTGTCTACAGGGAAACATTCAATCCAGCACATATAGAAACCAAGTTTACAATTTAAAAGAAGCAGCTCTCAGAAATGTTCCTGCTTTTAAACTCAACACAACTATAGCACCGCCTCAGATTCTGTCTTTTTACATTATAATTTACACCAATTAATAATCTTTATCTAAATTATAAGGAATTCACAGACCCATAAAATAAAGTGATCCCTCTTTATAAACAAGGTTCACTTATTTACTGTTAACTAGCTGCATATTAGCATGTATATTAGTGGCATATTGGCTCTGTATTGGTTATTATAAATCACTTATTAATGCCTTACTCTGGGGGATAGAGGGTGAAGTTATTGACATCATAATTCATGTACACTGACTTGCTCATTTACTATCAAAAAGCAGCAATTAGGAGGTTTATTGAGGGAAAAGGTAAAGGCATTAACAAATGTTTTATGACGACTAATAAAGAGCCCACATGCTACTAATAAGCAGCTAGTTACCAGTGAATATGTGACCTGTAATATTCCCTGCAAGTGTAAAGTGATCTGCTGTGACTGTGGTGACCTCACTGCGAGATAAACGAGGGAAGCGTACCTGTCATCTGACACCAGGACCTGGTCTTTCCCTGCTCTGCTGCCACTGAACTCCACCTCGACAGAAACAAGCACAGACTGCCAGAGCTGGGATGTAACTAAGTACATTTACTCAACTACTGTACTGAGCACAACTTTGAGCTGCTTCACTGCTGCTGCTACTTTACACTAATTAGAATTGTTCATGCCCTTCGTACCCAGTGAAAAGCTTGTATCTCCAGATGTTTGTGATAAACTGAAAGATGAAGTTTTCCTTCATGTCTTGAGAAAATTCTCGTCCTCCTTCAGCTAAATAAACTGTTTAAAAAGCCTCTGGGATCAGTTGGAAATGCATCATCACAGAGCTGAAAACAGGCTGTTTTTTCTGAGATACGAGGTTCTCACAGGACAAACATATGATGATCTTATAGAATATGATGCATCGCTGTAGATTAAACCAGCCAACAGGATATAAAGTAGTTCAGATGAGCTCAAGCTGAAACATCTACAGCAGGAATATTAATCCACAAACATCAGATATGATATTTTTACTGTAACTCAATTTACTGTTACATACTTTCACTTAAGTGCAGTTTTGAATGCAGGACTTTTACTTGTAGTGGAGTATTTTCCATCTCATATTAGTACTTCTAGTTGAGTAAAAGATGTGAATAGTTCTTCCACCGCTGCAGACTTGTTTCCTTTCTGCTCTGTTTAACGGCTGAACTGACTGAGGACATTCTGTTATTTACAGCAACAGCCTCCAGCAGGACGGCTTGAACCTTCTATTCCTGTTACTGCCATTCACAGCGCACACACACACACACACACACACACACACACACACACACACACACACACACAGGAACGTGTGCACCGGAGCACCACAAACACACATGCGGGGAATCTGACCACACACACACGTTCACACACGTTCAGTGTTTTTGTGCTTCATTTCTGATTTAAAGCCAGAAACTGGACGGAGCTTTGAGGTTACGCCTAAAGGCCCGACAGCGTTAAATGTGCTCATATCTGTCGGAGGCGGGGCTGAGGTTTAAATCATTTGATTGGTTAACTACCTGTCAAATCAGCAGAGGTCTACAGGAGACCTAGAGGACACACCTGTTCCAGCTAAGCCACGCCTCCCTCTGTCCCTGGTGGATGTCCAAGGGTTCAGCTTTTGAATCATGACCATTAGCTGTAGCTGTGTCCTGATTCCATACAGCACACAGTGTGTGGTGTGTTCACACTGGAAAAGCGGCTAATTAAGACAAACCATAAAGCAGAAATCCAGATATTAAACCCACAAAGCACAACGGAAGCTGCTCAGAGCTGGAAAACCTTTTGCACATATCACTTCTTTTCTCCACACAACAGAAAAATCCATCAGTTTGTTGTACACTGACTGCTGAACACTGTTAGCATGCAGTATATATACGAGCATATAGTGGTGTTTTTCTCTGTTCTTTTACTCAATGAATGAACCATTTCTACCTCTCCAGCAGCTCTTCTAAGAATAAAACTGTTCGCACCTGAAAAACCTGCCTGAAAACTGATAATCCGATATTGCCCTACATTCCCTCCATATCTGTCCGCTCCATCTCTTCCTCTCCACTCTCTCTCTGTGTTTACCTTACCTGCCAGTGGAGGCCCGATGAGCAGCGTGATGCTCTCCATGATAGCGAGCAGGCCCAGAGCTGAGGGGAAGCGGCTCATCTCCACTATGTCCATGAGGACAGTGAACATCAGGGAGCCCACCACGCTCATGGACAGCCCGTAGACGCTCACGTAAACCACCAGCACGGTAAAGCTGGGCCCGATGCAGCAGATGCTGTTGCTGAGCCCGTTGACCAGCAAAGCCGAGGCAAATACGTAAACGTGTCGCCCTTTGAACCACGCCGTGTTGAACATGATGGCGAAGGGCGGCCGCACCGCGATGTTAACGATACCCAGGATGGAGAGCAGCAGCGCGGCCCGGCCCTGCTCCATGTTGTTTGCTGTGGCGTAGGGAACCAGGTACACCAAAGGAACCACAAACCCCAGCATCATCCAGGTGATGCCTATAGCATACACACAGTAACGTGAGTTGTTGTAGAGCTGATCAAAGGCCATGTGTTTTCTTATGGAAGCCATCAGGAAGCTGCATGTCGATCTCACCCACCCCTTTCCTTTCTCTTCCTTCTCTGGCGGAGGGGGTCCGTGGTTCATCAGCGGCTGGCCACGACGCTTGGCGGGCTGGAGGGGCCTCATCACCGCCCCGCACACGCAGCAGTTCAACAGGACAGCTCCCAAAACCAGGAAACTTCCCCTCCAGCCCAGCTCCGAGTGGAGGTAGTTACCCAGGACAGGTAGAGTGCACAGTCCCAGGGCTGTACCTGTGGACGACATCGCGTTGGCAAACGCACGGCGGCGGACGAAGTAGTGCCCGAGGATGGTCACAGCTGGCTGGAAGCAAAAGCAGAAACCAAGACCTGTGAGGATAAAAGAAGAAACAGGTGAAACATCGGGGACGGGAGGACTGCGTCTACTGATTTATGTCAAGTCTTTCCCAGCCCAGTGAGACGCCTCCTGAACATCAGTTTATCACAACTGATGTGTTATTTTGCACTTTTCAGATAAAGTTCCTCTCTGGAATAAAAGCTTTTCAGCTGTAGTCGAGCGCACACAGTTTCCTTTATCACCAACATTTCAGGTGCGCTCACCTCCAAACTAAGCTGCTAAACTGTTGGCTCGTGTTGGCTCAACCTGTGTGTGTCTCTTGTCCTTCTGGATTCTGGTGCCACAAATAACTCTGAAAGACTTCAGTTATAATAAACCAGAATTATATTTTATGTAAAAAAAAAATTAAAAGTTGCTTGATTTGATTTTTTTGGCCACTTGGGGGCAGAAAACTCCACAAAACTCTAAAAAACACAACTTCAACATGCTTTTGCTTTATTAAACTGTCATTAGCTTTAAACATTAGCGTTCATTAGGAGTCTCACTCCATCTGTAACCTCGTTATCAAGCTCGGGGTAATAAATCTGTTGGGTGTTTGCTGACCTGTAATAACTCCAGCTGTGATGTAGAGCTGGCTGATGGACTGAGTAAATGAACTGGCAGTCATTCCAAGTCCACTCAGGACTCCGCCCAACATGACTGTCGCTCGGCAACCGAATCTCTCCACCAGCACGCTACAGAAGGGACCTGTGGATCATACGTAATACTCTTAGTTTAATGCATACCGGAGCAGAAACGGGCAAAGGCTTACAGAGAACAGGCGAGGCCATTCTCTTAATCCTGCAGCAGGTTTCAGATAACTTGTGTTTAGCTGTAATCTTATCAGTTGAATGAAAGTACTGAAAGCATGAAAAGATGTTTGCTCCCCGTGGGACAGATCCATGTGTGCACTAAGTGAAGCTGACCCACAAAGCTTTGCAATGACATTTTGTCGTGTCAGCATGAAAATACTGTTCAGGACAAATCAGTTATCAGTGCTGAACACATTTTACCATCTGTGTTAAAGGGCTTCAGTACTTTAAACAGGGGGGAATATTGGTTAAAAGTCACCAACAGGGGCGGTAAACTCAGTGCACAGTGGAGCTGCCTTTGTTGTTAAGCGACATGGCTGCTGGGAGATAATACCTGTATCTAATGGAGCCTATGAAACACACAGGCACAGGTGTTCAGTGATGAATGTTTCACCTGAAGTCTCCAAACCAGTCTGAAGACATCACACTTAATAACATTGTGTATGACTTTGTCTTAGTCACGTGTGTTCTTCACTTTCAGGCCAGCGAACAGTCGAGTTTCAGAATCGATTCTTCCACCCACTGAGTTCTCGGGTGGATCACTGCCCTCTGAACACTCGCTATTAATGAAGCTTAATGAAGATAAACCTGAGATTCTTGTCACATTTCTGTCAGCTCAGGAACATTTAGAAGATCAAAGCATTCCTGTCTCCAAAGGCCATGAGAACAGTGTTCAGTTATTACACCCCCCCACCCCGCCTCCGCTTTGCTCAGACTGCAGCAGCTGAAAATAAGTCCGCTGTTAGTCGATATTTCTCGGCCTTAAAGCAACTCACTCCTACTGATGATGTAAATCTTTAAAAGGAGCTCACAAATGTGTGATTTCATATTTTAGAAAAGGGCTCAGTAATTTCCTTTGACAGCTGTGGCGTTCAGGAAACATCACTTGAGCAGGAGGAAATCGAGCCTTTGTTAGGGACTATTTTCAGCGGCGGATGAATCCACATTTGGCGCTCTAGTGAGTATTTGGGGCAGCAGGGCTCCAGACTTTTTCACCACCATCCAGATAAACAACTTTAACTGTCCCACAATTGTTTCTTTAGCTTGTTTTTTGATCTATAGTTGTTAGGTGTAGTGACTGTGGTGGTTCATGTAAAGCACTTTGTAATAAATAACAGCTACATGTAATATTTGTTAGAAAAGTTTAGGTACGTCAGCAGTGTCCTCCAGTACAGAACAGGATTTAAATCTGTGTGGTTACTCCAAAAGTTACACATACAGACAAAAACACCTTTAGTCCTGGAGGCGTCGCGGAGGTCTCTGCTTGTTCCAAACATGTTTTCTATCCTCCCCGAGGCGACGCGAGTCTCGAGCTCTGGTGTGTGTGATTGACACTAAAATCCAGTGTGTGTTCATGATAACGAAGGAACACGTCAGTCACAGCATCGGTGAGGCTCACTGATGTGCTGGTGAGAGTTTTTGAGGAAGAGGAATCATCAAGATTTGGATACACATGCATTGTTGATTTTGTTTTTTTCATGAGAGCTGACAGAATAATAATTGACTCATAATTTTATATTTAATGCTCAAGGGAAATTTTGAAGGATTTAATCACAAAGTCGTCAGTTATGCAAAAGCTGGCCGTGGCAGGGAGGAAAGGCCTGGATGCTGGGAGGGATTCAGAGGTCAGAATCTGTGGTTTTGATATGTTAATAACACAAATCAGTGCGAGCCAAAATACGAATCAAATCAAAATTCTGATCAGTGTAAACGCATCTTAGGACAAATTGCACTTCCTTCTCTACGTGAGCAGAAACTCTCATTTTTTAGATATAATCTCAAGGACATGACGGCACTCTTTGAGAAATGATGGTGGTTTTAAATATGTTGTCGTTACTAAATTGCGAGTGAAAAGGTGGTGCAATAGAAGAGGCGGAGGAACGTTATCAAACCAATCTGATAACATGGAGTCGCTAAACAATAGTCAGCGATTTTGCACTTTCAATATTGACATTTCAAATGATTGGGTAAAAGCTGGTATTATTTGCATCAATCTGACCATGTCTCAGAGAGCCAGGCTTTCAGTTAGTGTGTCCAAGGGTTGGATATCCTCTGAAAATACTCCAAGCACTGCTCTGTTTGTGACTACAGGGCAATAACAAACCTCTTACAGGCACTGAATCAGCATGAAAATCTACATTCTGCTCAACAGAGACAGAAACATGAAGTTACCAAAGTAAATAGCAGGTAAAATCAGTTTTTGTAGAGCTGATTAGTAACCAGACGTTCCCCTTGATCCTCTATATTGACTTTTTGTGAACCTGCACAGCCAAGACTACTTCCTGTCTCATGCAGGTTACATAACGCAACACTGAGGAAGGACGTTGACATTACTGACAGGAGAGACAGTCCCTCCGTGCACCACACTGAGAAGCTCCAGGAGAGGATAAAGTATTCTCTCTACAATCACCAGCAGACAGTGGGAGAGTAATGGAAGCAGAGAGGCAGCCACAGTGACCTGACCAGCCACAACCAGTTGAGATCTGGTCTCAGTTCAACATTTTTCTACATAAAAGAACTTCTAATATTTAGATCTAGTGAACAAAATATCACATCATTATGCTAAATGTTGTCTACAGAGAATGAAACATCAGTATTTTTATAGTGAGCCTATATAACCTTTGCTGAACAGCGGCCACTGTGGCCAGGCGCTGTAATTACAGCATAATGGTAAACACTAGATTGTACAGAAGAGTCAGAAAACTGACTCAGGAATGTCAGTTACACATGCAGGAACACCTATTTAATGTTGCTAACATTAGCCACCATAGGCTACTGGTCATACCAGATCAATAAAGACTGTAACAGCAAAACCCTTCAGTGTATTTATTTCAACAAAGGTGCATTTTATTGCTCATGAGTTAAACATTTCATCTGAAAGGGAATGAATGTACTATTTCCTCATTTAGAAGATTCATAGTGTCCCTTTAAAGTTTGGATTGTTAATTCTTTGTAACCCTGAATTCTTGATGTGGCGTCCTCTGGGCTGTGGGTAATAAGTCGGCTGAACTTTCTCATGGAATAATCTTTTAAGTCAACACCAAGACAGCATGAGAGTTTAAAACACACCCAAACTGCCTCTCTCTAGTTTCACATTCTCCCTGTACAGCAGCAGCAGGTGGAGACTTAAATTACCTCGAGGTCAGGGGGCAAATAATACAATAAATAATGTGTTTTATTCCAACTACAATATATCAGGTACCATGGTGTATCATACAGTGTCATGACACAACACAAATGAGTAAACTTAAGACATGAAGGTATATTACTATGTAGTGGTTACAGTTAATTTCTCGGTTTTCCTACTTTACCTCCTGCATGAAGCACTGACGTCATGATGGAGGGCACCCAGGAGGTTTCGCTGTTGGAGGCGTGGAAGTCATTCTGCAGGTCAGTGTAGAAGATTCCCACACAGGAGGGGAACGCCAGGGTCAAAGCCAGGACCACGATGGTGGCAACCAGCACCACCCAGCCCCAACCGCCATCCGGAGCCGTGACCGCTCCCGTTACAGCCGCGGAGCCTCCGTGTCCCCCCTCCTCGGAGTCACAGTCGTTGGTCTCTGGAATTTTCTCCTGCTCCATACCGTCGGCCTGCTCACTATCCAATGAGGCCTTCGAGTGGAGGCAGCGATCGTTTGTCCCTCTGAGTACATTTCTCTGAGTCATTTTCTACTTGGCAGCTCAGGCGAGGCTCCTGTGTTAGCTCTGCAGGGTGTGTAATTACGTTTGAGGCCCATGTCACTGTGAGTGCTGCGACCTTTGAGGACACCTACAACAACAAAGCAAACAATCCATCAGGCTGAGTTAGCAGCTGAAGTGGTGACTGGTTCTAATGGTTCTGTCGGCCCACCACTTTAGTCCAGACTGAAATACATCTATCTAATCTATCTAAACACGGTAGCCATGACAGTTTGCACATGAACATGAATCCTAGTGACTGGAATGATTACTGATTTTTCATCAAGCACCATCATCACGTCACAAGCTTTTGTCCTTTTGTCTTTTTTATTCCAACCAAAAACCTGCAAAACTAAGTGCTAATCAGCAAATATTAGCATGATAACATGCTAAACTAATCTGGTGACCATGGTAAATATTACACCTGCAAAACATCAGCATGTTAGCATTGTCATGGTGGGCATGTTAGCATGCTAATGTGAGCATTTTGCACAAAGCACTGCTGCAGCTAAGTACAGCCTAAAAAAGCCTCTGCTAAATGCTCTTTCTTGCTTTTTGTTCCTGGGGAGGGAGCATGAAGCAGGGGCTGCTGCTGCTGAACACAACACTCAGGAGAACAGAGTCAAAACAAAGTTCTGGTCCATAAAATCAAAACACTGAGCTAATAGAAACCACATCGCTCCACTGAGCTGAGAGGAGCTGCAGAGTCAGGTGGTCATTCTGCGTTGGTTCATCGCCATGAGCAACACCTTTCACATTACATGCAGTCGTTCCATTATTACTGACTGCAGAGTTTGGACTGGAGCCGCTTTAACAGAGCTTTAAATGAGTCTGCCTACAGAGACTGAAACAGAGGCTCAGAACCTGTTTCTGGTCTCCAACTCAGGCTACAAACAGGAGTGTTTACAGAGGCGAATGGAAGTGCTCATGCAAAGAAATGGCCTGACCTTGCCAATGCTCCCGAGACGGCAGGGCAGACTCTGTTAGAGAAACTTGAGACAGTACCAAGAACCACCCAAGACCGCTTGTCTCCCGTACAGAATGCAAGCCCTGAGGGGCCTGCAGCAACTCATTTCCTGTAGGTGCTTCATGGATAAAAGACTTCCGTTATATCAGCATTTAAAATCAGAAAAAGACTTTCAGGACTGTCTCCAGGTCAGACCGTCCTGTGCCAGACTGTGAGTGAATTAACAAAGGAGGGGTCTGATGGGTTTGAGGAATCTGGCTAGCATGAGACTAACATGCACATGTGAAGACCCTCGAATGAAAAGCCCTCTGTGCAAATGTTCCGGCAGAATTTCCCCCCAAACTCTCTTAATGCCGTTTCCAGATGTACCAGCTGCTGAGCAGAGCAACATCTTCATGTTCCTGAGAAAATACAACTCGAGGCTCGAGTCAGCGCCCTCCATGAGATCTGTGAGCAAAGAACCAAACTGACGTATAGAAGAGATTTCATTCATAACTGTGATGCATTATTTTCTAATTATCAAGTTCATTTTTAAAAATCCCAAAGCGGCTTCCGGATCAAAATAAAAGGAAAAGAGAAGGCGAGAACAATAAAAATTGTCTTTACAATTTTTATCTATCCTAAATTCAATATATTTTCACTTAAATTGCAACTTTTTGTTTTAATTTGGGTGAATATTTTAATTTTTCTCACCATGTTTGGCTAAGATTTGGAGACCAACAGCAAATAAACCTTTGAACAGTCAGCAGCTGTTCCCTGAAGAGCGTTCTTTCATTTGTTACAGGGATTTCTCCATCAAAGGTCGTACGATGTAGATGTGTCGGGTTTCATGCATTAATGCCAGGTATGGTGACATCCATCATTAACAACCCCTCCCACCCCCTGCATGACACAGTGGGGGCTCCTTCAGTAACACACTGCTATATTCATACTGCTTTGTCTTTGCACTACTGTAAAACATCCTTCTACCTCATACACGCTATAACCTGTGCAGTATTACATTCCTTTTTCCTTAAATACTACACTGTGTATATATTTATATTTCCCCTGTGACACACATATATATATTTATCTACTGTGCTATAGAGCACTTACTTGTACTTGTACTTAACTTACCAATAACAACCATGTGCAATTTCTTTTTCAATCTTGCTGCAATTTTTCAATATTTCTCAAAACTTTGCATTGACAGTATACTTTTATAGTCTTTTGTATAAAATGTACACATACATACTGTAAATAGTCAACTTCTTATTTTGTATTTTTTATTTTCCATTGCCTTTGCTATTTGCTATTTTCAGTGATGCTGCCTGTCACACCAAATTTCCTCGACTGGGGACTAATAAAGCTGATCTTATCTTATCTTATCTTATCTTAACTTATCTTATATTATCACCTATGCTGAACTCCCGATCTCAGACCCCAAAGCTGTGTTTTCCCGTATCACACAGGAACATCAGACACAACCCAGGAGGTCTCATCAGTTTAATGACTCCTCCTGGCTCCTGCTCCCACCACCTGCTCCTCGATCTAACAGACTACTACAATCTCATAAACCAATACTTGTTCTCTCCCCGTTGCTGAAGCCCCCACACCTGTCTCCACACAGGTCTGTCTATCGTTTCTTTCTCCAGTCACATACACAACGTCTCTCACTTTGCCTTTTTCCACATTACATCCTGCTTTAATGCAGGATCCATAACTCTGCATCACAGATTATAACACGTTCAAAGTCCAGTGAACATGTCATCCCCTTGATGATTCACTGGCTCCCTTTGCCACCGGACACCAACTATAAAGCATTAGTATTAACTTTCAGAGCTGTGTATTATCTATCCCCTGCCTATCTCACAGGCCTCATTCAGACCTACACTCCCTCTAACTCCCGCCGGTCTGCATCAGCAGGTCTGCTGGCACCACCGGCCATCAGCCTCAGCACAATGGCTGCGAGGGCCTTCTCCTCTGCTGCACCCAAACTGCGGATCTCCCTTCCCCCGCATATTCACGAGCTGGACTGCATTACAAACCCATCTCTTTAAAGGGTTAAAACTCTGAAAAAGAAGGAATGTTTGGTCGTTATGATCAGGACTGATGTTGGTTCAAATATTCAACTCAGTCAAAGTGGGAAACAGTAGAAACATATAATGATTTACGGCTGTTTTTGACTCAAACGTTTTGGTCCTCTTTTGTACTGTAAGAACTCTATTAAAAGTGGCACTGGTTAAACTGGTTTACTCACTTTAACTGCACCAACTGCATTTTATCTATACTACAGCATTGCTTTCCAGCTTATTTGCTGAGTCGTGACTTGTTGCTTGTTGTTGCATTGTTTGTTTATTGGTGCTTTGTTATTGATGTTTTATCATTAACTGCACTGATGTTGTTTACTGCACAATTTTATTGCTCATCTTTTATGACCTAACCTCGAGTGCCATGACATTACAATAAATGTACTATTATTATGATTATTTACCCCCTTTTTATTGCTCTTCATATTTTAGTTGTGGAGGGTCAGTGAGGGGAAACCCAGCCTCCTGCAGCCACGTGTCCTCTTGTGCATCTATTACACTTAAACGTTATTAAATTAGTGAGGAGGGATGAAGTGATGCTGGGCAGCTGCTCCCCCCGGTGGGACAGCCCGTGGGGGGGTGAGAGCGCTGGTCTGTCCCCTGGTTCACACGGCAGCTCGTGGTGTTTGTAAGGTGGCAAAAACTGACCTTCATCAGCTTTAATAATTCACTGTTTTCAGCCGCATCCACTCGCTTTGCCAGCCTCACGCGCGTGACAACTCGGAAGTATTTCGTCTCTTTTTGCGGCTGAGAAGACCCCAAAACGCGGATTTTGATCCCAGCCCCCAGCACAGCCCCCCCCCCCCCCCCCCCCCAGAGCACATCAGCTTTAACCGCTCGTTACATTAAAAGCGCGTCTTTAATGGAACAGTTTCCTCATTTATCTTCTCTTCCCAATTCTCTTTATCTAATCCTGACAGATTTAGATCCTGAACATCACTGAAGCAGCACTTTCAAAGCAAAGACGAAGCGATTTCACAGCAGCATGAATCTCTTCTATATGAATCTCTAAAAGCTCTTCATTGGTGGATTAAAACACTACCTTGTTGTGTGCTGGCTGTGGTCGTCCAGCTCCGGTCAGACCCACACACAGGCGCGGTCGCCCCTCGATGAGTGACGGAGCAGCAGCTGCCGGTGCTCCAGCGTCCGCCCGCTCGCGGTGGGAGGAGACAACGTGGCCGCCTGCGAGTGTCGGACGCGGGGAGGGAAGGCCTCGGCTCTGCGACAGCAGCGACACACAGGCGGACGAAGGGGGCTGGAGGGCCCGAGGCTCTGCATTATGAGCCGTAATGGTGGACACACTGCAGGTCTGTGGGGCATGAGACGGAGCTGGTCCGTGAACGCAACTGTCCGGGCTGCAGCTACTGAATATCCTCATTCCATGATACTTTTTACTTCTTTTTACTGCACATTAGTTTCTAGTAAAATACTTTTTTAGATTCAGAGTTTAGTAGGCCTAATAAAAACATCTAAAACTAATGATCACCTTGGTAAATGTTTTACCTTGTGATATAGTGCCAACATGTATCTGTAATAAAATCCTATAAATCATATCCCTATTTCTAATAATAGAAAACCTTCTCCTGATAAAAAGGCCTGTGTTGCATAATGTTTACTTTTGCATGTGTACTTTTACTGGACTCAGACTCTGAATGCAGGATGTTTACTTGTAAGAGATTATTTTCTCACAGATTTTTTTTTTTATGTCAGTTCTACCTAAAGAGTAACTGTGAATCTTGTTTTTGCTGACCTCCAGTGGTTGAACTTCCCTAACCTGCTGCGGTGATGTACAGGTGTACTCCAGGACACTGTGACATCACCGGTCTTTCCTGTGTGCTGCTTTTTATGCAGCAGTAATGGCGAGAGAAATCCGGTCAAATGGGGTGCAGGTTGTGTGTGAGGTGGGAGGTGTGACGCTGTCAGCTGATAATCAAACAGCAGCAGATTTACGCACAGTGTGTAACTGCTGCTGCTGGAGGTCTCGCCATCAAAACAATGAAAGAAAAGTCACTGCTCGATGATGTCGTTAAGTAGCGTGGCATCATGGGAGTTGCTGTCTTCATTGTTAAACATTGAAAACACTCGTCTGGTGTTTCCTGTGTTTCCCCTGGAAACTAGAGGGTGTGAGGAGGATATAACGACACTGACAGGTGACCAAATGAAACGCACCGTTACGTAGTTTATTCCTTTGCCTCATTCATCAGCTGATGTTTATATTTCCTTAATATCAAAGTTTAAATACAACTATATGATTATGTTTCTGCATCTCACACACAGTGCTCACGTTAGTTTTAATATTTTAATTACAGGTCACAGGGGACATTTTAGAGTCCGGGAAGAGGCCCCGGGGAAGACCCAGGACAGACTGGAGGGACTATGTCGCTTGGCTGGCCTGGGAACGCCTCGGGGTCCCCCCGGAAGAGCTGGAGGAAGTGTCTGGGGAGAGGGAAGTCTGGGCTTCCCTACTTAGACCGCGACCCGGCCCCGGATAAGCGGAAGAGAATGGATGGAGGGGACATTTTACTGCACTCACTGCTTTTGTTTTGAACACTTTAGGTACATTTCCTGATAGTACTTAAATACTTTACTTCAGTGTAGAGGCAATGCAAATAAGTAGTAAAATAATGGTGGCTGGTAGAACACGTTTCAAAGGAGTCTGTGGCCACATTTCATTCTAAACCCACAGTAAACAGAAGCAACAAACAGTCGGTGAGCCACAGTTTAAAACACAGACACAGTTTATGATTAAAAACCAGACGGGTTTTGTTAAAAGTGTTACATGAAACAACATCGGTAGACAAAATTCAAAAAATATAAAATAAATAAAAGTGAAACAAACAATCAGACAAAAATGTTTTTGTCAGCTTCCAAACATTTCTCCACAGTCTCCATTAACAATATTCACATTTGACATCAATACTGTTGATAAATGAACACAAAGTAACTGTTAATAGGTGACATTTTCCAACACGTCTAAATGAGTGTACAAGTGTGCATGTTCACAAACGCATGCAGGTGTTTACAGATTAACTGGCAAAATGATCGTGAATTCAAAAATCTGTCTTTTGTGTGTTGACCTGCGGGTTGCGTAAATGCTATAGAAACCAAGGTTGGGGGAGGGGGGGTCTGCAGTCTGATTGGTTGATTAATTTGCGTTCAAAGCTAGCTAATCTTTATCTACTGTTAAGTTAAACTGACATGACGAAAATACAAAAACAGCAGAGAAACAGAACATGTGAGTAGAGAACATGTCTAGTCGTAGACCAGTTGTTCCACACCAGAACTCTACACCTACATACCACAGAGCCATGCCTTCCCTCTGCTCCCCCCACCATGCATCACATACACTGTGCACTAACACAGAGGTCGGACAAAATCCAGTACACAACATCATAATCTCTAGAACAATGCATGCTCTCATGTTTTCACGTGCCCAAACAACAGATATATTTTTTGCAGATTAGTTAAAATTGCACATTATCTGTCGACTAAATAGTGCCAGTGAAAGTAAAAGCTAACGGTCAAAAGTTCTTTTTTTTGTTTGTTTGGTTTAAAAAAAGGGTGCTTGATTGAAATGTTCAGATAATCACACTGCAAAGTTCAGCCTGGTCAGCGGTTCCCAAACGTTTTGGCTCGTGACCCCTTAAAATGAAGCGACCCCAGTTGTGACCGGTTCAGTTTCCTGTCTTATTTAAATCTTTTACGTGATTCCTCAAGAAGTAAAACTATCGGTTAATGCACAAGAAACAAGGTTCAGAGTACAGCCCTGATCTGCGTCTGTAAGGCTGTACGCAGGCACAGCAGTGCTCTGAGCTAAATGCTAACACGCTTGTGTTTAACAGGATTAATCCTCACCTTGTTAACAATCTTAGTTTTGTATGTTAGCATGCTAACATTTCATCTCATTAGCACTCAGCACAAAGTACAGCTAAGGCTGATGGGAGTGTCCTTTTTAATCATTATTCCAAAGCCATGTTGCTCGGAAGGCTAACAACAAAGAGTCAACAGTTATGCTAGCAGCTCTGTGAGGGTTCCTGCATTATGATTCTTCTGATTGGCTCTGACTAACATGGTGATGTTTTAGCGGGTACAATGTTTACAGTGTTCACCATCGTAGTTATGCGTGTTAGCATGCTAACAGTGACACAACCAAGAACCAGAGCGGCGGTGGATCAGCTGACACGGCCCTCCATTGAACCACGCTGCTAGCATGACTAAAGCGATCACTAGAGCAACGACTGAACAAACGAAGATTTCTGGGACAGAAATGTGTTGTGGGTTTATTTTTTTTTTGGCTTTCCTGTCTTGTTAGCGATCTTGCGGCCTCTTCTGGGGACCCTCAGTTTGGGAACCACTGAACTGTGTAACCAAGATAAGATAAAACTGGGTTATAAAACTTCACAAAGGTGACGGGTACAGTAAGTGCTTTAAAGGTTGAACACACACATCTACAAATGGAATCGTTAAAGATGGCTTCAGCATGCAACTCAAGAAAAAAAGAAGCCCAACGGCGTCGAGTTTATCGTCAAATCGCTTTCCGACAACAAGTGCACTGCTGGAGTTCGAGGCCCGCTTAGACCTGGACCCTCCCGACTGGTAGTGCTTTGAACACAACGCCAGCCACCGCGACTGTTCACAGCAGATTCGGACAGTTTTGGCCCTCCAGGTGTGTAAGGGGTTGTGGGTGGACTTAGCTCAAAAGCAATGGCACAAAGAAAGCAGCTGGTTGTCGTTTTCAGTTTGTCGGTATGCATCGTAAAACATAAAATAACGCAGGGGACGGTGGATTTGTTTGGCTCGCCTCTCACTGAAACACTAACGATAGAAAACAAGCTAAAGACCGCATTAAACATTATACCTCAGGCAGGTGCCTCCTGGCTTTTTTAAGGTATGAGAGCACCTCATGATAAGAGGGGAGAACAACTGTGCACAACACAGGTCAAAGGCACAACACCGGACACAGACGAGGGGAAACGACACCCAAGGTGCTTCGCAAAGGCCCAGAAACAACGAGGGAGAGAGAGAAAGAGCTCCTCGTTGAGACGTTTGGGCGATTTTAGCAGCACGAAGTCTGCTCACGACTCAGATTAGCAGAATAAAACTGCACAACACACAGTCGAGAGGGAAGAAACTAAACAAAGAAGAACATCAAAGTTTGAGCTCTGAGGCCTGACTGAACACGATCAGGGAGCATGACAACAGCAAAGGTACAGGTCTTTTTTCTGGTTAAACGCATTCTTTTTGTTCATGCTTGATATAACATAACTGCATCAAATATGCTTTGTACAAAGACGGGTGTATCAAAGTGATCAATGCCAGTGATAGCGATCGCACGGCCCTGAGCTTCTGGGGCCAGCGATCAACAAGTGGGTTGAGTCTGCACGATGGGCAACGACGACATGTTTCAGTTCTCCTTCTGATATGTTTGATATGGCTCAACCTTTGCATTAAGTTGCTCATGTAACAAGGCTGCAGCTGGGTGAAAAATATATTTTGGTGACTGCTGGGGGTTTTGACTGATGATATTTATCATCAATTAATCTGCTGCTTGTATTATCAATTGATCCATTAACAGTTTAGTCTATCAAATGTGTGAAAACATGTGAAAATGTCACATTTTCCCCGAGCTCGAGGAAACATCTTCAACTGTTGTTTGAACCAAACCCCCAAAATATTAAATATGCAATGATATGAACAGAGAAAGGTTTGTTAAAGGTGCAGGTGAATTCTCTGTTGATGTTGTTGACTGATCAGTTCATCGACTCATTGTTTCAGCTCGAGCTACTTTAGTAAATGCACATTTAAAGTAGAAGCCAATTTAGTTTCATTTGCACAAAAGTGACTGAATTCACTGAATATCACTTAAATATGCAGGCTGATAATCATTTATTTACCCTGCAGAATCAGAGATGTGTGCAGCAGTTCAGAGGACTAGTTTAGTATTTAATGTTGTAAAGCAGCTCTATCACACAGCAACTTAATGTCGAGCATATTTCAAGAGAAACATACTTTAGCCAAGCTGGTACCGATCTGTCACATAACATAAAGGCTTCCCTCTGAAGACACGTCCCAGGTTCACGTACAGCGTGTCACTTCTGTGATAGCGTCGGCTCAGCTATCTCAGGGCTTTAAGCGTGAGGAGTACGATTCAGCTCGCGCCACAGTTGCTACAAGTGCTGCAGAATGTAAGACGAGGCGGTCACGAGGGCGTGAAGTTGAGGACTGGCAATGGAGGCAGCTGCAAAGTGAGTGAATGTTGGCATGAGGGTGGCACAAGGCCGGGGGGGGGGGCGGGTGCGTGAGGGTTTTGAGGCAGCATACAAACTGGCCACAGTCCAATCTCGCCACGCTTGCCTGGACACATGGCAAAGTTTTCCCTATCCCTAGTTACAATTTTAAGATATGCGAGAGATCAAAGTAGGATATCTAAGAGAAAACGTATCGACAGGATCCGGAGTTCTCCGAGGAACACGACAGAAAACGTGCAGCTGAAAAACTGGTGATATTTCAGTCATGGACAGAAAGCAGAGAGGCACTGCACACACATCCTCACATCCAGGCGGGAAACCGTCAGGAAAACTGATATTTTCTCCATCGTTTAAATAGACTCACCCAGCAGAATATGTAAATATATGACAACTATGATACACAAATCAATAATTACACCATTTGCATTCAGTTTTTCATATAATTTCATCATGTAGCCTATATAGATTCATATAGATTCCTCACATGCCTTGACAAATTGTACACAGGTGTAGTTCAGTCTTTTTGAGTCATTTGTTTTCTTTTGCGCGGAAATATCCCAAATTTTCTCCCTGGGAGGAAAAACCGGATCGAGCCCAGAAACAGGAAATGGGAGGAGTCGGACGCCGAACCGAGACGGTAAGATGAGCGTCTGGCGCTCGTTTAAGGTGTTTCTGACGACTCGAGAGGGCGGAGGAAACGCTGCACCCTGCTGGCTCGAACAGAGCGTCACGCTGCCTGCTGCTCCATCTCGTCCCCCGCCTCCCGGCCGGGTCTCTGCTGCGGCGGCCCACCTCAGACGTCGGCCGAGGAGTCCGGGAGTGCAGAGACGGAGGCGGCGGGCGGCGGCGCTCGCTCCGTCGGGTAAAGAGAGGCTCAGTCAGTGGAGTCGTGTTCATTCCTTTATGTCCTTTGAGAGTCCTGAGGAGATTTCAGCGAAGTCGACAGAGCCAAACGTTCAAGAGAAGAAGAAGTATCCTGTCTTAACAGCGACGATGATGAGGATGAAGGTGATGATGATGATCTGTAGAAGCTCTGTGCTCGGCGTCCATCCACTGACACTAATGAGGGGCTACAATCAGCACCGTAGCCTGCAGTGACACTGACCGTCGACAAGCTGCTATGAGGAGAGCCGCGCTCTTGTATTCCCTTTTAAACTCCCCCTGAAGTGTTCCACAGCCTGCGATGGAGGAGGAGGATGAGGGGACAAGTCAGGGTGGAGCTGCAGCACGGGGGGAGGAGGGGGCGTCGGGGAGCCCCCGCTGTGGAAAGGCACACCAGAGGAGGAGGGAAGGCGGATGATGAGGATGCTGATGACCATGGTGGGAGTGATGGTAGGGAGGTGGCGGGGGGGGGGGTAAACTCATGGATCTCGATGACAGAACTGGAGTTCTTGTTTTGTTTTTGTCGATGAAGTGTTATTTCGCTCAGGATCGGGGTCTCCTCACATCCGTGAGCCTCGTTCCTGAAGGATCTGTGAGGAGAGAAGGAAACGCGTCAGGAATCCGACCTCTTCACGCTGTGAGGAAGAACAGAGGAAGCTGCTGCGATCTCAGCTTCACGCGTCTCAGACGTGAGGATTCACTGTTCTTCACTACGTTACATCATTTTAAGATGAATGTTTTTGGTTCAGTTCGTTAGAAGTCGTGACGGCCGTTGTCCATTTTTTACACATGACATTTTATAGACTGAGCAATCAACAGATTAATCAATAAAGAAAACTGTTAGGTTCAGTCTTACTGGTGATATTAAACATTTTTGTTATTGTCAACAAATCCTGTAAAAAGACCAAAACCTAAATGTGTTTGTGCTTCCTGACTTCTCCACCTGGTCTGTAGCTCTCAGCTCTACGATTGGCTTCACAGAGAGACTATTTTTGACGGACGACGCGTCGATCTGCACGGAGCCGCTCGAGCCAGACAGGAAGTCAGACACAGGAGCTGTAATCTGAATCTGGTTAATTCTCCAAATAAAACCCCCTGTGCAGACTCCTGATCGTACATCAGCGATAAACACAATTAAAACGCAAAAAAAACCCCAGAAACATCTATGAAGCCTCATTACTCATGGCAGAAGCACAAATATTAAGTTAAGTTAACAAAACACTTCTGAAACTATTTTCAGTGGCGGGTTCATGCACATGTGGAGCTCTAGTTCACTGTTTTTTGCCCTGTAGAATAAATAAAAGTAAAGAGGAAAACTAAATTTATATGAAGCCTTTCATACACAGAGAACGGCTGTTAGCTCTATCAGTTCTCGGTTTGTTTGATTTGTTGACAGTAAGAGAAACGCAGAACATCAGCAGCTTCTGCCTTTGATTGATTCTGGATTATGAGACAGCGGCAGGTGGCTCACCTTGGCCTTCTCGGTGGGCTCGATGACGATGCCGTTGGTGGAGTTGTTGAGTTCCCGGGAAACTACACATAGAAACTCCGCCTGGTCCTCGTTGCCGTAGTTATAAGAGGAGCCGATACTTATGAGCTGAGGAAAAAAGACGAAAGACGGAAGACTGTAAGTAAGTTTACATTCTGTCCTTCTTGGTTCCAGCTTCTCAAATTTGAGGATTGTCTGATTTTCTCTGTTTTATATCATTATAAACTGAAAATCTCTGAGGTTTCGTTTCTGCTCTTGGACATAGCAAGTGACATTTTACAGACAAAACAATTAAACGATCAATCGAGAATATAATCAGCTGATGAATTGGTAATGATGCAGCCGCAGTCGTCACCAGATGCAACTAATTATGGTGCTTCAATGAGTAACATCAGTCAGTCGACAACATTAAAACAGCAACAAGATGCTAAAACCAAGATGTCGGCGTTTCAAACTAAAACACAGCGTCAACGGCTGTGAACTGAACGTTGTTCCTGGTGTAAATGCAGCTTTGTTATATGAGCAACTGAAAGCAAACCTTCAGCCATATTTACTGATTTACACATATCATTCTACCAATGATCCAGTTCTGTTAAAGCATTAATCTTTAAAGCAAAAATGCCAAAACTTCAGCGGCTCCAGCTTCTGTTGAGGTTCAAAGAGTGAACAAAGTGTCTGAGAGTGTGATAACAAACTGAACGTCTTTGGCTTTTGGACTGTTGGTTCACAAAACAAGTTAAAGACGTCGCCTCCAGAGCCGAGGAAACATATTAACACAAAATAATCTGCAGATTAATCCAAAATGTATTCATCATCATCATCGTCATCATCAGTAGCAGCCTTAAAGGATAACTTTGTTTTTTTACAGCCTGGACCTTATTTGTAGCATTAAATACGACCATTTACCCCCCCAGACAACTTTGGTGGCATTTGGAGTCGTTTTGAAGAAATTAGCCCCAGAGGAGCGGCGCGTATATCCGTATAATGCGAGTACTCGGGGCATCCATGCGCAGCCTCTATATAACGCATAATCTGCAGAAACTCGTTCATATTCCAATATTTAGTTCTGATATGCTGGTGCTATTCCCCTCTGAGCCGGCGGTCGGCTAGTTTAGCTGTAGTTTGGCACAGCTGTGGTTCGTTATTGCGTATTCGTAGCCGACCGCCGCAGAGTCAGCCGTGTTGTGGCTGGCTGCTCGCAGCGCCCGGCGTTCGGTAATGACATCATCCACGTCAGAGGTAGTTGTCTAGAGACGTGTTGATAACATGCCACCACGGGCTCAGAGGGGAATAGCACCAGCATATCAGAACAAAATATTGGAATATGAACGAGTTTCTGCAGATTATGCGTTATATAGAGGCTGCGCATGGATGCCCCGAGTACTCGCATTATACGGATATACGCGCCGCTCCTCTGGGGCTAATTTCTTCAAAACGACTCCAAATGCCACCAAAGTTGTCTGGGTGAGTAAATGGGCGTATTTAATGCTACAAATAAGGTCCAGGTTGTAAAAAACCAAAGTTATCCTTTAAATATAAATATCATCAGCTGTTTCTGTTTTAGGCACGTTTCAGTCAGAAACATTGATTATAGTTTATAGATTGTAGTATTAGTTTGCCCTTCACGTGTTTACACTATTTACTGGTTTGCAGTGATAAATATCTTAGAACTTGATGTCCTTACAAACATTTCTTGATCACTGTTTTAGGCTTATTTCCAGACTGAAGCCTGAAACAGCAGCTTTGAAACCATTAAAGCATAAACTAAAACACGAGAAGAGAGAAATAAAAAGCTGCATCGTCTGCACCTGCTCGAACTTCCAACCGTCCGACATGGTGGAGACCATCTGCGTGAGCTCCTCCTCTTGGCACTGTAGTACTCGATACACATGCTTCACGGGGCCCTGAGGGACACCACAAGAGCACACAAAACATCACCGATCTGCACACAAACACAAGTAAAAAGCTATTCTTGGTCGTGTTTGTGCTGAAGGAGAGTGTGGCGTGCTGTCGGCCCTCTGAGCCGCTCTCGCTGCTCTGCTCTGCGTTTTCTGTACCTGAGACGTCCGGTTCTCGTTGTCCCGTATCCTCTCTTTGACCAGCCTCACCAGTGATGCGATGTTGTAGAACTCGGCTTCCTCCAAAACACCTGTCACGAAAAAATCAGATGTTTGTTCTCCAGACGCTGTAAAAGCGACTCCACGTGATGTTTGAGCGAAATCTAACAGCAGGGATCCGAAGGCCTCACCTTCCTCGGCCAGGTTTTTATCCATGATCAGCTTTCCGTGCCTCAGGTAGTTCAGGATGGGGCCGAAGTATGTGGGGTCCCTGTCGATCAGGTAGGCTCCGGTCTCGTCCTGTAGGACAGATTGAGAGTAAGAGAGAGGACCGGTTTGTCCTCGCTGCTGGATCGCGGTCACAAAATGCTGAGTTGAACGCGGTCCAGAAAAAAATGATGGACAGGAGAAATATGAGTGCATCACCATTAAAGCTCACATGGATCAGACTCATTCAGCTGATTTTAGCTCATCATGGATATATTTGTATCAGCATACGTACTAATCAATAAAACAGAAAATGACAAAGATACTTTATGTTTGAGTTCAGTCGGAGGACAAATTTAGTAACATCCTGCTCTGTTAGTCATTATTCTATGATAAGATAAAACTTTATTGATCTCACACCAGGGAAATTAAGCTGCTACAGACACGAATACAAAGGAGATGTTAATAAAAAATAATCATATATATGTACATTATATATAAAAGAGAATAGAAACCTACTGATGTCTGTATCTGCTATTTATTTTCCAGATTTCCTATTAAATCTAATTGTATCGGGGACACTTGCAGAAGACAGAGGAAATATAATAGATGGGAATAAAGCCTCTGCTCTGTTTCCCTGAAGGTTACTGACATTAGATGAATTCATCTGAGGCTTTTATCCAAAGAGACTCACAGTAAGAGCTCTGAAACACGCAGACACAACGACGAACTTCCAAGAATCATGTACAAGCTCATCAGCTTCATCGAGTCTGCTGCACTGCTTCATGTGCTGCATTTAGAAGCAGTAAGAGGGTTAATGTTTCGTGTCATAAGAGTGGATTCATTTTTCATGATGTTAGCGGAGGTTTGTCTTTGTTTCAGGCTGGGAAACACTGCAGGAAGCAGCTGGAAGCTCATCGTAGAGTCAGTTACCGTGCAGCCGGTAGCAGCGTTACTTTCGCTTTCAGCCACGTTTGTTTCTGCTGTGCGTGACAGTATGATGTCACTATGTTTTTATCAGTTTAAATGTCAAGAAATCAATCGACAGACGAACCAATAATGAAAATAACTGTTAGTTGTAGCTCTATTTGCTTTAAAGGTCAGTTTGATTTAGAGCTGAACAATTAATGTTTTGATGAAGGTAAAATGCGTCAAAAGGCTCGTAATAAATGAAACTCTGGTGCTGCAGAGATGCTGTTTTCCTGATGCAAGCGAACGTGTCTGTTTGGTTTGACTCCAGCAAAAATCAGCAAAAATTACCATTAATACTGAAATCGTGACTCATATCACCATCGTCGTCACAGTGTTCATATCTTAACCAGACAAATATCATGAAAATGATTTCATCCATGTATCGTCCAGATTCAACTGAGCAATGTCTCAAATCACACAATCATTGACAAATGAAGAAAATATCTGAAATCCATAAACAGTAATGTTAAAGGTGACAGTGACACTTATTTAGAAAAGAGCTTTTATAATATATCTATTTTCATTTTATGCTACTTTATTCTTCTACTACACTACATTTCATATATATATAGTACTTTAACTTCACTACATTAACTTGACAGATATGATTGACTTGTTACATTAAAAAATAATAATTTTACATTGAAGACATTACATAAGCAGATTAATAAATGATAGAAAAAATAGCTGCTGTCCCAAATAACAGTGGAGAACAAGTATTTGCTTTAAAGGTTGGGTGATAATATGACAGTTACTGTGCATATAGTTGGTATATTATTATAATATAGTGGAAAACATCATGATTAATGTTATGAATGCAGCCAGAAGACAAAAACCTAAACAACATATTGTAATTGGGACGAATGGACAAACTATTTGCCACCAATGATAATGAAGGAAACACGAGCCCCACACTGATTTTGTTGGATTTTTACTGAACTCTATCATGATTAAAACTTCCAGTAAAGCAAACGGAGCCCGCTGCTGTCCCCCCACGCACTCACTTTGTCGGAGTCCAGGTCTGGGTCCTCTTGGCAGAGCCGGAACAGGAAAGATTTTGGGTCCCTGCACAGCGTCTGCTTGGTCGTGATGAAGTAGGTCCCACCGACGTTGAGACGAACCCAGCGGGAGCCCGGTTTGTCCGCCGGTTCGGACGGGGAGCTCGGGTTGCTCTTCACCGGGAACCCGAACACCGACCGCCCCCCGCTGCCGCTCGACACCCCGCCGGGACTGAGCTGGCTGCTCCGCGGCGGAACCATGAGAGTGGGCGAAGCTAAGCGCACCGAGCCCCGGACGTCGCGGTGCTCGGGCTGCTCTATGGTGCCAGTACCGCTCGGTTCTACAACATGCAATTCAGCCATGTTTTCTTCGTCTGAAAAACGCACAACCGCACGATTAGCTAACGACACACTGCGGGGAAACAATTTCTCTCAGCCGATTTGTAAACAGAGCGAGGATATTTTTCTCCGACGGGGTGGCGGGCATCAGGGCGTTGCTGCTCGCAGTCGACCGCCTCCACCTCCAGCACCAGAGATTAAGACACAAATATGACTTTCAAAGGCTGTGCGATGTCTGCAGCATCGTGTTTAATCGTTTCTTCCCAAGATAAATTGGTCATTCTTGTCTATTCAAACGTTAATCAGAGAAAGGCAATTCTTCCGGGTTGTAACGTGATTACTGTTTACTTCCGCTATGTCATCGTTTTTCAGAATAAAAGCACATACAGTCATATTTGCCTGGTGGAATTTTAGTTTTTAGCTCATTTTTATCTGAAACATTAAAAATTTTAAAAACAAAAAATGACTTAGATTTGAGTAGGATGCAAATAAAATATGCAACATGTTCTTGGATAGTAAAAGCCCCCCTCAGCTCAAAATGTCCTTTGCTTATTGTTCATTTGGATGTTTGACCTTCACTTTGTGACAGCACAGCTAACTTGGAAGCCAATCATGGTCCAATGTAGAGCAATATTTACATATTTACATATTTTGTTTTTGTTTGTGTGTATGAAAAAAAAACCAAACATAAAGTTATTATCCAAAGTAGAACATTCTTACAGTAATCTATATGCCTTAAAACATGTCTGTATATGCTGGCAAAAGACACCAACATTAGACAAAAGACAAATTTTATGAAAATACAGGGACAAACAGAAAAGACAACATTTCCGAGATACAATGACATGTTTTGTTAATGTGTTTTCTATAAAGTTCAGCTGTAAAGGTCACATGTTCCCCTGTTTTTGTGGAACTTACATTTTCAGTTCATTCCTCAAAAAACCTGAGAGGAAGTACCAGAAACTCTAAAAAGTTAAAATATCACAAACAAGTTTTTTAAACTTAGCTGAGACGGAGAAGTTGCTGTATTGGTAAAATTTTCAAAGTGCAATAGAAACAGTAACATGCTACATGAGGCAAACATTAGATAGATCTGTATAGCTGTCCTCAAACATAAAGGCCATATTTCCATCATATTTTTCACGTCATCTTTGTTCATTTGACTGCACTCATCTTTTTGGGCCAACTTCTTCTGCAGTGGTTTAATGGCCCCCAACTGGAGAATTAGCACCATCAACTGTATATATATGCATTCTAATATTTACATAACAACAACATAACAGCCATGAATTCACACTGTCTTATGTCGATTTAACTGATGTACACTAAATTTTGATTAAACTTAACTGTTGTTTTTAGTTTTGTTGTCTTTTTTTGAATGTGTGTCATCAGATCTTGTTGTGTCCTCTGTTTTGTTGACATGTTTTTGAAATGTTGAGCTTTGCAACTGTGTGTTGTGTCAACCATGCTGTGTTTTGACCCTCTGACAGTACAAACAAATACAAAAAATAAAATAAAATAAAATAAAACAGCAGTTAATAAAAACAGAGAAAGATAATGTTTTTATTTTAATTTTTTTCTAATGCAACATTTGTGTGGATTTGTTATTTGCTATTTTTAGCATGAAGGTAATGTCTTTCAGCGAAATAATAAGCATCAGTAGAGCATAAAACATTTATGAAAAAGTTATATTTAATGATAATTTAGAATTACATTTCTATTTTAAAAAAGATTATGATTTATAATAGACATGTTTAAATTGCGCTGCTTTTGTTGAAAATTGTGTAAAAATATTACAATTATTTTGCTGGAAAAAACTATGTGTTTGTATAAGAAACGAGTGTAGATGTGCTTCTATGATGACAAACTGCTAATAAATAAAGTTGTAGCGTCATAGTTAACCTGTGGGGGCAGTATGGCGCCATGACTGCGTACATCAGAGCAACAGAAGAAGAAGAATTTGACTGGTAGTGGGCGCGTTTGATACCTGCTCTGCTGTTTGCTGTTTGTATTGTATTAGACGCGACAGACAGGTACAGTGCTGAGCTCTGGGTTACACCTGTAATAAAGGTTATGATTATTGAGTTACGTGATTATAACTATTTAACGAATAAGATGTTTCATTCTGGATGAGATCGCTACGCAGTTAGCATCCTCATCCTACAGGCTAGTTCATTTTATCCAGCTCTGGCTGTGTAGCTAGTTAGCAAGCTAGCATGATACAACGTTAACTGTTAGTTCAGCATCACTATAAGCTCTTGAGGGACGATGGCAGCCTTTAAAATCGCTGGTTGAGACACAGCCAAAATTATTGCATGTAGTCAGGGAGATGTTTGTCAGTATGAGTCAGTACCACTGATGTTGGTATCAGCTGTGATGAGGCTAAATGATCTCCTGTCTCCTGACTGCACTGTGTTGTCATTTCAGCTGCCTGAGCCATGAGTGAGTTCAGGATCCACCATGATGTCAACGAGTTGCTCAGTCTGCTTCATGTTCGAGGAGGTGATGGAGCAGAGGGCTACATAGACTTACTGCAGAAACACAGGACCCCCTATGTCACAACTACAGTGTCTGCTCACAGTGCCAAGGTGAGGATGAAGAGGAATGCTTCAGTACACTGCTTCTCAAAGTGGGGTCCGGGTGTCCCTGAGGGGTTCCAGGGGTCCCCAGTGGAAAGGGGAATAATTGCTTTCCACTACAATTCCATCTGCAAGTAACACAATGACAGAATATATGACAATTTTTGGACATGTGTTTCATACATTTCCTGTCATAAAACATCTAAAAGCAAAGTTCTTATCATATGAGACTCTGGGACAAATTCTTATCAAATGGGGGTCTGTGGTCTAATTTGTGTCAGTTTGGGGGTCTTTGATGTGAAAAAAGATTGAGGACAACTGCTTTAATACGATGGAAAATGAGCTGTAATATCCTAGGTAATTAATGCTGTGTTGCATGGTCTTTTGAACTTTTGCAGGTATCATTAGCCAGATTGTTTTTTTCCCAGATGTTTGCAACAGCTGGCAGCTTCTTCATGGAAATATAGTGTTGTTGAGGTTTTTAAAAAAATCTTTTAGGGGATAATTCCTTGAAAAGAGCTGGAGCCCTGATAAAGTGATGCATACAGGCAATAAGAAGGAAAAGGCTGATTTCATGGGGAGTAGAACAGTTACAGAGGTTGAATCAGGTGGGACAGTAGCATAGAGCTAACAGTGGATATTCTGTCGATAATGGCTGTTTTATCATTTTCAGGTCAAATTAGCAGAGTTCTCTAAAACCCCAGAGGACTTCTTGAGGAAGTACGAGGAGCTCAAGTCCAAAAATGTTCGAAACCTCGACCCTCTAGTCTATCTGCTCTCCAAACTCTGTGAGGACAAAGAGGTAACGCACAGTTTACAGCCAGCTAATTATATGGATCTATTTTTATTACATTTGTTTCATTCACTGGCTCCCCAGATGCTGTAAAGATGATAACTCTGTTGTCATATGATCGTCTTTCAATGGGAGCAGTGTCAGTGAAATATGCTGTTAATGCTGTATAGTTTGCCACACAAGCATATAAAAATGAGGTAATGTCACTGATGTAAATAGACGACTGAAAGCCATTCATAAGGTGTTGAAAGATACCAGAAACCCAAGACATGAATTAATTCATGTCAGGCATGTTTAGAGTAACTGCCTCGATGAAACTTGCAGCTCTTTTTATCACAGTATCTCACAGATTTGTCCTGATATTTTCACAGACGCTCCAGTTTCTGCAGCAGAACGCCAAAGAGAGGTCGGAGTCGTCGGCCAGCACGACGTCAACCACAACTACCAGTTACACTCTGCCTCAGACCAGCTCCAAGATGTCCATGCAGGAACTGGATGAGCTGCGAAAGAAGCTCGGGAATGTGACGGCCAGCTCCAACGCTCCTCTGGTGAGCGTTTCTTGCTCAGATGCAGTAGATCCGAAGGTTCAGCTGCAGGATTTATTTCTCACAGGAGATTGGATGATTTTGATAATACACTCACTGATGATGAATCATGGGAATTAGTTCTAATGAATTACATCTGACCTGGTATCTGAAGGTGCTCGTAATTTATTCTGTCTTTGTGTTTGCCTGCAGCCTGCTGAAGTCACACGGAAGATGCTGAGGGACAAACACAACAAGAAGAATCCCACCCAGCCCAACCCCGTCTTTCCTAACTGGGTGTACGACCGTCCTGCTCTCCTTGGAGACTTCATCACCAGCCCCACCCCTCCAGGAGATCCAGCTGTGGCCATTGGTAAGCTCGTATCAGATTCTCCTCTGCTGCATGCAGTCTGCTGTAATCCTGCGTCATCGACAAGGTGAATAGAACGCATGACTGTACGCGCAGGTACGATGCCCCTGGCTGCTCAGGAACAAGCTCTGGTGGAGGACCTGCTGTTCGTCCTGGTTGGAGTCGACGGGCGAGACATCACGGCTCAGCCTGTACTGGGAAGGCAGAACCGCTCCTTCATTGTCGATTCAACGCTGGACATGTCGGTCAAAGAGCTGGTTAACAGAATATTACCTGTTGCGTCGTATTACTCCACTATAACACGGTGAGTGTGTAAAAATGTCGAGTTGAGTCAACACTTCACATCAGAGCTCATCTGTTCACATGCTTGTAAGACTGCCACAGAGGAAACGTTATCAGATGGTGGTTTTGTGTTTGTTCTTCAGCTTCATTGAGGAGAAGTCGTCCTTTGAGTACGGACAGGTGAACCATGCGCTGACGGCGGCCATGAGGACCCTGATGAAGGAGTACCTGATCCTGGTCACTCAGCTGGAGCACCTCCAGCGGCAGGGCCTGCTGTCCCTGCAGAAGCTCTGGTTCTACATCCAGCCCACCATGAGGACCATGGAGATACTCGCCTCTATTGGTAAGAGTCTGAGTTCTTTGTCTTTCTAACTGGACTTTTCCTGCTGTTTGCATTCTTCTACACTTTATTTCTTGTTTATAATTTGTAATGTCGCACCTACTTTGCACACCTCCCTCTGGCTGCTGTGTCATTTAGATAAAAACAAGAGTGGGAAGGAAGAGGCAGGAGAGGAGGAGGAGTTAAGGTGTGGGCAGAAATCACTGCTGGAGAACAGTCAGCTGTTGGAGAGTAATGAAATCCAGGAAGAAGAGTGTTTTCTGTTCAGGCTGCATCGGTGACAGATTTAAAAACTTATGTCAAAGTTAATGCAGTTTATAAAGGAGGCTTCTTTAGTGACCATCATCAGCAGGAGAGGCACTCGCCCTGTCTCAAATCGTCTCCTTCGCAGTGTTTTGTGGTTTAGTAAATGCATTTTATGAGACGATAAATAAATGACAATGTGTTTATTCAGCCGTTGCTGCTGTTGACTTTCTCTTAATAATGACATTCAGTTTAGACTCGTGCTGTAAGCGTCACAGGAATGTTAACAGGTCAGCTGTTCACACGTGAACACTTGCTGTGTGTAAGAAGGTGCGAGTCATGTTGAGGACGGCTGTGCTTGAACACGAGCTGCTCATTTTCACCACTTGAGGGCGATCTGATCCTGGTTCACAGAGGAACCGTCAGCACCAGAAAAGTGGTGGAATTCAGATCCTTCACTCGAGTAGAGATCAATAACACACTTTCAAAATCCTAAAAGTGCAGAAGTATGATTAGCAAAATGTACCTAAAGTATCAGAAGAAGAAGTCCTGGTTCTCCGGTAATCATATTCTGCAGACCTCTGATCTTTGACGTTTAGAGGGAAAGCTCATAAACATCAGAAATGTGACAAGAGGCCACGACTCAGCTCTGTGTGTTTGTTAAGAGTCACGAGTGAAAAATGTTGGGTTGTATTTTAGAAACTTGTCACGTGTGTTATTTATGTAAAATCTTCATCTGAAAAATAACTAAAGCCGTCAAATGTCCTTCTGAATCAGGAGGTGGAGTAGAAATATACGAGTACAGTACAACTACTTAGTTACTTTCCACGACTGTGGCTGAATAATACAAGATCCATCTGTCAGTGTTGTAGTGTGGGCTGATGCGTTTACTGTAGGTTTCGATATCCGGTGCTGTTTTGAAATGAAAGAACGGCTTCCGCTGCCTTCACAGCGTCCTCGGTGGACAAAGGAGAGTGTATGGGGGGGTCGACGCTGAGTCTTCTTCACGATCGAACCTTCAACTACACCGGTGACAGCCAGGCTCAGGAGCTGTGTCTCTACCTCACGAAGGCAGCCAGCGTCCCTTACTTTGAAATCCTGGAGAAGTGGATCTACAGGGGCATCATCAGGGATCCATACAGGTAGAGTCCAGACGTGCACCGCTGCACCTGCTCCGTGTTTCCATCTGGTTTCATTTCTTTTATCTGCGTTCTTTACGTCCTCGCAGTGAGTTCATGGTGGAGGAGCATGAGCTGCAGAAAGAGAAGATCCAGGAGGACTACAATGATAAATACTGGGATCAGAGGTACACTATCGTTCAACATCGGATTCCCTCCTTCCTGCAGAAAATGGCGGACAAAATATTAAGCACAGGTAAAAACAGAACAAATGGCAAACATTAAAGGAGCCTCTGTTAGACGGAAGCTTTTATTCCCTTCTCTGCGTTTGCGTAGGAAAATACCTCAATGTGGTTCGCGAGTGCGGCCGTGACGTGACGTGTCCCGACGCTAAAGAGGTCCTGTACACCCTGAAGGAGAGAGCGTATGTGGAGCAGATAGAGAAGGCTTACAACTACGCCAGCAAGGTCCTGCTGGCCTTCCTCATGGAAGAGAAGGAGCTGGTTTCACGCCTGAGGTTCGTGGATTTTCAAGCCATCGTGTTCCTTCATTTGTTTATAATAATAATGATTGTAGATCCTTTCACGTAGCCTTCTTCACACCGAGAGCAACAAGAAAAACCTGTAAAAACCTTGTCTAAAGAGCGGAGTCTGAACTGGACCAGCCGTCTGTGCTTCTTACAGTTTGATAGAAGTCTTGCTCGTTCAGTCTTTGTAGTGATTGTCTGTGTTGTGTCTATTAGATCCATCAAGCACTACTTCCTGATGGACAAAGGCGATTTCTTCGTGCACTTCATGGACCTGACGGAGGAGGAGCTGAAGAAGCCGGTGGACGACATCGTTCCTCCCAGACTAGAAGCCCTGCTGGAGCTGGCTCTGAGGATGAGCACAGCCAACACGGACCCCTTCAAAGACGACCTCAAGGTAGGTGGACAAAACACTGAGGTTAGTCGTCCTCCACTCGCAGACTGACCTCTGATTTACGAGTCACGCTTTCACACCTCAGGATGTTTGAGCTTCCTCTTTTCTCTCCGCAGATCGACCTGATGCCTCACGACGTGATCACTCAGCTGCTGCGGGTGCTGGCCATCGAGACCAAACAGGAGAAGTCCATCATCAACGCAGACCCGGCCGACGCGGCCCTCAGCGGCCTGGAGGCCTTCTCCTTCGACTACATCGTCAAATGGCCGCTGTCGCTCATAATCAACAGGTTCTGCCACATGATTTATTTATCTTATTCCTTCAGATTCTTTAGTTATCTCAACTTGCAAGACCTCCAGCGTGCATACATCCATTTAAACACAAAATAATAATCAAGACAAATTCACTGTGTGCACTTTTTACTTTCCTACAAATCCACATAATAATATCTTCTGTCATCTGCTGATGCAAATCTGAAACCGTGTTTGTTGTGTTTCTCTGCAGGAAAGCTCTGACCAGGTACCAGATGTTGTTCAGACACATGTTCTACTGCAAACATGTGGAGAGGCTGCTTTGCAACGTGTGGATCAGCAACAAGGATTTCAAGCAGTATTCCTTACGTTCTCCCAAATGGTGAGTTGATTTACGTGAACGTCTCGGCCGACACGATGTCCTCACTCTCTGTCCTCACGCTCTGTCCTCACGCTCTGTCCTCAATCTCTGTCCTCACGCTCTGTCCTCACTCTCTGTCCTCACGTTCTGTCCTCACTCTCTGTCCTCACTCTCTGTCCTCACTCTCTGTCCTCACGCTCTGTCCGAACCACCTGTGCGCAGGTTTGCTGCGGCGTTCGCCCTCCGTCAGCGCATGCTCAACTTCGTGCAGAACATCCAGTACTACATGATGTTTGAGGTGATGGAGCCCACCTGGCACGTCATGGAGAACAACCTGAAAACAGTGAGTGAAGGAGCTCAGCAGCTGCTCCAGGATCAGCCTCTCTGTTGTGTAGTTGTGGCAGCGCTCGTGTGAGATCTCAGAAAATGTGATCCGGTGTTTTTTTGTGCCGACCGTCTCTCTTCTCCTTCTCCAGGCGTCGAACATCGACGATGTGCTCTGCCACCACACCAGCTTTCTGGACAACTGCCTGAAGGACTGCATGCTGACCAACCCGGAGCTGCTCAGGATCTTCTCCAAGCTCATGGCCATCTGCGTCATGTTCACAAACTGCATGCAGGTCTGTAGACGTGATGAAAGAACCGAAACAGTTTCTGCGCCTGGACGCTTGATGTCTGGATCTTTAAAGCATTCAGATTTCATTTCCTGTCCTGCTTTGATTGAAACTAGCACATCCCAAATGCTTGTGCTCAGATGTTTGTTTTGTCTTGACTGTTGCAGCGGTTCACTCAGAGCATGAGGTTAGAGCGTCTCTCTCTGGAGCAAGGGACGATGGACGGGCCTCCCACTCAGAGCGAACATGCTGAGGAGGCAGAGAGGAAGAGGCTGAGCACAAAGGTATTTTCATACCGCCGCAGCCCGACCTTATCAAAGACACTGATACTTGAAGTACAAGTAGACTGTGTGCTGTAGGAAATGTTCACATTCAGAAACACGAACAACCAACCAAACACTGAAAAACTGGCACACGAAACGCTGCAGCTTTGGGTTTGAAAGCGTGTCCAGTGATTTTTCTGTGTTCTTCCACCGCTTCAGTTTTTGGCCGAGTATGTGGACGCCCTCCAGTCAGACGCAGGCTTTGAAGCCACCATCGGCAAGTTTGACAGTAACTTCAGCATGCTGCTGCTGGACCTGCTGGACAAGCTGAGCATCTACAGCACCAACGACTGTGAGCACAGCATGATCAGCATCATCTACAGGTAAACTCAGAGCACCTGTTTAAATGCTTCATGTTACTATTTACACGTTCCAAAGCAAAAAAGTCTCTTCATTCATTTGAAAACATTTGGAACCAATGGCTGCCTGGTAAGTGTTCAGTATTATAAAGAAAACATGGTGACGAACGTGCAGGAACACTGGTATGATCCTGTAAAGCTGCATGAATAACACACACACACACACACACACATATATATTAGCAGCAGATAAAGTGGCTGTGACGTTTTACCAACTCGGTCGCTCACTCCAGCTTCTCAGAGCATGTTAGCATCTTTTAGCTCTTCATGTCTGCTGCGGCTGTTTGCTAACATGTTTACCATAACTATGTTACAAGGTGATATGTATGTAGTGATGTGTAAATGTTCAGTTTGTTCTGCTGCCCCCAAGTGGCCAAATAAATCAACGCATGCAGCTTTAACAGTGATGATAGAGACTGTAAAAGATGAAGAACCATGACGCTGGCTAATGTAATAAATATTAAGCACAAGTGAGCTATAAAGAGCTAAATGCCCACAATGTCCACATGTATTATGGCCTGTTTTACAGTGCAAGTATTCAGAATGTTCAAATGGCAGTATGGATAGAGCTGCAGAGCTGCTGTACATTTATTCAGACTAGACCAGACTCAGACACACCTTGTTTTCCCAGGGGTGGTTGTGCTGCATTCAAAATAAATTGACCTAATTTGGCTATAAATAATCGGCTGTCATAACTTCACAGGCTGGATTTCAATGGATTCTACACCGAGCGGCTGGAGAGGATGGCCATAGAGCGCAGTCAGAAAGCAGCGGCGTAGCTCGTGACGTCTTTGTGTGTATTAACTGTCATCCAGCAATAAAAACACATCTGTCCATCACTCCACCCACCCACATGTTTACCATCCAGACATCGGCTGGGGATCTTCACCCTGTATATTATATATGATGAAATGTAGAGTTATAGCCTGATGTTTGCTGACTCATTTCAAGGCTTCAAATTGTACAATTTAAGAAATGTGGAACTAATGTGTTAATTATTCTCTGAAAATGAAAGTCACGTGACTCCTTGTGGGTTTCTGTACAATGAAAATGTATGTTTGTATTCATTAAAACAAAATTTTACTGAATGATTTAGACTCTGAACTGCTGCTTTAACCAGACACCATATCTGCCCTGTGGAAACCTCCCTGCTGCAGAAACAAACACAACAAGTTGTTATAGACAACAGCTGTGCAGAACCTCCTTCGGCTGCAGAAAAGCTGCTTGACTTTTAATTGTTTGAGCTAAATTCTACCTTTTCAGAGCTTCAGGCGAATATCTAGTTTTATGCACGTTCATTGTGGTCATTTGGCAGCTGAAGATAGTGAGTTAACTGGCACATTTTGTTGGTTTTGTGCCTTGAGAAGCGTTACAACGACTTGAAGTTGGACACAAGTTGGCTGAAGAACTACAGTTGTACAGGAAATCTAACTGACTTCAAAATAAAAGCATGTAGGTTGACAGAAAAGTTTGTCCATGATCTTTTTACGAAAATGTAGAAGTAGAAATATTTATCTGTAAATATTTTGTTTATCCTAATTTGGTAGTTGTAATTGCCAGTGTCTTCCGAATGTCTTTGTGCTTCAATGTTTTAGCAATATGATTTTTAAAGCTTGTTCAATTAAACCGTTAAATCTAAGAATGCACAGTTTTAGTGGGTTTTCAAGAAATAGACGGAGCCATAAACTTGGAACCGCGCCACACAGCGTCCCTAAGGAAAACCTCTGGAGAAAATCAATGTTATAGTTTATTCTTTATCCAGCAGTTAGTATTTTCTTGATGTCGACGTTAAAATTAAATGTTTAATACATTTTTTCAGTGTTCTCTGTTCCTCGCTAGTAAGTTAGCTGGCTAATGTTCATGATAATCGCAGTAGTAGCTAAAGTTAGCTAAACGTTGGTTTACGGCTAAATACATTTAAAAGATACAAGCCACTCCTGGATATTATGTAAAAAAAAAAAGTGATGTTTTTCATTTTTTTCCGAAGTGGTGTTTCGTGGCCGCTATGATCCGAGTGATTGGGTCATAAATTGGGCTACGAATCATCAGCACAGGGGTTTGACTTTGATGTGTTTTATTTCACCGGAAGTGTGTTTAGAGTGTTTTCGGACATCGTCGCTGGCTTGACTGTTTCTTTCCGGTAAGTATGTGAGGCGGCGATAAGAGCGAAGCGGGGGCGGAGCTTTAACGGAACAGCTGGCGTCGATGATTCACGGCGGAGTAACGGCAGAGGAGCGGCGGGGACCGAGCGGAGCGCACCGCCATGGGGGCGAGCCGGGTCTCACTGTGGCTGACATGGGGTAGGTTCACACTGCGACTCGCAGCTGTTCCAGATGAAATCCATTTTATTCTGACATATTTGTTTTCCTGCTGGAATAAAGCTGCTTCTCACAAAGAACATCAGGAGGAAAGTTGAAGGATGTTTGCTGTTAATGTGCTGTCCGCCCATTATTGTGGCTTTGATTGTATCTTAAATCAATTTTGTTCTTCGTATGTTAATGTTGTTGTTTTTTAAAGACTATAATTAATCAGGGAGTGTCGATGACGTCTGTCAGATAGTTTAATAAAAGACTGAGCTGCAGCTCAAACCCTTTTAAATTCACACTGTTTCCTCCTTTAATTAATATATTTGGTGTAAATGTGAGTAATAATGAAGCGTTCGTGGCGGGTAGTTTGTCTCGTGCAGAGCTCCGCGATGTTGTCTCACGTGGACAGATACGAGGTGGTCAGACCTCAGAGGCTTCCGGGCAGACAGAAGAGGAGCCTGCGGGACAACCAGGTGAGTGCACCTCACCTGCCTCACCCACCTGTGACACCTGACAGCAGGCTGTTCTGAAAGACGTGAACAGAAAAGTTCAGCTGTTAGTGCTCATTGATTTCTGTGCATGCAGGATTTTAGCTGAAAGAAGTTAAACAGTGCATCATGTTTTCTAACCTGATCACGTTTTGCTCCTTTATATTCAAAGTACCTGCAGCTGTCAGATCAGTCCAGTGCAGTACAAAAATATTATTATAAGTATTATTTCCCTCTGAAATGTGACGTACAAACACTTTCCACCACTGTGTCATGGATCATGACCCAACAGGATTTAATGTAACTAAAAGTAGTTTCCTCTCAACCTGCTGTTAAAATGATGTTTTTCTGTAATAATGCAACACTTTTAATTCGGTCTGTTTTCTGTGATGAGTATTTTTACTTTTGACAGCTTCGGTGCATTTTGCTGATACTGCTTCTGTACTTTTACTTCAGTAGAAACTTGCAGGGCTTTTGTCTGTAACAGAGTATATTTTTACTGCAGCATTGCTACTTTTACTCCAGTAAGGCTTGTGAGTACTTCTTACTCTACTACAAACTGGTCTAATTGTGATATTCAACAGCTTTATCCTGATGTGCTTCGGTACGAGTTGGCCGTTGAAGGGAGGAACCACAAGATCCATCTGGAAAAAAACAGGTTTTTAAATACAAAATGTTCTTTTTTACAATTCGTGTTTCAGATCAGCTTTACAAATATGTGTTTTAATATTCAAATAAACGAGAAAAAAGTTTCTGTTATAGCTGCTCCACCTGTGTTTTACAGGAATCTTATAGGGGGAGACTTCACTGAAACACAGTATTCAGAAGATGGACAACGGGTGACGACGAAACCGAATGAGGTGAGATCTGTTAATTTAAGACAAGTCAGCACACCGGCTGTTCTGTTTCTGTTTAGGTGTAGAAAGATTTTTAACACAGTTGTTTAAGTTTATAGTTTTGTTCTGACATTTCATTTCATTGATTTATTGAAACAAACACTGCAGAATGAGAATAAAAGTGTCTTGTCTGTGTTCTCAGTGGCTCATTGAACATCAGATGTGGTGTTCACATTCAAACACAGGATCCATAAAAGCCGTTTCACTTATTTATTTGCCATCAGATGATTGGTGGATGATTTCAACTAAAGGATTCAAGGAAAAGTATCACCAGTGATACAAACAATAACAAGAACACAAGAAATAACAGTGAAATAACTTAGGTCAACTTAGGTTCGATGACTTACACCAGTAATGCATCACCGGCAGGTATTCAGGTGCTCCTTTGTCCTGTCTCAGTGGTTTGGAGGGAAAAAGGGCAAGACAGGCCTACAGGGTGGGGTTTTATAACCTTGGAGGGAGCGGTCAGGGAGTGGTCAGTGCTTGAGTGGCAGGCTGAGCAGCTGAGTGAGACTTGGGATTTCTAACAATGAGAATAATTGTCGTTTCTGCCCTAATAAACACACGTCGGCTCGTCAGATGTGCTGAAAACATGTTTGCTCTGCAGGAAAATGTCGGTTCACTTTTTTAGAAAACGTTAAATTGACGTCATTCATGAGAATTTTTACTAATATTTTTCACATAGAAGTGAAAACATATAGCAGTATTTCATTTCACCTAATTTCTTGGATTTGTGTTTGTTTAGGCGTTTTAAATCTGCCATAATGTTGCGTTTCAGTGTTTCTGGTGAAAATTAATGACTTTTGATGTGAGGAGACTCCAGATTTATTAATAAGATAACGAACATTTATTCCCATCTTCTAGAAATTCTAACAAGTATCTTCATGTCTGTACTCGATGGTCAGATTCAGTAGATTCCTATGATTATTACTATTATTATTGTTCTGGTGATCAGGGTAATTAGTTTAAACTAGTGAAGTTAATATTTAATATTTCAGACACACAGTTCCACAGAAGTCAGAGTGTATTTTGACTTTTTATTGACCAAAAGTGATGCAAAGTGAAACTTCTCGCTTCACCTTCAGAGGAGGGACTTTAAGTGAACCACACACGATAAATATGGGACATTTCCAAGCTGTGATCCGTCATTTCATGGACGTGAAAACAAAGAAAGCCTTTGTGAGTGAAGAACAAACAGACGTCAGCTGAACTGATGAGCATCACGTCTGTGTTTCCATCCAGGAGCTCTGCTACTATCACGGCCACATCGAAGGCATGGAGGACTCCGCGGTCAGTGTTGGGATTTGTTCGGGCATCAGGTAAGAAAATCAGGGTGTTTTTACAGCTTCGCACTTCCTGTTTGTAAAGTACCGCTTACATCAGCTCCAGTGAAACTTTTCAGATGCTTGTGAAATGTGTTGCTTCATGAGGTTTCATGATACACAGAAATTGCGAGAATCACACAAGTACATCGATTTCATCAAACGCAGGATGCTGGAGCGCTTCCGGTGCTGCATTCAGGACCAATAGGACACAGAGAAGAGTTTTCCTTTGTGAAACATGTGAAGTTGTCCTGCCTTGTTTAATAGAGTCATTAATGCTCCTGTGTTCACAGACTCTTAATAAAAACTATAAACTGTTTGTGAGTTCAGTCTCATTTCTACTGTTTCTCTTCGCCGTCTGTCTTCTGGTCCTCTGTGCTTGCAGCGGCTTCGTGAGGGCCCGGCAGCAGGTGTACCTGATCGAGCCTCTGGGACAGTCTGAGGATGGCGACCACGCAGTGTACAGACAGGAGGACCTGAAGGTCAGCGGCAGGCCTGGCTGCGGCTCTTCGTCCAACACCAGCACACCGTACGACCGGGATCGGGGCCCTGCGCTCGCCGGCCTCTTCAGGTCCAGATCATGGGTAGGCGACATGGGTCTGGTTTGATGGACATGATGGAAGTTCAGGTGTCTGAAAATGAGCCTGAACATTAACAATGCGTCCAGACACGAGGCCTTGTCAAACGGAAACTGAGGCGCTGGAGTTTGGTGATCATCACATCGTTGTTAATAATACTTTAAACCAGTGGTCCCCAACCTTTTCTGTACCATGGCCCAGTTTAATGTCTGACAATATTTTCATGGCCCAGTCTAAAGGTGTAGCAGATAAATACAAAATAAAATGATAAGACTGATGTAACAGAGAGAATCCGGCCACTTTTCAAAATAAAACGTCATTAAGACTGGAAAAATAAATCAAACATATTATGTGAAAAAACAAAATAATGGAAATTATTTTTTCTTTCTGTGCGGCCCAGTACCAAATGACCCACGGGTTGGGGATCAACGCTTTAAACCATCATAATCAACACTGTTTATGGCAGAATTGAATATTCTGGCTGTTTGGATCAGTGTGAAGTTCATTTGAATTCTTGTGTTTTTATTTTGTTGGTTTTATCAAATAAGATCAGAAAACTTTATATATGTTGCCCCAGCACCAGGGTGTCCACATACTTTTTGCCACAATGAGCCGCACTCGTGTTTGTTGATTTCAATGAAAATGTTTGTCTAAGGTTTATTTTTCTGTTTCCTCCCTCAGAAATCTGAAGCCCTCGCAGGTCCGCAGAGGTTTGTCGAGCTGTTTGTGGTGGTTGACAGCGCTGAGGTTAATATCTCCTCTGAAGCTCTTTATGACCGTACTGTCCATCGGCAAATGCGTCTCAGCATGTTTGTCTCTCCTCCTCCTCCAGTATCAGCGATACGGAAGCAAGACCAAATCCCGTATCCTCGGAGTTGTAAATCACGTCGACAAGGTAACGTTTCGTCTATCGAAGCTCGTGTTTTGGAAGCTGCCGGCCAATCAGCTCGAAGCTCAAACGTGTCCTCCTCCGCCTGCAGCTGTATCGACCTCTGAACATCCGAGTCATGCTGGTGGGGTTGGAGATTTGGACGTACAGAGACTACATTGATGTCGATATTAATTCGGAGACGACGCTGGACAATTTCCTCCTGTGGCGCCAGGCCGACCTCCTGCAGAGGATGAAGCACGACACCGCCCAGTTTGTGACGTGAGGCTCAGTCTTAGAGATCAGTGCAGACGGTGAACACGGTGATGCTGCCGGTTTGACCTGATGTTAGACTTCTTCCCTCCACAGTGGCAAAGACTTCGATGGAGATACGGTTGGCCTGGCTAATAAGTTTGCCATGTGCACTGAAAACTCAGGCGGAGTCAATCAGGTATGAATGACGACTGCATTTTATTACACATCACACATCCTGCTGAATCTAAAGTAACGGCTCTGCGCGTCTCCTCCAGGATCACCATGACAACCCGATAGGCCTCGCCTCCACCATCGCTCACGAGATGGGACATAATTTTGGTTTGTCCCACGATGCCGCAGGCTGTGTGTGCGGCCCGTCTTACAGCAGTGGGAACTGTGTGATGGCAGACAAGCTCAGGTAGAGACGTCACTGCAGAGAGTCTGATTTTTGTTTGTTATTGAGGGAATCTTAACATGTTAGACTGTAGAGCTCGTCTTCATGCTTCAACACGGCGGTGCTCCTGTGCTCAAAGCTCCATGGCCTGCGTAGATCTTATCACCCAGACACTGAACCCTCACATCAGGGTGTCATTTCCTGGTGTCCACATACTTTTGGCCACATGGTGTATATACAGTTTTATTTAGAATCCCAACCTGAGCAGGTGTTCATTGAATCTGATATCTCTTTGCTCCTCTTCAGGACAGGAAATCAAGCGTTCCCCAGGTTTTTCAGCGACTGCAGCGTGGAGCAGCTGGCCGAGTTCATGGAGCGAGCTCAGCCCAGCTGCTTGTCCAAACCACCGAGCTCCGTTCAGACCGTCGCCGTGGTCCCTCGCTGTGGCAACGGGCTGCTGGACCCTGGAGAGGAGTGTGACTGTGGCACGGCGGAGGTAAGACTGTCAGGAGAGGCTTTGGGACATCGGAAAGTTTAAATATATACGCTTCGGTGAAGGAAGACGTCATTTGGGTTTTCTGTTTGAGTTGACTGGTGTGGTTTCCTGCATGCGAGGCTACAGCTAAATAAAGGGAAGGTAGCGGTGATTCAGAGCAGCCCGAGATGGAGTTTGACCTCAAAAATGAAAATAGTTTTCCTGTGTGCTCACATGTAATCAGACAGACGGAACTGTTGGCAGAGATGCTGCTTGTGTGGGAGAGTAAATCTGATCTGTTTTCACTCAACTTTCATCACTGCAATCCATCATGTTCAAGGTGTAACCGGATCCCAAAATATGACACAACTGGAAAACTGTGGCTGTCTTTCTAGGAATGCAAGAACACGTGTTGTGATGCCTCAACTTGCCGCCTGACTGAAGGATCCCAGTGTGCTCATGGACAATGCTGTGACAGCTGCCAGGTACTGCTAGCAGCTCTGTGAGGCTGCAAAATGCTAAGATCAGCATGCTAACATGCTCACAATGACATGCTAACATGCCGATGTTTAGCAGGTATAATGTTTACAATGTACCACTGAGGCTGATGGAAAATCATTTATTCTGCAGATATTTGGTCACAAACTAAAGTTGGACAAATTAAAATGTTGAGAAAGTCTGTGGATTTCCAAAACGATTACGATTCATCCTGCAGGGAGCATGAATGTAGTAAATTATATGGCAATCCAACCAATATTGCTCGAGATATTTCACTGAGAATCACAAATGGGAACCTCATGGTGCTTCAGGAGCAGTCAGGAGATCAACAAAAGCAGTCAGGATTCATCCTCTGAATATGTAAACCACACTTTATGTCAATCCGTCCAATGCATTCACACTGCTGGACTGACTGTGTGCTGCCAGCACAGCTAAAACCCTCTGAACGGGGTCGAGGAAGCCAGATGAGCTGCAGACCGTTCAGACTTCACTGAAACAGCAGTGGTTCAGTAATAACAGGAAGGGTGATGTTCTGCTGTTTCCATGTAACTCACCACATCCTCAAATGAGGAATTAGTGCAAGTCATGAAATACCACATCAGCACACAAGCTAATGACACGCTCTTCAACTCTGTTCCTACTGAATCACCTGAAACGTTCTTTGACCCGCAGTTCAAGGCGGCTGGAAGTGTGTGCAGAAAGTCGGCCAGCGGCTGTGACCTGCCTGAATACTGCAGCGGGGCGTCGGAGGACTGTCCCGAGGACAGCTTTGAGATGAACGGTAAACCCTGCTACAACCAGGCGCAGGGCTACTGCTACAACGGCCAGTGTCCCACCCACGAGCAGCACTGCTGGAGGCTGTTCGGACCAGGTACCCCCGCTCACTGCCGCCAGCGCTCGTTCACGCAAAAAAATAACTTTAACCAACTTTAACCACTTTTACCATCTTCAGCTTTAATGATGTCCCCCCCTCATGTAACCCCGCAGACACTTGAAGCAGATTTCAGGTTGTTTTGAAATGGAAGGGGTGACAAGCATCATTTTCTTCTTCTCCTGCCATGAATGAGCTTCCATAATGTTAAAGAGCATATGTTCTTTCCTCAGGCACCAAAGTCGGATTAGACATGTGCTTTGATCTGAACAAACGGGGCGAAGAAGGCGCCAACTGCGGGAGGAACAAGTTCGGCTACACCCCCTGTTCAACAGCGTACGTACCGTCAGCATTTACACTGAACCTCCTGCTGCAGGCTGAGTTTCTGCCCCTGAAGGAAACCTGGTGAACAGAATGAACCAGAGACAGAGCTGAAAACTAGCAAACTGACAAAAAACACGACATTTTGTATGTTTGAGGCTCGTTTTTATGTTGATCCTGATCCCAGTACCTGATCCTGTGGCTGGTGGGAGCAAATTCTCATTAAGGTCTTTATTGTTTTTGTAGGAATCGTAAGTGTGGATCTATCTTTTGTGGAGGAGGGGGTGAGTCCATCACAGGTAAAAGGGCAGCCTACACGGTGTACGGCGTCGAGTGTAAGCTAGCTGTGGATGACGATAAGACCAGGAACATCGACATGGTGCCCAAAGGAACCAGATGTGGACCAAATAAGGTCAAACTGAGAGCAGACACTTTACACGGAGTTGTGTTTGGTATGTCGGATGTTTCGCTCACGGTCAAACATTCGTGCGCAGGTTTGCCTCGACAGCAGATGTGTGGATTTATCCGTTTACGGGAGGAAGGAAGATTGTGCAAAGAAATGCAACAACAACGGAGTAAGTGCAGCTGCTTTCAGTCAGACTCCAAGAGCTCGACTCGCGTGGAAAGTAATTTTTATTCCGTTTTATCTGTAGGTGTGTAACCATAAGAAGGAGTGCCACTGTGATCCCGGCTGGGCTCCGCCATACTGTGACGTCCAGTTCGCTGATATTCCTCCAGGTAAACGACGCCTCGCTCGCATCCATCTCCTGACGGTAGACGTTTGGAGCAGGTTTGTTCGTTTCATGCAAAATCTCGTACCAGTCTGGAGGTCGGCTGTCTGTGAGGTCACACCTGCAGGTTGAGTCATCCTTCCAGTAAGAAAGAAACATGAATCATTCATCATGACTGATCGCTCGTTTCCAGCATCGACCTGCTGGAGCTCCTGATATGTCTGAAGACTGACCTCAGCTTCAAGCCTGATCTCAGTTCAGACTGAGGTTATACAGCCAGAGCATGGAGGTGGTGTGATTTCTTTAACACACAGAGCTAAAAGTTTAACGAGTTCAAGCGATTAAACGGCTAAAAACCGAGACGAAGGAGAAGAACCTCGGCAGAGGATGAAGAGCCGGACGCGTCAAAGAGCTCCTCAAACTGTGTTTTCAGTCAGCTGCTTGTTGTGTTTCCCCAAATTATGATGAAAGTTGATCAAGGAAGTGATAGTTGCACAGTAACGGCGAGATGACGCCACCAGACAGCTTTCTTCTTGTTTTCGTGGTGTTTTTTAATTTTAGCCAAAAAAACCCCCTCATATTTGTCACATTATCACACAAATGATTCTGTTTTAAAAGAAACAAGAAACTTGTTGTTTATCTTCTTAAATCACAAAAGTTTCTCATTACACAACTCTGATTTTACAAGTTTTTGTGTAAAACGTAAATAAAACACACGGCGACGACTTGCTAATTAAAAAGACAAATTATGTGATGTTTCCGAATCTGAAGCAGGGACATGTTTCTAACATGAGGAGTTTAGTCTCTTCTTCCTTTTTTTATTGTGAGGACTAAATAATAAACTGTTTTCATTTATATTAGCTGCTTTTAATGCTAATACAGTGCTGCTAGCAGCACTGTGAGGCTGCTAAATGGTAACATTAGCATGCTAACATGGTGCACACACACACACACACACAAAAATACTTAGAATAAAACAATAAAACAGGCAGTGTATGACAGTAGCACTAAAGGAATATCATCACAGTCATCACAGCTGATCTTCATCATGTGATCATGTGCTTTGTGTTTGATGGGAATCCGTCTCCTCCCTCCCTGGAGCTGGTGTGGATTCACGTCACACCGTGTTGGTGTGTGTTAGAGAGAAGTTTATGGGTTGTTTCTGTGTGTGTGTGCAGGTCAGAGCGGGGTGATACCCGCTGTGTGTGCAGTCCTCTCCGTCCTCCTGGTGATGACTGTCGTGACTGCAGGGCTGATGTGCTGCAGAAAGAACAGAATGGACAACTACACCTCCAAAAGGTAATTTGTACCCTCGCGCCTCACGCGCAGCTCTGCCCACGTCTGCCACGTCGCAGCTGACTAAATGTCGCGTCGACAGGAAAGTGCATTCGGCTCCGGACAAGCTGAACCCGATGTTCCAGGAGCCGAGCGCCAAAGACAGACCTCAGATCAGTCAGCCCACGTTCATGGAGTCAACAGCGACACAAGCCTGCGCTCCTCTGATGGTCACCGTGACCCCCAGCAGAGTCGCTCCACAGGTACATAGACCACAGATAACAGGTGAAGCACTGACGGAGTCAATGAGAACTGCTGTCACTAACCAACTGTTTGGTTTTATTCCAGCCGCCAAAGAAAATGTCTTCAGTGTCGTCGACCTCACAACCTGAGCAGGTGAGCTGTAAGAACAGGCTGCAGTCTGATCTGATCTGAGTCCAATTAAAACTGTATTCAAAGACGAGGCCGTAATTCTGTTTTTCCCCTGAAAAGACTCAAACCAGCACTTTTAGTGTCTCTCAGTGCGTCCACCGTCCTGCTCTGTCCTTTGTAGCTTAGCTTGTTTCCTGAAGCAGCTGTCAAACATTAGTCACCAGGAAGTAGATGATAAATAATCCACCTGTGGTGCTCAGTGAGTGTGTGTGTGTGTGTGTGTGTGTGTAGGTGTGACTCACTGATGGGTTTTTAATAGTTTCTGGAGAACAATGGAGCTCGATGGCTCAGAGGAAGAAGATCCATCAGACCTGTTAGCTCGACTGTTAGCAACATTTCACTGTTGGGATTCATTGACAATAAGACAAATCTTCCTCATGTGGTCTTCATACCAGCGTGCAGGTAACTCTTCATCAGTCTCACTCTCTTTCTTCTTTACCGCAGACGAAACCTCAACCTCCGTCTAAACCTTTACCTCCTCTGAATAAAACGCAGGTGAGTCACACCTTCAGCCGCTCTCTGATTGGTTCAGTTCAGTGGAGCTAAAACCAACATTCAGATAAATGTAAACTGAACATCTTTCGTATAAATAAAAATCAAATCAACTCATCTTCAGATATTCTTCATCCCGTTTCTGAGTTCTGGAGCTCAGAATATTCAGTTTGTTGTCTTTCATCTCACAAACCTCCACTGGTTTAAAGTGACTAAACATCTATTTCAGTCTTCTTCATGTGTCTCGAGGTGCAATGTTAAACTACCCCCCCCCCTCCGGTCGACCTCAGCTCATTGATTCTGAATTTGTTTCCTGTCTCTCTAAACGTTTTTCTTCTTTTGTGCTGCTGTAACATGTGACCTTCCCCTCGGGGGATCAGTAAAGCCAGAAGGTCACAGCACATTTCTGTCATGTGTTCGACTGCTTTTCTTTCTTTGAAACATTAAAAACACTCAGAACAGATGTAGAAACTTCACATTTCTAATGCGTCTAAAGTTCCTCTTGTTTTGTGTTTCAGTATAACGCAGTCAAACCCAGTCCTCCTCCTGTACCTCCGGTCAAGCCCAGCACTCCTCCTCCTCCTCCTCTACCCCCAGCGAAGCCACGAGTTCCGCGACTCACATGAACCTCTCGTGAAGAGTCGAGTTCGACCACAGCAGAAGAGACGGAGCCTGTGGACAGAGAGCGATCCTGTCCGGGATCAGACATCTGAGTCACCGAGACCAAACCGAGTCTTTAAAGACGTCCACGGCTTCAGCCGGAGCCCGCCGGCCTCAGCTGCTGTGGAAAGGATTTTCGGGGGGGGGGGGGGGGGGGGGTCTCCATCGCCTGCTGCTGCGGGTGTCATTGCTGTGTGGTTGTAAAAAGTTCTTTCTGCTAACTTTCTTTGTAAAAAACGTAACTTGGCTGTAAGTTGTCAAACTGCACTTTTCTAAACGAGAGAAAACAGCTGCTCACGTGGAAATATTTATTTAACGTTTGTGAAGGGGGCTGTATGAAAATGGGAGGGTGGGCCGAGGGTCTTTCACTTTTTTCTCACCTCAGATTTATATTTTGATCCAGCCTGCACAGAGCTGCTGGCTAACCAATGCTAATTTAAAATTCTTGCTCAGACCGGCAGAAACTGATGGTTTTTGGCCACTTTAGAAGACGACGCTGATGTATCATCACCTCTGAAGTAAAAACACGGTGAACTTGTTGGCAAACAGCTGCTTATTCAGAGAGAAACGTCGTCATTCATTTGGAGTCGTGTTGCCGATGTCCAGTATTCGCTCTCTTTTTGCTCTGTTTTTGGTCTCCGCCGCCTCCTGAGGGAACATCTGGCTCCACCACGTTCACCAGCCAGTCTCCAACTGCGTCTGTCTGCTTCTACTACTACGATGTTTTTAAACTAATGGTACCAACTCAACTCTTAGAGATATTGAGGGGAGGGTGTAGCAGTTTTTCTCCCCACAGTCCCTAAAATGTCCAAAGCCAGTGTGCGTCTTCCACAGGGTTCAATGTGTGCCACTTTGCGCTGTACTTGAAAACCTCTGGTTGATGCACGGCGTGGGCGGTTCGCATGGCCGCCGTGTTGCTGTGCTTCAGCTTCTACGTGCATCCACACGCTCCTGTCTTCAGGGGTGGAGGCTGGAGGAGCAGCAGCACTTCTTGTTTTTGTACTGCACTGATGTGTTTCTAAGGCGACGGTCACACGGTGTTATACCTTCGAGGTTAAACTGTTTTGACTGGATGTGAATTCTCCTGAGAAACTTTATTCCAGAAGTTTGTCGACACGTCTGTTTCACAATCAGCCCGAAGAGAAACACGACTGACGCCCTCTGGTCTGCTTTCATTATGGGAACTGATTAAAGTGACATTTTTCTCCATGCAGGTCATCGTTCTGTTCTGTCCGATCCTCAGTAACATTTTTATGAACCTCTTGAGAAGTTTTCTATTGTTCTTCCCAGTAAACGGTGTCCAAATGATTACTATTAATGCTCATTTGTTGGTCTCCAGTGAGAAGCCTGAGGAAATGTTCTGCAGTGAGTCAGCCGGGCTCAGACTCGCAGTGTGAGCGCTCATTATCTGGGTTTCCTGCTCAGGCTTCTTAAACCATCACACAAAGGCTGATGGGTTTTTGTTGTTCCCAGTCGAACGCACACTCAGAGCGATCGTGGGAAACTGAGAAGTGTGTGAGATGAACGGGCACCAAGAGCCTGATCGATGAACTGGGCTGTTGGTTTTAGCTCGTCGCAGATGTACGTGTTGGAAAACTGAAGCACAGAAAATGTGTTTGAGGTAAATACGAACAGACTCTTCAGTTATCTGCAGCTAAACAGACCAAGAATAAAACCAGAATCCGGAGCGGTTTGCAGTTTCTGTCAGTGTGCAGACGATCTGACGTGTAAAATCAAGAACGTCAATATGACCTGAAGTAAATGGAAATAATTACTTACTGCTTCACCAACTGAATGCATGAAGGTTCCACAAACTACACAACGCGACGCCGCGCAGCGACCTCCACGACTGAAAGAGCCAAAAACTGCAGTTCCTCAAATGACCACTTGAGGCTGGCTCCAAAAGTGAGTCACTCCCCATAGACCCCCATTTTAACCCTATAATGCCTGACCCAAGAAATAATGGACAGAAAATTCTATTTTTTTTTTATTTGAAGACTTTAACAATTTTTTTTAATTAAAAAAAATGCAAATATGTTTTTTTGTTTGTATCGTTTTGAGCAAAGTTTTTACCATATGGTAATGCAAAACGTTTCAGAGAATGCATGTATCAAATATGATACCCATGGCATTATAGGGTTAAAACGCAAAACTGCACATCAGAAATAAACATGTTTACAGCCCGGGACAAAAGTTTTGGTCTCTAGAGCTGATTTCTGTGCTGAATGTCTGAATTCACTCGTTTCAATCTCACCTAAAAGTCATGCGTAAACATTTGGTTTACGACAAAAAAAAACAAAAAACGGATGAGTGGTGTGATTCAGCGCTCAGAGGTTGGGGGGGGCTTAGCGTTGAGGAATGTAGGCGGATTTCTCAGCCAGAGATCGTCTGATTCACTCTGATTCAGCAGCCAAGAAGCTCGTAAAACAAGAGTTTACAGCGAGCGCGGTTTGTTCTACAGCTAATCTTTGTCTCCGCCCGTCAGACGCTCAGATCTGCGGCTTGTTTGACACGTTCTGCAGGAGGTGATACACGATGACGACAACCCCCCCAAAAAAGGCGTCCAGTCGAACATACAGACATCTGTGTTTATGTTCTAATCTACATTCCAGCTTCAGAAGACCACAACAGTTTCCAGCCAGGCCTGATCGCTCTCCCTGTGCTCCTCCACTGTTTGATCTTCTCGCTAATTCATGATTCCTGTTTCATGACAAAGCACAACCGCTGACAGCTAGTCTTGAATATTTCTGCTGTGGGAGGGTGAGAACGATGTGAAACTCTGCAGAGGCCAACAGAAGTGACCCGGCACGACTTTTCATCGCGGTCAGTCTGAACCGAAGCCGACGCTTGAATGCAGGTCATGAGGAGGAAGGAAGGAGTGAAGATAATCTGCTGAGCTCAGTGACTCACTGTTAATCACTCCATCTGAAGGCTGAGTCAAAGTACCTCGATTGTTTCCAGCTTCTCCTTTTTTTTCCCTTAAACCTCGACAAACTGCAGCTAAACTTTACCAAATGTCGCAGTCTGAAAGATTTCATGAAACACTCCAGAGGTGACAGCAGGCGTGTGACGACACACGATGAAACACCTCATGTTCCTCTTTATGGATCTTACTTTACTTTTTTAAAAACCTTTTTTTGTCATCTGTAAAGACAGAAATAGGCCCTCACCTGAAAATATTCAGTATTTATTGATCAATGATGAGATCATCTTTCAGGTCTGTATGCAGGTTCTACATTCAAGCAGATTTCAGCATGTGGAGGGAAACAATAACTCAACAACAATTAGACAGAAGTCATGAGACATTCTGAAAACATTAGTAAAATGTTTGTGCTAAGATGATTATTATTGATGGAGAGTCTGTGCTGTTGAAGCTGTGAATGGTGGATGGAAGACAAACAGCTACGAACACAAAAAGCTAAGTAGTGAAACAACACGTGCTAACATGCTACAGTGACAATGCTAATGCTCTGATGTTCACCGCCTTATTTTATCTTGATAGCATGCTAACAGTTGCTAATTAGCATGTAGCACAGTACAGCAGAGGCTGATGGGAATGTCATTAGTTTTATCCAACAGTTTTGTCCTCATTTAGATATTCTGGTGATAAACTGACGCATCTGAAGGATTAAAACGGCGAGCTGATGGCGGCGCTGGATGAAACTTTCTCGGATGAAACTGTCATCAAGCTGCTCGCGCCCTTAAAAACAGTCGAGCATCAACATCCACTCGAGCTTCTGGTCCCGGTTTGATTTTCTGTGTCTGTCACAAAGTACATGTACTCGAGTAAAATCTGAGGTACTTGTACTTGATCCTTCATTTTATACTACTTTTCTCCACGACATTAAAGTGACAGCTTCAGTTACGTCTCACGTGAAGATCTGACATGAAGTGAAAGCAGAACCGTCAACAGAAGTCATTTTATTTCATTACCAGGCAAACATTTGATCTTTATACAAGGAAATTTCCAAAAAATTAAACATTCAGTAACGAGTTTAAACCATCAGATGGAAACAAAGAAAACCGACAAACTGACTTAAATACAAAACAAACATCTTTTCCATTGAACTTCATAAATACCACTCGGAAGGTTCGTTTCTGTCCGGCCCGAAGCTGACGGCGTAACTGCAGGACTTTACTCCAGCGGGTTCCTGCGAGCGTCCGATCGCTCGCGCTCGTTTCGCTGCGGTCGAAGCTGCCGGCTGAGCGGCGATGTTTGATGGAAACGAGGTGCGTGGCGTTCAGGTCATGTGGGACACAGTTCAGAGAGTTTACATCTGTAAGGAGACGCTGACTGATCGATTGTCAGCAAATGTTTTAACTGATTGATCGTTTCAGAAGCGAAATCTTCTGGTTTCAGTTTCTCTTTGATTTCAGGTTGTGTATGTTTGTGCTTCAGACATCAAAGCACGAAATCCATTAACTGTGAGTTTAATAACCTTGAATGAGGCGAGACGAACACGTTATCTTTAAAAAGGTTGATGGGAAACGGTTCAAACTGTGACTCTTGTTTAACAATCGATTCATCGTCTGATTTCATTCAAATCATTTTCTTGATTCACTGATTTGTTTTTGTTTCAGAATTATTAGAAAATCGTTTCTCGGAGCTTCAGGTGAAAAACTGCTTGTTTTGTCCAAGTTTATAAAAGCGGCAAATCCTCACTCTGAATGTTAAAGCTTAAAAAAAAAGGACCATTCATTTTCTTTCAATCAATCAGTGATAAATCAATAAGTTTCCATTCACCTCTTCAAAGACGCACGATGGAAATTCAAAATGAATCATCTAAATATCCAAAAATGAAAAAGTGCCACAGTGCACTGGCATGTGACTTCAACAACAGCGAGAGATGAAGACACGTCTGCGTGGAGCGATGAAGACGCCGTAACCTTCCTCACATTGACGCATCAAACACAATCAGCTCCACAGCTTTTTAAAAATCCTCGTTTCGCAATTCTGGTCAAACGTTTTGGACAGAAACTCGGCCGCTGACTCGTCGCTTCCTCTGTACGTGACATGAACGCAGCATCGAGACGACTGATTGTAAAGACAGACGGACAGAACAGACGCTGTCGCACACAGCGTGTCATGACAACAGACCTGTGATGTACAACACTGAGTTAAAAAAACATCTCCAGAGGATCTAGAGCTCAGGCCCTGCGTAGTAAAACATATCAAATCGGTTACGAGCGGCAGCTTCTGTCTCGCCGCGACGGTAAATCCTGCGACACTTTTGGCGGCCTGGAACGTTTCATCCGAGGACACGCGGGAGGATCAAAGTGCTGTTTGCTCGATTGTGATTTCCTCCTCGGCCCACCCCACCCCCGACCACTTCCTGTGTTTTCCTCGTGTGTCACAAGCTTGAACTGGTTCCCGTGTTTCTGTCCGACGCTCTCCGGCGCGACGAGTCCACCTCAACCCCCGAATGTGGTGCTACAGTTTTGCAATAACAGTAGAGATGAGCCTCTTCAGCTTTTCTGGATATTTATGATGAAAGGAAAGAGTGAAGTGACGCAGCTTCATTGTTTCCACCACGTGAGACGATGGGAGTGGACAGTGTTTTTTTTTTTTTCCTCAGTCCATGTTTAAGTGTACAGCGTGACGGCGCTCTGCCGCGCTCACAGCTCACAGTCTGTAGTGTTACTCGGAGCACAGGCGGGGGGGCGGAGGACGCCACGCCGCTCACGCGTTTCTCTTTTTTAATTTTGTGGTTAAAGTTTCGTACTTGGTCCAGCTCCAGTCTTGGTCCTTGAGAGAGGGGGAAACCGAGGGGGTCAGACAATTGAACAAAAGCATTTCTAAAAATAGCTCTTTGACATCACCGTGTTTAAAACTGTTCGTTCTGTCTGGACATCCGAACTGTGGAGTTCATGCTAATTTATGCAGGTGGATCGTCTGCATCCACTGCACTTGTTTGTAGTCTTCTTCTCGGCCTTTAGTGTGTAAACCATCAGTGAATGGAGTCACCTGTCTGCATCTCTGTTTACAGCACAGACAACAAGGCCAATCCACTCCTAAAAATAACGCTCTATAGCTCGACTAGCGGTCAAAACCTCCAGAAGCTGAAAGTTGAGCACTTGATTTCAGCTCATCTTAACACATTAAGCGCTGAAACGTGCAGCAAATAACAAACAAAACTGTGTTTGTTTCAAAACAGACATCTGGCATTGAGGCCGTTTCCTGTGCAGGAAGTTGCAAGTCAAGCTGAATAATTTAGAGCTAATTTGAAGGCTGTTTGTAGTTAGCATTGAAGGTCCTGGACCACTAAATGAAAAATGAAAACAAGTGAACTCACCACGATGCTTTTGGTCTGTTCGTCAGCGGCCTCCTGCATCAGGCTGGTCAGCTGACTGAGGTACCTCTGGTTCTCCTGCAGCAGCCGCGGTGCAGCATCACTGAGGGCAGACACACAGAGACTGTCAGCTGTGTTTGATCCGTCGACACCTCCATCATACAGACAGCGTGCTCAGCAGTATAAGAAACACAGACCTACAAACCATGTACAGCAGTATGTTCACACAAGCCTGCTTCCAGCTGAATACACAACAGCACAGCAAGTAACAAAGATCTGCTGTGTTCGGGTTAAAAGACATGTCAAATGATACTCAGAACACATGATGTAGTCACCCCTGTGGCTTTTTCATTACCAGAAAAAACTATAATCATTGAAAGAATGTGATGAGGATCAACAGAGAACAGACTCAACACAGATCTTTACAAATTCATCTAAACTAAAGCACAAATGCAGGAAAACACAATCGAACCCACACAAATCAGGCCTGTTGCAGCCAGCTGCTGTTTGACAGCACATGAAAAGTATAATTAAGATCATCTGGGTGTAATCAAGCTGCTCCAGTTCATTTAGGTTAAATACATCTGTATCTGAAAGGTTCACTTTCCTGAAGCCACAAAGCTGAGAACACACAAGATAGAGCTTTAACACATGAATGAACGTCAGTTACACTGAAGCTCTCACCAACGACTTCACACAAAGCTGATTCAGGCCGTCAACGCCACATAAATGTCTCTGTAGCTCACAGTTTACCAGTTTTTAAATCTGGAGTCTGTGGTGGCGTGTTTTACATCAACCAGCAATGACTGGATTGTGAAAAGGCTCTGAAAACTCCCTGCACATCACCTGTTCAGCACACACATACAGATAAGTTAGCTGGTGAACAAAGCATAGCATTTAGCAGCTAAAGAGACAGACAGGCAACTGTTAACTGCGCTTACTGCTAACTTACATAAGGTGATAAAATATCAGTGGTGTATTTACAGCTTGTTTCTGCTGCCACCAAGTGGCCAAAAGATGTCCTGCAGTGGAGATGTGACCTCTCAGTCCAGACTTTGAGGCAGGACCTGAAACCTGCTGCGCGTTCAAGGTTTGAGAGAGACTGCAGTGTTTGGATGGACAGACGTATCCACAGAGCCAAGCCTGTTATTACTGTTCTCTGTTTGTACTGATATTAGATCAGTTTGTAGAGATTTGTTTTCACACACCTGAACATGAAAGAGGGGGTGCATACTTTCAATACAGGCACAGAATCATGTGACTTCTGATTGTTGTGAATGGTTACCTGTCGTTTGGCCCAGGCAGGGATGTTAGGGGGTGTGGGGAGCTGACGGGCTGTGCTGACTGTGACCACTGAGAAACCTGCAGCAGGTTGGACGACTCGGGACTCGCTGCTATCGAGTTCCTCGATGAGTTCTGAGCCTGCAGGAAAGACACAGATCGTACTGGTACGTGCAGCAATGACAAACATGGCGTCTTTCTCCAACGACAGGACTGCAGGCAGCAAGTGAAAAGAAAGCAAGCAGCAGAGCTGGAGACCGACTAACGAGCTGAAGACACTAATGATTTCAAAGGTGTTGATGCTTCAAACACTTGTTTAATGTATGTGAAATCTACGTTAATGATACATTCAATAGTAAACTGTAAAAGTTTGTTGTGGTATCGAACAGGTCTTGAGTATTGTTTCTTTATACTCTTATTGCTTTTCAAATTCAAAACACGTTTTACATGATACTCCATGGTAGAAAAAGCTGAAGTCCAGTAAAGCAGTGAAACGTCTGAGCTGGGTGTTTGGTTCAGAGGCAGATTTGTGTAAATAAACTTACGCAGGCGATCTTCAGTAAATGCCAGAACTCCCTCTGTCTCTTGATCTGCATCTGCATCACTGTGTTGTCAGCATCCTTGATGCTCTCCAGGGTTTTCTCTATTCGTGGAAACAAGTCGATGATCTTCTGTTTACTGATCAGGATCTTACTGTTGGGAGGAGTACAGATGGGGCAGATGTCAGCACATGGTGTTAGTAGCTGTAAGCATGAGTGGAGGATGGAGGCAAAAAGTTTGAAGTGAACTGAGAAGACTAAAACACTGAGTGTCTTTGGGGAGAACTGGACTCTCACCTGAGGTGGGTGTAGAGATCTTTGAGGACCTTGTCTTGGTTCTGCACCGTCTGAATGATGGCCTTCACCATCTCGGAGCTGTCACTGCTCACATCTGGTTCAGGTGCTGAGAGAAAAGCATCAGATTAACGAATGAACACACACATCAGTTTAACAGCTGATTTCTGTTTTGATTCTTCGGGAACAGTAAAATGTTTCTTACTTTTGCATTTCATCTTCAGCTGCTTGTAGAGCTCAATCGCTTTTTCTTCTCTGCAATGAAATTCATCGGCCACATTTAAATAACTGTGGAGTATAAACTGTAGATATGAGGTCAGGTCAGAGTCCATGAACACTCACAGCTGCTCCATCTTGTCTCCTTGGCGGCGAGCGTACGGGCTCCTCTGAAGCTCAACGATCTCAGAGTGCAGAGCCATGATCTCATCGTCCAAATGACTCACCTCCGCCACCTGCAGGACAAACCACAACATGCCACCTTCAGGATTTGTTCTGAGAAACATTACAGGCCATTTAAATGCGTTCAACATTTTCAAACATTTTATTTTTTAAAACGTGCATTACCTGTGCAAAAGCGGCAGCTCTTTCCTCGTTCTCCTGCCAGGCTTTCAGCATCTTTTCAGACGCTTTGGACAAACACAGCTCATCAAAACAAACATCTTGCTCAGTGCTATAAATACAATATGTAAATCATTCCCATATGCAAAGGCATCAGAACAAACAGCTGCCAGTCAACACTCACATATGCCGTAGTGCATCTGATCGCTGTATTTCTCCAGGTCGTACTGGATGCTGCTCTTGAAGAAGTCCAGCTTGGCCTTCAGCTGCTGAGAGAAGCCGAACATGCTGTTCTTACACCTGGTCAGGTTGGTGTTGTAGCGCAGGAGACTCAACCTGGAGGAAGAGGAGGGAGACAATTAAGAGTTAGAGAGGTTCGAAAGGACGAAGCAGCGCCGCTACAGCTGCAGGTGTGAAGCTCTGCAGGAGCACCTGAAGCAGCTGGAGACTCACAGCTGTCGACAAGCTCACAGTGGCTGTTAGCTGTGAGGACCACAGCGGGAGGGGGAATGACCATAAAAACAACAGCAAAGCTTTCAGTCCAGGATGATCCACAGAGGTAACATCTCCTGCTGGATTACATTCTGTCAAATAAAAACCCTCCTCTGTAATTAATATACAACTGTCAAGTAAATGATTCCTCCCAAAAGATTGAAGAGAGTTTTGAACCTTCTACAGCCGTTTTTGACACAACTTAATTCAATGCTTTTTAATATGTTTCAAGCTCTGAAGACAGAAAACATTTGTTTTAACACACAGACACTTTGGTGTTATGAGAGACATGATGTTCACTCAGTCAGATTACTCATCTGGCATACTGAGTTATCTGTGACCTTATTTCTGTCCAGACAGGGCGGATGTACCGTGCATGTTGTTTTTCCACAAATCTTACAAAGATTCTGCCTCAGTGATTTTCTGCACAGAAACTGTTTCGACGTTAAAATTAATCTGTGGCCACAGCATCTGCTGAGCTCTTCTACTGACCTGCCTGCCAATTTCACACATTACTCCTCCACCGTGTTAGATTAGATTAGATTAGATTAGATTAGCCTTTATTGTCTCCCTCAGGAGAAATGTGTCTCTTTGCATTTGAGAGATGCAGCAGCAGACATGTACAATCACACTGCAGTTAACTGCTCTATCACTCCCAGATCTACGAACAGCAGAACGTTCACACTCGGGTTCAATCCTGAGAATATTTATCCAAACAATTCCAAAACAAATATAATGGAATATGTTTGGGACGTATGTAGGCCTACAGTTTGCTTTCTTTCATATGCGACACACTGAAAGCTTACTGGTGAACACATTCAACAGTATATTTAAAGTATGTTTAAATCTGTACGATGAAGACTTGTCACATGAAGACTCACTTCCACAGGCTGCTCTCAGCAGACAGATCATTTCATATTCCTCACAGCTATACTGAAGTTCAAGCTGCGAGCTAGTTTATATTACACTCATTCTAATGTTGATGAATAGAAATGCTGTTCTTCTGCCTTGATAATAATTTATAAACGAGATTCTCATTGTGCTTTGACTGTAGTCAAGTTTTACCTGAGAAACAAGAGCAAGACAGAAAATGTCTCATTTAATCCCGAATACACACAAAGAACAATGCACCAAAATACTGCAGAGACGGAATACTTCAAGATGTTGCACAGACGCCGCACATTAAGATACTGCACATTACAAATCTTATATTATTCTTAGTTTAGAGGCTTCACTTGGACTCAGACTGCTTAAAAAGGGCGAGCTGTACATTAAAGGCACATTCAGCCACAGAACATTATCAGGTGCGTGCTTACATTAAGTCTTTCTTCAATCCAAATTGCCTCACAGGCCTTTTAAAAGATGAACTAGCATTTAACAGCAACTAAATGTGAATTATTTAAACTTTTTTATGCTGTTCATGGTTTGTAACAGTAAATTCTGTCAGCAACATTAAAACAGATATTTCTGCTGATTTTTTGTTTGTGACTCACATAGCAGCCCTCTGTCCTTGGAAAAGCCTGCTGTAGTCCTCCTTCAGGCCGCAGATGTAGCTCACTGCTTCACCCCAAACCTTCTTCAACACAACCAGGGGCAGCTGTGTTTTAGCCTCTTGAACTGCAAAGTTAAAATAAAACCCATCACAGCTGCACTACATGGAGTGGAGAACACTGGTAATACTGCAGTTTGCTGGAGCAACTGTCACTAAGGATGGTGTCCACCACTCTAAAATCTACCATCTCTTACAGAATAGATCAACAACCGACAAAATCTGTAGAAAATCTGCTAAATATATTCTAATGTGTGCATGAAGGTACGATCACAATCCGCAGCCACGATGTGAAATTAACTCACCGATAGTGTTGACTTTATCAGGCAGCTGTCTGGCACTGAAGGGACCAGAGTACGTGGTGATGCTCTTATCGAACAGGTAGACGATGTAGGTGTCCCACCCCCTCTACAAAGGAGAGAAGAAGATCTCACTTACAGCCTGCAAACACCTTCGCTGTCGCTCCAAAGAGCATCAGTGAGTCAAGTCTTCACTTCTCTCCTTCGCTTTACTGGGGACGTCTACATGGTCGACAACTTCAACCCCAAGACCACCAGGACGAAACATGATGGAGGTCTGAAGTTCAGCAGAAATCTTTTTTCATCATCAGAGTAATTATGGTTTAGATCTGTGCCTGAGGTTTGCAGGTGAAATATAACCTGGCTGAAGATTTACTTTAGGTTCATCTTGACAGGAGCAACGGTGAACTAACCCTAACCCTAACGCCTCCCCAGATTTAACTCACCACTCCATCTAGGACACACTGTGCGGCCGGCTTCCTGGGATCCAGTGACACTCCCGTCTCCTGCAGCAGCTCCTGGTTCACCACTTCAATCTTGGTCTTGGCCTCAATTTGTTTCTGCAGACTGTGAAGACTTTCGTCAGGAGACAACTGGAAGGAGTAGACCTGAGCTGTGGTCATGTTCAGGATGTGAACCACCTGGAGAGACAAGAGAAAAGCTGTAAGTTTGAACAGGTACAGGTGATTCAGCATCCACTAATCCACCGTTTGACGATGGACAGTTAGTTTAAAAGGATCAAAACTAAGCAGGACCACAGATATTGTCTTCTTTAATTCATACACTCTTTTTGCCAAAACCTGGCCCCTACATTACCCACAATGCAACTCAACCACTGATAGTTCAGTTCAGTTGGAGATTCAGATGTGTTATGCTAGTAGCGGCTAATGTAGCCTGGAGCCTTTACACTAATTCAAAGTCTTGTGCTTGTGTTCACACAACATTTAAAAACTTTTTTTGATAAATAGAAGAACAAACGTCTGTAGAAAAACACTGTCTGGATGTCGATACAGAGACTCATATCATACTGGCACTGGTATAAAAGAAAGCTGGAAGAAAAGCCCAGGTGACATCACTCCAGAAATGAAGAGAAATGTGTAAACGCTGGTTGACCTTGGCTGGAAAACAGCGATGAAAGGTTTGAATCTTCAGATAAAACTTTGAGCTCTGCCCTGAACTCACCTTCATACTCAGTATCTGCTCCAGCACTTCAAAGCACAGAGGTTTCTTGGTGTCGGTGTTGACTCTGCCTCCTCTCTGGACAGGATCCCACTTCAGCATCAGCTGAAGCAGCGCCTCCATCGGCTCCAACAGCGTGCTGCAGCACAGCAGTCCAAAGATGTGTTCAATGAAAAGAAACTGGCACCAGACACAGTCCAAACATTGGCAACACACAGATTTTATCTTTTGTTTAAATGACCAATGAGACGCAGAGTTCATTTCCCTTCCATGGACGAGGAAAAACTGAATGAACAGTGTTTGTAGTGACACGCAGGTAGCAGCCACGGGCTCCTCACCTGCTCAGGTTGTTGGGGTAGGGGAGGTGTGTGGAGAACTTGACTTCTCCGTTCAGGTCCTCTACAGCCATGATGTCTTTTGAACCTTTGTTCCTCACTTTGCTGGCCCTGTGGACCAAAGGAGAGGAGACGATGATGGATATTTTTAACCTTAATTCAATCTTTATTTATTCCATTACAGGACTTACAGGAAAGATTTTCTATACAAAACATAAAAACAGAGAGTAGTTTGATAGAAAATTAAGTATTTCAAATACAGACGCTGTTTTCAGTTATTCTCAGGCAACAATAATACTGAACACGATGTCCTGCATCAATAATAAAGGTCCATCTGAACACAGCTGCTTCCATGGCAGACAGCTGCTGTGATAAGATGCTGATTTTTGGTACTTCCTTCGTTTTGGCTCCACCTGCTGGTCCTCTGTGTTTTCTGAACTGTGCTGCATTTCGATGTACTTTATCTGCGTTTGTAAACCCCATCATTAGCCTGTGTCTCTTTCCTCACATCAGCTGACTAAATGGACACAACTGCATCCCTCCACCATCACAATAATGATACACGATGAATAATGATGAAAAATTAATACTGATGAATTTTGTCACTGCTAATTTTATTCTTGACTTGGTCTAACTTTGGAACTACATTTGGGCTTTGAGGGATCTCAACAGAAGTATAACGTTGCCATGGAGTCAGTCAGCGAGCTGTGGGCTACCTGAACACCATTTTTTTAGTCTTGACGTTTACATTTCACCAACACTAAAAGTACGCTGAGCTGTTTCTGTTGTAGCCACAGATGTACAGACAACTACTACTGGATTACTCTGATACTGAAGAAAACTTTAAAATGTGACGATTCTCAGGCAAGTTAAGAAGAAGTATAAGAAGCGTCTCTTTCTATGATTTCTTTCTGTCTTTGTGCATGTTCATGTTTGAATGAGTTATGACTCCGAGAAGGAGTAAAAGTTCTGATGCAGATATGGGAGCTATTGGGAGGTTTTAAAGCACTTTAAATGTATCACACCCCCACCTCAAATCAGCAGACTTACACACAATAACTAACAGAACACCTGCGTGCACCTTTCACCTCACTCAGTATCTTTGCCTCAGGTCTCAACCTCTGCTGTAGACTGACAAAGCAGCTTTTCTTCAACTCATGATCTAATTGAAGTCTCCAATATGCTTTTATCCAACACACAACAGCTATCTGGTAAAATAAAGATTTACATAACGTTCTGCTTATCGGGCCACTTACCACTGCACAGGTTGAAGGTTGTGCAGGAATGGACGGAAACCACAACTGCATTCAAACACCATGGTGCCAAAGCTCCAGTAGTCCACAGTGACAGTGTACGGCTTATTCTCGAACAGTTCAGGTGCCTGCAGGGAAGGAGCAGCACATCCAATCAACATCTACAACTTTGACATTTGTCAATTTACATCAAGTGATAATATTTTTATTTTTTAATCTATATCTGCTTTACAGTTATAGCACAACACAGCTAATTAGCATTTCTACACTTCACATCATCATTGAAGGCAGGCAGAAGATTAAAGGATTTCAACACATAATTAGAAGTCATGGAGTACATAAAGCTCGGCGCATCTGAGGATAAAGACATAATTCCTTGTTTGCTTAAGTGCTTACCAGGTACTGAAGCGTGCCAACGAAGGAGGTACACAGACTGCCCTGGTCCAGGTCTTTAGCATAGCCCAAGTCAATGATCTTGTGAACCAGCTGTAGAAGAAAATGTAAATGTTGAACAGTTTCTTCAACGTGTAGTCAAACAGAACCGGCACAAAAACACAAAGCGGCAGTTTACCTTTCCGTTGATATCTTGCAGCACGATGTTTTCAGGTTTAAGGTCTCTGTGTATGATCTTGTTCTCGTGCAGATACTGGATACCAGATCCTAGAGCAGGAAACAGCGCTTTAATGTAATGATACGGTTCTAACAGACACGTCTGAATGGACAAGCTGCACACAGAAAACCGATGGACATACCAACATCATTGAGTAATGAAAGCACTTCGCTCTCTTTCAGACCGCAGCAGTTTTCAGGTTTGCTCAGCATCTGTAACCCACACAAATGCAATCCTTCACATCTGCAGTAAATCAACATTACACAACAGAACGTTGACCAAACGTGATATGTGGAGGGTTCATATGCTGCACTACTACCACTGGAAAGGAAAACCAGCCTCATGCCAGCAGGCACAGTATACGTCCTCTTCTCTCTCCTTTTTTGGCCAGTAAACTAGGAAACTGTGCACCACAGCCAACAATGCAGCCCAGCAGGTGAGACGCACCGAGGTGTGCTGGATTTATAACTAAACTACGACCAGGAAGCACACTTTTACTCTCTCTGACTGGAAGTTTGATGTGAAGCACTGACTGTGAAAGTCCTGATTTGGGGACAGCCCTAGTGAACAATAATTCATGCACTGCTGCACCATGACGCTGATCAAATCTCTATTTTACAAGTGGAAAGCCTAAAAAAATAAACCAACCAGGCTCATGTCATTGGCCTGATTAGCCGGGAGCTTTTAACCACCTACTCTAATATCAGGAGGGTGGTTTCAGATTGAACCACTCTGGAGACTGCTTTCAGGTTTTAAAAAACTTACTGTGAATTGAAAGCCAAATAGGCAAAAAAAGATGCATTTTCAAAATGAACTGGTTTAATGTTGATATATTCTAAACCTCCTTTCCGCGGGTCCCACCTTCCTCAGGTCTCCCCTGGAGCAGTACTCCATGGCCAGCAGTGGAAGATCGTTTAAGGCTATGTGCTTCACTTCCTCCGGGACATCTCGGGCTGTCACGACATTGATGTGATTTAACCTGAGAGAGACAGAAGGTGGAGTCATTACTACATTACTATTTAACAGTGTCCACACAGATTCTGCAAAGTCATTCACTGCTACAATGCCTGCAAAACAGAATTAATGTCTGCAGTTCCCTTTAGGTAATTCATAACTTACATGAACCGTAAATAGGTATCTTCATTATGATATCAAAGCATCACGATGTCATGCCTTAAATCAGTTCACTACATACATGTGAACAGAAGTGTGAATAGAAGAAAATGTATGAAAATGAGTCGAACTTTTTCATGATCTGGATTTCTCTGCTCCATCTGTCCTTATTCCTTGCCGTGAGCTCGAGACGGCACATTTTCACAGCTAGTTTTTCATTTGTTTCCTGCAAAACAGACAAGAGAAAATCCGTTTTCATATCAGCACATAAAAGCAGACCCAAAAATAGCAGTTTGTGTGTAGCTTTGGAGGAGCTACTCCCCATATGTCTCCATACGATACTACAATAAATAGAGTATATTATTAATGCCAATAGGAAGCTTCTTAGTAGTGGCAGTTATTAAACTTGTTATTTAGCCATGTTTCCAGTTTCAGGGTTATATGGCTCTGAACTCACATGATGTTGATAGAGGTAAACATGGGCAAACCCGCCCATGCCCAGCCTCTCTTTCAGCTCCCAGTCTCCGCAGTTCTGGTTCTGCCTGAACGGAGGTTTCTCCATTGTTGTAACTAAGCTGGACCAAAGTGTAGAAATAACGTTTACATGTCAGCAACAAAACACAAACGGAGCGATAAATATATTATTCGCTTTCAATGCATTAACTGGTGGCGTTCTTTGAATTTCCACCTAGCAAGATAAAACGGATGGACAAGACTACATCCTGGATCAGGCTAATGTCAGATATTATAACAATAACGATGTCAAATTGACGTTTCGTCGCCTCCCTTTTACAACACATGACACAATTTAGTAAAGATATCAGGAGTGAAAAATACACATACAAAACAAATTGTTCTTCGAGTTGGCTACACTGGCTAACGGTTGGCTAACGCTATATCAACAGTAAGCTAACCAACAGCTGCCCAATACATGCCAGGAAACAGACGGAGCCAGTCGCTAGCTTTCTAGCATTAGGAAATGAGGGCTTCGACGCCGGTTAAGTGACGTTTCAGTAAATGTTTCCGTGATGAACTGCTGGTAAAACGACTTCTGCCACTTACCTCGGGTTTCTATGAAAGTGTCATGAGCTGTTCTCGGTAGAGATGTGTGCAGCCTTGTTGTTTTCTGGTCAATGCAGAACCGTGCGAATGTGTACTTTCCTGCGTGACGTCACCAGAATCCCCGGCTGTATCTTCTGAAAACGAAACGAGGGCGCGTTCAACAACACAACGTCTAAAACTGTTCAACAACACAACGTCTAAAACTGTTCAACAACACAACTGTTCAACAACCGCCCAGCGACGACGGTACACAACAAACAGCAGCACGGACAACATGATCCTAATCCTGTGATCCTTCTGCACATGGCGACAGTTAATAATAATATTAAGAAGAAGAACTGAAACATTTACAGCAGTAAAATGCAACATCCACAGTAATGCAGCAGGACTATTAATGCACAGACATCAGATATAATAGAAAAACACAGACAAGAACATTTTACTTTTACTTTTCATGCTTTAAGTAAACTTCCCTGATAATGCTTAAATACCTTTGTTGCAGTAAAGTTTTGAATGCAGCATTTCTACTTGTAGTGATGTATTTTGTGTGGTATTAGTACTTTTTCTTAGGTAAAGGTTCTGGATACTTCCTCCACCACTGAGTATTTTAGACCCTGAGTTATTTATCCATTTATTTGCAGTGGTGGAAGAAGTACTCAGATCTTTGACTTCAGTCAAAGTAGCTCAATTAGAAGATCTGAGCAATAACATCAACTAAAGCTGTCAAACATATATAGTAGAGTAAAAAAAGTACAATAGAGTAGATGTATAAAGTAGTGTAAAATGAAACACTTATGTTATGTACAAGTACCTCAAATGTGTACAATACCTGAGTAAATGTACTTAGTTACTTTCCTCCACTGTTTGTTCTTCTTACTTAAACTTCAAGTGAAAAAGAGGGCCAACGATGACTGTATATTTAATTATAGTGGTTATTATTAGCATGCTTTGTTGTATTTGAATAAAAATCACTCTATGTAATTGTAGATTATAACCACACACAGTTTTCAGGACTCAAACAGACAAATCATTTTATCTATGAACATTCCAGCCTTCCTAAATGCATCACCATTTAAATTTCAAAGCGCATCTAATAGCTTTTGATAATTTGATCAGCTACAAATGTAAAATGTCAAACTGCACTTAAAATATTTTTAATCTATTTTATAATAATTTTTAAACATTCTGCTGGTCACGGTGGCACCAGGTTGCAGAATGCTCATTATTTCTCAAATCTGAACATGCAAAATAAACGGCTGTCAAATAAATGTGGTGAAGCTCAGAAATGTCCTTCAGTGAAGTTTCTGAGTGAATGTACTTCGATGTACATCCACACAATGATGTTCAGACACAGTTAAGCTTCCAAAACACTTTTATTTTCATCTTCTTTGCTTCCCAAAATGAGAAGCTCACAAACAACATTTCCTTGGTGAGTTTTAACAAGGCAGTGACACATGTAGCTCACTGTATGTGTAGCATAAAATGAACATTGCCTTTACCTGCACCAGTCTAAAAAACACTGAGATGGATCAGATCAGACCTCTACATGTAAAAAGATTTGTATGAGCTGGCTCAATTCTCTAAAACACAACAGCATACGACAGCATTAAATATAGCCATTTCCTTCATTCACATTGAGAGAAATAAAAAGAAAAAAAGACCATGAGCTCAAGGACAGGAAGAAAAATGTTGACCTACCTTATATATTAACCCTTCATTTAATACTCTAACCATAATATAAATGAACGCAGGCCATAATATCTCATGCTTTATTTACATGTCACATTCAGAAATGAGGCTTTGAATGGAAACAGCACAAGTGCACGTTTAAAGGACGGTTTGCCCAAACTGCTGCAGGCATGCACTGCTGCTTTAACAGAGGTATTCTACCGCTGCTGCGTACCACGGGGTGACTTTCACTTGAGCATCACAGAGCCGTCACCAGGGTAACCAGCCATTTCCATGCTAACCAGTGCCATGGAGATCCTGCAGCTGCTCTTTGATGTAAGTGAGTGGTGACAACACATGGTGGGAGGAGGTGGGGAGGAGAGGGGGACCTTGGAGACTTTGTCAAGGTGGAGGTTCTGAAGAAGTGCCTTCCTTCCATACTACGCCCATCCATGCTGTGCACATGGAGCGTACAGAGCCTGTGCTCAGATGAAGTTACTGCATTTAGTTAGTTAGAGGAGGATCTTCTATCAGTGCCGTATCCAAAAACACCAAGAACGACCTGTGATTATTTCTATTATCAATTAATCTTCTGATTATTCTCTCAAATCACTGTTTAGTCTGCGAAAATGTAAAAAAACAATGAAGAATGCAGCTTCCAGAAGCTGAAGGTGGCGCCTTTAAATGCCCCTTTTTGTCTGATACCTTCAGTGGCCACTTCATTCAGTACACCTGTACAACATCGTGCAGTCCAATCCAGTTTACGAAGATAATAACGTCCAATAATGTTTGTTGCTGAGGTTGTAGTTTGCAGTTTTGTTGGACTGTGTTTAATGAGAAGTGAACACCACCATCCACTGACCTCAAGAATAAACATACATTATTACCTTTCAACATGATAATGATGAGCTTCATAAAAGTAGAATTCAGTGCAGAGCTGTTGTATTGGATTGCATTACATGGTACAGGTGTACCTAATAAAGTGGCCATTTGATTTATGGTCGTATATGTTGAAGAAAGCAGCAAAGCTTCTCATTTGAGAAGCTGGAAGAAGCTGAGATTTCACATTTCTGCTTCAAAACAACAATGCAAAGATTAATGTTGCAGATGAATTTCCTTTTTGATCGACTTCATTCAGATTTAAGATTTATTTCTGACCTTGGAGACACGCGACTACATTTTAATAAAAGTGGATAAACTTGACTTGGTGGGGGGAGTCTTTTGGTACATTTGTGCTAAATGATAGTGAGGCTGTGGCTACTCGTTAAATGAAGTGATGATAATGTCCAACAAAAGGTTGTTTCCGTAAAGTAGCACAAATGGAAGCTGCTTCAGTTTTCAATAAAACCATCTTTCAGATTCCAGGATAAAATCTGAGATGTGCTTTTAAATCTATACATGTTTTATGGGATGTGACTGAATGTCGAAGAATGAATCGGGTGTTGTGCAGCAGGAGTCCGGCGTGGCCACATTATAAAGAGTCAAACACTGCTCATGAACACTGAGCTGTGATGTGACGTTACATAACTGGTCTGAGATGCAGGATGTCAGCTGTGGCAGCAACATCAAACCGCCAGGCTGAAAGTGACGAGAGGGGTGGAGTGAGCTGTGGATTAATCGGGATTTTCATTATCGATTAATCGTTTCATCAGCAAAGAGTAGAGAAAAATAGCAACGGATCACTTCTTTTGTCGGAGTAACAGTCAAAACCCAAACATTCAGTTTCACTCTCAGAGGAGACAAAGAAAAGAAGGACAAAGTCATAATAAAGAAGCTGAACTGGGGGTCGTGGGGGGTTTTTGCTTGAGTTCAGAACTTTCTGTCGAATCGATTAATCGACTGTAAACTGCAGCAGAGCTGTGACCGAGGCAAACCGTATGATGTGCTTCAGCCTCAATCTTAAATCATGTTAAATCACACGGGAGCCGATGGTGGATGGAAGAAGCCTCAGACGTGAAACCGGCTGCCAAGTCCTCTGAACAGCCACCGCAGTCACATGCACACGCTAACATTCACACACAGCAAGACGCGTCAACACACACACTCAAACAGACTTCACATCCACGGTTAACGCGAACAGGTGTCGTCTCATGTAGCCCTGCAACACCCATCCCGGCCTCAGGCGAGCGGGTGGCGACATGCATATTCACTGCAGGTGCAGCAGGTGTGATTATGGCTGAAAAGACTGAATGTTGACAGCTCTCCCTGCTGGTCGGACGCTGGCACTGCAGCTGCTCAAGGGGTCGTTTTAAAGCCTGAGTAGAAAATGGCTATACATTAATAATGCTGTGAGGTGTGCATGGCTACCAAAATCATACCCAAACATTATGTGGTTCAGTATTTAAACCAGTTCTCCTTATTTAGTAGCTTCATAGTCGCATTATCTTCCATTTTTTTTACATTCCTCACCTTTTCATGCATGTCTGACAACGCGATCAACCCTGATCCCTTTAAAATCATGCTATCAGGTCACAGCGAACCATGCGCCGTCTTTGGAACACCTCCCACGGTACCTGAAATACTCGCACAAAATCACTTTTTTTCACCCCCACGTGGCGAAATCCTGTCACAAACGCGCTCTGATCGCTTACTAATCTCTGATAGGTACATAGGCTTTACTATAATACTCATATTGTGCTGAATTATTACCACCATGTAAGAAAAGAACAACACATGATTACCGCGTAGTGCTTTTGGGACAAGAAAATGTCAGCTTTGAGTGCACCTAATGCATCTTCACAACAGCGTGTTGAATATATTGTAAATATACTGTCATGTTTCCTACAATATAAGCTGATGGTGCCTTATATACAACATATCCTGGATGTTTACAAAGAGTATGGATAACATATTTCCTTTTACATTTTCAATATCATATTTCATCAGACACTTGACATACACAGGTGGAATAGGTTCAACATCAACAAACGACTGTAAAATACTGTAAAAATATTGAAAAAACAAGAACATTCAGGGTCTGCCTGGTGAGTGTTAAAATAGGGTTTATAAATGAGAAGCTATAAGTACAGACAGAGATTACACGTGTTGGCTATGGCACCGGCATGAGGAAGAGGACTAAATGACCCCGGAGAACAGCTTTGCTGCCCTCACCGTCGTAAAAGGCCTAAAAGAAGCTGTGCTGGATGCAGGCATGCGGATCACTGGAGAAAACAACTTTCGGCCAAGAAATAGAAAGAGAACAGAAGCACACCACGGGACAGAAGCCAAAGCAACCGGGGGGGGGAAAGATCGCCTGTTCAAGTAGAGCAAAAAACGACCTCTGTGGATGAGACGCAGTGATGTTGCTGCACAGCAGGAGCACTGACGTCGTCGAGCAGAGACGAGCTGCAGCAGCTCATCGTGTCGTGCGCTGCAGCCGCAATACAAATACGTGCAGGAGCTGAAAGCTGCGATGTCCGGCTCCTGCGTGGAATGTGAACGCACCGCGGCGATGTGGCAAAAAAAAGGAGCTGGAATGTGATGGCTCCGTAAGACCCGGTGACGCTTTACAACTATTACAGCGCTTCAAAACAGAGAGAAGGTAGCAATTCAGCTGAAGTCGAACCAGCGCTCGTCTAAAATGAGATGTTTTAAAACGTGTTTGGTCCCAAAACTGAGTGAAAGGTCAAGAAAAAAGGTGGGAGAACGTGGCCGGAGAGGTGCCCGAAAGAACAAAAGGGGAGAAAGGGAACGGATGCTGGATGTTCGTCCCTGTCGGGTGCTGCGTTCAGGGTTCAGCCCCCCTCTTCGTGTGGCTGCTCAGTTCAGCTGCTGCCCCCAGCGCTCCTTCTCAAAGACACCTCGTCTCTGCAGATCTGTGACCTCCCAGCCGATCCTCCCACCTCCCGCACCAGCAACCTGGCTGGTGTTTCCCAGCCCTCCTCTGGTAGACGAGAAGATCGGGGTGCCGGGTAGGGCGTCGTGGTTTGGGGGAGGGCGTGGGGTAGACCCTCACTCCTGCTCCCCCTTCAAGCAGAGCTCCAAACCCTCCTGGATCTCAAATAAAAACCTATGCAGGGAGACGGCCTGCCGCTGGCAGTGCAACGCTGTGCCGCTCCCGGCGCCCCCGCCCCGTCTCACTTCTTGACGGCCTGCCGGTAGCTGTGTCTCTGGCCTTCCGGTCGAAGCTTGCTGCTGCTGCAGGCGCTGGCTTTGCTGCTGTTGCCCCCGTCCCTGGTGCTGCTGGCCTGGCTGGCCTGGCTGCTCTCCTGCAGCGTGGGGCTGGAGTGAGCCCTCTGCAGCCCGTTGTCCTCCAGGAGCTGGGACTCGAACACAGACAGGTCCTCCTCGCCGCTCCGGATCTTAGCTCGCAGCAGCATGACGTAAGTCCCGTACCGTGTTTTCTGTAAAGGTGTGTCAGAGACACACAGAGGACATTTAGGATTGGACAGCTGAGAGCGCTGCAGGACTGTAATAATAATCTCAAGTCCAGCTCACCTCAAACTCCAGGTACTCGTCTCGCTGGCGGTACTCCTCCAGCTCGCGCCCTTTGACCTTGCGGTCCGGAGGGTAGGAGCGCAGCTCGGCCAGTTCAGTGGAGAGAGTTCTGAATCGAGCTTCGTGGGATTTGACCTGCTCCTCCTGTAAAGCACAGCGTCGACACTGACATCACAACAAACACCCGCCCTCTTTAATTCTCTAAATGTTTCGCCTGTTTCATCCCGCTGCGTCGCCGACTCACACACCCACCTGTGCACCTGTTCTCCATCAGCTGCTAATCAGCTCTCCAACACATCCACCCGCCGCTTCCCCTCAGACACTGACTTTCTGTCTCTGCCTGCCTGCTGGGTCCCTTTGGCTTTATTCACCTCAGTTTGTTTTAAATTACAGACGCACTTGTTGTGATTTGTGTGAGCTGCAGCAACATAAAGAGAGAGTTTGGTTCTAAAACGACAATAATTCAGAAGATATTCACTTGTTTTGTCCAACTATCAGATAAACTCTGTAGTGTATTTTTTTACACACTGAGGATTTTCTGTATCACTCACACTGGAAACGACTGATGCTTCTACACAGAACTGTGAACCTTCTCGTCTCGTGAATCACTGAACCCCACAAATACCTCCAGTACTGATAGAGAGGAACGTATCACCGGTTCCCCTGCAGACAAAGCTGAATATTATGCAACAAAGTTCTGTTAATATTCTTGTTGTACTCAGAAAACGATCCTGATATACAAACCGAGCCCGTTCTGTCTCATGATGGCAGTAACACGCTCTCATAGCTTTGACTGCTATCAGGCCATTTGTTCATTAAATCTGCGTCGCAGACTGTAAACAACACACATCATGAATATGCTTCCGCTTTCATTTCACAGCGAATCGACGTGAGGAATGAAATGCCTGCGATCACAACCTCAAGCACAAACTCGTAATGTATTACTTTTGTGTTAAGTGGAATGCTGATTCATGAAAATTTAATTCTAATTACTCTACCATTATGTCTTGAAGATGAAAACGGCTGCAAGAACGAATCATTCTTTTGGCTTTGACAGATCTGTATCGGCTGGCCCTAATGAATTTCACAGGATCCTGGCCTTGACTCAGACCGGGTTCAGCCCCCTGGAGGACGAACATTAAGATACCTCGGGCAGCTTCGACGTCGTCCCCGGCAGCAGCGGCCGGCTGAACTTCTTCTGGGAGCCGATGGCCGCAGGGAAGGGAGGAGCTGAGAACATGGCGGCCACCGTGTTGATCCGTGTGATCCAAGACTGCATCTGCTCCGCGTTCCTGCGACGGATAATACACGCCCACACGTGCGCACACACACACACAGAGACAAACACACAACAGCATTTACACACACAGGAAGTGCACGATCAGCTCCTCGCCACGGCAGCACATGGCCAGCTTACAACATCAAAGGGATAATTATCAGAGAATGCTGCCTTGCTGTTGACAAAGAAATTGTTTTGGAGCCAATTAATGCGAGAGAGAAAAGGGCCTGTTTTACACTAACAGACCTATTAGGGGCCCATGAGAAATATCAGATTGAATCAGACAGCCTCGCTTAAATCTCCAGGGAGAGACCGACAGAGAGAAAGAGAGCTAGACAAAGAGGAGCGAGGCGGAAAGAGGAGAGAGGCGCAGAGAGGGGTACAGTATCTGGGACAAATGCAAGCTGCAACTGGAGCACAGAGCCTGTCCTCCAGGGGGCTGAAACATGTGGCCACTCGTGTGCCACTTCCTGATAACACACACACACACACACACACACCTCCACCTCGCTCTTCACACTCACAATACGTCCTGTTCAACATGTGTGTGTAGCGTCGATCCACACCGTGACCACATGTGCACAGCTGGCACCACATGTTGTTAGCCGAGGGTGAACGCTCAGCTGTGGTTCATGGCCAGAAGTATCTGGACTCCATATTTCACCCTTGGATCCCAAATCGTGGGCATGAATCTGCTGCTAGAGCAGCTTCTCCTGCTTCCTCCACATGTTCAGCCTGGCTGCAGAGCTTCAGTGAGGTCCAGCACTGATGTTGGGTGATAAAACCTGGCTCATCTTCAGTCCAGACTGAAAATTGTCTCTTTATGGATCTGGCTTTGTGTACAGAGTCTTTTCACAATAAAACAGGAAATGAACAAACACAAACTGTTGCCACAAAGCTGCCTATTGTCTAAAAGTGTGTTAACATGCACTTAAGTGAGTGGGTTACAGTCAGCTTCCACCAGCAAGCTCATTTCTTAAACTACGTGACAACAAGGTGCATGTAAATCAGGGTAGGGGATTAGAGAAACCTGGTTTCCCCAATTAAAGAATGCTGATTTCTTGGCCATGTGCAATACACAGGTATGTTTCTCCCCTGCAGCATACTGCAGGACTACTTGTTAATGCAGACACTGCAAGGAAAAGCACCACTCTGTTGCTAATGTGCTGCATGTAAACACAGATTTACAGAAACTTCACTGCATTTGAACACACCGATGGCATGTTGCAGGATTATTTCTTTCCCCTTCATGTGAAGCATGGGGCCGAGCCCGAACCTTGAAAAACAGCTCTACACAAACCAGCACATGAATGTGGATAAAGGCAGGGGTGTCCACATACTTTTGGCCACATGCTGTAGTTTGGATGGAGACTATATGTCAGAAAAAGAAACATGGCAGTCCTTCACGCTGACTATGGTATGTTATTGCTGTGTTTCCTCTAAAGATAAGTGCTATACAAACAAACTTCATTACTCTAACGACTGAGTGTATAATCCTCCTCGGTGTGAAACATGAAGCAGGACTCACGGTGCCTGGAACAGATACACCCTCCAGTCCGCCGTCCGCAGGTAGAACACGTTGGGCCTCTTGCTGTAGTCGGAAGCCTTCATGGCCAGAGAGTGGTGGATGGACACGGCGTTCTTCAGGTCCTCCTCAGAGAGCTGTTTGTCAGGCCGGTATTCTCCCTGGAAGGACAGTTAGAATGAAGAAATGAATGACATGACGAACACAAAGAGGCCTTAACGCTTATTAAGAACATATTTCAGTGGTGAGGGGGCAAAGAGCTGCATGCGCACTGAAAACTCCTGAAGAGCACAAATCTGTGGAGGGTGATTATTGTGCAGCGTGTTTATCCATCACATGTATGTAAGATGCTCATATAGAACTATAACAACTGTTTTCACCCTCGGCGGGCGTCTCTGATTCGTCCCTTCATGTTCACACCTCACATGTTGTGACCTGACACCCAAAAATGCCAACATGAAAAAAATACATACATTCAACAGCAAGTACTGTGTACAAAAACTTTAAAGTTTTCCCAAGTTAGAGCTTAATTAACTCTACAGGGATAGTATTTTTAGAAGGGTAATTTTCATGATTCCATCTGCTTCAGTAACGAAAACAAAACCTTAATTTCTTTGAGTGTTTGGCTTCAAAGGGACCCTGATAAATAATCCTGACCACTGTCAGGGTTGTAGATTCAGTTCATATGTACATATTGCATTATATCACTTTTTTGTTCTGTCCCCGATATTGAAAGTAAAACTTTTTGGGTGACATGATACAGACGAACACTCTGTTTGATTTCCACCGTCGGGAGAAACATTCACCTTCTGTTACAAATTTGTTGTTGGCATGAAAGTAAAACAGGATGTTTATGGAGATGCAGTCACAGGTTATTTTAAAGGTTGAATAATGAATATCAAGTACAAGCTGTTACAAACTGCTTCTCACACACACACACACAAATAAAATATACTCTATGCAACGTGAGTGACTCACTTTTTGCAGATAGAGAATTAGCCCTTTTAGGATGGCGTAGAAGGTTTTCCAGCCTCTCTTCCCTCTTGGTGCTGTGAGGAGAAAAAACTGTGAACGTTACACCTGCAGTTACGGACAAAGACACAAAATCATGCTCTTAGTTTTGTTTTTAGTTGCAGACTTTGGCAGGATACATCTTACTGAGGCCACGCTGCCCTGAAACCAACCTTAGTGAGGAAAATATATGAAACTATATTCTTGCACTTAAAGAGAGAATAACAGCAAAATCCATTATACACAATTTAAAATGAACAAAAAAAGCTGCTGTTTCAATAATATCACAACTTATAAAGCAGGTAATAACATTTGGTGAAACTTTATCAAGTATAAATATGTGTTTAACTGGCTCACATTTCTGTTTCCTGTGTATAAACTAATCCATCGACTCTCGTGAGTCGGAACGTTTTCACAGAGATGTTCGAGTTGATGACTGAAAACACTGCCGTGAAACTGGTGGTGACACAAGCTTTGGATAAGCTTCCTCCGGTCGGTCGGTCAGCTGTCGGCATGCTGCTCAGAAGGCGAAGATGAGGGTTAAATGGAGATGAATCAAAGCGAGAGAAGCTGGTGGATTTCGCCTTTTGCTGCTTCATTGTTGCTGCAGCGAACACCACAGAACAGCCAGTGTGGTTCTGGCTTTTAACTGGTTTTCAGATTAAAACCTTTATTTAAACCGCACTTCGCTGACACTTTCTACAGCACGTGTTTTAAAGTGCGATGCCACTGCAGCAATGGCAGCTTTCCTGTTTCCACCTTCAATCCAGATTTGTCTGTAACAGCCTCGATGCTTCACACTGCAGAAACTGAGCGGTGGTAGCTCCACTTACAAAATGCTGCAAAGCGAGGAAACAAGAGCAGACACAGAAACAACAGAAACTGTTTCCAGGGGACGCTAAAAAGCGATAAACACAACAATTTTAACCACCACCACCAGCCAACACACACACACCCGTGTGCACCTTCCTGGACATTGCTGCAGGATATCTCAACTCGGACATTTCTTATTCTACAGTTCCATTTTATTCGGTTATCTATTATTGATACTAAATTACACTGCAGGTATCAGTGTGTCTCCACGACTACAGGTAGCTGCTTGACGCTTTGATCATGAAGGTGAGACTACTCTATAAGCTATATAGGCTACAATATAGTGTAGAATTAAGTATTTATAGCATGTAGTTTAGAGTTTTATTATAGACGCGAGACAAAACTTGAAAAGGGGGGAGAGTGAGAGGAAAAGGTGCAATTACAAAAGTGACTTCAGCACCTCGGACAGCTCCTTGGATTTATCAACACACAGCCGTCGTGATCGGGGACATCGATTCTATAAATGAACCTCAGTCAGGCAAAGGATGGATGGATCAGCCCCCCCCCCCCCCCCCAGATCTCCTACGTGTGATATGATCAAAGGGTCCAAAACAGCCACAAAGTGGAAAAGTGTAACTGAGAGGACAGGCGGCGTACTTCTCTTGCCGTCCGAGTCGGCGTGGACTTTGCGGACCAGGAATCCGTTCTTGTAGAGCAGCGATCCAGAGGGCTCCGTCCCGTCCGACAGGGGCTTCCCGCTGCTGCCCACCCGCTTCATGGACCTGGAGGCGGTGGAGTCACACAGGCTGTCCCCGAGCTCCGAAAACGACTTCCGCAGCTCTTCCTCGTCGCTATGGAGACAAGAAACAGAAATAAATAAAAAACAAGATTCCATGGTGATCAACACTTATGTGTCATGTCTCATTAGCAACGCGAACGAACACATCATCATTCATCCTGTCCGTTTGCCTCTCACTCTGCGCCTGTTACACGAGGAGCAGCACAGGACACGAGGGCCAGAGATTCACACACTCGCTGGGAAACTTTCCTTTCATACGGGGCACATGAGTAATATCGCCGTCCTCTGCCGGCAGAGCTTTTGTTGCACAAGACATTTACAAAGCATCATGTATCGGGGGGAAACCTGAGCGAATGAACCGTCTTCAAAGCTTTAACTGTGTGTTTTCCTCTCGCTGTTCTCCTGAGAGGCCGTCCACTCTCCTTGATCAGAGAGCACCGCAGCAAAAGAGTGACACCATCTATCCTGCTCCAGCTTTGAGGTGAAAAACAGGGGCATCGTTACCCAGGGGGGCCACCTCCTCTCAGAAATGCAGACGCATCACTGTTACTCTTCCTCCTCTTGATGCTCACACGAAGCCTCGCAGAGGTTTCTCCTCGCAACACAAACTCAGGCTTCAGAGCCTCCCGGCAGCAGAGAGGAAGCTCCTCGCTCCACATGTCAGGACAATCAGCGAGAAGCTTTTGTGGACATGTTGAATAGCATGAATGGAGCTCAGCAAACCTTATAGCACAGCAGTGCAGCAGACACTGGATACAGGCATGAGTTCTTTATGAACAAGGCTGAAACACGCCTAAAACATATGAATGAGCTCATTTTCCAGGAACACTTATGAATAATAATTATTAATGACTTTAATAAGTGTGTCCCAGCTGTGTGCATCACTTCTTTGGTTGGGTTTTCTCACTTTTCTGCATTTTTTCTAAATGCTTGTGTTTCCTGTAGCTGCAGCCTTGAGCTCTCAGAGCCACCATGAAAGCTTCAAACTCATTGACAAAGAACTCGGTGGAGAGCTTTGACAGCATCAGCAATAATAATATTAAGATATTTTTGTCTGTGATTTGTCCTTTTTTACTCATTTTCATTCTCGCCACCTGATCCAAACCAGTTCTGGTAAGCGCTACATGAATAAACATATTGTTTTTATTTCCTTTTTGACATATTCTCAGTTGAAAACAGCACAAAGTCAGTATATTTAATGTTTGACTCAACACAACTCTTCATTGATTTTTGTAAATATCTGCTGATTCTGAATCTGATGCAGCAACACGTTCCAAACAAGTTGTGACAGGAACAACTAAAGACTGGGAAGGATGTGGAACGCTCCAAAAACACCTGTTTGGAACGTTCCTCAGGTGTGGAACACTTTGTCAACAGTTCAGTTCAGACTTCTTTGGAATCAGGGATGTAAACAACAATTTTGGAAAGAAAATATGTAAGTTTGGTCACAACATGTCTGATCATCTGGTGCATGTTTGGTTAATTACTCTGATGAGTATGATGTCATCATAACTGACGGGAATAAAGGACAAAACTAAGCAAATAAGACCTTAAATGTAATAATCTGAATAATCCCTCAGTTCTAATTAAAAACTGGTCTAAAGATGAAATAAAGTTTACAGCAAAGCCAGCTCACATAAAGTGTGAATCTGGAGCTCTGACATGCCTCAGAATATGCTGTAATTTACCAGACTCCATTCTTTATTACAGCCAGTTTTGTTGCTGGTGGAGTTGGGGTCTGTGTGCCGGCTGCACAACGCTCATTAGAAACGGGCCTCGAGGAGCCATCTTTGTAAATGAGGAGTCTGATGAGCTGCTGAGTTCTGACTGTTTCACTGCAGCTTTATTTCTTGTTAACTACCCTCGTGTGCACTGTGTGTATGTGTGTGTGTGTTTGAAACAAGTCTCTTTATGTCTTTTCTAACTCTTCATCCAAAGGGGAACAGTACATTTATGTTTTTGTTTCGAAGATGAAAGATTTTTGCTGCACCATCCAACTTTGTTTTTATCGTATATTTTGTCGACTGACCACTTTTTCTATTGCAACGTTTCATTTAATTACTGTTTTATTTTTATTTTATTATTTTTAATTCTGTATCCTTATTATTTGCTTATCACCAGCGCTACCTTTCATCTGTTTTTTCAGCATTACTGTAGAAGTACTGTATATGTTACAGTGTATTATAAACAGAAAATAAGTATTTGTATTGTATTTGAACGTCAGACAATACGTACTTTACACATAGCTACAGCGGTGCTAATCCCATTCTCCTGTAAATAATCCCTTACAATGCTCTGTATGAATTCTTTTAGTGCTTTTAAAGGGATTTGTCACATTAGGAGATGATAGATGCTTTAGGCTACAGCACCAAGTGTCTCTGCATCTGCCTGGTGAGGTAACATGGCAATTCCACTTGTTACCTCACCAGGCGGCACCCATGCAAAAGTTCAGCCCGAAAATAGAATAATGGCTGGATGCCGAACCCCCCCGAGACCACGCTATGAGTAACCAACAGTACATAACAGCAGTTAACCCCGTGCAGGAGCCAGAGAGAGAAAGGGAGGCAGAGACGGAGCCAATGAGCATCTAGCCTGTTGCCTGGTAACTGCTGGCCTGCCTGAATCCCATTCTACACAGATACAAAGTGGAGAGGAGCTGGAGAGTGGGGGGATGGATGGAGGAGAGAGATAGAGAGAAGTGAGGAGACAGAGACGGAGGGAGGGGGGGGAAAGAGAGCAGAAGAAAAAAAAAAGACAAAGATGATCCTTCTCAGATGGCAGAACATTATCCACAATGATATGAGTGAGATGGGAGGAAAGAGAAGAGGAGAGGAAAAGAAAGGAAAGGAAAAAGTAAAAAGAAAAGGAGAGGAGAGGAAAGAAAAAAGAAATTAAGAGAAATTTTAAGGAAAAGTGGGGAGAGGAGTGAGGATGAGGAAGAGGAAAGGACACGAGAGGATGGGAAAAGAAAGGAAACAAAAGAAAGGAAAGGAATGGATCTGAGAGGAAAGAGAAGAAATGAACGAGGAGAAGGAGAGGGGATGGCTAACTGCTAGGCTAACCAGTTGAAAGAAGTGCATGCTGGGTACTTTGTGCTGATGTTTCCACATCAGTAGCCAATGGAAACAGATTTACCGCGTTTCACCTGTGACTCTGAGTCAGACGGCAAAAACACTCCAAACACAGTCAAGTGAAAGAGGACATTAATTCATCCATACACATCCACTCTTATACATGGCAAAGCATTTCCTCATTCACTCACATGTTCATCACATCACACCTTTGTATCATCCAGAGAGGCTTATTTTCAAACAGGACGTGATTGGTGCTTATTTATAACATGCAGAGTGTGTTTAATAGTGTTTAATATGATGAAAAAGCTAACATCACACCAGGTATTTGGTTCACGTTCACCAAATGATTCTTTTTTTCTTCAACACTTTAGAGACTTATTTTAACACATGCAGCCACACAATAACTTTGCTTATATACAGCAGCCTAAAATTGTCCAAATTTTGAATGAAATCTGGTTGAGGATTGAGTCAATAACACTAAGAATTTGTCAGTTTTTTGTGCTTGACATTTTGAGTACTCAGTGTCACAGACGTATTTCAGTCAGTAGAAAAACAGCGAGTTTCGACCCCCCGCCCCGCTGTTCAGTGTCATATGATGCAAGTGCATGGCACGCAGTCTGCTCTGCTGCTGCAGGTGAGAGGTAGCGGCAGCAGACAATGGGAAGACGGGATGATTGGAGCCATAGAGGGAGGGGGAGAGAAGGGATTAGCAGAATAAAAGCAATAATAGAGCAGATGGGTCTCGTCCGTCCCCCCTCCCTCATGGTCTGGACAGCGTGCTGCGTTCGCTGCTCATCATATCCTGCGCTCAAACGATCTCACCCTCTTTCCCCTGCATCTCTGACTTGTTGCGTCTCTCTTTCGCTGCACAATGCCCTCCGCCACCTCCCCCTCCGCTCTCCACCCCCGCTGCTGACTGAGGAAGCATGTGTGTACTGTATACGTCTGTGTTGCATGTGTGTGTGTGTGTGTGAGTGAAGAACATGTGGGTGCATCCAACTGCACCGTCGAGAGTGGCCATGTGCGTGTCTTTTCTCTGTGGGGGTGTGAAACAACATCCATCGCTGTGTTTTGTGTTGTGTTTCTCATTGCAAAAATACACGTACTGTGTTTGTACTGCGTGCCCACACACAAACACACACACACACACACACACACACCTGTAATGAGATGTACATGCCAGATTTCACATATACAGTTTGTATTCATATTATCACAGCGAGCAGTTTGTTTTAGTGTCTGAAATCACACCTCTATCACAGGCCTTCAGCTATACTGTGTGGAGGTGGAGAGTGTGTTTTTTAAAGCCTCAATCTGGGAGTAAATTAGTAAATCAATGCATCTATATATAGAAGAGAGTGGAATATACACTTTTTTGCGCTGTGATTACAATTTTCAAATTGCAAATTGCACAAACCGGTGGCAAACGTTGCACAAGGACAAACAAAAGCAGCCTTCACAGCTCCAGAGTCAACACCGAGCTGAAGTGTATCTGTCCCAGGGTGTTAGTCCTTGTGTTGTGATCTCCGTCAATGAGTGTGCAAGTGAAGAAATGTCCTCTGTGCGATGAAGCATGCATCAATTAAGCATGCAGAGTGTGAAAATGGTGGCAAAAGTGACTCTGCTCTGCTTCCAAACAGGGTTTGCAAAGCAGAACTCCACCGCAGACAGAATTTACTCTATTTCAATGATCTCGGCCGGCTAAAATATTAAAACATGAACATGTGCAACTCTCTGCTGCCAAAACAACGACAAACCCAGACTTGCTGTGGGCTGAATCTCTTAATCTGAAACTCATTTTGTTTGGAGGTGGATTCTCTCTTTGCTTGACGGTGTTTACGTGTCTAAAAATGACATCTTTTCTATCCCCGCGTGGCCTCTTATGCGGTGGCAGTGTTTAAATAGCTGTCTATATGTCATTGGAGATGTTTGAACTGGATTGCCTGCCTCTCTGTGGATCTCCTCCTCGATCTGCTCCTCTGACCACTTTTATTCAGCTGCTTCGGGAGCGCTGCTGCAGCTATTTTTGGAGAGGTAGTGGGAGGCTGTGGTCACACCTTTGTACAGGATGCAGGTAAAGAGCCATTTAAATGGAGTTGTCTCTCTCTCTCTTAGTCATTGTCTCTTTCTCTCTTTTTTTTTTGCTTTCCGTGTTCACACATACATGCACACATACATACAAATGCATTTCCTGTGTACATTTGTATGTACAGTATATCCATCTGTTAGTGTGTGCGTGTGTTTGCTGCTGACAGAACACGGGGAGGAAAGAGCAATGCGGTAGCTATGGAGTCGTATCCATGGTGCCGTAACTATGGCAACAAAGCTTGGAAAGCTAGTGACTTAATTGGCATCTCTGAGGCGCTCTGGAGCTGTGATCCAGAATAGCAACCCTTGACACACTAATGTTTCCTTCACATGCCAGACAACACTCATGCCATTAATGTGGACACTAACAAGTTAATCAATATCCCTTATTGTTTCCTGTCCTTCAGAACAATGAGTGTGTGTGTGTGTGTGTGAATGTGTGAGTTTAAGGTGAATCACATCAACATGAAGGTGATGTAGAATGACTTACAGTGTCCATTGCAGCTTCTGGTTCTTGATTGAGTTGTAGAGAGCCTGCACCGGAAAACAAGAAAATCACATTTTCAGACAAACCTGACAAATATCAGCAATGTTCAGCTACGCTCAATCGGCAATTTGATCAAATATTACAGGGCGGGGGGGGGGGGGGGGGGGGGGGGGGGGGGGTTATTGTGGTTTTCTGTGAAGCTGCACAGTAAGCAAGCTCAATTGTAAATAAATTGCACTCAGAGAAATGTCATCCCCGTTCACGCTGCTCAAACTGCCCTTTGCCTGAGCTTAACTCACTTTCTTTGACAAACAATCCATCAATCATCCAATCAGTCAACCACCACAACATCAGTTACAAAGCCATTATCTGCCAAGCACCCGGCCTGTCGAGCAAATCAATCGACCGATAAATAATTCAGACTTTGACGCAAACGCATCGATCCGTGCGAAGCTAAATCAAGTTACAGCTTCGGAACAAAAACACAGAAATACATTAAAAAGTAAAACATGACAAAGACACAGCTGAGCTGGCTTCAAACATGAATCAATTAGTTGATCATTGACCGATCACTCGTCACAAAATTCTGATGATCAAACATAGTCTGGCTGGTTCCAGGTCCAGGAGCAACGTTACCACGTTGTGTGACTCAATAAATCAGGTTTAAGTCCACATTCAGAATTAGATGTTAGTACGTAAATATCTAAAAGTAACTCTAGAATTGAAAAAAAGTACCAAAAGTAAAAGTACTCATTATGCAAAATGTCTCCTCTTGGAGTGTAACGGAAAAGTAGTTTTATAGCTGGTTACCTTATGTACTGTAAAAAGTAAAATATTACTAATACTGTACTGTTAAAGTGTGAGTAACAGAAAATGGAGATACTCAAGTTAAGTACAAATACTTTTATTTACTTTACAAATTAAAACTGAGTCACTTTGCACCACTGTCACGGAGCGGATGAAATATCCTGATGTAGTACAATTCCTGCAAAATCAATGGAGAAACTGTCTATTGATAAAATCAGACAGGAATGTCAGTTTTTGGCTGATCATCAAGCTTAATATCTGTTGAATGAAAGTAAATAATTTACTGTTGTACTGTATGAACGGTGGTTGATGCAGGTATATCTCCAGTTGTACCTATACTGTGGGTTAACATGCAGCATTGACGCCACGTTAGCTCCGTGTATCACTGAAACAGAACTGCATGTATCTGCATGTACGCTCATTTCTGCAAACTTTATCTGGGTTATGTTTATGCTTTTTCACCTTCAGCTCCATCTCCACGCGCCCGTGATTGGACTCTCTTCTTTGTACCAGTTTTGATCTTTTTTTTTGGGTCATTGTTTCGTCTCTCTGGAAAAACACTCTTTTACTTCCATCATCATCACAATCAACAGAAAAAAACTAGAGAGTGATACAGCAGGGAGAAGACGAGAGAGTTTAATGAGGGAGCTGGTCGACGCTGCGTCTCGGCTCTGAAAGGCTTTACAGACGCTGAAGACCTGCAGACCCTCCTCCTCCTCGCTGACACCGGCCGCTAACGGCTGAACGAGATGCGGCGAGTCAGTTTCACAGCTGGTCTGCAGCTGGAGAGGAGACAGCACGAAGCCATCAGACTGTCCTGTTTAAGACTCATATCGAGGCAGCTGATTGGCAGCTGTGAGGCGATGAAGAGGACACTTCCAGGCACTTCATCACGATCTCGTTCACCTCTGAATTCCTTGTAGACCAACACCTCTTGTCCTCTCCGAACACGCTCAAAATTGCCATGTGGTGGAAGAAACCGCACACTCAGCTAAAATCAATCACCTTCCATTACATTCCTTTGATTAAGGACCGGCTGCCTGGATCCTGCTCTACACGTCCAACCTGTTATGAATATCATTTTGTTGCATTGTGACTTTGAGTCAGTTGAAATTGCATTTATAATGGGGTTTGATTCGCCGTGTCTAATCAGGTTCATTTCCAGAGTTTTCTCAGAGACAGCGCCTAATCAGAAATACTTCCACAGAGTCATGAATATTAATGACTATCCGTACGGATTTAGTTCTGGTTTCCATACGCTCCACTGTAAAATCTTAGCATTCAAACTATGTTTCAAACTAAATGTGCTCATACATTTTAATTCAGAAACACAGCTGAGCTTCCCGGGATGTCGGAGACGGACAATTTCAAAGTGGAAGACTTTGAAATTGCTTCTGTAGCACAAATCTGGGCTTTATCAAATATTAACAGTGACTTTGTAAGCTGTGAAAGTTTACAGATCTGCCACAACAGCAACATATTCTGTCGACCGAAGTTCATCGTGTATAAGTGAAGAAAACTGCTTCATTTTCAAAAGAAACTAGAAGGAATTTATCCTGCAGCCAAAGTGACAATAGAGGGAGTGTAAATATGATTATTTATACATGATGAAGCAATTAACACATACACAGTCTGCTGGAACTAAAATATAGATTCATCTGCAGAATATTTTCATCATTTTTCATTTGGTTTATGTTCAAAAATATTTAATAAATGCTCAAAGGTGACGTTATCTAATTGCTTGTTTTGTCCGACCAAGAGTCCCAAAACCCAAAAGATATTCAGTTTACTGTCATATAAAACAAAGAAAAGCAGGAAATCCTAAAACGCTTGGAGCTGGAGCTGTGAAAGTTGCCATTTGAGCTTGAAAAATGTTTTTAACATCCATACACGTCCATATAAACGGTTGCAGATTATTTTTCTTTTGATTGACTCAACTCTATCAGTGATGACGACAGCTGTAAGGGTGGTGAATGTTATTATCTTCTCTCATGAACTTTTTCTCATGTTTCTATATTTTGCCTGAGCCAATATGGAGCAGATTCAGCACAAGTGAGTTTATCTGCTGAGCTCTTCCTTAAGAACATTTTTTCCAAACAAATAAATAAATAAAATTAAAATCACCCCTTCCTGTAAATCCTGAGGGAACACACAGCATCGACAGCAGAGGGACGCTGTGGGTTTAAAGCCAGGACACTAAAGACGGAGGTAAATAAATAAAACCCGCAGCTGGAGGCGGAGCATCTATCAGTCGGACTCATTCAGTCCGGAGGCTCATTGAGACGAGGATGGATGTTTGTCACCTTCACCGACTTGCTTCATCAACGTCACCGAGTACCAGCAAATGAGAGCCATCAGCTTTGAGTGGTGGCTTTCCACCGCGTGCTGCTGCGAGCTGTGCCGTGCGGCCAATCAGAACCGGCGGCTCCATATGCAAAGCGTGGACGGTCAATCAAACTGTAACACGACGGCACGACGGGATTTGTAATAATGTGTTAATGGTTTGTTTTATGTGGAGGATTATAAGCTGAGCAGCAATAAGGAACAAAACATCCACAATGAAAACCTCACCAGACCGAATGAGAACGAGAACGAGCTGTTATTCAACGCTATGAGGGGACAGACAGCGTTTGTTATGACATGTGTCACACTGGCATGAAATAAAGTTGTAAAAATGATTCATCTCTGGACTGACTGAGACTGAAGCCGCAGCACTTCAGTGATACATGACGTAGAAAAGTAACAGGAACACTTTCAGTACCTTCCTCCTCTTTCTGGCCTGGGGGTGATTCTGGCCGTCCTGAGCTTTGCCCAGCAGGTCTGGAAACACCAGGGGCTTGAGCGAACGTGAGCGTGGGGTTCTGGGATAGCGGAACGGGTCCATCATCCGGAAGTCCCTTCCGTAGCGCACGGTGCAAAGAGAGCGTGAGCGTAGGCGCCCCGCAGAGTGCAGGCTGTTAACACCGATCATGGTCGGGGACGATGGCGCATGGATCACACGATCCAAAAAACGCTGCACGTTCAAAACCTGCTCGAGCGGTTCAGTCTTTATTTTTAGGTCCTGCAGAGATCACGGTTGAAAAAAGTTTGATCCAAAGAGATAAAAGAAGTGTGAAACGAGGCTCGTCTGATGTGGACGCCGTCCAGAAGAGGCTGGAAGTGAATTCAGCTGTTACAGAAAGCAGCCGGTGATGAGCGGAGACCGCAGAGGGAGGCAGCACATCATCAGGCTGCTGTCGAGGCGGTCAGCGGCACCGGCGGACCGAGCTGTCAGCAGGCGTCAAACCCCAACGCCTTGATCAACGCCCACCAGGCAACACCGGGACACCCACCTGACGCTGAATTATTGATAAGGCAGCCATGTATTATGGATGCACAGAAACGACTCCTTTGCTGCCACGAGAAGGCGAGGCTTCAGGTGGAGGTGCAACAGATTCCTCCAATGTGAGTGCTCGGGCTGCTCTACGAAGTTTACAAGGGGGCTACACTGCAGTTCAAGGCGTGAAATCTGTCATTTCTCCAGGTGACCGTGTAGAAGCACACTCTGTCTACACGGACTCAACAGGACACGAGCCTCTGCCAAGTTACCAAAAGGTGACACCTGTCCAGCTGCCACCTTTTAGCGAAAGCCAATGACGGCACGCCACCGAGATGAATCCGTTAACATGCACTCACAGGTACACACACACACACACACAGACCAAGCTGACACTCTCACAGATGGTATGAAACACTGGCAGAGGTGTGAGCGGACAGCCAGCATGAAACAGATGGGTGCAAAATGTGGAAACGTGGAGGTAAAAAACACACACAAACGCACAATAAGCTGTATTCTGCTCACATGAACACAAACACACAGCTAAACAGACAGTGCAGGGGGGGCGGGAGGGAGGGACGGCCGCCCTCGGACTTCAGAGCAGGGATTCCAAAGAGCGCCCTCGATGTCGTCACGAGCCCACGGATACGATATAAACAAAATAAATTAAAGAGGAGAGGACACTACAGAGAGGAGGCAGAGGAGCTGAGATCTGGCCCAAAAACGACGAGCGTTCCTGTTGCTCCCACAGTAAAATGGTTTCCATCAGTTGTACAGTCACAGCGCTGATTGTCAGATTCACTCCCTCACTTCTTCCCTCTGCTCTCCGTCCATGTGTGGAGGTCTGCTGTCACTGTTTACTCCGTCACCTCCATCTGTGATCCACTTCTCACTCACTGTTTTCTCTCAGACTCTCTTCAGTCTCTTCCCGTCGCACATTCGGCGGTTGTGGGTGTTTGAGGGAAAAAACGTCGCTCTCCTGCCGCTCTGATGCCTTTCATACCTTCCTCGCCTTCGTTTTGTGGATCTGCGGTTTGTCGCTCTGTTGCAGCCTTTCCGGCGGCGTTTCTTCTCTTCTCCCGGCTGCCGCCGCTCCTGGTGCGGAGGAGGAGGAGGAGAGGAAGGAGAGCTGGCTGCCTGGATCGCGGAGTGAAAAAGAAGCTGATAGAGACGGTGCGCTCCCTCCCTCTCTCTCTGCCTCCCTCTCCCTTCGCTTCGTCAATGCGTACCTCCCTCCCGCCCTCCCTCCTTCTCTCAGTCATCAGCAGCAAATCACAGCTCCCAAAAGCCTCTTCTGTGCACACACACACATTCACACATGCGGGCCAGCTTACACACAACATGCACGCTTTTTAAAAAATAGACTCGCAATGGTAATTAGCATTCAGTGGCGGTCTTGTGGGAGCGAGCGGGAAGAGGAGACGGAAAGAAACGTGCAAAGATTTGGCAGCACAAGGACAAAATGTGTGTGTTCAGCTACTGAATTAAAGGAATAGTTCAACATTTTGGGAGGAGGGCGTATCAGCTTCCTTTGTGAGAGCGAGAGGAGAAAATTAATGTCCGGTCTATGTGAGCTGGAGTGAGGGCGTGGTTAGCCTAGCTTAGCATAAAGACTGGAAGCAAGGGGAAGGAGCTAGCCTGGCTCTATAAATACGCCTTGCTCCGTGTTTATTAACAGAAATGTTATACAGTTATTAGTGGGTTCAGATCTGAACTCTGGACCCTTCTACGTAACTTCATTCTTTTGGGCCACTTGGGGGCAGCAGAAGCAAACATCACCTTTCAGGAACATGAGGTGACCTTGTTAGCACGTAGCCGCCTATTTGCACGCCCACCAGATGCAGAGTGCCATTAGAATTTATTTAAGAGACTCCTGATGCAATTTTTAATATTCACTCTGCTTTGGTCTCCACCTCGTCCTGTCTCTTCAGCAGCTAACTGCTCCACTATGTTCACCAGCTAGTTGCTAACTTTGTCAGACAATAAAAACAATGCTAACAAGACTTCATCAAACCAGTAAAGAGCGGAAAGATGCTAAAGCTGCAGAGTTGCGTGATAATTCTCTGCTCCTTTTATATCACCTGTTGTCAAGTGATCGATTGTTAAACCAGCAGTAGACATGTTTTGCTTTGACATATCACTATGAAGCATGAATATTGATGCACTATAGTACTCACCTGGAAACACTGTGAGGGACTGAAAAGTTGTCTGTTTCCACATTAGTATGAAAATGTTGATTATAAGCGGGTTAATGTACAGACATGAGCTTTGTACTGTAATTTAATCATCTCATGCTTCGTAAAGATGAAAGCAAAAAGGTGTAAAATTTAAAAAATGTTGAACTATTCCTTTAAAAGTTCTACAAACAAGCCAAAGGTTAGTGTGTTTGTGACTGAACGCCTTCAAAAAAGCAATATGCCTACAAAAAGTCCTTTATCATAACACACAGATTTATGGCATCAAGTGATTAAATGAATATTTTCTCTGCATTCAGTGAATCTATTTCCAACCCAGATCACAAAGATCACTGTAAGTGCCATGAAACTGACTTGGAGCCAGATCTTAAAATTCCTCTTGATGGTTAAAACTAAAAAAAAAACAACCAAACAGCGGCGTCATAATGAGGCCGAGTGAACGCAGGAAAGAGAAATGAGGCGGCAGAACAAACGAATGAGGTGTTTCCTCAAGAGAGGCTGGTCAAATAGAATTATTGACATGAGAGTGAGTAACAGGGAGGACGTGAAAACAAACATCTGGAGCTGCGACCGGAGATTTAATGATGGTGTCAGTCACAGACGATGGCCGTCGATTGGACCGATTTTAATGGGATCAAGAGTGCTCAGTTTCTCAACGTTACCCAAAATGTGTCTCAAGCAGTCTGAGAGGATCTAGTGGACAAATTACAAATGATTTGGTTTAAGATTAGGTGATTTTAACTTTTTTGAGACAACGTTACGAGGCTGCGTTTGTGCTGAGGCCACTTTGTCTGTCCCACAAGCTAACTGCTAAGCTAACTGAGAGTTTTCTGTTGGAAAAATGTGATCTGAGTGAAATCCAAAGTAACTGGGTCTCTACTTCTCCACGTCCAATTCAGCTGTTGTGATGGTAAATTTGCGCCGTTTGGACGGCGTCCCTTTGAGGGGACGGAGAGACAGAGGGTCCTTATCGTAGTTTGTCAGCTGTTCCACCGTTCACTTTCATCTAATCCCCTCAGTCTGAGTATAAACTGCCCCCCACCAGAGGAAGGGTCTGTATACAGTAATGACAGATGAGTCCATGGTACAAAAACATCTATTAAATAACATTTTTGTCCAGTTAGCAACTGAGCTAACAAGCTAATGAGTACGTTTGGAGTTTTATTTACCCTCTTTAATAACGTTTTTTTAATGAATGAAATGGTGCACAATGACGAGAAAAGCTCCAGAACGCATTGTGACTGATTAGCGTTAGCCCGTCAGCTAGCTAGCATTTTAGCAGTTAGCAGTCCATTTGCTGGCCCTGTAAGTTACAAAGCTTCTAGAGCCAAATATCTAGCAAAGACATGCAGATTAGTTTTACTGGTGTTTGTTTCCAGCTGATCCAAGAGCCTTTTTCAATGGTTTATTTATTATAGCTTCATTAAAATCAACACATTTGGAGATACATGGTTTTCCCAGGAAGAAACAGTGGATGAAAACAGTGTTTCACGCTCTACTTTTTCTGTTCCCTTTTATTTTGGGGTGTTTTAAATACTTAATGTGCCTGAACCTCTTTGTGTAAAGGACTGTACCTGCGTATTTCTGTATTTCATGCTCCCGCTTTGCTAGATTTAAAATGTCACAACAGAAGTTTAATGCAACTGTGAAGAAACGGGAAGAAAAGCCCCACATGACAAGTGTCTGTCTCCTGACGTGCACCGTCAGGTGGACACGTCGGCGAGCTGACATGTGACTCCCAGTGACTCTATCAGGAGGGAAAAGACAGGAACATCAGTGAGCTGGGGGAGGGGAGCTAACCTTTGACTGCAAAGCCCGAACGACCTGCATGAAGACGACAGGAGGTGAAAGCTTTGGTGCTGACAGTTTCTGTCACTGTGGGCGGCGGCAGCTCGTGGTTTTAAACTTAAATCCCCAAGAAAACCACCACAGTGCCTCTGAGCAAAGCACTTAACCTGGAGACACTCCAGTGAAGCTGGGTCACTGCAGCAACACCTGAGCAACGAAAACACGTCGAGACGACGGCAGAAAGAAAAACGAATGATGCTTTTGTTAGCTCACGCCCTCCATCAGTTTTCCCCCTCCCTCTCTTCATCCCACTCAATATTTCACATCCTGTCTAAATCTCTGCCGCCGTCCTTCGTTGAGTCCAGACAGCTCGGGGAGGGGGGGAGCGCATCCACAGCCTCCCGTCTCTGCTGACCCAAGCAGCTGTCTCTTCTTCACACTCCTTTTCACGACGTCCCTGCGCCCCCTTCACCTTCAGCAGCTCGACATTTCTTTATTCAGAGGAAGAAACCTGTCAGATTTGTGTCTCGCTGCAGCTTTTCCCGCTCTGGACGGCAGGTGTTTGATGCGTGTCTCAGTGGACAAATTCAAATATCGTAGATGCGCCTCAACACTGAGCACTTAAAACAGGGTCTCAAACTACATACATGCCAGGGGGGGCAGATCAAGCCTGTGAGATAATACGTTTGTTTGGACAGCAAACGTTTAATGTCTGTTTAGAATTTTTTCTAAACAGAACTTTTATTCTAAAACTTTTTTTTTATCAAATAAAAACATAAGAAAGCTTTTTACTATATTTCACATTTAAAGGATAATGCTGGAAATATTTATTACTGTCAACAAATTCCATGAAAAGCCCAAAGTGGTAAATCATCTCGATGCTGTCGGACTTCAGCCCAAAGTCCATTTGTTCCTTCTGCAGACATCTTCAAAAACACATCACAAAATACATACTTTTAATTTTAAAAATGTCTTAGCAATTCTCTTAAAAAGCTGGATGCTGCAGTTTTTACCAAACACTACTCAGAGAGGGAGGAAATGTTGGTTTTGTTGGGGACTATTTTCAACGGCGGATTAATACGCATTTGGTGCGCCGGTGAATGTTCTGCCAGCAGGGCAGTGTATGTGGGATTGAATGATAAAAAAAGTGTTTAAGGTTTAAAGTTTTTGGACCACAATAAAGCCCTATGACACAGAGAAATAAGATTTTATCATTAATATTATTATTATTATTATTATTATAGTTGGAACCGATCCGATCCAGCATCGACATTTGATGCCAACTCTGACGCAATCCACGAAACCTCAGATTGAAGCCACTGATCCAGATTCGTCTGCTTGTTACTGCTTCTGATTGTGGTTTTTGATATGTTTGTAGATATTTATTTCTCTACACTTTCATTTCAAATATTCACTTTGAGAACATCATGAAGGAGTTGTTAATTTGGACTCTTTCAGATTCTCTTCTTGCTTTTGATCTCATGGACAGAAACACTTGCTGATAGTTGAAAATGCGTTGCTGTGCACTTGATCTGTTTTGATCTGAGCAGTTCTCACTCATACGCCTGTTTGTAAGTGAAGCCTACTTAACATTAATGTACACATTACAGTTAAATTTGTGTAGTATTTGCTACTTTAATAAGAAGTGCTGTGTGGTGTAGTACAGCTTTATGTGACCTTAAACATAGTAATTGATTAGACGTTGAATACTTGATAAATCCATCGCTGGATTTTGGTTTCTGTGAAATAAAGGTTGACCTGGAGCACCCACAGATTTAAGAGAAGTGGACCATTCATTATATTTTCATGCAGTTTAATGTGATTCTCCATGAATAAAGCAACATTACTCGACTAAACATGCAGGGCAGTGTGCCTCAAGAGGAAGAGGAGCCCCTGTAGGAGAGGACAATCTGTCCCGCGGTGCTTCAGCACAGTTTGAGAGTCAGTTTTAACGGTGATATTTTCTCTCTGAATGTGTGTGTTAATGGTTTCAACTGTCTTTGATTTCTCGCCCTCCTCAGACTTGACCTGCTCGTCTTCGGCCAGGCCGTCGAGCGCTGGCGCTAACGCTCCCGTGCAGATTTCAGACACGTCCATAGCTGGGCGACACATGCAAGAATGATTTCTTCTCCCTCATTTACAAAAACAAGTAAGTCATCCGTCTTTTCCCTCGCTATCGACGCTGCTGCGCAATCGATAACATCAGCGCACCTAATTACTGTTTGAAGAGCGCAGCTCGCCGTCTGATTGAGCCGTACAGCATTTTCATTTCAGCAGAATTTGTTCTCTTCTCTAACGCGGGCTGGTAACCTACTTCAGTGCATCATTAGCTCCTACTTCAAGCTCTAAGCCCTGAGCAGTGCTGAGGAGAGAGGGAGCGAGTGAGACGACTGCAGACCTATGTATCTCTGAGCCTCACAATAAAGGAGGAAAGTTTCCTCCAAAGCACCAGCTCGGGCCGCCAGCCAGAGCTTCAGATTCTGCAGGGAGCCGTGGTCGCTCCACAGCAGCTACGTTTTCATGTGGGCTGGTGTAGAAGGCCAAAGGGATGTGAAGTGGTTCTGAAGGCTTTCTGTGGCGCTGGGACCACGAGTCTTTAATCATTTCCTATGGTGGTAATTGCCCAAACAGTATCATCATGGACACATTTAGTCCAAATACTGCAGTGCAGTGAAAACAGCAGCTGATATAATCGACAAAGTGTTTGACAGAAACGAGGAAGCACGTAAATAAATACACAAGTGGACTGATTACAAAAGTGGATAAATCACAGTAAGTCTTTGGTTAATTCCACGTCCATTTCCATCTCAATTGTGTGGAGATTTTTCAAGTAAAACGTTTTTTCCAATATTTATTTACAATTTTGAAGGCAAATACTTGAAGGAAATTCATTTTGGGGAAACACACACATTTGCTTTCTAACTATCCCGGACCTGGAATAATCCCAAACACAGGACTGCTCTGTTTTCATATGAGAGGGATGCGGCTGAGAGCGAATGCTCGGCCTCTGTCAGCCTGTCACATGAGAGTAACTGAGGCAGGGAAATATCCTCTGGAGAACATTAAGACTTTATTGCCTCATTATGAATCCTAGAAGGAGAACACACTGATTGAGACAAACAAGCATCAGAACTGGAGTGGACGTGTGTTGCAGAGCTCTGTGAACCTCCTTCCATCCTGTTACCAGTGGAAACACTAACCAGCTCTGATATGCACACCTATCAACTCCGTTCAAACATATTGTCATTTTCCTATGTTCAATATTTTAAGGCCATTTAATCAGTCTCGTAAAGTAATATAAAATTCTGCTGCTAACAATTTTCTAAGTTGTATGGACATGTGGTCTGAAGATTAAAACATTAACTAATGCTGCTCTGTCAGCAGCATCCAGGCTAAACAGACTGTCGCTCAAACCCACTCAGGAGACAAATTGAGACCTCGACCCTCTCAATCCTGCTCAAACACACTGGAATTAATCAAACTCTGCAACGAAGTTTTAAGATTAAATATGAGAAAATAAAACAAAAACATGATCCAGTTTGGCCGTTGGTCAGACCACCATCTTTAAAAGCTATAATCAATATTTTACAGATAGATCACATAAGTATGTGAAATGATCCACGGATCATTATCACCTGACTCTGCAGCTCAGAACGTTTTAGCTGCTTCCAGCTCTTTGTTTTGGTTTTCTGATTTAACATCTTTACCACCTGTTAGCGAAAAAATCTCCGTCCAGCAGCAAACAGACAAAGCTAAAAGAGACTGAACGTTGGGTTTAAATTCACCAGGTGGCCAGAAACACAGCTGCAACGTGTGAACTGTTCGCTAACAAGTTCAACATACTGACGTAAAAGGTTGTTTTTGCTGCCCCCGAGAGGCTGAATTCACTCACTGAAGGCAAAGTCAGTTTTGTGCTGTGACGTAGAAAATGTAACGCTGGTTAAGTGTTAACTGATTGCAAACTGGACTGTGCTGACCTTCGAGGGAGTGTAAAGAACCAGAGAGTCCACAACAGATGAAGCTACAACCTGTGTTGTTATGCATCTTTTCTAATTGCACATTAAAAAACTCAGTAGAAATGCAGGTTAAAGTTACAAAAATCTTCAAATATTGTAACAGAGTCGTTATGTTTGGCTAAAGGGAAATAATTAAACGAACTGCAAAGGAAAATGAAAACATCAGATCATCGTGGAGCGATGAGGAGGCTGAACCTTCCTCACTTTAATACACGAAACAAACATATTTCCACATTGCTTTTATTCATTTGAGGTTTGACTGTTTGTCTCATTCTGTTTTCTTCTACAATGAATTAATGGCATCAACATTTATTTCACTGCACCAACTCCTACTATTTACATAAGAGTTGAAAGAAATGCAGTAGCAGCACTTCATTTTGCAGATACTTTGGATGTTTGTTTAAAATTTGTGATGAATTTTGGATGGAAACTGAAATTCACACTGCCACTTGTGTCCCATGTAACCATCATCCCCATGATTATATCTGGTCAGGCACCTTTGTCCCACATAATCTCCTTCATCTCTGCAGTAATCCTGCTGATATAAAGGTGAAATAAAACAAGCTTCACTCACTCAGATCAGGGGATTGCTCAGTTCTGCTCCTCTATTGTGGTGGTAATGGGAAACATATCACACGGTTTAATCGAAATAAGGTGAACTGGTGAGGAAGAGGGGGAGGGCTGAGGGGAAATAATCGAGAAAAAGCTGACAAGAGTTACTGGAGAACATAAATTAAGCAAAAAAAAAAGCTAGAAAACAAGACAAAGAAAAGACAACACAGAAAGGAAGGAAATAATTGATGAAGAAAGAGGGAGGGTAGTCTACCTCAGAGAGAGAGGGGACTATCAAGGGGTGTCATGGGGATGCAGAGCCCCGCTCATTATTTTCCAGCCCACCAAGCAGCTGATTTCTGTTTTAGCTACAGGGCTCAGTGGTTCAGACTCCAGTGTGCTCCGTCCCTCAGAGTGAAGCTTCGGCATCTGGCACAGGCTTGAATAATCACATCGCACCGTGTTATGATGGATGTCGCTCACATCAATGCAGAGCTTTGACTTCATTCAGCTTTTAATAAATGCAAACCTGTCTCCAAACTCTACATGTCACTCCAGTGACTGCCTGAAACACATCATCAATTCTGGTGTTGGTATTTTATAAAAAGAAATATCTTGAAAAACACCATCGTTAGATAATCATTTGTATTGAGTTTGTTAAACCAAAGTTGCATAAATCGTTTTATGTGACATGCAATTTTGGAAAGAAACATTTGACAGTTATTGCAAAAGTTGCTGAAGGTTGTCGTTAATGCTAGCTAGCAGCTGTGTAACGCTGTACCCAGGCACAGTGGTGCTTTGAGCTAAATGCTTAGCATCAGCATGCTAACATGCTCAAAATGACAGCTCTAACATGCTGATGTTTAGCAGGTATGACCTTTACCACGTTCGCCATCTTTTGTGTGTCAGCATGCTAACACTGCTGCTTAGCACAAAGCTAAGTCTGCTGGGATTGTCGCTATTTTTTTAGGTATTCGATCACAAACTGGATAAACTGAAATTCTATGACCTGATGGCGACACTCGAGGACAAGATTAAGTAATTGTGGATTACATGTGAATGTGAAGTGGATATTTCAAATTTTGGAAATAGCGAGCAACCGACTGACATCACCTCCACAGAGGTCTGCTGCTAGCATGAACACAAACATTTAGCACCACCTGCCGCTGCGCCGTCGAGCAATCAACATATCCTTCAGGGGGTGATTCCTCTTAAAGCCAGAGATAAGGGAAGCAAAGAGGGACAACAGGAGAGAAGGATGGCAGAGAAATGACAGGAAGATGTGATGCCAACATGTAGAGAGAGGAAACCAGTGCTGAGTCTGGGACAACGTGTGAGATATGCAGGACATTTGTGTGCAGAAGAGACCGAGGGATTGCTCAGGCTCATTCCTCGTCTGTTTACAGCACATACAAAAACAGACAGCAGACACAAAGGGGGAAACGGAAAAGCACGAAAATGAGTGGAGGAAATGAGGGATACATGGATGGACGGGGGGGGCTGGAATGGCAGTCAGTTTGTTTCAGGGAAAGATGGAGCGATAAAAGGGAGGACAGGAACAAACAGGACGAGACAGGAGGGGGTAGTGGAGCCATCGGCTGTCCTGGAGATATCGGTGAGGTATATGATCAGATCAATCAAATATATCTCAGATTAATCATGATCGGGGGTAAACTGATGTTTGGAATGACGACCACTCTTAGTTGTGGTATGTGGGGGCCACGCAGGGCCACGTATGGTCACATCAGATCAGATGTCTGGCGATGCAACTGCGCCCAGACGTGACTTCTTCATGGAAAAACGAATACAGCGACCAATAACGCTTCACGTGCACAGACAGGACAGTTATCTTTGTTTCCACAACATTTAACTGTAAAAACCACACAACAGAGTAAGACCTTCGAGAAGACATTGAACTCCAGGGAAGAGAAGGAGGCAGAGGACAGAGAGCTTCAGGAGAGAGCGGAGATGATAGATCAGGGGTGGGGAGACGAGGAGAAAGGAGAGCAGAACTGGGCGGAGGTGAGGGTGTAGATAAAGGTGGCTGTGAGACGCAGTCTAGAGATAGACGTTAAACTGCAGCGGAGCTTAACAGAGCCAAGATAAGGAGCCAGTGAGAGTGGGCAGGGAGAACATTTACAGGGAAAGATAGAAAGAGAGAAGCCGGAGTGCAGCTCGAGGGTAAGAAAGACGAGTCTCATTGAAAGAGAGAGAATAAAAGAGCGGGAGCTCCAGAAAGCGGAGGGCGCGATTAAAAAGACTGTTCCTGGATCTGTACGAGCATTAATAAAACAGCTAATGCACGTCCGTGGCACCGTTTCTGTCTGCCTCACTCGGCTCGCGGTCACGTGGCCGCAGCGTGGATATCATCCACCCTTAATAACACACAGCTTTTCATTTCAGAGTTCGTTCCCGTCATCTCTCTCTCCCTCATGCATTATAAATACGCCATTACAACTTGTTGACTTGCGCTCTGGGGCGCTGTGGCATGTTGACGGACCACTCTGCAGACAAAACTAATCAACGGCATCATCATTAGGCTCGCCAGTGGACAGGCGGCCCGCACTGATTGGGTTATTTCGCCACATCATGTGGCCCCAGGCCTCCGTCTGAACCCCGTCTGATGGTTCACGATCTATTGCGACCAAACTCAACTGGGTTAAGATAATAGCCTAATCTAATGCTGCTGAAGTCACGCACAGATGCCCTCAGGGCGGCTACGTCTCATTCCCCTCGTCTCCAGATCACATAACAATTAGTCTTCCAGCCTGAGCTGAAGCCGGAGTGTACCAGGAAGTGGCAGGCCCAGGCAGGCCTCTGATTGGACGTCTCTGGAGATGAGGTGAATGCCAGCTGGCAGTGAGTGCCGGCCAGACAGGAAGGCTCAGTCGCACAGATCTGAGGGACAATACAATGCTGGCACACACAGTCTGCTCGCTCTCATTTGGTTTGTGTGTCCGTGCATGACAACATGAGCGTGTGCGTGTGTTTGTGTGTGTGTGCGCGCGCTATTTTAGACTTGAAAGTAGCTTACTTTAAGCAGATCCTTGTGAAAATCTTGGCCGTCGTTCAGTCCTTCCAGGTTGCCGATGAACTGTGTGCACGACATCCTCTTGCCAATGTTCTGAAAAAAAAAGAGAAATACGTTCACTTTTATTTCGTGCTAATACTTTCACGCTCCTCGCTCTCTGTATTCAACACTAACTGCCTCCTTCATGTGGTCTATTTCAATTAACTCAACTCAGTTTTTATTCAGGTTTTAATTAATTTTAAAGCAAGCACCTTTCTCTGATAGAAGTTCTGACATGCTGTCTGTGAAGAGCTAATACAGAACGAAGCCTCAAACATGTTTGTGTTTGGAAAGAAAAGTTGGTGCAATAATGGTGACATTGATAATCATGATGATCCTAATTACTGCTGAAATGATTAGTCAACAGGTATGAAACACCTTTTATTACCAACCCAAGTCTGCCAATAGCACCGACTGATCAAGGTATCAGAGTCTTAAGCTTTGTCACTGAAGCCTTGATCAGATTAGCTAAATTTGGACTATTTTGGGGGCAAATATATAACATTTAATCTTCAAGAAGTTTGTTATCTATAAAATAAAGTCTGGTTTGGTATAAATTCAGAAATTCTGGTATTTTATCGCTATAGTACTGACAATTTAAAAATAATATCCAGTTTAATTAGTCATTTAATCAATTACAATACAATTGCAGCAATTTTTTGCAAATGTGAGGATTCCCTTGTTTCTCTCTGATTTTTATATTATTTTAAAATAAACTTAAATCCCTGGTTAGCCGAAACACACAATCTGAAGTGGCCATATTGGGCTTTTTGGGATATTATGATGAGCATTTTTCACAATTTTCTGTCATTTTTTAAATTATACCTTGATTAATCAAAACAATGTAAAAATTCACAGCCTGTCTCACTGTGACAACCGTGATGAGTTGAAACTTTCCTGATTTACTCTTCCCTAAAGGAGCTGATCCCCTATCCAGTCACCTCCACAGCCACTTTAATTAATCATTCGTCCGCAGAGCTGTACGATCACTGAGGAGAGCCGCCAGTGGCCCAGATATGCGAAGGGGGGCTCTGACTATAAAAGTAGCAGATTAATGATGGTGAAGGAAGCTCAGCAGGCGGACCTGCAGACCCAGATCAGCTGGTGATCAGGTCAGAGTCTTATAAAAGTTAATCAAAAGGGCCTTTGAGGAGAACGCAGCTCTTAAAACTTAACCTTTATTTGTTTATCCTGTGTTTGAATGAACACACCTGCCGGCAGTACGCTCATTGTACAGTAGACTTGATGTAGTCAACCACTCACCTGTCCATGTAGGTCAGTGTTCAGCAGCATAAGGGCACAGGTGAGAGTGTGAACTGCATCTAAAGGGTGAAAACAGCGAGTTAGCTTGATCTGCAAAACGAGACGTCCTCACTTAGAAATAAAACTACTTTTACTGCCGGACACTAAAACGCAACATGCTGTATTCATTCATTTTAATTAAATTAGCTAAAAAGATAAAACACAGACCTGTTCATACTTAAAGTAAACAACACTGTTTTCATAGATGCGGCTAGCTTTTACTAGCCTAGCACTGCAGTTGCAACACAAAAACAGAGAAAGAAAATGATTAAAATATGACGACTTGTCCTCTTTGTGCCTTGAAAAAAGGAAATGAATCCATGCTACTTTAACAGATGCTGTGGACACCCTGTAGTCAATAATTTAATTATCATAAAAAGGTAAAAGATCTGGTAGCACCTTTACGTTAGCTAACAGCGTTCTAGCTAGCTAACCTGAGCTATGCTAATTAAATCATTTCAAGATGCCACTGACTGTATTAAAATGAAGAGAAATTACTATTTTGGCATTTTTTTTAATGCAATGAGTTTAAATTTGTGTTATTTTTCAGTTTTGGATACCTCTTCCTAAAAGTTGAGATTCGTCAGCTGTTGTTTTGTTGCATTTTCGTGCAGCAGGTTCAGGTGCCCCCCCAAAACTGGCTCACCTGGAACCTGCAGCCCCATGCACATTTTAATTAACAGGTGTCAGTCCCTGTCCTTGAACAATGTCCATTATTTAATGTATAATACCTGAATGTGACAACATTGACAAATCATCCACCTATTCCATCGTGTTCACCAGCTAGCTAGCGGCTAACTGTGGCTACCTGCCATGTGGTGGTGAGCAGGTAGCTTTTAGAGCTTTTTCTGTTGCTGCAGAAAATAAGAGCATGAGTGTGGTGAGAAAGAGATAAAATAGTGAAGTTGTGGGCTGGACAGTTAAACAAGGAGCTGAAAGTTGCTATAAAGCCGAGGGGGGCTGTGGATTCAGGTACGAGCGACTCTATTTACATTAAATATCACACAGTTATGATAAAATATCACTTATAACTGCTTTAAGGGCGCCTGGGTGTGTGAAATATTCAGGAACAGATAGATTTTTCTCAGGTTTTTCATTGCTGGTGCTTGGGAGCACTTCTCTGCAGCACTCACCCTCTGATGGTATGACTCTTGGGTTGCAGTTCAAGTAACGCTTAGAAAAGTGTGACAGCACCCTCTCCCTCTCCTGAGTCTCCCCCATCAGGGCAAACTGCCGGAGGAAAGTCCTGCAGCCACAAGCACAGGGACAGCAGGTCCTTCACAAGCACTTCCGTTACAGGTTAAACATGACAAGGTTTAACTTGAAACAAGCATTACAGCACACAACAATAAGTAGAAAAACAACACAGTGACAGATTACTGTGCATTTTCTCATTAAGATGCTTTTCATATGCATTTACATAACAGAGGCTGTGATAAATAGAAATTCAGTTATTGTCAGTGTTAAGTAATCAAATGTAATTTGTTGTAGAAATTATCTAAGTACATGCAACGTACACTTTGCATTTTTCACTGCATTATATTTAGCAGACAGCTGTGCTGCAAGTTATAAAATATGTTGCATTCTTACAGAAGAAACTACCCAACAAGATATAAAATAGTTCAAATTAGCTTCACCTCAATCTGCTGCAACATTAAAATGCTGTTTTAATGTTAATGCATCAGAAATAATAATGCAATGGCATAATATTTAAGATGCTATAACATAGATATCTGACAGAAGTCTGCATAGCATCAATGCTTTTACATTTGATTCTACATTTTGCTGATACTATGTCTGTACTTTTACTGAAGTACATTTTTGAATGCATTTTCTTGTGATGGAGTATCTCTACATTATAGTATTACTGCTTTTACCTAAGTGACAGATCTCAGTGCTTCTCTTAGTGCTAGTTACTAACTGCTAACATTTATCTGAGGAAAAGCAGATCTATGAACACATATTAGTTGTTGCTCAGCAAATTACTGCAGTTATACTCTACTATACTTGAATATGTTGAACTGTATAAACGTTAAGGTGGGTGGAGAGTACATAAGATACATGTGCAGTACAACTAATACTTGAATAAATACAATAAAAGTGAAACAAAAGGAATAAAGTACGGACCTCTGCTAAATGATATAATTAGTGTAGACACTGTACAGTCAATCTAAATGCAAGGCCAAAGCTGCCCTCTAGAGAGCAGTGTTTAACAGTGGAGAGTATCCACTAAATACTAACAAAGGTGAAATCAAAACATCTGCACATTTCATCGAATTCAGGCCAAATCAAAGCCACATTCACACTAAAAATCATCATGAGGGGCTGTTCACACAAATTTACCACAGTCACAATTAAAAGTGTAAACATAGACATTTACAAAAACCTACAGAAACAACACACAAACTTAACGTTTAATCACAAGACCGTCGAGGACTTTTTGTTTTCAGAAATACAAACAGTGATTGATTATTTGCCTGACAAACATTTATTTAGATCAGCTATTTAGCATTATTTTATGTGGTAATTTACTTTGCTGTCTTCACTTCTTTTCAGAAACACATTGAATATGGATTGTAGTTATATGTATTTCCATTTTTTCTCTCTCACCGCAATGCTTGGTCAATAGCGAGGCCAGTGAAGTTGAAGAAACTCAGATACTCTTCTGCTACCATACGGCTGAAGTCATTACTGTAGACAGACAGAAAAAATAAAATGAAAGGAAGAACATAGCAACAGAAAAAGGACATGAAGAAGAGGCAAAAAGCAAAAAACCTTCAGTGACCATGAAAGCACAAAATGTCAATCAAACTTTAAAATTCCAGCTGTCTCAGCTCAGTGAATGGCCTCAGTTTGGGCTGTCAGTCAGTCACTGTGTGCTGGCACAGTCAACTGGAGATGCAGACCGGAGGCCAGAAGAAAAAAAAGAGATTCACAGGGTGCATCAGTCAGAAAGAAGTGCAGTGGGAAACCCTTTAATCCCAAATTCCTTCTCATCATCACGAGCAAGCAGCTGACAGACCGACGGGCTGATCAAGCTGCAAAGCACTGGGAGAATGCAGATCGCCTACAACACAGCAGTCTGTAGGCAGAATTTAAACCGACACACAGCAAATGTGCAGGAGAGTGAATGTGCACTGACCCCAGCAGACCCTAGTAGATTAAATAAACATAAGATGCAGCAGAAAGGAGCTAAACTACAGTTTTAGAGTCCTTAAATGTTGGTTAACAGAAGCGCTATGTAGTAACAGCAGTATTATTGGTAATAACTTCATAATCACTTGTAGTGGAAGTACATGCATTTGTAGCAGAAGTCGTTGTCGAACTATCATTAATAAACAATGATAAAATGACAAAGTAACTGCAACATCTGGTGCATGTTGAAGCTGTTGTTAGCTTGCTGTGTACACATTAGCTACCATGCAGATTAGCACCTAATGTGTTGCTGCTTATTGAGACGTTAGTTGAGTCTGCAGCAGATAGATGCTAAACAGTTGCTAAGGAGCTACAAGTGTTTCCTGTGCAGGAGGTAGTTGGTTGCTAATTCTCTGCAAGTGAGTGTTAGCAGTGCCTGCTAACATGTTTACATGTGGTTGCTATCAGGCTTTCAGGGCGATTGATAGCGCCTCAGAAGGTGATGGCCGACAAGCTGCTAAGTTGTTCAAAGTGGCTGCCACGTGGCAGCTAGTTGTTTGCTTTTATGGGATGGTAAATATGGTTTTCAGTGTAGTTGCTAAGGTGTTCCCAAGTGTTGCTATGGTGTTCAGCTTGGTTGCTAGCAAAGTAGTTGCATATATGACATTCACTGCTACTAGATGTTGCACTAGAGCTTTTTCTTTGATCTGCTGTGTGACCTAAATCCATATATTGCAATTTTAAGCCTCCTAGCTATCCTGCTAACACTAGCTAGCACACCCTCTGCTGGATGCTTCGAACTGCACTTGACCATCATCCACAGTCTCACAGGGAGGGACCCCCATAAACGAACATGAACTACCAAAACCAAGAACAGAGAAACCACTAAATCTCTACATAGCAAATAGCTGTTTGCTGCTATTGATGTGTAAAATCTCCTATGTGGAACCTTTTGTACGTGGTTGCTCAGGTGTCATGGACAGCCTTGACAAGCAGGTCTTGCAACAGCTAAGTGGTGCTAGTCTATTTGGGTTGATTGCCAGGTGCTGGTAGGTGGTTGCTCAGGTGTTTGGGATGCTAGCTATGAGAGGAAGCAACAGAATAGTTATATCACATAGGCAGGATTAGCATACGTGTGCTTGAATACTACACAAGACAACACGGTAACTCTTCAGCAGCTCACTTCTTGCTGAGGTGACGCGCCACGTCGGACTTCCTGAAACCATCCAAGTTGAAGAGACGTTTAGCCAAACGTTTGGCGGCCGCCACGTCGGCACGGTGACTGCCGTTCGTGAGGGTGTCGCTGCTGCCCAGACCCAGCCTGTCACTGAGGTCCTGGTCCAGCTCCGTATCTGTCGCCAGACGGGCCTTGTCCCTGCTGAGAGGGGGTATGGGAGGGGGGTCAGAGGTTGAAGAAAGGGCAGAAAGAGTGAGTGATTACAATCAGACACAAATAGGTCGACAGAAAAAGATGTGGAGAGGAAGACAAAGATGGGAAATGAAGAACATTTTGGTTCAGAGAACCAGGAGTGGAAAGTGGAAATTATAGAGATTATTAAATAATTGAAAAGGAAAGAGAGAAAGGGATAAAAGGAGGAACAAAGAATGATGGTGATATAATAATAAAACTAATAACTCCAGTATATCAATTATTTAATAATACTAATATCTGATCTCTGCAGCACTGATCTTAAATCAGTCTCCAGCTGCACATGATGTTTTAAGACAAGAATACCAAAATACATGAGGGGGAGATGGAAACAGTAAGGCTGAAAAAAAGACAGAGAAATAACTGCTAAATAAAATAAAACATGCATGAACGGCAGGTGGAGATGATGCATTCAAAGACACAGAGAGCAGAAAAGACTGAGCAGCAAACAAAGCCCACATTTTACATGAAGTTTTTAACAAGTAAAATAGAACATATGCAAATCATTTTATATTCAGACATTTGGCATGATTATACTCTTTCATAACCGCATTCACAATCTCTCCTCATGCCAGCTTTCTCGCTTTCTTGTTATCGCTTCCTAATTAAGCTCCTTCAAAGCATTGGCCAGTTCAGAAGTGCAAAACTTATTACATCTGAATTATTCTGTGATAATATTTTAAGCATGTTATGTCACACTGAGCAAAGAGAGAACTACTTTCCTGGTTTTGCGAGAATATGCGCGACAGAAACGAGGTCTCTGAGTTCAGTTACTTAGAATTCGACATGATGCTGACGTTTGTCGCTGCAGTCGAGAGCCTGCGTGACAATTCAAGTCGCGCCAGCCGGCCAGAGACAACAATGAGAGTCCAACAGCTGAGAGTTGTATTCAAAAAAGCCAGAAACACTTCCTGAACAAGCGGAGCTCTCATTTGGATTTCTCAGCATGAGGAACAAGCCAACAAAACCCACAGTCCCAGGGCTTCGCTTCCCACACTTACTAATCCTCATACTGTCAACGAGTCAGGCAGAATCACACCACAGCAAACTGTAATTAATAACCCAAGCTGACGGGTTGAGAGAGCTACAGGGCTTCAGTGGTTTCATTCAGTACACTCTGAGTGCACAGAGGCTGCGCTTGAGCTAAATGCTAACATCAGCATGCTAGCATGCTCACACTGCTACAAACATACTGATGCATGTGCTGGTTATCAATTATCACCAAGTAGAGCTGAAGCTGATGAGTTGTTGTTTCGCAGAGATTTAGTCAGATGCTCACCATAGTTGGTGCAATTCATCCTGAGGGGGGGCGTGAATGTCTGCACCACATTTCATGACACTGTGAAGCTCACAGTGGTGGCAGAGTGAGAGTCAGAGGATCATCTTCATCCTCTAAGGACCATGAATGTCTGTACCAAATCACCAATCCATCAAGCACACATTGAGATATCTCACTGGATAAATGTCAGCTTTGACCTGCTGGTGGCGCCAGAGGGAAGGTCAGAGGTCATCAAAGTAGTTCACCCACTTGGGAGGTGAATGTCTGAACCAAAGCTCCTCCGATTGGTTTTGAGACAATTCACAAAAAACAAACAAATGAAATGTGTCCTCGTGCAGGAGCTGGAGGTGAAGTCAGCGGTAAACACTTCAGTCTGGAGCAACAGACCAACGAACAGCCCAGGACTGCCCTCAGTACTGCAGCTTTAAGACAGGCTGCAAATATACTCAGTCACCTAAAAACACTATTTGAAATTCCCCTCTGACCAAACACGACATTCAAACACTCTGATACACACGGCGGACAGGTGAGACAGGTTCTTGTTAGAGACGTACCTGTGGCAAGACCGCCTGATCGACAAATACCTCTCCTCTCCAGCGGCTGCAGCGCCACGGCAGCAGAAGACAGACTGTGACCTCATTGGCGTCCCCTGCCCGGCACTTCGCCTCAGACCGCTCGCCCGGCTGACCCCTCCTCTCCTCCTCGCCTCGTAACCCGAACGCATCACCGTGCAGCTAACGCAGAGGAACACCTGTGGTCGCTCCCGAGAGGCCCGCAGACCTCGGCATTGCTCTGCTCTGGTTCTGAGTCTGACTGGGACTTCATGGGTCCCCCTTTTTTCTGTCCTCCACTTTCTCACTCTCCCTCTGTGTTTGCTGTCATTTGATCTTCGCAGCGAGACTCCTTCCCCCAAAGTAAAAGAGCTGTTTGTCCTTCAGTGCCTCTCCTTCTCTGTCTTTTTCCCTCAGTCTGTTGTTTCTGTTCCCTCTTTTCACTCCTCCCTCTCTCCCTCCCTGTTCCACTGTGTAAACTCTCACTGTCCCCTGCTGACCTTGGATTCAAAGCATGGCATGAAACTTGGCTTGTCTATTGCCTAAAAATCTGCCCTTTCTAGCCTCCATTCATTCTGTCTCTCTCTCTTTGCATCTCCAGTTACACACACTCACTACATCCATCCTTTGGGTGTTGTACAAATTGTGGTCTAGCTTGTTTCTGGTGTGAGCTGTTAGCACACCTACAGAGAAAACAAAGACATGAGGTGTCAGGTTTAAACTCGCAGCGATGTCTGCTGGGAGGAACTGCTCATAGCTGCTCGGAGGAAAGAATAGGTGGCCCTTTGTCGACGTGCCTGGCCATTGTGGAGTCTGTTTACAGCGTACGCTCCATCAGGGCCTGCAGGAGTGTTCATAATCAAAAGATTAAACTCTAGTTTAGGGCTCTGCCACCTGTTAGCATTGTCTCATTGAGCGCCAGCACAATCCAGAGAGGTCCTGAGAGAATTCCTGGTGTCAGACTCTGCTTTCACGGTACCCCCACATAACTGAACCCCCTCTCAGTCCAGCGGGCAGCTCTGCACAATGAGCCACTGTCTAATGATGCAGACCATATGAAAAGGGTGATGCGTGGGAAGGAGGGGGGCGACGGGGAGTGAAATTCCAACTTTTATCAAAGTATGGACGAGCCTTCAGAAATATTTGTCTCGTCGTCTCCCTCCTGGATTCCAGAGCTCCAAGGCTGCCAGAGTCGGGCCGCTCATAAAACCGTGATAAGAGTGCTAAGCAAACATTTACCTGAACAAATCCGGTGTGATTTGGTTCTCACACAAAGAGGAAGTGCAGAGGAAAATATGTGACACACAATGACGAGAAAAGAGAGCAAAGTGAAGCTGCTGGACTCTGCTTTCAGAGCTGTCAGAGAGTTTTTCTGCTTTAGCAGCTGAAACCTGAGACTCGATTTCTTTTTGTGACACACACACACACGCGCGCACACACACAAACATAGCTCTGCTCCTGCTGCTCAGTTACCCACCTGCACTAATACTTCACAAAAAGCATACAACAGCATGATTGTTGCCCTGTTCTGCCACCTAGTGGTCAAAGCAACAAGGTGACCCGGTGCAGTCGCTCTCCCTCTGCAGTGCTGATTCACATTCACAAAGCCAGTCTACCTCACTGTCACACATAAGAGGTGTAGCAGTCGTTTCCCCGTCATAGCAGTGACAGACGCGCTGTAGCTTTCTGCCATAGTTTGAATCGATCACACGTCTTGGACTGAGGATGAAGAAAGCTGCAGTTTTACTGTGAATGAATATTCTGTGCACAACATCAAGGCAAAGCGTTCTGGATCTAAAACAGTCTGCTGTACTGCAGGTGGGAGTCTGTGCAGAGTTAAAATGAAGTCTTTGGGGCTGTGACAGTCAAGGTGAGTCTCTCACTGCTGCAGCAGCCATCTGCCACTGTCTAACATGCCTGCACACACACACACACACACACACACACACACACACACACACACACACACACACACACACAGTTGTGTTTCCATCACTTCAGAGGACATTACATTGACTTTCATTCATTTCCTGGAGGCTTACTACTAATCGCCTAACCCTTAACCCAAGTTTTCATCCTAAAGTCTTCATCCTAAAATGTAAAGATTTACATTATGGGGACGAGTCCTCACAATGTGACTGTGTACACAGACGTACGTCCCCACAACTTGAATAATACAGGTCCACACACACATACACACATGAAAGCATGGATTTCAAGTGTTCAACCAAAACACCCACAGATATACATGCGTGCACACACACACACACACACACACACACACACACACACAGCAGAGGGACCACAGGCAGCCTTGTAGCGACCTTCACTCTCAGCTGCTGGGCTCCAGAATAGCACTGCAGCACTGCTCTGCACAAGGAGAACGAGACAGACTGAGACACTCGTCCGTCTGGAGACTGACAACGCTCCATTAACAGGGTTCTGACCTTAGAAAGGAATCAATCAAAACTGCATTAATACTGAATTAACATATAAAACTCTGTAATTTGTAACTGCCTGTGATGGTCATTCAACAGTTTATTTAAAACAGGTAACTGCATGCTGTATGCATTATAAATGACAGCCGGAGCAAAGACGAGTGCATATGATGTACAGTAAGATGATATTGCTAAGATTGTATCCTCATATACTTTTAAAAGACGATGCTGCTCTTGCACTTGCCTGATTTCAGTGTGAAATGAACTGAAAAAAATAAAGGAGAGCAGAGGATCATATGCAACAACAAACATGACCATCATCCAGATTCTTGGTGAATCACCGAAGCATAAGTCACCTGCACATCAGCTGTCAACACTGTCGCTTCATGTCCGACTGAACAGACTATGTTTACTGGAGCCCTGTTGATTATCATGATATTACAATCATATGTTTTGGCAGAATACTATTGGTGCTAAACTAACATTTCCAAAATGTAATGAGCTCATCCTTTACAAGCCACAACTTCACTGTTTGAGTCCCATCGGCTTCTTTTCCAGCAGCACATCACCTGTAAACTACCTGCTCAGCAGCAGACGGCAGGCAGACACAGTTACTCACTAGCTGATGAACGTATTGGAGCTTTTAAAGGGCCAGATATTTATCTCAGGAGTTGGTGGGGACCAAAGCCGAGCTAAAAGGGGAATGAATGTTGATGTTTGTGTTGCTCTGTGTCTGCTGGACGTGTCAATAAGGAACCGTTTGCTATCACATTCACCATTAACAACTTTATCAATTGATAATATGTCAGCTTTGTGTTTATACTGAAGAACTGCCATCAGCTTACCAAAAAAAAATCAATGAACGTAGATTTATTACCTTGCAGCAGTTTGGTTACTATCACACCTGTCATGCATTTCACACAGGCACAGGTATGTTTATCATGGCTACATGACGAGCTGCTAACTCACCTTGGTAATGAGAAAGAAATGTTGCTGTACCAGCTGCTCCCCAGCTGTGCACACTCTCCTCCTCTGGGCGGCGTGTCGTCCGAGCCGCTGCTCAGCCTCTCGCTGGACGGGGCTCGGGTGGCGTCCGAGTCCCCGGTCACGGTAAAGATAGAATCGGAAAGACTGGGCCTCTCGTCGTGCGCCAGCGGGGCGAAGCTAAGCTGGACGATCTGCCTGGCGCTCTGGCAAACCGGTGCGTGGATGGCAGGGGTTAGCGTGGGCAGGTCAAAGGTCAGGACCGTTTGGGTGCTCGACGTCAACAGCTCCTCGCTGTCGAGGCTGTTGTACGACGTCCCTTTAGCTCGGTGAGACTCCATGATGCTCTCAAAGTGGCGACTGAAGGTGTCCTCCACAGCGCATCGAGGACCAGAGACCAGGATGGGGGATTTCAGGGCTGGGTGGTGGTTGTCGAAAAAGGTTTCCATTGGCCTGTGCAGAAAGGGAGGGTTTTAGAAACACTGCATCACCACGTGCTTATAAAGAAACACTTAAACGTGTGTTAACCGAGGGAAAAAAGGTTCCAGCTGTATTTTTACGAAGTTGTGATTATTTCATGAAAAAACGCCACCAAACCTGTTTATGATCTAAATAGGTTACGAGTGAGATCCAAATTCAGATCAAAATATAGGTCAGGGGAAAATCCTGCTTCACCGGAGTGTTTGGGAGCTGCTGTGTGTTTGGAGGAGTGTGTGTGACAGAGTGTGTGTGTGTGTGTGTGTGTGATGTTCACCTCTTCAGAAGGTGACCGAACACCTCCGGCTCTTCCTGAGCTGCATACTGCTGCTTCCTGTTGTCTCCTTGCATCCTCACACTGGCCCAGCTCACCATCTCTTCCTCTTCCTCCTCCTCATCCTCCTCCTCATCTTCCTCTTCCTCCTCCCCCCTTTCCCCTCCTCTCTCATCTACCACCCCCCTCTCTGTCCTCCCATAAGTCAGACCCCCCAGCGGGCTGCTGCCTGTCCCCGAGTTGCCCTGCACGCTGCGGTTGCTCCCAAACGCAGAGTCGCCGTCATCCTGCTCCGCCAGCAGCACCTCGTCTATGTCCGTCTCGCGGTAGCACCGCAGCGGGACGGCGTCCAAGTCGGTTTCTGAATACTTCAGCGTTCTGCGAATTATGCCGGTTTTGGGCGACGTCCCGATAACGGCTGGGGGAGGGGTCACAAGTTCCACCTCAACATGTTGCACCTCGTGATTGGCAGAAAGCAGAGGCAGGGAGGAAGGGGGAGTCGGGGTGGGAGACTCACTGGAGTTACCACTGGGAGGAGCTGTGGAGGTTTCCAGAGAATCTGCAGATGGAGGAAATTAAACATCAAACCCCACATCTTTTTAAAATGTGATCGGTATTCTGTGCTATATTTGCTAACTCCCTGTTGTAGCTAAACAGAAAGCACATTCAGATGATTTTCTTGCTCTAATTGATCCATAACCATCATTAAAATTCTGGGCTAAGTATCAAACCTCAGTACTTTTTTGGTACCAACCCAAATGTGCCTGTAGAACTGATCAAAAAGAGCAAAACTGAAAGCATTAAATGTCTGATCAGATTCATCATTTACTGATACGAGATGTTGGTTCAGCAACATTTAACAAATCTTGTAACATTTATTTATTTTTATGTCACATGACAGGAAACCAGAAACAACCTCAGATGCGGCCCCGATGCAGGAAAGACAACTGAAAGAAAGAGTTTTGAGAGAGTTTCTGAATTTGTTTAAGGTTTAAAGGATAAAGGTGGGGATAATCTATATTTTCAGCCCTGAACCCATTAATTCCAGCAGAAGATGTGAATCTTTAAAAGCAGGTGAAGCGTATTGACTTTCATATTTAAAAAGAAATGGTGCATTTGCTGGGCACTATTTTCAGGAGTGGATTAATCCACATTTGGATCTGTAGTGAGTATTTGCAGCAGCATGGTGTTTGTGGGAGTCATAATAAACTACACAGTGTGTATAATGAGCTCTATGTCACAGAAGAATAAGATATGATACTGACATGTTCTGTTGTGAGGAATGAAGGAAAGGGAATAAAACCTCCTCTCTGGTGTAGCATGAAAGTGCAGTGACTAGATGAAATTGAAGTGGATGCGCTCTCACTTTTCTCCCCCCTGCTATAAGCCTCCTCAGCGGGGGTCCCGAATAAAAACTCCCACTTGGCACGAGCGATCCTCTGACAATGAAGCGATGGCACAGGCACTGCACATCCACTGTCCGTCTGAAAGACACAAAGACAAACTGGAGGTCGGCTCTGCACTGACGCATCAAATTCAGATCCAGATGAGATCAATACCACGTTCATGTCTGTGTGTTGAGCATGGAGCCGGAGCCAGGAGGAGGTTAGCTTAGTTTAGCGTAGAGACTGGAGACAGCTAGCCTGGCTCTCTCCAAAAATATACATCTACTCTAAAGCTTACTTGTTAACACAATGCATCGTGGCAATGTTGCTATTTTCAGCCTTATATTAAGCTAAGCTAATCATTTTCTAGCTCTAGCTCAATACTTTAGGAGTCAAGAGTTTGATATCAATCTTCTCTTGTAAAGAAAGCAAAAATGCTCACCTCTTTTATTAATAACTGAATAAAATGTTTGTCATTAGCTACATATTTAACTAATAATTGGAACAGCTGACTCTGAGAATACTGATAGCACTCTCATGTCTGTGAAGATGAAGCTAAAGCAAGAAGCCTCTCTTAGTTTAAAGTTCAAAAAGTTCAAAAATACACCTGCCAGCACCTCTGAAGCTCGGCGGTTAATCTCATTTGACCTTTACACAAACAGAAATGTAAAAACAAGTGACTTATTGCTGTCACTGTGAGGTTGCCAGGCAACCAGCAGAAATGCTGCACTGTAGTACTGAGCATGTACATTAGCTGCTGTTTGTGAAGAAATAGTCCCTGCATGTAAATCTCCATCCAGACATCCCTGTTTGTGTAAGGATTAAATGAACAAAAATACAGTGTGTTATTTAGTTTCCTCCTACTTCCAGTTTTTATGCTAAGCTAGGCTAACTGCTGCCTGGCTCCAGCTCCATGCTTAATGCTCAGACATGAGAGTTTTGTAATTATCAAGTGTAATTTGTAGCTTTGTGGCTTCCTAAGTTCAGCCAGTTTGCACCTGTATTCCTGAGGTGGCGGCCCCGGTTTCGTTGCTCTGGTGGCTGGACTGACTGGACTCGGGGGACACACAGTCCCTGTCCCCCAAGCTGCCCGTTACCCCACTGGAGCTCCGCGAGGACGGCCCTCCCATCGCTCCATTCTGCTCTGCCTCTGGAGGCTCTTCTACCCTTTGCAGCCGTGGCTGCTGCCCTCCCCCAAATCCCTCCATGTCATGACCCTGCCCTTCCTCATCACAACCCTCATCCTCCTCTGGAGAGTCCAGCACCACTGGTCCGAGAAGCAGGATCTCTCTCCTCCTCTGTTCAGCCCGTTTCTGCTGAGCTGTGGGACTGAGTGGCCTCGGACGGCGACTGGATTGACGATCAGGAGTTTGGTCATTGACGGACCCAAATCCAAGCTCGGGACTTGGTCTGGGGCTGTTCTCCACCTGATTGCCCCACTGTTGCCTGGATGTCCAGCTGACTGGTGCCTCCTCAACACCCTGATTGATAAAGAGCCTGCGAGCAAGCTCAGTGCAGTCCCCTCTCCCAAAGCAGCTCATGTCTCCTCTATTGTCCAGGCTCGGAGACCAGGAGTCTCTGGTATACTGCGGGAGCTGACGGCGATGCAGGGTGGGGGTATCTGGCGCTCGGAGCTCTGCTTGGAATAGCCTGGGGTCCCTCATGGGAGAGCTGAGCTCAGTGGGAGGATGAGAGGGACGGAGAACACGTGAAGGAATGGCGGGGGAACTCTCAGCCGCTGATAGAATTGAGTTCTGATGCTGGGATTTCTGAATGTGGTCCTCCTGCTGTGATTCATAATTATTATGGGAGTTTGTTTCAAGGGACTGCGACTGCAAGATGGAGTTTTCAGGCTGGTGACAGTCTGAGTTGTCAGCTGCTGGCGTGAGTTGGTCGTTTAAAGGGATATTCATCTTGAGTGTTTGCTTAGACTGTTGTGCATTTGAAGTTGAATTGTGAAATTCTCCAGAGTTTGAGCCACTTGCAGACTCACCTAAAGCATTGTGCAGTGAGGACCTTCTTGCCTCTGTGAAAATAGACGATACTTTGGTAGCCTCCTCTGCTAGCCTGCGGGCCACTTCAGGGCTATGAGCTGGAGAGGAGGATTTACTGTCACTTAACTGGTTCAAGCCCTCAATTACATTATTGCCAAGTTGGAGGATTGCTCCCTGCGGTGAAGTGCTCCTGTTACACATCCTGTGAATGTGTCTTTTAGTGGCTGGACTCCCTGCCACAGCTTTGTCCCCTCCCGACCAGGGTAGAGGGCTCTGGGACTCCACACAGGACTTGGGTTTTGAGTGAGGAGACTGTCTGGACTGGGAGGATAGCTGGTCTGACGCAGGGCTACGAGGCAGCCCGCAAACAGCCTGGCTCCTGTCAGCAATGGAGTCTTTGGGGTTTACGCTGATGTTCTGACGCTGCACAGGAGACCCAGCCCAGGACTGACAGCGTGGCTGTTGATTGTAGCGTGAGGGTGAGGTGTGCTCAAGTGCATGGGCTAGTTTAATCCTCAGTAAAGGGGAGCCAAACTCTTCCACGGCCCTCTGGGTAGCTGCCCTGCCGATGGGGTCCAAGGGTGGTTGGCGAAGGCTGGGAGAGAACGTCTGCTGGTGACTCCCTGGAGATCGGAAAGTCAGCTTAGGACTGGAGCTGCACGATGAATCTGGACTCCCGAACCAAACTGGGTCGCTGAGCCTTTTACGAATGTGAGAGGGAGTGGATCTTTCCTCTCTGGTCCTTGAATTGCGTGGACTGTCCAACGTCTTTACATTGGACTTCTCAATGTAACTGAAGGTGACCACAGACCGCTTACCATGATTGACCTCTTCCTTGTTAAACCTCTGGCAGCTGGGAGGCGTATGAGGGACAGTGACCTTTCCTGAAGAGGTCAGCGGTGGAGAGTGGACGGCAGACACTTCGTCACAGGGGGCACTCCAATGCTTGGTGACTGTAGGGGAGCTGCTGGCTTGCTGGAGCTGAAAGCTAACAGTGTTTCTAGAGGGAGACTGGCTGTGTGTGCAGTCCTGAACCAGACGGTGAGCTGTGGAGGCCTTGGTGATGGTCTGACTCGCTAGCTGAGACAGGAGCCCCGCAGGACTGTCCTCAACAGAATGCCCCTGAGCAATCCCTTCTTCATTCTCTCCATATTCCCCCTTCCCCCCCTTCTGATCTGGGGCAGACCTCACTTCCACATACAAATGAAGGACTTTTCCAGACTGGGACATGACCTCCTCTTAGGCCCTAATGAGGACAGAAAAACAGAAATGGAGCAGCGAGAGTGTTGAGACAGGCCGAAGGAGACAAAAAGCAGTTCTCCTCCGTCCTCCTGTTTTATTTGTCGGTTCGGTTTTTGTTTTTCTGCTGGTGGTGAGCGTCAGTTTATTTTTAGACGGTCTTTCTTCTCCCTCCCGGAGCGTCTGTGTGCAGAGCAGAGACACACAGGCTGGACGGCCAAAGGACAAACATGCCCATGGGACACCTCCAACAGCTCCCTATTCCTCATACCTGTGAATGAAAGGAAGGAGAAGTTGTCATCTTTTGCATCCTTAAATGACGCTAGATACACAGAGGATACTCTCCTATTTGTCTGCACAGTTCCAACTGTATTTCAGTTCTTTGCCATTGAAACCATTAAAGGACACAGCAGGACATGGAAAACTACATTTTCTCTCATGATCTGCACTCATACCTTCACAAACAGGTCACAAATACATAAACATGTAAGTTTTAGCAAGCATTAAGATGTCTACAGACAGAACATGAAGCTAATTTTAGAGGCGGCACGATTACATAAGTGTTAAGTCAGAGGGTGGACCTGGACACATGTGAGTTCACCTCGGGTGGCACCAGCTGAAGCAAAGACCAGTTCACAAGCTGAAAGTGATTCTGGTGAGTTCTGAGATGAGCTGTCATGTAAACACACACACAGGTCACTGAAGCGGAGCAGAGTAAAACCTGCAGAGTAACTTTCCTTTCTTCTAGCAGCCTGTTCCATCACACCCCATAAATAACACAAACCGAGGCTGTTTGACGTGTTCATAAGAAAATAAATAATAATGCTTTAATTCTTTATCTTTAAGCAGAGTAACAGCGCTCTCTCTGCCAGAACACAATGCTACAGCTAGCCAAGGTTCGGTAGCAGAAGAAGGTTGAGCGCCTCAAAATAGCAACAAGGCGAAAAGACGGTGAACGTCCTCTCTTGAGATCTGTGCAGCAGGTCAAACCCTACTCCATTTAATTCACACCTCTTCTAAATGAATACAAAGAAGGATGCGCATGCTTAAACTTGTTCAAGGCCAACTGATTGCATCCTGCCTCATTGCAGCTGGTGCACCACAAAGGCACCGCTGTTACTGTGAAAACCTGTTGGACTGAATCACACACTCTCTTGACATCAGACATATCAGGTTTGTCGAGATTATTGTACACTTGGCACGTATCTGATTGAATCCCAAAGCTTCTTCTACAGTTTCAGACTTTTCACCTTTTAGATAATGTGTTTTCATGGGTTTAACTGCACTTCTAGATCACAGCATTCAGCCCCCGACATTCTGACTTCATGTCCAGTTCAGACAACAGGGACGTCTGTTTTGTTGTGAAAGGTCATTTTTACTCAGAATTGGTCTTGGCCGGACTTTTTATAATTTTGAAACTGTTCTGAACGTCTACATACGGAGACACCGATGTCAAAAAATGAGCCTGGACTGACCGACCTGATAATAATCTGCTGTATCTGAACCTTCAGACAAGCCACCAGGTCATTTTAGCCCCTTCTCGAACAGGCATTGAATCTCTTGCACATGCTATCCTCTGTGGGATGTAGGTTGTGCTGTAGTGAGGTGACAGAGAGGACGTGAGCTCATCCTGCTGTGAGTAGAAGCAGGAAATCATCCCTCACTTCCTGCTCTGCTCTCTGACTCACCAACGATAAGACATGTCAACGCCGCTTTATCTAAATTCTGAATGGCACAATTCAACGCTTCAGGATTCAGTCACAAACTAATCTATCAGAGGGATTGGCTTTCTGATCGTGAGAGAGTCTCAAATAAATCATGGACAATCAGATTAGCCTGATCAGATGTTATTTTAGGAATGCCTGTGACACTGATGCAGCAATGATACCGAGGACTTCCTGTGTGCAAAAATATCCCAAACAGCTTCTGTAGTTCAACCCACATCTGTCAAACCTCAGCTCGCTCACAAGTCAAACATCAGATCCAGGAGCTGCTCGATCCTGTCATGCACCAAACTCTCGTCTTTGTTATTCTGTGCTTAAATTCTGAGCTCGAGCCTCTTTTTGTCTTTGTTGAGCTAACTCCCTCTGCGCTTACTCAACTCAACCGAGCTGAATTCTCTCCAATTATCACCCTTCTGTTTAGCGTTCATGCACAACGAATTTCCACGCCAATAACGCCTCAGACAACAGAGCCGTGCAGAAGAAAAAGTCGCTCAGACGAGGACGAACTCCAGACCGCTGCCAGCAGCGACAGATTGGAGTTGCCTTATGGTAGCAGTGGGGGAGAACGTGTGTGTTGGAAATCGAAGTTGACAGAACAAAGAGAACTTGTGAGAGACTTGGCATGCGAGGCAACTTTCCCTCCTTGACCCCAACTGATGTTTCTGCCCTCGCTTCAAAGAGACCAAACTCAATCTCACCAATCTTTTCAGCCTCACAAATTCTCCGCTCAGCTCTTAATTATTTCATCCAGCCTCTCTGCATGCAGTCACAGCAACATTTGTTAGGCTGTTAGCTGCAGTTCTGACCCTCACATTCACCGCTGGCCATCTGATGAAGAGTTTTTCTATTCATTGTAGATAAGGGCATTAGCAAGGGTCCTTAGTTTGAAATGCAATAAAAATGTTTGTCTTTCTCTGTCTGTAATTGGCAAATAAATTTTACTGCCTCTCCATTTGTCACACTCTATCCTTTCTGTCATTTTCACACCTTGGAGCTACTGTTCCCACAGCTACGCCATTCACAAAACAGGCCTTTGTCCAGTTGTTGGTGGCCCCACGGGGTCCCATTGTTTGTAAAGGTGTGAGGAAGACGCTGTGGCTCCTCGGCTGCATGAATGTGACAGAGATGGTAAAAGGATGAAGACACTGGGCTGACGCGTGGATGTAATTTGTCATCTTTAACGCAACCAATAAAGAGGACTTTCACCTCAATCTGGCTAGAATCTCTGTTTTGGTCCTTTTGTCCACACGAAACTTAGGTTTTCAAAAACGCTGCTTAGAACAACAGAAACACCTGGAAACACATCTGCATTTAGTGTGCAAGAGGACAACAAATCTGCTGGAAACTGTTGACAGTCAGGAGCTGCGGGGCAGTAATGTTAGTGGATGGAAAACAGCCCCGTATCAAGAAACCACAAGGGACACGTTGGTGTTGCTTCAGGTGCCAGCGGTTCAGTTTAAGTAACAGATCTCTGATTCTGAAGGCTTATCTGACACCAAAACACTGCACAGAAGTTTACACTATGATATTATGTTATGAATGATTTTACAGCTAATCTTTCACTGCAATGATCGTAAAGGGATCGTAAAGCGCTCGTACATATTTGATTTATTTGTTGCATATTGATGAACATGTTAAAACGTGTAAAGATGCCAGATTGTAGCTTGATGCTAATTTCCATCCGCAGTCCCATACACATAAAAAAAAACAAATTAAGACAGTACAACATTTCACAGTAAGAAAAAAGGAGCAGTAGCACTATAAAACAAATACTAACAGTTAAAAAAACAACACATATTTGATCGACCGATGCAGCACGTTGCTGGATGACGGGGCAGCGTTGCAGCAGAAGTTCATCCTGGTTGGACTGTTTTTTTGTGGAGTTTCATCAGAGCATTCAAATGATTGAGGAGGCTGTCTGTCTGAATAAGCTGACTGAATTTGAAAACGCATCTTCTCTCTTGCAGCTGCCGTTTCTCTAAAAACCTGAAACGATTTTCAAAGTGCAGCAAAAACACATCCATGAGAGGAAATCTGAGTATTTTTGGAGAATCATGACGTAGGCTGGCGATAAAGAAGACGACTGAATCTACTAATAAAATAGTGATCTGATGCTGCTGCACAGGAAACTCTGTGCGCCTGCTTAACAAGTAGCATCTATAAGCTGCAGTCAAACCACTTTTTCTTATTTGATTTATTGTCTGACAACAAAAATGAAAAATATGTGAATCTTGAGTTTGGCTGTGGTAGTAAAGATGATCACTAACCGCATGAGGAGACAGAAAGAGGTCCAACCAGCTGAGACCTCAGAGTGGAACCACACTGTCTGTCCTATACAGATGTTTTGTTGTTTCCAGATGAAAACATGACAAAAAGACAAAATTTTACCTGTTTTCTGCTGTTTTTGTGTGGAAAATTATCTGAAAACACTAGAATGGACGCAGTGTTTTCATCTTAATGTGGACACTCTTGACTGTATCATAAATGTGACAGAGCTGATGGAGGGATTGATCCACAGGGATTATTCTCAGATGTGATTTGTCATCTTTGTCGCCACCGAGAGAGGAAACCTGCAGGACGACGCCGGCTGGTATCGATTCTGGAAAGAGCTGATGAGCCTGAACTTAATTCGTGCCCCTTTGATCCATTGATTCATCATCTGAGACAGATGTTGATGGGAGCAAGCGAGACGACGGCAGGTGAGAGGAAGAGCAGGAGAGACAGATGGAGATCAGGAAACAAGAAAGTGAAAGCGAAGCAGGACGAGAGAGGCATGTATGTGAGTGATGGGACACTTTCAGCACACGTACGAGGCTGTTTAAAGGCTCAGTTCACCTGAATCACAACAGAACAATGTTCCAGCTTAACCTCAGTGATATGTAGCAACCTGCAAACCTGCATTCAAAACCTTACTTGAGTAAATGTAAGTGTTATCAGATAAATGTACTTAAAATTTGAAAAGTAAAAGTCGTCATGTATCAGTAAACTGTTCCTGTCAGTGTTTCTCTATCATCTCTGATGTTTGTGGATTAATATTCCTGCTGTAGATGTTTCAGGTTGAGCTCATCTGAACTACTTTATATCCTGTTGGCTGGTTTAATCTACAGTGATGCATCATATTCTATAAGATCATCATATGTTTGTAGCCTGGCTGTCCTGTGAGAACCTCGTATCTCAGAAAAACAGCCTGTTTTCAGCTTTGTGACGATGCATTTCCAGCTGATCCAAGAGGCTTTTTTTTAACAGTTTATTTAGCTGAAAAAGGGAGAATTTTTAAAGCTGTATTCAATTTATCCAAAAAAAATAAAAAGACATACATGGTTTTCACTGGACAGGAAAAATTAATATGGGGAACTGTAATGTGACAAGTAACTATTAACTAAAGCTGTCAAAATGTAGTGCACTGAAAAATGTGATATTTGTCTCTGAGATCTAGAGGAGCTGAGTATAACGAGGCCTGGACTGAAAATATTCAAGTAAAAGTTCCTTGAATTTGTATTTATATATATACAATGCTTGAGTAAATATACTTAAATATTTTCCACCACTGCTGAGTTGATAAAAATATAAACTCATCTGTCGCCTTCAGTTATTTCTGTGGATTCAAAGCAACAAGCTTAAAGAGCAGCAGTGGAGCCTTTTATTCAATGTTGACCTGAGTGCTGCCTCTCAGGCAGGTTCTCATACCTTACTGGTGAAGGTTGTTGGAGGTGTATTCAGCCTAAAAGGAATACCTGCAAATGTTACTCAGAGCCAAAAAAAAAATACAAATTAAAAAAAGATCTGCCAACTTTGTCTTTGTGGTGCTGCTAGAATTAAACAGATCAGTGAAGTCAAGGCAGAAAAGCACAGAACTCTATAGACAAAGGTGGAATTACAATATTCTCTGTTAGAAAGCATCAGGCATCTAAAAAGGCCCAATCACTGATGGTATCCTGATTTATTATTTACTGGACAGTTGAGACCTTGAGAAGAAACACTTGGGGGAACCTGGATCATCAGATGTAGTACAGTAGATGCTGATCTAAGTGTTGCCTCTGCCTTCTTCCTGGATCCTGATCCATCCTAACTGTGCTGCAGTGTTGCCCCTGAGTGCCCAGTTTCCTGACAGACGTGCAGCTTGGCAGCAGCTCTGGTGGGACCATCACTACAGTGCCAGGAGTTACAACAGAAACAGACCATTACCCCTCACCACCTGCCATGCTCCGCTAGATTTACAGTCCAACACCTCAATCACACCAACAGCTACACCTTCCAATGGATCAACAAGGACTGAACTCCAGGAGCAGCCTGCAGCGTTTAGCTACTGTTGTTGTTAGCATTTAGCTGAGTGCAGAAAGTGGTGGAAAGCTACATTAACTCTGGAACAAGCTTTAGCTACTTTAGTAGTTAAGATTTTACATATAAAACATATGATCATCTTCAAAAGAGATTCACACTTTATATAAAAGTTTATATTTAATTTACTGTTCTCTGATACTTTCTTATTTAACTTATTGCGTGGAATTATGGGGATCTACGTTTAAAAGCACAACTGAAAAAATTGTTTTACAACAAAAACGAGCCACATAAACATTTCTCATAAACAAAGCTGGTTATTATGACCATCTGTTAATTTTAAATTCTCATGTTTTGAACTTTAGAGACTTGGTTTATTATAGAACAATGCAAATCATGTTTAAAGTAAAAAATAAAACACTACCAGACAGCGTGCGTAAGTTTTTCAGAGTGTCTGAGAGTAAATATGAGTTGAGAGATGGAAGCAAATTTGTGTTACCAAAAGCTAAAAAAGAGGTTAAAAGAAGATGTATTTCTTTAAAAGGGGTTCAGCTGTGGATTAGTGCTGATCTCAAACTCAAGCAATGTACTTATTTTGTTATGTTCAAAAATCATGATGTGGATTCATATTTAGGAGTTATGGCTGTGATTGAAAAAAGAGGAAAAGAGATATGTATGTTCATGAGTATGTATGTATACATAATATATATATATATATATATATATATATACGTATATATATATATTTTGTTTGTTTGTTTGTTTATTCTTTCCACTTGATACCATGAATTGTGTAGCTTAAGTAGGTGGGCATTAATAACCTTTGCTTCTGCCTGAGCCTTTTTCAGTCAAAATTGGGTTTTTTTTGGTTCTTTTATCTTTTGATGCTTTGAAGTGTATATATGACTGAAATAAACTAACTAACTAACTTTGTCTAATTCAGACTGCTGAAGCCTCGTACTAGTGTGAACAGAAGGAATTATTGGAGCAGCTAACATCTCTTTTATTCTAAATGTGGGCCTGTAAATATTGACTTTTGAATAATATACCGGTGCAATCAAACACAGTGTGAGAGGTGATGAGGAAGCTGCAGCTGTTAAACAATATCCTGTGTGGCCTTCGAGCTATAATGTCGACATTTTGTCCTCACTGTGATGCTTTATCTCCGAAAAAAAGGTCCCTTTTTGGCAAAGCTGCTAAATGTTCTTACTTTAAAAAAAACTGATAGCAGGCAAAATGGAAAAGTTAGGCAGCTCCTCTCTGCACACCTTGATGAACACAAAAGGCCACAGCTGCTCAATGCTGATGACTCATCCTCTTGTTGTCCTTCTGGGTCACAATGCTAACAGAAGGACACACACACACACACACACACACACACACACACACACACACACGGATGAAGTCCACGGGGGTGTCTGGCTGGGCATTTTTGAGTCAAATCACACAGGTAATTAAACCCCTGCCAGCATGTGCGGCTCTAATATTAGCTCCCTGGATACGATGGAGTGCGGGGGGGGGGGCTCATGCTAATATTAGCTCTCAAGTTTGCTTGTTGCTGCACTAGCAGCTATGATTTCAGCAACATGGCAGGCTGTGCAGCAACATATTGAAGCTTGAGGAGATTAAGGGGGTTTGTGTGGAGTTAACGGGCGACATTCAGGGACAATCAGTGCAACACGACGCCTCCGACCCCGACCACTCATATTGATCGAAGCAGCTATTGATTTCTCTACATACGATATTAAGTTACATCATACTGTATTTGGCGCAGCTGCCTACTCGTGCAAAATGGCTGATGGCCCACTGTTACCCCCAAAACACCCCGCTCCAGTTCGATGAACTTCCCCCGCACTGAATCCAAATTAACCAAAGAGGATAAACTGGAATTAAAGAGGCAAGTGTCAACGCTGTCTAGGAAACACGACCCGCTCACCAGATTTCCTCTCTCTCCTTTAGCTGCTGCCTTCAAAGACACATGCAGACAACAGAGAGGGTCCACTGACTCATGCAGAGGCACAAGAAGTGTGTGTGTGTGACAAGAAAGCTGCAGAGGAGCTTATTGGGGAAGAAGCATTCAATCAGCACCACATTGGCCATGACCTTGATGCCTACTCATCTCCTCCAGTCACAACCTTCCACGCCTGCAGGAACCCATCTTCAGCTGGGAGGGGCGCCGTGTTAACGGTTACTATAAACCACTGACAGGTGCAGCAGTCCGCCGTCCACACTTTTAGTGGATCATTTACCATTTCTCTCTTTACCATTAATGACAAACATATCAGCATCTTACTGTTTCGTACATTCTTGTGTTTAAAATTTGAATTAAAAGATAAATAATCCGACCAATCACAATTGAGCAGAGCGCTTCCATACTTTATTCATTTAGCCCTCAAAAAGAATCTGTACCTCCAAATGAAGGCTACGTACAAACGAAAACAATGCACACTCATGAAACAGGTGGTCTGAAGTAAGATCCCACCTCTCACTGGACGGACAGCCAATCGTACTTTAGGATCACAGGATGACCAATCAGGTCTCTCCCAGGACACAACCCTGGTAAAAATGAACTGTGGAAATAATGAGGCTGATTACAACTTTTTTATTCAACATGTTATTAAAGATGCAGCATGTGTCAAAGATAAACTCTCCGCACACTTTTATCTCCTCAGATTAAGCTGCAACAAAATAAGAATTACAAAAATCCACGAAGCAGCTTAAAACCAGCAGTGAGAGAGGTTGAACTGGGGCTCCAAACTGGTCGTTACTGACAAACTATGGTTGTGGCTGATGACTGTTTTCATTATCGATTATTCTGCCGTGATTAACTGACTGATCCCGAGCACCAAACAGAGCGAAGTGATCAGTCGTCTTTCCTCTCTGATGCCTCGGCTGCCAAGCGCCGATGGACATCGTGCCATTTCCAAGACGGTCAAAGATTTGCCTGGAAATAAATAAGAGTGACGCTCGGTGCGCCGATCACGTGGACGGTGGTGTTCTCACGCAATTTCCGAAGCCTAAAATAAATTCAGTTAAATGTCAAAAGTGGATCAAGCTGTGCAGCTCAACATCAGCACCATCACTAACGATAAGTAAAGTAAATGCTGAAACAGCCACAGCAATAAGAGAGAGGCCTGTTCAGGCTCCTCGTTTAGTCTATAAAATGTCAGAAAGAATTAATAACAGAAGTTTTGTTCCATCGTTTCATTTTGTGCTCGATAAATGGCTGAAACAATTATGTGATTTGCTGGTAATTAATATTCTTTTGACTGACTGATTGACTTCAGCAAAGAGACTTCATGTGTGGGATTCATGCAAAATCAAAATTGATCAAGCACATGTTCTCGTTCAGCTTTCATTCAGCCGCTCAGTGAATTTCCATCCACATTAAAAGGAAACAGCAGAAATTTGAGGTTTTCAAGGCAGAAACGAAATTTGACAAAGCGCAACAGAAACAGTCAAAGTTAATCAATCATGACGTACATTAGACGTCATCATGGTTTCACCTCTTCTTCTGCACTGGTTTATTGGTGCCTGACACTGCCGCCTACGCAACCTGCTGTTTATCCTGATGAATTCCTCGTATTTGTTAGGGAGGCTAACTGGAAACACACACTAATTCACATTTTCTTTAGCAATTTTCTTGAAATTCTATATTAGCACTGAAACTTGGCTACTTATTTCAAACTTCTCCCACAAAATAAGGACAGAAGAGCTGATGATGTGGCTGAAATCACTGCCACAATATTAATAATCAATCAAATTAATGCAAAAATCCACTGTTAATTGTCTTCGCATGTGCAAAACAAAACTCTTAACGAGGCATTTTGCTAGTTTTGGATCACAGATTCCTTCATTTGTGGAAAAATAACATAATGCTGGAAAATCAACAATGATAATAATTAGCATCCAGCCGGATTATACAGCAGCTCACTGGCATAAAAACACTGTTGATCAGCAGCGTCGTGTCTTACACACTGGTGGCTTTGCATGTGTTGACATGCTCACATAGCTTGATTATACAAAAATATGCAGCCCTTCATTTGACAAACCCTCACATGTTATCTCATTCATGGCCTCACACTCACAATCTCACCACCCACACGATCTGCCGAGGAGTTCCACTTTCTTCTGCCCATTACTCATAAGTCTCACAACGTGTCACGCACATCTGGATCATCTGTATCGCTGCAAAGCTGTCAGCCACCTCGCCGCTTGTTTATCTGCATCGACCCCGAGCTGTCAGCACAAACCGGAGACACCAGCAGCTACATTTGTACTCCAGACACATCAATACATCCACAGAATCCTTCATCTCCTCGTCTCATCTCGATCTCACACTCACCTCTCCTCCTCTCACAGCCGCTTCCTCCGTACAGGATTTACACCTCCCACATTCTTTATCTCGTCTCGTCCTTGCTGTTATTCCCTCTTTCCTTCCCTCATCTTCCCTCCTTCCTTGCCTCTCTCCAGCAGAGCAGTGCAGACCTGTCCGACCAGCGCAGCCAACCTCCCTCACACTCAGCCACCCTGGCCCTGCCCCCTTCCCTTCCCTCTGCCTTTCACATGCATGCTGAGTCAGTGTGGAGTAGTTAGTATGGGTGAGGGAGGTGCTGCGAGGAGGGAACGTGCAAGACGGGAGGCATGAAGTGTTTAAAGGCACCGGCACTCGTACGAGCTGGACCTCTCTCCATGTGGGAGAGTTCAAAATAAAAGCGGCAGACGTGAGAGGATGAAAACCGGACATGTGGTCTGATCCGCAGGGCGACAACATCTCGAGCATGTGTGAAACCCTCCTCCTAAACACTTTAGGGACTCATTAAAAGATGGGGAAATGGAGAAGTCTCACTGGTCACTACATGAGGAAATAAATCCATAAATACCAAGAAACAAAAACAGCTTTGTTTGACGTTTGACACATATTTCACAAGTGAAATGAAATATTTCACACACAAAGCCTTCATAACCAAGGACAAAATAATAGAAAATAAATCACTTTACAAATTATATCCAGAAGCATCTCTGGCAAACTGCTATTTTAAAGGTCAGGAGATCAATCAAGGGAGATCTTACTGGTGCAGCACACAACAGAGTGCTTCCAACTTTCCTGTTTCAACATGGCAGCGCTCCCCTGCACAACACCAGGTGCATACGAAATGCTTTTTCTCCCAGTTTGGTGTTTTCCCAGTTCCTGGCCTGCACAGAGCCTGACCTCAACACCATCTAGCACCTTTGAGATGAGCTGGACTTCATGAATGCTTTTATGGCTGAATGGGAGAAAATATCTGCAGCAGGTTCAACAACAATCGCATTGGGCTGTAGTGTTTGGGTGTCCACATACTTTTGGCCATGTTGTGTAACATCTATATTTGGAACATATAGCACTGTCCGTGTTTTTTGCTTCACGTAATTCTGTGCCAGTTTTTAAATAATTCAACGCAGCATAAAGAGTAACATCATGACATTTCCCCCTAACGCTGCTGGAGTGGGTGCATTCGATGATGACTCTGTATGACAGATGTTAAATAAAGAGGTTTCTAAAATAAAGGAAGACATATGTGAGCTACGATTTACCAAAAACCTCTTATGCATTCTGAAAACATCGGAGAGGAAGGAGCAGGAAAAAGCTTGTTCTCACTCCACTGAAATATTCAAGAGAAGCACGGAAGCCTCGGACGAACAAAAACACTTTTTCACTCTCGTTTTGTCTTCATGTGAACAAACATGTTGACTCGACATCCACACTCAGGTACTAAACAGCTGTAGGTGAAGAAGAAAACATGAAACTACCTCCAATCCCTGATCTATTGAAGGGTTTCACACACAATGTCGTGTTTATGACCAATTCCAAGCAGAAGTTATGGTTAAAGCTGCACAAGGTGTAAAACTGCACCTGTATTAATGTCATAAATCACAACATAGAGCTACAAAAAAGCATCCCACCCCCACTAAGAGATTCCACTGACATTAAAATGCAAAATGCTTTGCTGTATATCAGACACAGCCAGACTGACTGAGAGTATTTTTTGACACCACCTCCACTTCTAACAGGTACAAGAGAAAATAAAATTCTGTCTCAGGAGGTGCACTTTGTTGATATGATGCTATATATTGCCTGGTAACGTCCTTTAAACCTGCCAAATGCCAAAGCAGCTGTTCACATGATGTTTACATGATATCATGAGCTACAACATGAAATTCATCGTTTTTGAAACGTGTGATGTGAAACAGAATTAAACAGAAGAAGCTTCTCATGTCTCGCTGATGAACACTGTTTGTGTTGGCTAAAGTGTCACGTATCAGATAGCTCAGTTAGCTCGATAATTAAGCTAACGTTACTTCATTGAGTGGGTTTAAAACTGAATTTTTACTGTTTCCAGCTGAGTTGTTTTAATACAAACATTTTAAAAAGTGGTTGGGATGAGAGTCGCTGGAGTGATAACTTCCCCAAATCCAAAAAAGAACAGGAGAGACGCGACTGTTAGCATAAGCTCTGATAGCATCCAGGACACACAGTGAACATGTACGACCAGTGGATGTGCGAGTTGCAAACAGGGTTTTTTAACGTAAGCAGCAACCCCACAAATTAATACAGTTAGCTTTGGAAGAAAACGTCCATCACTACTGCATGGTGGTGAGCTAGTTAGCTGAACATGCTAACGAGTGCATGAGCACTGTTTAAGGAACGTTTGAGGAAGTTACTGAGACCTTATTACCAATTAAACTATACATATGTGACCCTCACCTGTCTTCCCAACATCTGCCAAGAAGTCTGAGATGAGAGAATTTGTTGACAGAGGACATTCTGGGCATTAGCATTAGAAGTGTAGATCATCTGAGTCAGTCGGGAGGTTTTAAGGTTTGGCTGTTTTTGGTTTGTGGTTCCACTGGGCGCGTCTCGTATCAAACCTGTTTTTGTTTCATCCTCCTCGCGGCTGCAGACCCCACCGGGCTCATTTCAGAAGCAGCGTTTTGCCTGCCTCATTATGCTAACTTGCTCAGATTTAGCTGATTTGGTCATTTTTCCTTGATATTTGTACTTTTACCACGGGTAAGTAGGCTTCACAGCTAAATGTTTTTCCTTTTTTAATTGCATTTATTGTGGATGTATGATCAGGAGTCTGCGCAGGGTATTTTATTTTGAAAATTTAGTAGATTCACTTCACCGTTCCACTGTCTTCCTGTCTTGCTGGATCTGATACGCTTCTGTGACGCTTCTGAAACGTCAACGGAACGCACCCGGTGGAATTTAGGGGTTAGTTTCCACAATTTCACAATGTGTTAGTCTCTAAGGACAGTCGACTGTATGACCAGCACCTTGACTTCATGTTTTTCATTGTTTGTCTTTTTTCTAAAATGCTGATATCTACAATGTAGGTACAAGGACACACACACACACACACACACACACACATTTGGTATGCAAATTCCTGCAGTAATACTGTCTATCAGTCAGTGGCTTTGCTTATTTATCTCGGTGATGTCTAATGTCAGGGCGACTGGTCATGAGACAACGAATCCCTCTCAGATTTACAGCCTGTGATAAACTTTGGCCTCCACAACTATAACTTCTTCTCTCGTCCAAACGGACCTTCAGAGACTCAGAAAAACCTCGCAGCGGCCCCTCAAATCAACGTTTCACTGAGTCGTTTAGTAAGAAACAGTCTCTGCTTCCTGCTTCCGAATTCTTTAACTACTGCAGCGAAACATATTTCTGTTAATTACGTGAAAAATTTAAATCAAATGCTGAAGATGTGATTAGCTGTGGAGAGACATGGAGCCACAGAGGACGTGGCCTCCATTACTGCGTTGTTAGATGAGGAAGAGGAGGAGGAGGATCAGGGTTAAATGAGTATGTTAGACCTCGACCACATTCTCCGGAACACATCTCACACACATGCTGCTCAGATTAGCCATTAGCTAACGGTCGAGTGCATATGATGGGCAGGGTTAGCTCGTCAATCGCATCAGATATTTTGAGGAAGGAGCTGGATTTACACATTTAACATATAACAAAAGACAAATGGACAAGTTTGGCAGGAGTCAACCCAGCGATATTTCGTTACCTCAAGTTCAAAGCTTTGAGTGAGCGCTGACTAACGTAGCATTAACGAAAATGAGCTAATATTACCGTTTGATAGTGCTGCATGATACGAGGCTTCTATTAATCCTGAAATATCAACGCACATCCCGAACACACTTATTTCAGCCTGGAGGTAAAACGCACCAGTAATCAAGCCTGTGATGTCCTGCTGTCCTGTCGTACCATCATCACATATCAAACGGTAATGCTAGCTGTGTTGTTAGGAAGTGGCTGAATGCTAACGTTAGCTGCCATGTGAATACGGTCTATGATTTCGCTTCAGAAGCTGCGGTTCGTCTCTACCTTTGGAAATGTTTTGGCCTTTTACAGCCACCGTACATTATGGACTAAAGACACCGAGAGAATAACTAATCCATAATTAATCAATAATTGGTAGTTACAGCTGAAACACTTGAAACCGGCAGCTCATTTATTGAATAAAGCCGTGGCTGCAAACGACAGCAGTCCACACAGCTTCCTCCAGTGCTGTGCACCAGGATCAAGTCTGACTCTGAGTAACAATACCAGCTCATCAGGTCCTCTAAGAAGACAGAAAACGGATCAGGCAAACTTACAGCTAAAGCAGCTTATGTTTACTTATATTAATACCCTGAAGAGTTTGGAGATTTCTGACAATGACGTACCTCTGACAGGGGATTCATCATCGCTTTCCAAAAGCCTGGCTCAACAAAACCCTGCAGTCAACAGTTCTGCCCCATCGCCCAGTTTTCCTGCGCGACGGCGAGTGTTTGAGGTGAAACAGGTGAAGCTGACAGGCAGCTATCAGCGGCAGCAGCAGCTCGTCTCTGCAGACTGCACCAAGAACCACGGAGCCAGCTTTCACCTTCAGCAGAGTCAGCACTCCTCAGGCAGATGTGGGCAGGGGCCTTCGGCTGCCTGCGAGAAAGCGGCGTCTTGACCGCTGTTCTATTTCAGACAAACAACATTAAGGACAATCAAATTAAACAATCATGTTCATTGCCTCCACCGGCCAACGGCGATCTTAGTGGGTGAACTTGAGAGTCCTGCAGAGGCGAACAATGGCGCTCATTGATCAGTGGGGGTTTTAAAAATAAACTCCTCAGCGTGACAAGTGGAGGATCAAGACTGGTTCTCCTCGTCCCCTCAATCTGTCCTTCACTCCCACCTGTCTTTATCCACTCATGTAAGGGCAACAATACACAGAAGGCGACATTTTGATTAGTGGTAAAACGATGAGTCGACCAGTGGATTAGCCGAGCGGCAGAAAATCATTTGACAACAAATCTGATAACCGATTAATTGTTTAAGTCATTCATAAAGAAAAAAGCTGATGATCTGCTGCTTCTTTCTCTTTTATATTGCTGTAAATTCAAAATCTTCTGATCATAAACAAAACAAAACGACATTTGAAGACGTCAACTTTACTTTAGGGGCTTTTGGAGCTCTGGGAAATTGTGATGGATGTTATTTTCAGACATTTCATTGGCTAAATGATTGTTGGTACAATCTTAAATTTAAACTGACTCAAACACTTATCAGAAAATAAAAGGACATTTACGATGTTTTTCATCTGTAACAGTCACAGTTATTAAAAGATTTGAAATGTGACTTCAACAAAACAGCAAGCAGATCAAGCCTCCTAATTCTCTCCAGATAAATATCTGTTTTTACAGAAATAATTTTGAACGTTTGTCTCTGAGTCTGACCGAGCGTGACCACAGGAAGTGGACCAGAGGCAACCCGACCGCAGGAATAAATGCTGGCTTTGTACGTTTCTGTAAACCACGGATGGTGAAACTTTATGTGTCTTTACGTTCAAACTTAATGTTTCTTTACTTTCAAGCTTTATGTTACACTTTTCAGTTTTAGTTAGTTCTATACGGAAGGAACTGTGATAAAAGCACCCGAAGCCTTGAAGGACGTTTTTTAGCCTCGTCAATGCCAACATCACTCTGTTGGTTGGTCGGTCGGTCCACTTTGGTCCAGACTGACATAGCTCAACAAATCTCAGATGAATTGACATGAAATTTGGTCATTTGGTTGTTTGCAATTTGTCTTTTTTTCCAATTAGCAAATGTTAGCATGCATACAGCCTCACCGAGCAGCGAGCATCGCTCTAGACCACTAAATGACATTGGGCATGGCTCCGTTGCATTCCTGCTGCAAAGTGGCCACCTGATCACAACCATTCTAGACAATGCTTGCAAAGTTTCAGAAGCATCCCAGACTGTACTTTGATGGATGCAATTTGCAAAGAGCAGATCGAGCCGGGCAGGAAGTCAAATACAAGAATGCCATTTTAATTTTCAAAATAATGCACCTCTGTGCAGACTCCTGAACAAACGATAAACACAATTAAAAACAGAAACCACTTAACTATGTAGCCTAACTACCCATGATAGAAGCACAAACATCAAGGAAAATGACCAAATCAGAAAAATCTGTGCAAGTCAACAAATCAGGCAGGCAAACGCTGCTTCTGAAACATTCGCAGTGGGCCTGAAGCCGCCTGGAGCACGGAACAAAACTGCGACTCCGGGTTAGTTTTAAGTTTATTTAGTCTTGGAGTGATATCTTTGTTTATCTCTGCTGAAATAGAACCGTGGTGTTTATGAAACAGTAAGAAACACATATTTGTTATTACAGCAGATCTATACTTGGCTGGAGTTCACATGTCGCCTTTCTTTACAAAGAAGTGGCGAGTGTGAAGTGAGCATGACCCACAGTCACAATAGTCTGAAAGACGTCGAGTGAAAAGCTGGCAGTCATGGAGACACGATATCATTACAGTAAAAGGATAATGACGCACATTTTCAGACAGTCTCTCCAAGAAGACATTCACCGTGTTGCAGTCACATGAAAAGCGACAGAAATAGTTGCACCTTTAGACCTCGGTTGAAAAGGACTGGAACATTCCTTTAAAGTAGAGGAAGGGACGACTCAAACCAAGACGGGGAAAATATTTCGACGTGCATTATAGAGCTTGTGATTTATGTAACTCGACTCCTCTATTAAACCCCTTGCAATCAGATAAGCTGTGATATCACTTGCTGCTGGACACTTTGCAGCGCATTGAGGGCTATCAAGCATCAAGAAAAATCAATTACTGGCATTGAAATGTTACCAAACAGCCAAGAATGGAGACCGTATCCCCACACTCATGTTGTCGTGTTTGTGAGTGACCAGCACGACAAAACGAGGAGGCATTTCAGCATGTAACGAGAAGAAAGCGCCTCTACAACAGATTTGCGTTTCATTAATCACACAGGATCCAGGCCACTGCAAAGCGCTCCATCTGCACCGCAGCCAACATACAGAAAAAACCTCACAGATTGGAGCTAGCAGCAGACGACCACTCATTATACGGAAACACAGCAGGATTGTAAAATGCTAATGCTCCCCATCATCACACAAGCTCACTCCTATCCAAATGCTAAAAGGCCCTTTTCATTGCCAGCGCTCTCACCTCCTAAATACTCCCACTACCACACCTCCGAAACGTATTCTTGGCTTTCGGCGCTGGATGTTATGAGCAGAAAATACACCGTACAGCTCGTCATTACAGCTACATTCGCCTTAGAGTTGTAAAATGTGCCGGTTCTTTGAAACAAAAAGGCAAAAACTGTGAGCAAAAGATGAAAAAAGAGAGAGGCGGTAACCACGGGCTGGTGAGAGGGTGCAAAGAGTGGGAGAGTGTAGGAAGGAATGGAAACAGACGTGGGAAGGAGAAAAAAACAGTCATTCAAGACCACTCCGGTCACTAATGCTGTTTTCTCAGCACCATTAACAACATGAGGATAGAAGCAGGGCCGGACATCTCCATCTTCCAATAAGAACTGATGGGAACCCAAACATTGTTAGCACTAACCACTTTGTTATCACAGCTCTCACACAGGCCATCAAGGCATCTGTGTGTCCGGCTTCCTGCAACACAACCAGTTATTCTCTAACCAAAGCCGGCTGATATGCCACATTTTAGCTATCGTTAATAAATGTAATGAGAAACCTGAGCTGATCCTGCGTATCCACAGCCTGATATATGTTCTTCCTCTGTGCCATCGCGCTTCACTGCTGTCCAAAAACGATTAAAACCTCATCAGTGAGCCACTGGCTGTTCTGGCTGACATCTTCCTCCATTACCATGAACACACACTGTAGTTTGTTTTACTCCTAGAAACCAACATCTTGCTTGGCTGTGAACCTTAATCGTTGCCCACATCTTTAAATATTTTCAGCAATCATGTCTGATGTTCCGCTGGTTGACGGTTGTTTCCTGATTCAGATGTTAAGTTCAATAAAAAGTACAAAACCAGGCTCAAACAAGCTCCATTTCTAATGTTAGCAGGGTGTCATGAAAGTGGCAGGAGATGCATTCAATGACAAACAAAGTTTGGTCCACGGGCGGGCAAAGCGAGTTGCATTTTGTTGGAAAATTAGTCTGAAGGTACAGACACACCGAGAGCAGGATGACGGCGATGGCACGGCGAGTTGACGGACCAGTCGCTGTATTTCAATTTGCATAATCATGATTCGTCCTCAACTTTATGCAAATGAGTCCATCCTGTGTGACGTACCAGGCTCACGAAAATCACATAAAAGCCTCAAACTAGGCGGTTCTGATAAAATATGAACTGCATTGCCTATGTCTCGCCTATATTTTAGCGCACTATTTAGCTGTGATATGAGAACGTTTGTGAACCGGCTGCCATGCTGGAAAACAGACGAACCAAAGCTAAGCTACGTCACCATGCAGCTGGAGCGTTTGGCGGTCTGCTGAGGTCAGACTGCCACAGCACTGATCTGTAAATGATCACGATTGACTCTTCACACTGTATGAAAAGTTTCTCCTTCAGTTCATTAAATCCCTGCAGCCACCTGAAGGCAGCAGGACAGGTGTGTTGATAAATCTGCAGCCTGTGATTGGAGACGTGCCATGTCAGAGTGCAGTGTCATCACACACGGCCGTCCACTGTGTTTACCTTCATTAAAATCCCAGCTGCTGCACAACAACCACACACACCTCGACACACACATGTCTGTTACTGCTCACGTTCTGTCTGTTTATGTGAGGCGTCAGATTATCCGGCCTCATTAATCCTGCACGTCACGACCTCTTTTCCTATTTTTGTTCGAATGTATCACGCTACAAACACTGCCGTGTCACATCTTACCAAATGATGTCACAACGTACAACATGAGGCTGGAGTAGAAATATGACTTCTAGAAGTGTTGGACTGACATGAGGACACCCTGATCATACATGACCCCATCACCTGTCACCAATCAACCTGTACACCTGTGGAACGTTCCAAACAGGTGTTTTTGGAGCGTTCCATTCTTCCCAGACTTGTGTTGCTCCTGTCCCAACGTGTTTGAAACTAAGCAGATATTTACTGCTGTTAATACTCACTGGCTCAATAAATGTGTGTTAATCCGCAGCTGAAATTGCCCCCACAAAAAATAAAAAACTACAGCGCCCATGCTGTTTAATGAAATTACTGTGCCTTTAAAAAAAAAACATATTTGTCAGCTGTTTTAAGGTCTTCAGTGGGAACCAATGGGCTTGAAGCTGGGTAAGTAACCTGGGAGGTGTTGAGAGCAGGTGGGTCATTTTGGTCCTTTCACAGGCTGATCCCAGAAAAGATCTTCACACTCTCACATATTTAGCTTCGTGTGATCAGCTAACGACGACCCCGACTGTTACTCAGCATTAAAGGATTAAAGCAACACGATGCTGTGCAACAACCAGCCGCAGAGTGCAGTCGAGTTGAGGAGCAGCTGACTCCTCAGAGACGCTCTGACAGGCTGCCCTGCAGACCTGATGGAGTGGATGTGTGTTTCTGTCTCTGTGTGTTTTCTCCAGGAAAGAGTCCTTTCTCTACCCCCACCGTCCATTCACTGAGTCTAGACCGAGCCCCAGATGGGGGATTCATAACCTGCAACAAATGAAGACAAAATGCCTCCAGCTGCCCTTGGCGGCTGGAATGGATCTGCTCTCGGGTTTATATATCGAGGGACATTTGACGGGGTCTTCAGCTCTGTCCTCTCTGAGCTGCAGAGACTTTTCCTGCAGTGTCATTTATCAACAGGAGCAGGAATCAGCATACGGCCAAATCTGATCCTGTCGAATATTTAACTGAGAGGAAACAAAAGGATTATTAGATTTGTCTCCATTATTGATTCATCTGCTGATTATTTTCTCGAGTCATGATTTGACCTGTCAAATGAACAGAACGTAAAGTGTTTTATTTTAACTTTACTGCCATAGAAGAGCAAAATAACCAGAATAGATTGACATCAGGGAATCTGGAAACAGCCAGTTGTTAATTAAAAAACAATAAATTGATTATGAAGCTGGTGCAGATGAATTTTCTGCTGTTTCACATTTAGATGTAACGGATGGAAAAGTTTGTGTGTTTGGTTGACTGTCCCTCTGACAAACCAAATTCTGACATGAATTAGTCAGGTTGGTCCGAGATATTTTCTGCTTTAATTCAAGATGAAATCTCAATATTTTGCTGGGATGTTTGTGATTTTGAGGAAAAATCAACACCACAAATCAGCGCATTCAGTCGTTTGACAGAGGACGCAGCAGGTCTGCATTCACCTGTTTGTCTCTCGTGCTCAGGTGCGACAAACTTATCTACAATCTTCTCACGTACACACTCACCTTCCAGATAAAACACTCCGCTGCCAACTTTTCCTGCCAAGGGCGAAAGTTGGCGCGGCTCTGCGGGCGGTGGACGCGCGCACAGATGCGTCAGTGACCGCGGTGCTCGGGAGGTGGATGACCTTTCTCTGCATCCCACAGGTCCGGCCGCGCGGCAGCGATGCGGCGCGCTCACTCGACGCGGCTCAAGTTGCGCCCTGTCTGCGTGCAGCCGAGGCAGCAGCACCGCACACCGACAGAGCTGAAGCCCAGAAACGCGCCAGTCGTTCCCGCACGCACGCACACGAAGGCGGCGGCCGACACGGAGGCGTCTACTCACCAGAACATGTGATGTTGTCCGCGCAGCAGCGGCGGCGTTTGTCCCCGCGGTGCCGGGGGGGCTGAGATGCTGCGACTGAGACACTGCGGTCCACATTTATCCGCTGCCTCCGGCTCCGCTGCGCGTGCGCGTGTATGCGTGTGTGCGTCCTGTGCAGGGCACGGCGGAGAAGGGGACGCTCTCTCTCACGTCAGGTGGAGACAGACGTGATGCTGGAAAACGGGCAGCTCCTCGACGGGTTTTCACCGTCCGCCTCAGCTCACACACATCTCAACTCTTCCTCTCTCTCTTCCCGTCCAGCCTCCTCTCCCTCCCCGCCGGGCTGGGCATGCCCAGTCTCTGCCTCCCCATGAGAACCAGCTCAGTACTTTCAGGTCTTCGTTAGTCAGGTTGGACCGAGATACGTTATCAGCAGGGATGGAGGAAATATTCAGATCCTTTATTGAAGGAAAAGTACTAATATCACACTGTAAAAATACTCTGATACAAGTAAAACTATGTCAGTGTAATCAGGAAAATGTACTTCAAGTGTCTCCTGCAACTGTTCTACGGTTCTCCTGTTCTATCTGATCTCATCAGATTATTGTGACTCAGTCGTTCATGTCAAAGCAGGATTTTACTGTTGGAGCTGGTTGAGCTTCATTTGACTCTATTTTGTATCAGATTATGGATGGATGGATGGATAGATAGATTGATAGATTGATAGACTGTTGGACCTTTTCATTCGAACAGAACTTAATTTATGTTAAATGCAGGAATCTGAGGTAACATACCATTACAGAGGTATGCAGAGAATTGTTATAATAAGAATAGTTTAGTATTTTGGCATGCTAACATTTGCTACTTAGCATTAAACACAAACACAGTTGAGGCTGATGGGAAGTGTAGTTTTGCAGGTATTTGGTATTTTGGACGCGATGCTGCTGAGCTACATGCTGTCAGCAGATCACCAAAGTCCGTAAGATGAACTGTGTGCTGAGGTATTTCAGTCTGGACCACAGAGGTGGACTCACGCTCTCGTCTTTGTTGTGCAGAAGAGCCACAGGTAACAAGACAGATGATCATTTAAAGGGTGGAGAAACAGAAAGAAGGCAGATGCGTCCACACGAGACTCGAGGGATCACTGAACTGAACAGAAGTAAAAATTCTGTGAATTATTTGCATTATATGAGTCCCTGGAGAAGTAACAGTAGGTCAGTGAGCAATGAAGCTGCTCATGGAGGAAAAACACCTGAGTAAAACACTTAATGTTGGCTTTTAATCTTTTCCTCTTCTGCTAACGAACTGTCCCAGAGGGACAAATAGTGGAGGGATGAGGGCCTCAGAGATCCTGCAGAGAACTGAAGGGGATGCTGATCAGAGTAGCCCTCAGATGCTGAGCTCAAATTAGAGAAAAAGAAGAAGAAAGGTCTCCATTAAGGAACTATGGAGCTCTGCCTGAGAAGGACCTGGATGTGGATCTGGGTCATCGATACTGTTTCCTCTTTCCAACAGTTTATAGTGATTTATCTTAAGGTAAAGCAAATGTGAGAAATCTGCTTATTCACATTATTGCTGACAGTCAGATGAGAAAATAGATGCCATTCTCATGTCTGTATCTGTAAATATGAAGCTACAGTTAAGAAGCCAGTTAGCTTAGCTTAGCATAAGGAGTGAAAACAGGGGGAAACAGCTAGCCTGGCAGCAGCATCCTGGCTGAGAACAGCCTGAAACCACAACTTGCTGTTCATGCACTTTGGTTTTTGTGCAGATTAAACAAGCGAAGCGTGTGATGTGATGTGATGTGTTTACTACAACTTTGAGGTAATTGTACTTCACTTGAGTAACTACATTTTATATTACTTGATACTACTCCCCTACATTTCTTCTTCTTTCTTTTTACGTTACTCTGTTACATTTATTTAGTTACTAGTTACTTTACAGATTCAGGTTCTAAATACAAAATATTATCACCTAATAAAATATGATATATAGTCATGGCCCAGCAGTATAAAGTAGTTAATTTAGCTCCACCTTTATTGCAAAATGGTTACTTTTACTTTTGGTACTTTACTTTTTTTGATGCTAAATGAAATTTTGAAAGCAGCATTTTGACTTGAAAAAGAGTATTTCTGTTTTTAAGTAAAGTGACTGCAGTTAATGATCAGAAAGGTTTGCAATTAACACCTTTTTGTTAAGAGCCTTCAGACTTCTGCGTCTGCCCTCAGCTTCAGTGTTTCTGTGGTTGTGAGGCAGAACAGATGAGAAATGTGTTTTTCCGGAGTCATTTGTTTCCTCTGAGAGCGCAGTGACGACTGTCGTGTTCCTGCTGGTCTAAACTGCCAGAGGCTTTAGAGCCGGTTTACTGTTCTGGTGTTTCTGCTGCAGCAGAACTGTGTGTGATGGACTCCTGCTATCATCCCTCCGCCTGGACTCTGACAGGCAGTGATCGAATGTAACTGAGTAATGTTGTGTTTTTTATTTCACTACAACTGTTTGACAGCTTTAGTTACTAGTTGCTTCACAAATTGTACGTACAAATTAAAAAAAGGCATTTTGTTATAAATTAAATGAAGCAACAGTTTATACACATACAGCTGAAACAATTAGTCCATTAATCAATTAGTCAATTGACAGAAAATTCATTGGAATTTTTTTGATTACTGTTTAAGTCATTTTTCATGCAAAAACGTTTCCAGCTTCTCAAAAGTGAAGATTTAATAACTTCAATGTATTTGTAATAATTTAATTAAATAAATTAATGCAACACGTGTTTTTATTAATTTTAATTTAATCTGTTTTTGTTTTGTTGTTTTCAAGTTAATAAACTAATGAATATTTTTCACCTTTGAATATTTGGACATCAAATGATAAATAATGTTTTATGCCTAAACACACACTTTTCTTTACAGCGTAACTTTGAACTGTGTGTCATTTCAGTGAGAGCGACTTCAAACTGGAGTCACACTCTTTTGTGTTCACACACTTGGCCGATGAGGCTGATTCTGATTCTGGTAATGTTGACGTTCACCCCGTAAACCACAAGGTGCAACATCACATTAAATTCATCACTCTGCATATTATTTTTTCCCACTGATAAGACTAAAATAAATACCACAAAAAAGAAAAAATAACCCTTTCCCTTTGTAATGAACTTAAATGTGAAGTGTCTGAAGCTCTCCGTGCTGCAAGGGCCCGAGCAGCAGCTTCCTGCTCTTGGCTGCCCCCTGCAGGCGCGGATGGAGGTCGTGGACCAGGGGCCAGCGGCAGGCCAGCGAGGCCGAGACCAGCTCTGAGTCCAGAGTGCTGCAGAAAGGAGGTCTGTGTTTTCACTTTTCTGTCCCGTCCACAGACTCAGAGGGGGTCCCCTGCTCCTTTTCATGCTGAGCAGCTAACAAGAGACCACCTGAGAACCCCCCCTCATGCTCTGTCCAGCAGGGGGACCCACAGGTTCATTCTTCAGCTTATAACCTTCTCACTCAACCAGCAGGGCTGGAAAGTAACTAAGTACATTTACTCAAGAGCTGTACTTATGTACAATCTAGACATACATGTACTTTACTTGAGTATTTCCATTTTATACTACTTTATACTTCAGCTCCACCATAATTCAGATGCAAATATTAGACATTTCACTCCATGACATTTATTTATTACTTTAGTTGCTTTGCAGATTGAGATTAATAATACAAAATGTAATCAACAATTAAATCAAGAATTTATTGTCATATCAATGAGATAGTGATCACAGCAGTATATAAATAAATATATACAAAATCTATAGAAATAGATTAGATTTAGCTTCAGCTTTATCATCCACAACATTAATGAGATGAATACATGAATAACTCTAATACCACAATATAATAACACTGTTCTGCTTAATGAGCGTTTTTCCTTTTGGTACTTTAAGTATATTTTGACACAGATACTTTTTATTCACTTCCGGAGTATTTTTACACTTTTATTACTTTTACTGAAGTAAAAGATCTGAGTGCTTCTTCCACTGTTGTCAGAATGTTAGCATCCTGATGTTAGCATTTAGCTCCAAGCAACACTGTGCCTACCTGCAGCCTCACAGCGCTGCTGGCATGGCTGTGCAGACTCTCAGTCTTGTTACTTCACTTGCAGCACAGTGAAGTCAGGACCTGACCGGTTTGCTCTTGCAGCTTCGACTGCGTCCGGTGCTGCTCCGTCACAACAGAGAGGAAACAGATGTGTGTGTGTGTGCAGCTGTGCAATCAGGAGTCTTATGCAACTGCACACCTAACAGTCTCACATGTATTGTAAGTGCCTCCCTCCCCTTTGGCACAGATTCCAAGAGTACAGTTCATCAGTGAGTACATTCAGTTAACATATCGAAAAGATAAGCAGCCTTTCACTGAACACGTGTGTGAAGGCAGAAAAACTGATTAAGGAACATAATTAATTATTGTTAAATGCATCACCTGCATGGACCAATGACGTTATTTTCTCAGTGAATTGCTTCATGATTTGATCTGTAAAATGCTAGAAAACAGTGAAAAATGTCCATCACTGTTTAACAGAGTCCAAGGTGACGTGTTCAAATGTCTTATTTTGTCCGGTTAAAAGTCCAAAACCCAAAGATATTGAGTTAATTATTATAGAAGACAAAGAGGACAAGCAATTATTCACATTTTGAACCCAGAAGAAAAGCTGCAGCCAGTGAACTTTGAGCATTTGGCTTTAAAAAATCACTTTGATGATTAGTCGATCATCAAAATAACTGCTGATTAATTTTCTGTGGACCAATTACCTGATGAACAGCGGTGGAAAAAACTCTCAAATATTTTACTGTAGTAAAAGTACCAATACAACAGTGTAGAAAAGCATAATATAGTACTCATACATTCAAAACTCCTCTTATGTAAAAGTCATATTATCATTAAAATATGATTAAAGTACAATAAGTAAAAGTACTTGTAATATACAATCAGATATATTTCATTATGCAGTGTAATTATTGATGCATTCATGTGTAATGTTGCAGTTAGTAAAGCCAGAGCTCATTCTGATTACTTTATATACTGCTGGGTAGATTAGTCTATAATACTACATCATAATGTACTGCTTGATTATTTTTATATTAATAACGTGACACAGGAAAGTAACTAAAGCTGCTAAAATAAATACGGTGGAGTGAAAACAATATATATCTAACAATATATATCTCCCAAACTGTAGTGGAGTATAAAGTTGCAGAAAAAAGTACCTCAAAATTGTGCTGATGTGAGTTCAGCACTTGAGTAAATGTGCTCACTGAAGCATAAAACCAGAGTCCAGTTCTCAGCTTCCGGGTCAGGAGCTGATACCGGTGCACGGGCTCACCGGTTCTCTGTGGATCAATACTGTTAACGCTCCCACCAGGTGATGCAACGTCACAGCCAAGCCCCGCCCCCTACGCCTCCATCACTGCATGCTCGAGGAAGAGAGAGAACGCGCGCTCACTGCGTCAAGACGCCCAACGACAGCGCGACAAACCGGAAACAAAGTCTAATACCTTCATAGTAAAAGTCAGGACTGCGACAAATGATCGTTTCCATTTATTTATTGAATGATTTATTACTCCTGTCATCTATAAAATATCGGATCATCCCACCAAGATGCAAAGCGGAGAACTTCTTATCTGTGTCCACTGCCATCAGATCAATTCATATTTATTATATTTCATGATATATTATTTCATATTTGCTATATTTGTTATACAGTATGCATCATACTGGATGTATCGTTTATTACATATTGCATTGTTCTATACTCAGACTACACTATATTATATTTTCATTCTATGCTATATTGCTATACTATACTATTTATAGTATACTGTGATACAACATTATGTACTGCATCATATTTCTATTTTCATACAGACAAGAGCCAAGTATCATTTAATTAATCAGACATTATTCTGCTGTATGCTGTTATAGATGATGATATCATATCATTCTTATTGTCTTTCCTGCTGCTAATCACACTTCAGACAGTAATGCAGGATTAGTTTACTGTGTTTTCATGTGTACTGTTTGCATTGTAATGTTCTGTTTTATTGCTCTTGTATCTGTAGTTTTCTGCATTTTTATGACACTAATTACTTTCTAGTCTTTTCTGTCAAATGACTCATTAATCAATCACTAAATTGTTTCATCTTTATCGGTGGATGCACAAGTGATCGCATGTGACCACAAACAGGCCGTCGAGTTGACATTTCCTGACAAACTGTCAAACTTTTCTCTTCTTCTCTGCAGATGACTGACTGTTCTCTCACTCCTCCCTCCTGCATTCATCCCTTTATCAACCCTCGATCTTTATTTTAATATTCATGTGATTTATTTTCAAATAAAAATGACACACAAAAAAGGCACATTTCCCCTTGTGGACAAAAAGTTAAAGATGAAAGATAAAGCCATTATACAGCTTACTGACTTATTAGTTAGCGAGGCGCTGCCATGCTGGCTACATCGTGGTCCTCCTGTCCCTGTTGGGATGGGTTGTAACCGAATGTAATTTCGTTGCACTTGTGTAATGACAATAAACGCTTCTGATTCTGATTCTGATTCTGATTTCATGCAGCCTACTAAACATGATATACAACTACATGCTTTGAAATTACTTAAACTCAAACACTTGTTGACCATCGTCTAAGCCCAAATAAATACCACCAAAGTAAAAAGGTGTCAATACAGAGCAGGTCTATGCTGTATTTTAGGCCTAACTGAAGAATTACAAGTTCCTGACATCAAGGAAAAGCTTATTTGTTGCGTTGCAGCTCCGTCGCGTTTTATTTTGAAAGTCCAGACCGGAAGAGCGGTGTTTCCGCTAGCCGTGGTTGTAGCTAGCTGCACAGCCTTAAGTAAAGCGAGTGACAGAGGTGAAGTGCATCTGGTGGTGTCGCATCCTCCCGTCGTCCCGGACTGCACCCGCTGATAATCCAGCTAACATCATCCAGTCCGTTTCAGACTGTCGGCTCGGCGCGGTCACGTCCCTCCATCCCCACCCCCCAGAAAGTTTCACAGCTTCGGCTCCTCTGCGGAAGAACGGCCGATAAAATGAACGAGAGTGAGCTCAGCTCCGCGCTGGCGGAGTACGACTTCGAGCGGCGCTTCGACGAAAGACGAGCTCTGGAGTGGATGCAGGAGAACTGGTAGGTGCGGGCAGACGTTAGCGACAGGAGCGGCTGATAATGGGGGGGTGATGTCGGCGTGTGGCGGTGGGCGGGGGGTTCGGAGCCGGTTAATGTGCTTCCTCGTGCATCTGAGGCTGAAGGCCACGAGGGTCCTCTCCAGGCAGCTGGAGAAAGTGGGGGTCCCGCTTTAATTCAAACGTCCTTGAGGATGAACAGTGTGACTCCATGTGTGCTCCCGGGCTCGGTGTGAATGAGGGCACCGTTCACTCCACCACCCGCAAATACACACAAAGTGATCGCTCTGAAGTCTGTGGTCACCACAAACCAAGCTGTGAAGACGGGGGGACCCAGTAAGACCTCATATTTCAGCCTCCATCCGGAGTCCAGAGACAGCACGCAGCTGTTCCAGCTGTTCCAGCTGTCAGACGCTGCGCAGGTGTGCACACCTTCAGGAGGAGCACGTGACAAACAGCAGGGAAGCCTGCAGGTTCTGGGTCTGCTTCAGCACTCAGTTACACCTCCAGACCTGAACCGATCCAGGTCATTCCTCCCTGGATCAGTTCAGGTTCTCGCTCTTTCTGCTCCACCTGCTTCTGGTGGAATCACTATAAAGCAGATTAAGCCTATCAATTAATCTGAGGATTATTTTTGATTAGTCAAGAATAAATCAGCCAATAGCAGCTCATTGATCAGATACATCAGTGTATGTGTGAAGAAATGAAGACGTGTTCTGAGTCATTAATCTGTAGTTTGATCCTGAGTCAGTCAGGCTGCAGTGGCGGCAGATTATTATAGATTATCTATAGAGATTATTGGTAGAATCTTGGCGAACACTCGATGGCTTCGTGAAGATTTGATGCTTTTCTTTGTCTCGTCTGATTGTAAACAGATCAGAGGAAATATGATGTTTCTCTTTCCACTCGTGTAAACACACCACAGCCACACGTCAGGCTGTGTGCTAAAATATGTTTCATTTCACCTGAGCCGTATCACCTGTCACTTATACAAGCCTCTCTGACACCTGTTATGTAACCATGACAACATCCAGTCGACAGGTCGGGGGTCAGCCGGTCGCTTTGCATGAAATACTGCAATTATTTATTTCTGGTATGAATTTATCTTGTTCGAATGGTCGATTTCATCTTGTTCCACTCATTGTTTTTCAACTCACTCGTCTATAAAATGTCATTTAATCGATAAAATGTTTGTCACTTTACATTAAAACAGAAAAGCAGCAAATCATCTCGCTCCAGAGGCTGCGATCACTGACTGCTTGGCAGAGGTGCCTCATAAAGCGTTTAAATGATGAATCTATTATGAAAATAATCAATTAAGGATTATTTTTCTATTGATCGGCTTCAGACAAACGTTTTCGATGGAAACTTTTGGTTCTTGGTCCTGCAGACACATTTCAGTCAGGAGCAACAAAGAGGTTCAATAACCAACAAGTGTGAGCTCTGTTCTTCATCACACATTAATGCTCCTCATCCTGCAGAGGACACACACACACACACACACACACACACATACGCATGCGTGCACACACTCACACACACACGTGCGCACACTCACACACACACACGCATGCATGCACACACACACACGAATGCACGCACGTAGACACGCATGTGCATGCCCACACATGCACACTCACACACACACACATACGCATGCATGCACACATACACGCGCACACTCATGTACACATACAAGCATGCACTTGCACACACATGTACACACGCATGCACGCACACACGTACACACACACACACACATGCACACAGTTGAGGAATGTAATTAAAGCGGACACTGTGTTACCTGCAGTTGAGAAAGGGCGAGGTGTTCTCCATCGTATCAGTTCCTGTTCTCAGGTAGTATCAATGAGCCGCTCACCTTTAGTCTGCAACAACAGCTCATCTTTCTCTATCTGTGCTTCACGCACACACGCACACACACACACACACTCAGGTATCAGCACACTGTGTGTATTGAGAGCTACTGAACTCCAGAGTGTAATTCCTTCAGCTCCTGCAGACCGCTGGTGTGATAAAAGATGCTGATTTCTGCCTTTGGAAAACAGACAAATGATTAACAGTAATTTGAATAATTTAGTAATAATTAATCAAACAAAAACACCAATTCCAAATTCATTGAAAGCAGAATATGTGTGTGTTTGTTTGCCTGTTGGCTGTGGACAGCTGTCACATTTTATCCACTAAATAATCATTTAACTGAAAACAAGAACGAGCAGATTCATGAGAAACCAAACGACTGTTAGCTACAGCTGTTTTAAATATTTCAGTTCCTTCTTCATTGTTAAAAGCTTCTCCCTCGTGATGGACCGGCGATCTGCAGCCCCGGCAGCATTAACTGGGTCAAGCAGCGGCAGCATCAACTCGGCCTAGTATGTATTGTGCCAATCTGGATTAGTCATCTGGTGTATTCCCAAACCAGCGCAGACACGCACGACCTCACACACGTGATGCCTGCAGAGTCAGGTCAGTGTGTTTCTGACCGCGTGCTCCTGGCTGTCCTGTGTTATCGTGTTCTGCTGTATCTGCCTGAGCTCAGGAGGGGTAATTGAAATAATATCAGCAGCTTGCGATAAGCCGAGAGCAGCGGGCAGTAAAAATGGCCTCATCATTCAGACTGGACTCTAAATGGTCAGTGTGCCAGCCTCTAATCTCTGTTAATCCTCTGCTGCGATTGGAAACGAGGAGACGCTGAAGGCCGGCGTCAGGAGTGAGGGATGGTTTCATAAAGATGTGTTTACCTGACACATGGCCTCACGCTGAGCAGACAGTCACTTCCTGTTTGCTTTGTATTGCAGTTGTCTGGTTCGTTCACCCTGACTGTGTAACCGTCACCTCATCTGTAATCTGATAGAGGTCAAAGTTTTCACAGATTTCACAGAATTCAGAGCTGATGCTGAAATATTTCTGTCCTCGTCTTCATCATTTCACTGCAATCAAACTAATGAAGCATTTAAAACCCCACGAGGCAGCAGGTGTGTCACCGTTCACAGGTGTTAATTATCTGCACGCTGCTTGTTTATTCTTCTCTATGCTCAGTTGGCAGTTTATTAGGTACACCTACCTTCATGAAGGCAGCTGTATGGTCATTTTGAAGGATGAAGGTCGTACTGTGTTGCGCAGACAGGTGTTTCTATGAGACGAGGCTAAATACGTAAATAAGTGTGCTCCGTTCCATCCAGCAGTGTCACTGAGTGCATGGTGTGTTTGGTGTCCGCAGGAGCAAGTCGTTCATGTTCTGCGGCCTGTACGCCGCGCTCGTGTTCGGCGGTCAGCACTTCATGAGACAACGACCGAAGCTGAACCTGCGACGCCCGTTGGTGCTGTGGTCCCTCAGCCTGGCCGTCTTCAGGTGAGTCCCGATCAGAGAGTCGGTCCACAGGCAGTAAATTTCATCATTCATTCATCATGAAAATACCAAACAAAAGTATTAATCTGTACAAATACAGATTCATCTGCCCTGTAGTATTTATACACATTAATGCATCAATGATTCTGATGGTGTCATGTGATACGTGTTGTTCTGAGGAGAACTTTTTCATCCTGATGTTTTTGTGCTTGAATGCAGAACCTTTGCATGTAACAGAGTATCTGTAGACTGTAGTATCAATACTTTTACTTTAGTAAAAAATCAAAGTATTTGTTCCAAAACAAGACAAAAACAAAACAGAACAAGCAACCTGGTGACGTCGTCAGTCTGGAGGTGAATAACCTTTCATTTCTCTCGTGTGCGTGAGCGTAAAGGTGTGAACAGCCGAGTTTAATTCCTCTGAGGGGAGAGGCAGCATGTGTCCGGTGCTCAGTCAGGAGACTTTCATTTCTCATGGACTCACCTCGTTTAAGGCCTTCAAGTCCGATTATGCAAGAATTTTGCGTAACATACAGTTTCAGTGTATTTCCCTGTTACACCACTGTCGTAAACACAGGTCGGCCTTGACCTCCCGACGTGGACGCCGTTACACGTGCTCGTGTTGACAAGCTGGAAAGATTTGAACCAGTAAACACGGCGTCAGATGTGAAACAGGCTCATTTATGTTTTGATCAAAGACTAACGAGCTTTGACCAGACAAGCGAGTTAATATAACTGACGAGTCCAGCAGCGAGAAGGCCAGATCAGTGTCAGCAATGAATGCTTTATGGCCAAAAGTATGTGGACGCCCGAACATAAACCAGATGTTGAACCTGATGCAGGGATTTAGCAGCAGTGAGGTCCAGCACTGATGCTGAGTGATCAGGTCTGGCTCACGGTCGGTGATCCAGGTCTTCCCAAAGCCGTTAGACACAGCTGAGGTCAAAGCTCAGTGAAGGCCAATCACGATCCTCCACAGCTAACTGGCTGCAGGGCTGCTCCTGGCTGAACAACAAGAGACGATCACCACAGTTTTTACCCGCAGGAGGCCGGACGAGTGCGGCGGGGAATGTGTTTACATGTGAAAATGCTGAAACCAGTTAGATGACATGAATGTCACCAACACATAACTCTCTGGATTTACAGCAGCGAGCTGTCTGCTCACAGGAAGGGCCGAAGCTTTCACACTGAGAAAATCTGATGCACTAGAACAAGCTGCACCAGTTTGTTGTCTCATTCTCTCAAAGGATTTTAAATGTTTTCCTCAGTGTGAAGGAAAATATGCTGCTTCCATAACCCTTTATATGATGTAACAGTTTAATTTACAGATTTATGTGATTTTTTAGATTTTACAGACTGCTGAGATTGTATTTACACTCAGTTAGACAAGAGAACCTGGATTATAGTAATTATAGTCCAGAGTTATGTGACTGATGTAACATTTATTTTGAAATCACCACGTGGAAGCCACACATCTCCTGCTGCGTTTAATTGAAACGCTGTAACTCGCTGCCGAGAGTTTGTGGAGATTTTGACCCACTTGGCCGGTCGCAGCAGGCGAGGCTGCTGCACTGAGCACAGAGCTCCATCACTGGTGGATGTGTGGAGGCCTCACAGCAGTGGGCACCTCTCCACCCCTCAGCTGTAGGCATACAGGACATGACAATGTGACTTCCAAGTCTGATGGAGGGCTGATGGAGGCCTGATGGAGGGCTGATGGAGGCCTGATGTAGGGCTGATGGAGGCCTGATGGAGACCTGATGGAGGCCTGATGTAGGGCTGATGGAGGCCTGATGTAGGGCTGATGGAGACCTGATGGAGCGCTAATGGAGCGCTAATGGAGGTCTGATGGAGACCTGATGGAGGTCTGATGGAGGCCTGATGAAGCGCTGATGGAGGGCTGATGGAGGCCTGATGTAGGGCTGATGGAGGCCTGATGTAGGGCTGATGGAGACCTGATGGAGTGCTAATGGAGGTCTGATGGAGACCTGATGGAGGTCTGATGGAGGCCTGATGAAGCGCTGATGTAGGGCTGATGGAGGCCTGATGGACGGCTGATGGAGGCCTGATGGAGAGCTGATGTAGGGCTGGTGATGCTGTGTATTTTTCTGTTGTAGCCTGAGAGATTTTCTTCCTCCATTGTTGTCTAAAAACTATTAAAACTGTTAAAACTTTTAAAAACAGAAATAATCACTACAAATGTGAATCAATCCACCGCTGAAAATAGTCCCCAACAAAAGCACCAATCACTGCTGTTTGAGCGGCGTTTGTTAAAAACGACAGCGAGCAGCCGCAGCAGCTTTTCGATGAGTAGCTTGAATGACTGAACGTGTGTCTGAGCTGTTCAGAAGGTTTTTGTCTTCAGCAGCTGAGAGCTGCAGACACATTGCAGGGAAGTCAGCGGGGTTGATCGACCTAACGGCCACGGCAGTGGAGAAACAACGGAGGCATTTAACACACAGTTGAACGGATGGACGGGCCGCTGGGAGCACTGGGAGAAATCGCAGTGTACTGGTCGCTCTGTGGGCTGAGTTGACAACAAATCACCTTACCAGCATTACCAGTCAACCATCTGAGCAGAAGGAGCCTGACTTTATGTTTGATATATATTATATTATTGCACTGATCTGAGGCCTGTGAGTATCCCCGGGCAGAGTCCTTCCTGCTCTGGATCAGTGTGTGGTGGCACTGTGCTCGCAGAGCTCTTTGAGGGATTTATGGACGGTGCAGGATGAGTAATGTTGAGTCTTTATGGCGTCAGCAGAGCGGGAACAGTGGACATGTGGAATGTGCTCTCTGGTTCAGTGATGTTGTCATGAGAAACACCACCATGGGGGGTAAAGATGGTGCCTGTAAGGCTAAAGTCGGTGACTTGGGCAGGATGTTTTATATTCTGCAGGAAGTGAATGATTACACTTTCACACTTCAGGGCTGCAGAGGGTCGATACTGAGGCCTGATGTGGTTTTCTGATGGACACGTAGACGGGATAGAGCGGCTCTGTGTGTAAAGCTTGTGTTTGCATGCGTGTGTCCTCCGCAGCATCATCGGAGCACTGAGGACTGGACTGTACATGCTGCACGTAATCACAAACAGCGGCTTCAGGCAGTCGGTGTGTGACACCAGCTTCTACAGTGCCCCCGTCACCAAATTCTGGGCCTACGCCTTCGTTCTGAGCAAGGCCCCCGAGCTGGGTAAGACCTCCTCCTTCCAATCTGTCCTCATACAGTATATATAGCGTTACGCTAAAAAAAATGGTCTGAATGTGGCTGAAAAGCTGATGTTCAGGCTACATTTAGCTCTTGTTTTACCTGCTTTTAAATTTCTGCATTTCCTAATTCTGTGTTGAAACAATGGCTGCATGAAAACGAGGGGTCAACAAAGCTTTTCACAAATTTCTACAAAACTGAACATGATTGAACTAAAAGCTCAGACGTCTCTTGACCCACAAATCACCAAATCACTGCTGGATCAGACTTCCAGGTATCAGGTGAGACACGCCACTTAAATTACTCATCCGAAATGATTTGCTGCGTTCTCACGAGAGAGCCAAAGGATGTCCACATGTAACCCCCCCCCCCATCAGACTTGAGTGACTCTTGAGCTATGTTTCTTGCAGCACTTAAACTTCCCATTAAATTTATCAGCAGACAATTAGCTTAAGAGCTGCTGCTGTGACGTTCTGCCGCCTCCCCGTCTGCACGCTAACTCGCTCTGCTCGTGCTCGCCGTCCGACCTGATTGCTTTGGGAAATGGAGGCAGATGCTGAGGTGGCGAAAAAATTCCATTAGAGCGTGATTGATACAGGCAGAGTTTCCTCGGCTGCAGACAGGAAGAAAGTCCTCGCCCTCCGCTCGGGCCATTAGTTTACTACAGGATGTCAGATATGATAAGATAACGTGAGATAAGATGAGCCTTTATTGACCTGCAGTGAGGACATTCAGACGGTGCAGCAGCACAGTGCAGACAAACAACGTGCAAAATAAATAGATGCTCATAGAATAAATATAGAATAAAATGGAAATCGAAGTAGAAAGAGTGACATAGTGGTGTGAAAGTAGCAGCACGTTAGAAAAATACAATACAGGTAAGATAATATGGTACCAACTCATATATATAACAACATACGGCAAAATAACACAGTACAACACAGGTACAATGTGTAAGACATGTCAAAGGTCACGTCAAACAAATAGACGGCAGCATATCAGCAGAATAACCGCTAACCGCTGCTCACTATTCTCTTTGCTGCAGCTACTAGCGGCTGTTAGCTCAGTTAGCCACGCAGCTAGTAACCCTATTACAGCAGCCTCCCAGTGAACGCTGCCAGATCAGGTCTGCAACGATGAGTCCGGGGACGACGAAGACGCAGCCGGCAGCGGCTGGAGCGCAGCGCGAGGAAGGTCGCTCATCACCAGCTTGGAAAAGCAGCGTCTAGAGCAGGAATATTTTCACATCGCACAAAACCAGAGTCGGGATTGTTGTAAAATTGGAAAGACAAGACGGATGTGAAGGAGTAACAGACCTGACTGTATGAGATATCTGCTGAAGTTAGCATGCTAACCAGCTAGCTGTGGCCCGTCCCGTCTTGTAGTACCAATTTAGACCTGAAGAGGTGATGGTCTGACAGTACTCTGAGCTGGGAGATGTATGTAGGTTCTCAGAGTTCCAGTGTCCCTCTTTTACTTTAAGTAAAGCTCACGAAAACTGTCTTGTCAAACCAATTTTACAACAATCCCCAACTCTGGTTTGGGCCTCCAAGTTATTCCGGCTCTAGATGCTGCTTTTCTACGCTGGTGATGACCAACCTTCCTCACGATGCTCTGCGGTTCTGTCTCAGCCTGCCATGTCTTCATTGTCCCCGGAGTCAGAGTCCTGGTCGGAGCCGCTGTAAATCACCTCAGCACCATTTGTCATGTTGTCAAACCGGCCTTCAATCTCGGAGGCTGTGATCTGTTCTGAGGCCGCTGAGCCTGATTCCGTTGAGGCCCCGTATTTGTTTGGAGTGACCATCGATGGGTCTCCAGTTCTTACATATTATACCCAATCTGGAACTATCCAATCAGTGAAGTAAACAAGAGTCTTACCAGAAGTTTGATGCCAGTTTAATGAATTCAGCATCTGTACGAAAGTAATGAGGGTTGTGAATGACTTCCTCTTCCAGGTGACACAGTGTTCATCGTCCTCCGGAAGCAGCGCCTCATCTTCCTGCACTGGTACCACCACATCACCGTGCTGCTCTACTCCTGGTACTCCTACAAGGACCAGGTGGCGGGCGGCGGCTGGTTCATGACCATGAACTACGTGGTTCATTCTCTCATGTACACGTACTACGCAGCCCGGGCGGCGGGCCTACGGGTGCCCCGCTTCTGCGCCATGATCATCACGGCCACCCAGATCCTGCAGATGGCGATGGGCCTGACCGTCCTGGTCCTGGTGTACGCCTGGATGCACGAGGTGCGCTGTCCAACCTACGTGGACAACATCGCGTGGGGCTCTCTCATGTACCTCAGCTACTTGGTCCTTTTTGCCTTGTTCTTCTACAACACCTACCTCAAAGGCTCCTCCAGGGACAAAGCGTCCAAGGCCGAGTAGCACGTCTGCAGCGTGCTCGGCGGTCGTATCGAAGCGTGCCATAAGTAGAAATGACCGACAGTGAAGGGTCCAGGGGGTGAGTCAGAAGTAGCTAACTGGTTGCTCAGTCCTCCTCTTTTTATGACATTTTCACATGACTTTTTATATATATCGTAGCTGAAAACAGTGATTCATCCAAGGATTTAGAGCAGTAGGAAGGACGAGCCGGTTCGGACTGAGCACAGTTTCATATGATCTCTAATTAGTTGCGAGTCCAGGATGGAAATTGATTAAAGAACGGAATGGAGGAAGACCACTTTTGTGTTTGACTAAAATAGTACTTACTTCATTTTAATGATTGCCTTGGTTACTTACACTCTCGACCAGTAAAAACCAGCCGTATGAGGGCCAAATGTTTGTCAGAGGCGGTTAACAAATGTTTGTGTTCGTATGTTGTCATGACGACGTGAGTTCTTGATGTATACGTTAAAGCTCTGAACTAGAAAAAAAGCTCTTATGAATTAGAACTTAATTAGAGAGAAGTTCAACATGTTGGGAAATGTAGTTCTTTGGTTTCTTGTCGAGGGACGCTGGACATGTTTAGCTTAGCATAAAGAGCAGCTCTAGGTGGAAACATCTCACCAGCACTAAAAATCCTCAGCCGACTAACTTAAAATAAATATCTGAATTATTTCTTTAGTAAAAGAATGTAAAAACAAATGTTTGTGAGTTTAATGTGAGTTATGATGCTGGAACTACTTCTTGACAAACAGCAGTGTATCCATCCGCCCAGCACCTCTGAGCATGTCTCTAGCTGCAGCGTGGGTTGCCAGATGTAGCAGGTTTTTGTCGTCTTTACAGAGACGGGGGAACCAAACTGGCAACCTGACTGCAACAAGACATCAGGAGTAGAAGCACATGCTCCTCTCGAAAAACACAAAGCGTCCGTTTAACGTTTGTGTTCATGAGCAGATGAACGATACAACATGTTAATTAGCAGCTTCAGAGGTGCTGATAGGTGTGTTATCAGCAGCTTCCAGTCTCTCTGCTAAGCTAAGCTAAGCTAGCCACGTCCCGACTCCTGATCTGTGTTCAGCCTACAGGCGTGAAATTGAAATCCATCTTTTCTCAGAAAGAAACCTCGAGTGTGTTTCCCAAAATGTCCCAGAACTGTTCCTTTAAAGCAGTTTTAGCCTGACTGTGACCTGCAGGACATGTAGGATTACCAAAAGGGAACGAAGACCTCACAATGCACTGAATCAAACAAGAGTGTTTTCTCATGTTTAGATTTAGCATTTGTAGCACACACCACACACACACACACACACACACACACACACACACACACTACAGTTAGTTGGAGTCGCTGCAGTGATTAGTCGATTTTCTGATCTAAAGAAAATTAATTGCCGACTATTTCACTTTTCCAGCTTCTTCACTTTAAGGATTTGCTGCGTTTCTTCGTCATTGTTGACAGTAACTGCAGAGTTTTGAGGTTTCAGACTGTTGTTTTGGACGAAAGAAGACTTTTTTTTTTTTTTTACATTTTATGGACTAATCGATTAATGGATAATGAGAACGATCATTAGCTGCAGCCATGTGTGGACACAGAAGACTGACGCATGCTCATAAGCTCGCTAGGTGTTATCTTAAAAAAGCCACGCTGACTCAGTGCAGCCTCCACTTCATGCCTGCGCTCACCACATGTGAGGCGATAAGATCTGAGCGAACGCATTCTTCAGCTGACAGCCGTCCCACAGCGAAGGCCTTCCAGGAAACGGGTTGTGTAACATGCAGAGCTGAAGTCCTCCTGTCCCGTCCTCTCTGTTCTGTTGGAGAAATGTTTACACACTGTGCACACTTGGCCTTCGTCATCTCACTGGAGGGGTTAGACTGGTCTCCTCCTTTCAGCAGGAGGTGTCAGTAAGGTGTCAGCCATGTAAACCGTCAGCCACATGTAGAAAACTGTGCATACCACCGTTAGCACTGCGCTGTTTCTGTCACATTCGTGTAATTCGAGTCTCAGCTGTTGACTTCCACTCCCACAGCCATAAAGATAAAGAGACAAAGACACGCCTATGATCACCTATCCGCTTCACCAGACTTTACACCTGCCAAAGAAAAGAGGCAAAGTTTCACTGATAGTGTCGTATCAGCGAGGTTCTCCAACCTCTTTACGCAGGACTCATTAGCATTCATCTGCAGGAATGTTCAGGCCTTATCGAACAGCAGAAAGGTAGCCAGTGATTTAGTTTATCGCACTTTAATTAAAACAGATGTTTAGGTTCATAAAAAGAACATAAAGGTGCAAATAAATTATTCCTCCAATGTAAATAAGAAAAACTTTGAACCCACAAAATTGAAGGCTAAGTTAAGATAAAATCCTCTTAAATTAAAGGGAGAATGACTTTGTAACAGTTTATGAGTGTTTGAGGTCGCTAGAATTAGCATGAAAAAATTAAACATCCCTTAATCCCTGTAATCCTCTTGTGAACCCTCGTGTTTATCTGGTAGTGGTCTGCAGAGCTTCTGGGTCTGAAAGTGAAGTCAAGTGCCTTAAACCTGCACTCTTTCTAATGACCAGCAGGGGGCGACGCCGCTCTGCAGGAAGAAATCTGATCGTATGTGAGCGTATGAGAAAATGACCCTGCGTCTGACTTGATTTATTACCTCAGTAAACAGTTCCTGACGAGTTCGTGGTCTCAGTGATTCGTTTTACGTCTTCTTCAACGCAGCACGAAGTTCGTTTAGTAAATTTTGGTCCCATTTAGAGTCAAAAGAGGCGATAAAGCAGGGTTTGATTAGGAGCGTGGCTGCCTTGTGATTGACAAGTCCTCTGGTTCTCAGTCAGATCCAATCAGGAAAGAGGTGTAGCAACATGTATCCTCCCCAGCTCCACCCCCTTGTCCAAATTCCAGCTCCAAAAACCCAACATGGCGACGGCCATAATGCCAAACCTGAGGCTTCGAAACATTAGCCCACAGTGTTGACATCACAGCGGGTTTACACTGTCTGACCCCCCAGTCTGGTGTGAGGAAGTGTTTTCTGGAAATATTCAGATTTTTAACATTCATGTTTTTTTATTCAAACACGTCGTCACACACGTGGCTCCTGGAACTTGCTGCCTTTTATTTGAACGTGCGTCGTATCGTCCTTCGCTGCTTGTACTCGTGTTTTGCTCCTTCGTCCCGCCGGTGTCGAACTCTTCGTGTGCTGTCATTATTCGAACACACCCACCACACTATAGATCTGTGTGGGGGGGGGCAGCACCTGATCTGGTAATTCCTGAGCTGTGATTTGATTTAAAACAGTTAATTGATTAATTAAATTGTACTTTATAGTTAAAATTGTGGGCTGATGCTTCCACCTGAACGCATCTTCTGAGCTGCAGATTGCGACGTGAGGAGGTCAAACAGGAAATAACGGCGCTGCTGTGATCGTTCGTGCTGCGTTCAATGAGCTGCTAACGTACAAAGTGATGTGTTCATTGTAAATAACAAGAATCTATTTATTTTCTTAATATATAACGTTCTTCAGCAGGTGTGGCGTGTACCTGGTCGATGTTAGAGTGTCTTCATTAGCATTTTGTTCCTCTTTCCATCCAAACCTCATGTTTGTTTCTTCACCCTCACATCCGCTGACAGACCGACACCGTTCTTGCCTCTGATGCGTTTGGAGCTGGGGGGTCCCGGTGAAGGTGGACTTCAGTGTGATCGCTTCATGTTGGGAGGAGTTTCAGCTCTTTGTGTTTCATCGTGATGCTGTGCTGTAACCTGATGCCGTCCTTGTTTCCTTCAGGGGTCGAATCTGTGTCGTGAAGTAAAGATGTTTGTTCTGCTGAGTCCGTCTTCTTGTTGTGGAGCCGCTGAGGTTTACGCTCGACACGCTGTAGTTTTCCAGCGTTTTGTACGTCACACTGTGATTTGGTCTCCTCTCTGCAAACTTTATGCAATGTTTTACCGACTGTGAGTCAGCAGGCGGCTGCAGACTTAAATAATCTGTCATTCATAAATTATAATCTCTGGACCCGCAGGAAACCTGTGAGTCTGCAGCTGGATCACAGGTGAATAATGACGTTTCGGCTTTTCCGTGTGACCGATTCAGGGAGTAAATGTGTGGAGTCCCCTCTGAGTTACCTTTAACACCGACATGTCGCCAGCGTGGCCTGAAGTTCACGAGTGTTTCAGTACTTCTCACAACTACTAACCGTGTAGTTTTACTGTAAAACTGAAAGACTGTCAGCACTGATTCCAGGCCAGGGTTTTACAGCTGAAAGGCCGACCTGTTAGCGCGTTTTAAACTTGAAATTACTGCGAGTCATGTGTGCCAACCATGCTTCTGTTTATTTTCTGTACCATGAATCAGTCGTGTTGCTCTGGTCGTTGTGTCTCCTGCTGTAAAGCATCAGAAAACACGCTGATCTCGCTCCTGTGGATTCTGCTGTCGACTGCAAACGAAGGAACAAAAACAGTTCAAGGGCTTCTGATGTTGAAATGTGAAATACAATAAATCCATTCTGGTTTTAAAATGTGTCTGTTCATCGTTTCAGAGGAGAAACTTTCTCTGTTATCATGTTACACAGAATAATTACCACCATTAATTCACTTAGTTTTCTTTATTTTCTGAGTAAAAACGCCTGTTTTGTGTTTTCCTCACATTTTAACTCCATTTAGGACAAAATGAAATTCTGAATATTTAATATCAACATTACAAAAGGCTGAAAATACTCCACTGCAAGTCCTGCATTCAAAACTTTACTCTAGTAAAAGTATGTAAGTATTAGAAGTTAAATGTACTAAAGTATTCATGTTAAACTGTTCCTGTCAGTGTTTCTCTATAATCTCTGATGCTTGTGGATTAATATTCCTGCTGTAGATGTTTCAGGTTGAGCTCATTTGAACTACTTTATATTCTGTTGGCTGGTTTAATCTGCAGCGATGCATCATATTCTATAAGATCATCACATGTTTGCAGCGTGCATCAACAGATTAAACATGTGAAGTACAAGAATCTACTTCAGTAAATGTACTTAGTTACATTCCATCACTGTATCTTAACACCTGGATGGTTTGTTATGAGGTTTTGTTCAAACACTCATGGTTCCCAGAGGATGAACCCTAATAACTGTGGTGGTCCTCTGACTTTCCCTCTAGCGCCACCATCTGGTCAAAATGTTGATTTGTCCAGCTCTTTGAATTGTGACCAAATATCAGCCCATCTAATGACATTCCCATCATCCTCAGCGGTACTTGCTGTGTAGTGCTAATTAAAGCTTGCTAACCTGCTAAAGCACAGCATGTTAGCATATGTTAGCATGTTGATGTTAGCGTTTAGGTCAGGCACCACTGTGCAGCCTCTCAGAGCTGCTGGCTGCAGGTAAACAAACACACCTGCATATTAAAATGATCACGTTTGTTTCATTTGGATGCTCACAGGATGGATTTTCTATCATCGTTAATTTAATCAATCACTTTTCGAAGTGAAGGCTTTTTCAGCCACAGAAAAGTTAAATGCTTCTGATAAATGGCAGGTTTTCTTCTTCTTTCTGTCTCCTTTGTCATATTTGCTGTTACTGAACGTCGCAGCAGAATCAGTGATGGTGTCTGCTGAGGGGAGACTGATGGAGGAACAACACAAACAGAGATAACCTCTGCCCCTCACTTTCACAACCAGTCAAACCCCTGAGTACAGTAACAGTGCAGGAATCCGTGCCCCCCCTGAGGCTCCGGTGGTCTTACAACAAGCAGCTCCTCCACCCGCTGCCCAGGCTGAGATATGAAGCGCTGGGAGGTTACTGTGGGCTGATGGAGGACAAAGCTCTGCCTGCTCAGCACATTAGTCTTGCAGCTGTGGGTGGGTGACACCAGAGGACATGGAGGACAGACTCACTGTGAGGAAGCTTTGAACTGACTGAGGCACTATAAAAGATTAAGGTCACACTGCAGGCTTTGTTTTAACAGAACCGCCACATGATGTGCAGCTCTGCTCTGAGACAACAGTTTAAACTGAGCAGCTAAATCTCACCAGGTTTACAGTCAGATAATCACTGCTGACCGACTGTACAAAGTACTCTATTTGAGGTACTTCTACTTTACTTGAATAGTTTCTTTTCATGCCACTTTTTACAGAAGATCCTGACTTCACTACATTTATCTTTATTTCTAGGTTAAGATAAGATAAGATATACTTTTATTGTCCCCGCGGGGAAATTTTTCCTGGAGGTAAAAGAGAGAACCAAACAAGAAAGTACAGCAGCAACATACTTCACAGAAGAAAATATATATATATGTATTTAAACAAAAGTATATTACAAATATATAAATACACACACATGTATATATACCTATATACACACATGTATATACATACACACCTATATACAAGAGAAATATAAACAGAGAGATATAAAGGTTCCAGCTTCGCAAAAATGTGAAGATTTGCTGCTTTTCCTTTGAATGAGCTGAGTAATTTTAATGTGTTTGTAATAATGACGTTTGAATTTTTACAAACGATTGATCGATTAATGGAGAAAATAATCAGCAGATTGATCCAGTCTGATATAAAATACAGTCAAATGAAGCTCAACCAGCTCCAACAGTAAAATCCTGCTTTGACATGAACGACTGAGTCTTAATAATCTGATGAGCTCAGATCAACAGTCACACCTGTCCTCAGCTGCAGACTGAAGGGCGCAATATGAAGCCTGCAGCGCCCTCGTGTGGCAGAAGCTGGTCTTCATTGTTTTCACTGTAAACCAGCAGCACAGACGCCGTTTATCTCCGATTTAAACACACACTTTAATTTGAAACAGCTGTGTGAACCTCTGCATAGTGGGGCACGCGAGGAGCCACGTGACGCTGCCTTCAGGTGCCGTCAGGAAAATGTAACTCTGAACTGCAGGTCTCTCAATTAACAGCTCTAATAATGAGACATTTGTCTCGTTGATGTGTTTCACCCAAAGTTAGAAAACTATAATGAACCTGAGACAAACTTTCTCTATATCTTCTTGCTCCGGTGAGATGCAAATAGCAAATGGTGTTAATATTTTAAATCTGTCGATCGCAACACATTTTACTGATTTAACGGTTTTAATTAGTTTAGTTACTTTACTGGACTAGTTGTTTGCAAACACATGTTCACAGGTAGTGGATTAATAGCGTGCAAACCTTCACATCACACACGCTCATCCGCATCTGCATCAAACAAACAGGAGTTTACGGAGGGCACTTGAAGGCATCACACACACACTTTCCTGGAAAGCAGTTTAAGTTATTCTGAGGAAGAAAATCAAGGTGAAATGTAATATCTCAGCAGTAACTGTGTGCTGTGTCACTTCTCTGCTATTCGGTTGTGAAATCTGTTTCCAGGAAGTAGACGGAGAACAAAATGATCCGTGATGGATAAAAACAACAACATCTGCAGCTGATCCTCACGGGTCAACACTGAAACTCTGGAAAAGTCCAAAGACTCGAGTTTAAAAGCTCACACGTGATAATAAAACACGAGAAAAGCACTAATTTCCACACTCTGGCGGCTGGGAAGCGAATTAAAGCCGCACAAACAGTGTGTTGAAGGGGGGAGATGTGAGCGCGTCCTGGGAGGAGTTTAGTCACAGCCTCCACCTCAGCCCAGCACCACCCGGCTGCAGACGGAGCAGAGCCGGACCGGCTGATGAATGGAGGCCTGAGAGCGCACCGCCCGGTCCTGATGTGATCCAGAGAGCAGCCGCTGCGGGGACTCCGAGTCTGGAGGAGCTGAGATGAAGAGCGGAGCCTGAAGCTTTTCCCACCCAGCAAACGACAGGTACGAGGGGGCTGAGGAGCCGTGGGCTGTGTGCATGAGAAGCACTGCCAGGTGAGCCATGGGCAGGTGAAAACAAGCAGCGTGTGCATGTAAACCGGAGCAGAGTAAAGGAAGAAAGTTTCATCAGGTTCATCAGGATGTTGCATCCGGTTTATAGTTCAGATAAAGTTTTAATAACAGTCTTCTCTCTGTTAATAGAACTACAGACATGATGGGAACAAGCAAAGTTTTCATTCAGGACAACTTGAACTGTCTGTTTTTCATGTTGAGCAGTTTTCACAGCAGTTTGCTTTTCTGGGTTTTTATATTTCATGTTTTGTGATCAGCGTTGGATGATTGGGACATCAGGAACTCACCACAACTCAGATTTCTTTAATTCCTCTGTTAATCCAATATTTCAGACAATTTCCATCTGTGGTCATTTGAGGAGATTTTATTTATCTGTGACATTTAGTGTGATGTTGTAGAAGATGATGAGTCCATTAACACAAACGAAGAATCATCAAAGTTTCTTTTCAAGCAGAAAGTCCTTAAATTCTCCCGTTCCAGCTGCTCTGATGTGATGATTTGCTTCTTTTCTTTCTCTCGAACGACGGTGGCCTGAAAAGGACAAAACAAGCAAAGACTATTAAGAACATTATCAGCTAATGAGCTGTCTCATCGTTAGCTGCTCACACCAGATGTTTTTCTTTGTCTTGTTTGGTTGTAAGTCAGTAATTTGAGGGTTTTTGGGACCTTTTGTTTGGATAAAAACTCTTTAATCATCTCAGCTCTGGCTAAAGGAACCTGAAACATTTCTCAGCCCTCCTCATCGTCAAACCTTCACTGCCTCTGTTGTGTCACAGGGCCCTTAATGAAAGAGCTTAATTTAACTGTTCAACCTGCAGCCAGGTAACATCCTACCTCTGCGTGCAGAGCGAGGGCAGGAGCCGGGGGTCAGGAGGAGCACCCGGGCCCCCCGGCAGGTTAATGATGAACAACGTGCTGCAGTGACCACAGCTTTAATTTGTTCTGTGAAGATCAATCAGTAGATTATCAGAAACAGAACAGTGTCTCTGAGCCTATTGATCTGTTCTCATGTGGTCTGACTGTAGCTAATTATTAATTTAACTGTCGATGAAGCTCTGGATCACCGACGTCTTCAAACGTCTCGTTCACGTCAACCGACAGCCTGAAACTCAGACGTTGAGGTTAAAATGACGTGAAACAAAACCGTCACATCTGAGAAGCTGGAACAGAAACTTTATTGATGCCTCAGTTAATCAGCTGTTATAGGACTGTTTTAGTTCTGTATGTGAACCACATGCTGTGGTTCTACTGGCCTGGTCCGAGTCCTGCAGGTCTTTGATGAGGCCGCTTGTTGTTTGCAGTGCAGACCTCCATCATGTCCCTGTGGATGATCCTTCCTGTCAGCCTGCCCGTCTTCACCATCACTGGAATCTGGGTTGTGTAAGTGAAACGAACTTTCTTGTGTTTCTTCTGAACATTTGTAGACAAACTGTGGTGTACAAAGTGCTGCAGGTGTCTGTGTGTCCGCCTGGTATCCCTGCAGCGAGCAGGATGACCTCCGCCGGCTGCACAGAGTTCCTGAACGTTCTCCCTTTTTTGGAGGGAGAGAGTGTTTATTCTGCCGTTGTTGTTCGGAGAAGAGTCATCCTTGAGATTCCTCTCTGGTCTGTTTGTCCCTGATTCTGCGTCTTTGTACCCCCGGCGGTCACATCTGCAGCCCAGCGGCAGCCGCTAACGGCTCGAGGAAGCAGAGCCGCTGACTGCGTTCAGCATCCGACGGGTGGTGGAGAGACGGCATCTGTCAGAGTGATCCAACAAAAAGAATCAGGGCAGATAGATTTGAAAAACACTCAAATATGTAGCTAAAGATGGCAGATATTAACTTAGCTTAGCATAAAGACTTGAAACAGGGGGAAACAGCTAGCCTCGCTCTGTGTGAAGGTAACATAATCCGCCTTCCAGCACCTCTAACGCTCACTAATTAACACGTTATCTTGATTGTATAATCCTATGATAAGTTAGTGCTAAGATAGCATAGCAACCTCTGGTTTCAGCTTCTTACATCAATTTTTCATCTAACTAACGTCGGGATTTCAGAGCTCAGTGATGTTTAATTGGCTGTGTTTTAGGTCTGATAGGAAATGGTAAAACCTGAGATGGAGCGCGAGTTCATTCAAAAGCAGCAGTTTGTGGTTTTGTGCAGGGTTATTCCTCCTCCAGTCTCTGCAACTTCACAGCGAGGACAAGACGGGGCTAGGCTAGCTGTTGCCCTCTGTTTCCAGTCTTTATGCTAAGCTAAGCTAACCAGTGGTCGCTTCATATTTATGTTGAACTCTGGACTAAAAGATGGGATAATTTGGCTGCAGATCTTAACCATTAAACTAATCTGTGTCGTGGAATTCCCCCCAGCTCTTTTTGTGCAATACTTTAATGAAAAATAAGCCTTTGCTGTGGGACCCTCCTCCTCCTCCTCACGTTTGTCCTGTGAAGCTGCCCTGAGTTCAGGTAGAAAGGTCAGGACGGCAGCGATGTGATCATAAAGACAGACGCTCCATTGTGTCGGCTGATATCAGCACTCAGGTGGACGTAAAGAGCGACCCGGCGGCTCATTATTACATTTCATTTATTATTTCAGTTATTTCTCAGGGGATTCACTGAACGTTTGCTTTGCAGTGATTGTTGTTAATGTGAGGCCGAGGCGATATCCACTGAGCTGAACGCCTCAATACAGCCTCACTAATCTGTCACCTAAACTTTCTCCACGTTGACTTCTGGACCGTGTGACTGCTTCTTTGTCTCCGTCTTCTTCTTCTTCCTTTCTCTCCTCGGTGTGAGACGGGTGACACAGTCTCCTTTTGTGAGAAGCCCTTCACACCTTCGCGAAGTGGGCGCAAGAATGTTTCACGCCGGCTCTCCGAAGCTTTCCTGTCAGAAGCTTCAGCCTGTGATCCCGCCGAGCCGTTGTTCCTCAGGCACGTCGACGCCTGTCCGCCTCTGACGATCTGCCCGACCCAGAAACAGAGGGTCCAGGTTTAACGTTTTAACCAAAGCCAAGTAAATGATTGAACTCGAGCGCTACAGAAGCTAAAACGCTGTGATCCCCTCTGCCACCGTTCATTACAGATCAATTCTTCTGACCGGAGTGTCCCCCCGTTATCAGAGATCAGTCGAGGCTCCTAAACCCTCACGTCTGATTTTCATTTCTCTTGATGTGTTTAAGTCTCAGATAAGATGAAGAGCAATAAAAGAGTCTGCAAACATGCTAGCAGTGCTAACATCAGCATGCTAACAGTGACAATGCTACCATGCTGTTGTTTAGCAGGAATAATGTTTACCAATGCCACCATCTTAGCTAACGCGTTAGCATGCTAGCATTTGCTAGCTAGCAGTAAACACAGCTGAAGTCAATGGGGATGACATGTTTTGTTCAGCCAAAAACCAAAATGTTGGACAAACTGAAATTAGATGTAAAATCGAGTTTTTACGATTCATCCTGAAGGAAATATTTGTCCTTTCTGTCCCTGTTTGTCCAAACGTGGCCAGACCTGAATGTTGGTCCAAACAGGGACAGAGAAAACTGAATGTTGGTCCAAATAGGGACAGGATCCTGAATGTTTGGAGACAGTTTCATGGAAATCCGTCTGATAGTTGTTGAGATATTTCCGTCTGGTGCATCGACTGACCATCAACTTTGAGCCTCTTCTGGATGTAATTCATGGTGTATTTGTGTGCGTGTAATGGATCATCCCAGACCTGCAGACCTGCAGACCGGCTGTGTGTTTTTGGAGGCGGTTACTGTGTCTCCTCTAACGTCAGAGTGCTGGTTAAAACACAGCCGGCAGCTCGACGAAGATGAGCGTCGTCGGCCTGTGAAAGCACCACCGTGAGACACGTCAATGCCTCGACTGTCATTAAACATACTGTATGTGACGGTGCGTTCAAGTGCTCCGTTTTGTTTGTTTTGTGTCAAACAGTAACAAACAGTAATAATATATCAGAGTCCTGATAATCCAAACAGTGTCTTATCTTGTGCCTTTCTGTTCACGTTCAGTTCTTTGACCACAGACTCTTCTATTCTTTGACTTTACAGATATGCGATGGCCCTGTACAACCAGCATGTCTGCCCCGTGCACAACTGGTACGACACACACACACACACACACTGATGCTGTGATGTCATCACTTTAGAGCGATTTTACATACAAAAGAGCTAATTTTGCCCAAACAGCTCCCAACCAGGACATGTATACTACAGGACAGGCGGCCTGCAAACGCTGCAGCATAAAACAGTGATTTACGTCATTGTGTTCCCAAAGCGTGTTTCCCTCGTCAACAGTAAAACAGGAAGCCAGTGTTTTATACTGATTTAGGCTGGAGAAAAGCTCATTTTATGGGTCTGAAAGACTCTAGTTTAGTGTGGACGGAGCGCAAAACAGAGAGAAAACACATGCTTTCTCTGAAGAAGGTGCTCAAAACTTACTCACTGATTAAGAACAATTACTCACAGATGCCCACTGTGGAAACTGAAAACTGTGGAAACTGAAAACTGTGGAAACTGAAAACTGTGGAAACTGAAAACTGTGGAAGCTGAAACACCACTCTCTCAGCTGGAGTGTAGCATCGGTTCAGAAAAAGCTTGTTCACAGCGGGCTTGTTTTGCACCAGGAATCTTTTCTCAGCCTTTGACGAGCCCACTCCCCACTTCCTGTCAGTCTTAATTCAAACATTGCGAGGGTGGAGAAGCAGGAGGAGTGGAGCGATGGAGATGAGGAGTGGACATCAGGAAAATAAAGTGCTGCAAGTGTTGACACAGTGTGTAAAGGAAGAGATTTAGGAGTTCAGCAAAGGAAAGAATGCAAACAGATTGAGACGAAGGAGGAGAAATCCAGACTGGTTTCAGGGCTGCAGCTGGATTTATCTCTGACATCACGTGACCTCTGTGGTATGTGGAACCTCAACATGGATTAAAATCACCTGCTCAGCGCCTTCTCACCTGGTGCAGGACCCTGTACTCGTTCATTAAGTCTAGATGTTTTCATGCATTTCTAGAAAAGACACGATAGTTCGTTTTACTGCGATGAAGACAGTTTAGAGAATTTGCATTAAAGGTAAACGTGTCTCAAACTCAGAGCAAATGAAGACACACTGCTCTCACACACGTTAAAAAACAGTTACAAAGATAAATGATTGTCTTGTGACGTTCGTTTCGTTTCCACATCGATGAGAAAATCTTCATCGAGTTCATACGAGGTGAAAACCCCCGAAACATCTCACAGTTTTAATCAGTGAAGCATTTAACTGTTATTTAAGAGACATTTCACCCAAAACATTTTGGGTTAATTTTCTACTGTTGTTTGCCTCGAGCATGATGATGATGATGATGATGATGATGATGATGATGATGCAATGAATGTGCGGGCAGATGCTCAACCATTAACAGAGCTGTAACGCGTTTGCTTACTTTAGATTTATTATGCACCACGATGAAGCTCTCAGGGGCCGAAAGTCCAGATCTGACCTGAAATGTTTTTTCTTCGTGACCTTTGAACCACTTTGAGATGAGTCTCAGCGAGTCCAGCTGGGCCCAGACCGACTGTTTGAACGTTCAGTGTTTTTATCTGCACGCTGAGGCAAGTGAACGCATCTCCGTGTGTGTGTTCACAGGCTTTATAATGCGTCCTGTGAGGAGAAGCTTCCTTTGCAGAGGGGTCCTGTTCTGTGCTGCACTCTGGACAACATCCCACTCATCAGGTCAGTCAGTGCCCCCCCCCCCTTCAGGTATGTTAGTCATTCAGTCAGAGTGCTGCTGCGTGTTTACCTGTGACTCTCCTGTTATGAAACGATCCTGCATGTGATCTTCACTGAACTAAACAAAGGCACGCTGAGTCGCTGCCGTCGGAGCGCTCTCTGGAGACCGTGGTGGTAAATCAGCGACTAAACTGACTGAGGATCCTCTTTCTGCTCTCACAGCAATAACAAATCTCATTGGAGCCGTACAGAACACACACTGTACGCATGTTGTGACCGAGCCTTGCTGTGGTCCGTGGTTTCCTCCACTCATTTCTAGACGCTCTGGAAGCTCTGGCTTTGTTTGGGTTCAACAGTAAATGATCTCTTTATTCCAGCTCCTGTTAAAAAAGAAATCAGTGAAACAGCACAAAGAAAATCACAAACTGTTTTGGTAGAATAATAGTAATAAAAAGTAGGAAACAAACTGCTGCGACTAAAGAGATTTAAAAAATGGCGCAGAAACCAACAATATTTCTTTATATTTTTAAATTTTCTTTCGTGTGAACTGCATCAATGCGTATGAATATCGTGCAAAATGCTTCACCCACAATGCAGCGTGTGAGATGCTGTAACAGGAATAAAACTCCTGAACACCTGACATTCAGTGCTTGTGCATCGTCAGATATTCTTTTGCTCTATGACGATGGGTGAAGAGGGTTAGAGTGTTGCAGCCTGAGAGAGAGCAGAAACACTCTTCTTCTTTGGTTTTATAACGTTTTTAATTAGTCTCTGTTATTGTGTCTGAATGGAACGTTAAACAGACAGATGACAGATGAAGTCATGCTACATGTCCCCGGTCTGAAAAGGTCATTTAATGCGTTTGATCGTCAGCACTTGAAGACAAACATGTCAGACAGGAAACAGCAGTTTGTCCAGTGGAGGTGAATCAGGTGATTTAAAGTCTGCAGCAGCTGCGGTGCACTTTGTTGTCAGATGAGTCCACACTTGCCCGACTGGGGCTCGCAGTGGAAGGCGGGGGTCGCCCTCTTCACCTCCACAGGAAGAAGAGCTCGTGTTGTGTGTAGCTTTGAAAAGCCGCCACACTGAGCGGTGAAATGTAAACACATGATGTGACAGCCAGCGTGATGAGCGAGGGGTTAACGCGGCTGTGGACGCCTTCAGCTCAAACACAGCAACGTTCTGCTGTCGCATTTTAGTTTCGTGGCATTGTTCTTGTGATGGACAGATGAAGATGTGAGCGTCAGTCTGTCCTCGACCTCCCAGTCACTCCGTTATTTTCCATTTTAAATCAATCACGATCGTTCGTCCGCTGAACCGTTTTCCAGGGAAGTGCTGGCATGCTTTCGATGCCACAGAGTAAGTAAGAACACATTTCGCTGCTTTTTCATGACTATTCTGAAGGAATTCCTGCCTGAGAGAGCAGCACAGTGGAAGAGGGCCAGCAGGGGGGACGTGGGGGGGGGGGTCATGGATCGGATTTGAACTCTGCAGGAACTTGACTGAACTTGCACTTTAGCCCACTGAGCCTGAGGCCAGCCACACTAACTACCCTCCTGTCCTCTCTGCCTTCTTTGCAGTAAATGTGGAACTCTCCCACCTGAAAGCTGCTTCTTCAGCCTCATCTGCAGCACCGGCTCCTTCATGGGTGAGTATCAGTGTGAGTCCAGAGAGCGTAGCTGTTTTCACCTTCACACACATTTACCGACGTGCAGCTCTCGGCTGAACGAGGCTTTCGGGCTTGTTTTCTCAGCTGTCGCGGCTCCGGCCGAGGCTCTGTTCCCCAGAATGCACTGCCAGGTCCCGCCTCAACCCCCTCTGAAAGGAAACTCTTCTCCACGCCATGAATGGTGCATTTTTATACTTCAAGAGCGTTCACCCTCTGACCATGAGGGCAAATACTCCACGACTTAAAAAAGCCACAAACCATTTATTTTGGGCGTTTGACTCCCGGTTCATTGCCCAGCGTGCAGCGAGCTGCAAATTGATTTTTTTTTTTTCTCTATTTGCTTCGTGAACCTGAGAATGTAAACTGCAGGACAAGCTTTGGTCCTCTGGAATGTATTAACTCAAAGGTTGATGTTCAAGTTCAACATTGTGCAGAGCTGCTGGCGAGTGGCGCCCACGACCCTGATTTGAAAATCAGAAAGTTCAGCTAAGGCTGAAAATCAGTATATCGTTTAAACACGTGGATGATGGGGTGCAGTTTCTGAAGGTTTCTCCTGGGTGACGTTCATGGTGTCGGCTCTAAGAAGCATACTGGCAGCTTAAATCAACTCCAAATGCACGACTCTGCCTCCACACTGAGCGTCCAATGGGATCCAGTTTTACTGTGGAGAGGAATAGGGGAAAATTAATTTGTTGCTGGACTGTCTGATGCACCTGGTACCTCAAGCTTAGCAGGAAATATAACGGATGGCAGGAAAACCAGGTTAGATGATGAATATTGTGGTTATTTGCACTCTGATGTAGTCGAAATCTGTGACTTTATAAGACCAAATTTGAGCCTTTGCACTGGTGAAGCTGGAGCGATCACTGGATAACACCGACACAGAGGTGGTGTTTGTAACTTCTCCCTCAGATCTCTTTGTTTGATGCAGCAGGAACCGGGCTGGGTGGATGAATGTAGAGTGAAGTGCTGCTGCAGGCTTATCTCAGCACGACACGCTGCTGTCTGCAAACCTCCGTCAGTGCAGCTGAACGCTGCACAGCACTGCATGCACTGAGGCAACATCACAACTCAGTTTGTTTGTCGTCAGCATTTTCCTCCAGAGGAGTGAGCACGTCTGTCGGAGATGAGATAAAATTATGGATGATTTTAACAATATAGTTTGTGACTATGGTCACATGATCCAATCAATCAATCCACTCAAATGTGTGTTATGCTTCAATAAATGGTTGAACCTTGAGGCCTCATGTATGTGACCTCTCACCAGGCACACCTGCTCGTTAAAGTTTCTCTTTGGGGACCTTTAACCCGTCGCAGCTCAGCTTTCTTCTGTGTCTGCGGTATATCTAACATCACTGAGTGTCCCGCTGCTCCTCGTGTCTTCACACGACCAAGACTCAAAGATTAATGTGCAGAATAGGCGGGAATGCTGCATCAGTTGGCAGCTCATACGTTACTGTTTGAAGGTAGTTTGTGTTGTTCTTCAGACTGGTGCTGTTCGGCCTCGCGGTCCGGCAGCCTGGCAACATGTTCACACGTTTGAATGTCGTACGGCAACGTAATCGAGCTGTGTGCTGTAGACAGGCGGTGACGTCATCAACTCCTGGAGAGCGGCTGGTGACCCACCAGGTCAAAGGTCAGGTCAGACAGTGAAGGACTAAGTCACATGAAAGTAGGGCTGTGACTAACAATTATTCATCATTAGCATCTTTCATAAAAGTCAGAAATTAGTACAAAAAGAGTCACATTTTCAGAGCCTAACGTCCTGAGTTTGCTTATTTTGTCCATCCAGCAAAACATATTCAGTTTACGGTCATATGTGACAGTGAACACAGCAAATCATCACATTTCAGAGGAGTGTTCAGCATTTTTAGCCATGCTAGCATCATGAATGCTAACTCTGGTGATCACCTGACTTTTCATCCAGCGCAATCTATCAACAGGTCAGAATTTAGCTTCGTCCAACACTCTGGCTTTTGACTAAACATCTGCAAATCTGACGACAGTCAGCTGTACTTTGTGTTTACTGCAACAACATGCTAACATGCTAGCATGCTAAACAAAGGTGGTGAACACTGCAAGCATTATAACTGGTAAAGATCAGCATGCTAGCATTGTCATTGTCAGCCGGTTAGCATGTAGCTCAAAGCACCACTGTGTCTAACTGCAGCCTTGTTTGCTAGCATTTGCTAATTTTGAGCTAATTAGCAAATGTTACCATGCTAACTAAGATGGCACATAGATAACATGGATGGAGCATGGTTAAGCATTTCATTTGCTAAACATTAGCATTTAGCATTCATCATTGTGAGCATGTTGCCATGCTAGCATGAGCATTTAGCTCAAAGCACCACTGTGCTCTCAGACCTGCTAGAATGTAGACTCTTAAAAAATGTCTGAAACCGTGAATTGAAGATGAAAACAGTGACTTTTCTGTCGGTGGACGAACCATGAATCGACGGATGGTGTCAGCTCTGAGTGGAAGCGACTGCGCCGCCGTGTGCGAGCTCAACACTCTGGAAGTTTCCTCAACATCAAAAGCTTTTCCCTTTTTATTGTGCTCTCATAAACAATAGTCGGTTTATGTTGGAGGCGGTTTGTTTAACTCGAGGTGTGGTGAGATCAGAAAGCCGATCCCTCGCTGCGCCGCAGCCGGTGAAACACTCAGATAACCCAGAAGCCAACACGGGGAGTCTTATCTCTGCACACAGTCGCCCATCGAAAACTGACCGCCGCGGTCACTGCTGGACGGGCCGCATGAAGGCGAGAGCAGCTGCTGTCTGCGGTCTGCGGCGTGATGAGCACCAGATGTGATGAGCAGCGTGAAACTGCTTTGATGAAGCGGGTCCTAAACGTACAGGAGGAACCTGCTCACACAGATCTGCAGCGTCATCGCTTTTTGTTTCAGAGGCGGCGCTGAGATCTCGCTGCAGCAGTTTCACTTTAACGGGAGAGCAAAGGGCGCCAGTAATTTCTCATTTTTATTAGTTTGCACATGAACAATCCGGTGGCGACGGCCATGATGCCAAACTGGAGACTTCATGGCCGTCCAAAAACCAGTGGGTGACATCAGGTAAATGTCAGCGTCTCAAAAAGGAGAAACACAAGGAGGTTTAGAAAAGTAATGAGAGTAGAAACGACGTCATCGTACCAACGGCCAATGAGCGGTGGACGTTTGTGAAGTGTTTCTTCTCTTTAGAACAACTAGAGCCAAACATTAAAGGTGTGACCCACAGTTTGTGTTTGTGTTGCTGGTTCAGTGGTTTCATCTGTGTGATGAAACGTGTCGTCCTTTCTCTCGCCGTCCTTCAGTGATGCTGATTGGTCTGCTGCGTTACGCTCACGTCATCGAGAAGCACCAGAACTGCATCCTCAACACGGCCGGGCTCTCCACCGCCTGGATCTGTGCTGCCGGCCTCATCATGGTGGGAAACTTCCAGGTAATCACCCTCGTTGACCCGACGATCGCTGTGAAGCAGATGATGTTGGTTTAGAGGCAGATTATCAGCTGACACACATATCGATCTTTGCTCTCAGGTCACTTTATCTGAGTGAAAACAACAACAACACACTGTTTACTCTCTGGGCTAATAGTAATCTATTACTGACTATTGATGTTGGTGCCTGTTCATAGATACTCAGCTATGAAGGTCTGTTACGTAGAGGTCCGGGGCCCCACAGTGGCCCCAGGGTCACCAGTAGAAAACAATGTGGTGGATTGATGTGGTCTTCAGGTGTTTTCCCTTTTTTTAGCCTCACTTGTAGTTCTGATCAATCGACCTGTTGATCCATCACCTTCATCCAGACCGAAATATCTCAAAATTTTCATACAGGCAATGAGTCTCATGACATTTGGTGATAACCTCTTATCTAGCGCCACCATCAGGTCGAAATTTAAATTTAAATTTAAATTACTTTTTGTGACCAGTAATCATGGATGTATTGTAAGAACTGGAAGATGTCACACATATAAGAGCTTCTTTTTGAGACTCTGGGAATGTTGATTTATATTTATGTATCTATAGAACCTTCATGTATTAAAAATTCTTAGCACAAGTAGTAATAATGATCCATGTGAGCAGACGTGTCTTTTATAATGGTGTCCTATGGGGAAAAGCTTTTTGGGCCACCGTTGCAGTACCACAATGGACCACTGGGGTAAACTGGCAGCAAGGCTGAGTTGCGGCGTCGAATCAGATTTAATACAACCTGCAAAATACATGCAAAGCCAATGACAGCAGCCGCACATGTACTTTCTATATACTGTGAATTAGGACATGTTAGCGTGCTAATATGCTAAACTAAAATGTTGAACATGGTAAACTGCTATACATCAGTATGTTAGCATGCTGACTTTAGCATTTAGCTCTGCCTAAATGCAGCCACACAAAGCTACTAGCATGGCTGCGCTGTCTTTGTCATTATTTCAGTGTATAATAGGATAAGATAAGACTTTATGAATCTCACAATGGAGACATTTACTGTTACAGAAGCTCTTTAGAACAAAAGGGGGTGGGGGGGGGCAGTGTTGGAAGGTGCAAATAAGAACAGTGTAATCATGCAAATGGGCAACAATAACAATAATTAAAGAAATTAAATAAATAGAAAAAAGTGTTTTGCTTCGCAATAATATATAAAATAGCGATGACAAAGAGTATAAAAATACTTCTACTGCAAGAGGAAGGAGCCAATGTTAATTAGCCACCAGTTAGACTATTTAGCACTGAGGTCACAGCTCATGATGGTGCTGTGCTGGACGTCGTTATACCGAGAGGAGTTTCTAATATTCTGCCCCTCGCTTGTGTGTAAATCCAACTTATAATTGATTATACACATTTCAGACAGTCACTAAACACTGAACATCGTGACCTCAGTGAAGGTGGAGTTTATGGCAGAGCTGATTTATGAATTGCAATAGATTGTGCAGGTGTGCCTAATAAATTGGCCACTGACTGTAGATGTGGTTGATAAAGTGACACTGATTCCAGGTATTAGCAGATGCAGAGGTAGTCTGACAGCTTTTTTTGGAATCTGTTAGTTTGTTCATTTCACTTTTTGAGGAATCAGGAATTCAAAATGTCCCAAAAGTGTCAGAATAAAACTTTTAATGGTCCGTTTAAAGTTGAAGCAGACGATACAAAAGCTCAAAAAGTTAATTATGGGTTGATTTCATAAGACAATCAAATGCGTGAACAGATAAAGCTCCCTGCAGTGCTGCATTTTCTAAAACACAGTTACATCATTTCTTACATAATTTCTCACCAGTGTTCATTCACAGGCAGAGATTGTGATCTCACTGCTGGTGATTTTCTGCCGCCTCCTGCTTTTGTGGATCACAATTACTTTGAAATAGAGGTGAATGTTTGATCCTGTCTGTAGAGTAGCCAGGTGTGATCCAATTACAGCCAGCGGGGGGTGGGGGGCTTTTGGAAAGAAGAAATGTTAAAATCTGTTAGAACACCAATCCAGCTTCTTCTTTTCTGCCTTTCATAATTAATGTGAGGATCTAATATTACTTTATTCTCTATTTAATGTTTTTTTTCTGACACACAGACTTCATCCACTGTTCAGGCCTCGCTGCTTAGATAAGACTTTACATGATTTGTGGGTCAGTGTCATGGCAACTGAAAGCAGAGGGTCTCTGTGGCCTCTTGGTAACATAAAGAGGTAACGTTAGAGAAGCAGTTCACACCATCCTGCTTCCCTCGAACAAACATCTGAGCTAAAGGCAGAGATCTGCTGCCGGGCATCATCTGTACTGATGTTAGTTCACACCTGTCACACCTGCTGCTACATGACTCAAAACATGGCACCAAAACACGGCTTTCCTCACGTCATCACTCCTTCATTTGATAGGAAGAGACGATTTGTTTTTTCTGTGGCCACAGACAGAAATACAGGTAAACCTTTTCTCACAGATCATTGGCTGTCAAGTGTCTGTCAGACATGAAACTGACTGAACACGTACCTGCTGTCCAGAGGATGAACTCAAAACTCTGAGAAGATAAACTCATCATGATGAAGTACTTTTGTTGTGTTTTCAGGGCCTTCAGGGCAGGTTTCGATCCTCACAGAACAGAAGATTTAGATCTGAGACCAAGAAACAGCAGAACCAGATTCATGCAAAATACACCAAGAACGACATTCATGCACCCAGAACTTGATCTAATGTGGGATGGATGAACAGATGGATGAACAGATGGATGAACAGATGGATGAGACAGATGCTGTAAACGCTCTAAAATGACAAAAATCATCAGTGTATTGCTGTTGAGCGTCACTTCAGTCGTTGTTGGGACGCTGGTTCATTTGGAGTGATGGACTGGGCTGAGTGGACCGTCGTGGAGGCTGAATCTGATCTGCCGCCGCTGGTTGTATAACACTCACACACACTGTGTCAGCCCCTCTGATGTGCTGCCCCCCTGCAGATCGCCTCTCAGCACTTTGTAGACCGTCCAAGCAAATCAAATCTCTTTTGATGTTGTGTTTGTTCAGTCTGGAAATCGTCTCGCAGCCTCTCTGTGGTAGCGTGTTCTTGAAAACAAGTGGTTTTGGCTGCGTGTTGCCTGTCAGTGCTGTGCACTCGGCACGTCGTGGAAAGGCGGCGCTCTCGTCTTGTTTTGTGGCGGCGCTCGCTGTGAGGGTCGCCTTTTGTGCTCATTTCTAACTAGACTGCTTTGAATTAACTGCTGAGACAAAAACAGGCAGGTTTACAGCAGAGAAGAGCTACAGCATGTGTAGTATGTGCATGTGTGTGTTTCCCCTGGAAGCACAAGAACGTACTGTAGGCATGGGCACACACCTGCACAGGTACGCACCTGCACAGGCCTCAGGTGGTGCCTGTGTTAAATCTAGTGCTAAACATGTGTTAACTGTGGGGTTTCTGCCAGGAATGTCGTTCAGCATTTGAATTTTACACTGACATTTATGTGTTCAGGCATGTGCAGTGGTGGAAAGAACAGAAGTACATTTACTCACGTACTGTAATGAGTACTGAAGTACTTCACTGAGAAGGAAACACTCTACTGTTTTACTCCAGTGTCTTTATTTGACAGCTGCAGGTTGAGGTTTTAGATAGAAAACATATGATGAGCATAAAAAGTATCACTATCTTTACTTAAACCTGCAAATCTAATAACTTTTTTTGGCCACATGGGGGCAGCAGAAACACGTTTTGAACACCACGGACATATTATCACCTTTTAAAGGTGTAATATGTAACATTAGTGCGTTAAAATATCTCAAAACGACTGGACCTGTGTTATATATTTTATTGAGATGTGTACTTGCAGTATCCCACATGGAGAACGTGACCAAATGTAACATAAATAAAACTTTAATGCATGAACTCGTCTGTAAACATTTCTGCCTGAGTCGCATCAGATAGACTCTCATCAGCAATGGTGGTTGTTTAACAATGAAGACAACAACTCCCATGATCCCACGCTACGCCTGCATCGTCAGACTCCGTCTTTTGCTCTCATTGTTTTGATTGGGCGACTCAGAGTGGCAGAAATGACACACTGTGTGTTTCAGGTGATATGATGAACTTGTTAGCTTGTGACGGAGCAACATTAGCATTAATTTTGAGTTTGTGCGCGCCTGATGAATCAGAGTCCAATAGTCTCTCTTTCTCTCTTTTAGCTCTGTTTTTGGTCTCCACCAGCTCCTGAGTGTCACATCTGGCTCTTTAGCTGCTAAATGCTGCACTTTGTTCACCAGCTGCTCTCTAACTGTGCTGTCTGCTGGTTGGTGCTCAGCAGCTCGTGTTCAGGTGGTCTTTGCAGCTTTTCCTCTGAAGTGAACTTCGAGAACATCACATCCATCAGCTCTGTTTTGAGGTGGATGTGCTCATACTGAGGCTGTGTGTTGTCAGTGTGTAGCTGGAGGCCCTCTGCAGTGTGTGAAGCTCAGGTTCTCCTGCTCCGTCTGTGAACGTCGGGGCCCCTCTAACTGCATTACGGGGCAAACTCGGGGTCCGTCATCCAATCCACCCGCCGGCGGTTAAGGGTGGTCCTCCTCTTCTTTCTGATTGGCTGCAGGGCCCTCCTCCCTGCCCCTGCTCAGTCTTACATAATGAACCTCAGTGTTTGCCTCGGAGTAAACATGGCAGGAGTCTTTGAGGGATAAATAGCCCCGCACACGCCAAGGCCGCTGTTTACATCTCGGAGATGAAGTGTTGATGTTGAGTTTCAGGAATCATGAATGAGAAGCTGCAGACATGAGACATACCAACCAGTACCAGTCCATGCCCAGTACGTTCTGGGATCATCTAGAAGTGATTTGACCACATTTTTAACAGCTTTTACGTAAGTTACTACTCTAACTCGTACGTACCGCACTGTAGAATAACTTCTTTTATCATCGTCAGTGTGTCAGCTTATTTTGTTGCTCGCTGTGAAACCACTCGCATGTTTCTTGCACTTCTTCTACTGAACCAACATTCTCTCTTAGAGAAAAGATGCAGATAAGCCGTGACAGAGGGGCTTCAACCCGAGTTTGCCAAAGGTCTCAAACCACTAAATCAGAGCTCACATGGCTGCACGTTTCCATCAAATGTAAATGTTCTAGATGTGATGTGTATCAGTTTATACACATATTTACACACCTGTCAAACTTAGTGTTTTTTGGAAATTTTGGGATCTGCAGAAGAATTTAAAATGAAGTCAAACTGTGGGTTACATGAATGACTGTTGCCCTGGGTTTCGCCTCTCAGGCTACTTTCAGGCTACTGCCTGACTCTCTGATAGGCAGGAGACGTACCTGCAGCCACTCTTTAGGGCTGAAAAACACAAAAACTCCTCTGCATGTTTTTTAGGTAAAAGAAACCCATTAAATCTGTATTTGATTGATCAATCAAACATTAAATATTCGATGAGCCAGTAGGAGAAAACACTCTTTATAATGAAGATGCACAACAGTAATTATCTCAAGTATGACGTCTCTCTCAACTTATATCAAGTGTGATTTTAAAGATTATGATTAATAATGCAGCAATTTATACAGCATCTCTATTTATTTATCAGACTAACATTAATTTGTATGAGTATTTGTATAAGTATGATATGACAAATGTTACATGTCAGAAAAAGCATTTGTCATCCACGCACTGCAAATTTGAAGAAGAAGAACTTCTGAACCAGCCGACACACATAAATCAAGCAGAATCTGCATTTACTTGCTCTTTATGTCTCTTCTCTGTTATTAAACAGCTTAAACAGCTGTGATGTGCCCCCACAATGCACCTCTGTCATCCATGTTCAGGATGTGTCATCATCTTACCAGCTGGTGTGTGTGTGTGTGTGTGTGTGTGTGATCTCGTTGCCTTTGTAAATTGGCATCATTACGGCTTTTCTCCCCCTCTCGTCTTGTACGTTCCTGCTGCAGATCGTCCTGTCCTGTGACCTTGCCTGTCAGATTATATTGTCACAGTGATTATCCAGAGTGCCAGTGAGTGTTGGGTCACACAGACCCGTCATGTGTTTGTGTGTCATCTGTGTTTTTATCAGCTTTTTTTTTTTCAGAAGAAACAATGCTCAGCCCTGTTGACATTTAGACTGAAGGTTGAGGCCTAACTTTTTCTTTCTGAGGGATAAGAAGATGGTTAATCAGTACATTAGTAACACAAAGCAACAGCTCATCTGGACCAGATCAATATTCAGATACAGCACAGATGAGACAGTTATTTGAGTAAAGAAGACAAAAATGTCCATCAGAATCTGTGGCTCAGTCTGCAGCCACCTTTGTGACACACAGTGTTTTGAGCTAAATGCTAACATCAGCATGCTAACATGCTCACAATGACAATGTTAACAAGCTGATGTTTAGCAGATATAGTATTTACCACGTTTGACCTGATGGTGGCGCTGCATGCAAAGTCAGAGGGTCACCAAGGCTGTGACAGTAATCCTGATGGGATCATGAATGTCTGAACCAAATCTCAAGCCAATACATCAAATATTTGATGAGACGTTTTACTCAAAACCACATTCAACAGCTTGCCCGGTGTTTCCTTAGATTTCCTTAGGAAAGATTAGCTGTCATTTCCATGCATGTGTGTGTGTGCACAGTCTAGGAAGCACTTCTATGGCAAAGGTCAAGGTAAACCTATTTTTTATCCCAGACAGGGAAATTCAGGTGGAAAACGAACACAGAACAGTCATTTACGTGGTCTTTGAACCATGAATATTGATCCAGTCCAGAGAAGATATTTCTCAGGATCAGTGAAACGTAATTTCTGCTTCCTTTCCAACTTTAATAATTCGTAACCAGACTCAAACTATGCATTTTCCCCGAGGATAAAGACTACCCAGAGATCTGAAGTGTTTAGTGTGTGTTTGTTTTTTCCCAGGTGGATTTTGCCAAAGTCCTCCACTACGTTGGAGCTGGCGTGGCGTTCCCCTCCAGCATGCTGTTCGTGTGTCTGCAGTCGGCTCTGACCTACAGGCTGGCCAAGACCCAGGACGAGTACCGAGTGGGCCACCTGCGTGTGGGGATGGCCCTGCTGGCGTTGATCGCCCTGGTGCTCAGTATCCTGCCAACATGACGGCAATTCTGTGTTAACGTAGCATCAGTTTGCAGTGTGTGCAGCGGCGTCTTTGCTGGCTGTCCACACTCTGACTCTGATCCTCCTGCAGGTTCACAGGTTGTGTGTAAACTGTGTTATATGTCCCCCTGCTGGAGAAGAGACAGTATGACATCCGTTTGAGTGAGTCCTGCATTGAAAAATGCTCCTTTAGTAAAAGTATGTAAGCATAATTAGGAGGATGTACTTCAAGTACATTCATGTATTAAAGTAAAAGTATTCAGTGCAGTAAAATGTCCCCAAAGCGCCACATTATTACAAACACATTCAGATCATTCAGATCACTCAGAGGAAAAGCAGCAAATCAACATCTGAGAAGCTCAAACATCAAATGATTTTACAGCAAAAAATATTTATTAACAACTAATTTTCTGTTAATTAATCAACTGATGGTTTCAGCTGTACTCGTCTTCACTGTGAGGTCATTTAATTTATAACAAAACATGATATTTTATAAACTCTTCTTGTTTTATATGCAGAAATCTTAATTCGTAAAGTAGCTAAAGCTGATAAAGAAATGTAGTAAACGGAGTAAATGCAGAAAGTTGCATGAAAAGACTCAAAGTACAAGTACCTCAGATTACCTAGTACCTATCGTATTTGGGTAGCAGTACTTAGTTACATTCCCCCAGTGAAAGTACTCTCACCACACAAACATGAAAGACAAATAAACGGACGTCTTCAGAAACACCCAGAAAGACGTCTGGACTCCGGCTTTGTGTTTTGTGTCTCGGTGCGTTCACTGACCTCCCCTCCCTCCTGCTGTGCAGCCATTGTTCTCCTTAACCTCTGATCCCCAGGTGGAGTCTTCTTCTGCCAGGAGAGCTTCGCCCTGCAGCACGCCTCCGCCATCTTTGAGTGGATCTACTGCATGCTCATCATGCTCTTCTACGGGACTTTCGCCTTCGAGTTCGGGGGCATGTCGGGGGACACCCTGATGGTCCTGTCCAGAGGAGGGGCGGTGCAGAGCTTCCCCACCTCTGAGCACAAGACAGAGGTGGGCGGCGGCTCCAGCCACCACCAGACAGAGAGCTTCTCGATGCTGTAGCCGCGCCGCAGCGTGCTTCTGCACCCCTGGAGGTCAAAGGGCAACGCGTGGGCCCACCTGGAAGCTGCATCCTGCACACCCTCACGCTCACTGCGGCTGCTGCACTCAGCTGTGACCAAAGACCGAGCAGAGACTTCATTCCTGCTTTGCACAGTGTCGCACAACAATGTAAGTGCCTGTTCTGAACACGAAGGCCAGCACGGAGTCACACGTGCACACACACATGCACAGACCTCGCCGTTTGCTTTAATCCTCCTCACGAAACAATCGCTCTCTGAGTTCTTGGCTGGAGGTGCCTTTTATCAGCCGGGAGGTCGTCGCTCCTCGCTGAGCAGAGGGCGGTTTGTTTCAGCGTTTAGACGCTTGGACGCCGAGCTCTGTATTGTTTCATACTCAGTACTCAGTTTTCTTACATAATCAGCTCTCGCTCTTTACCTCACGTGTAAGGTGAAGGTTTCTACAGGTTTCGACAATAGATGGAAAGTTACTGCGTGCTGAGAATGATCTGTTTTTATTAATGTGGTTTAATTGTTGTACTTCGTTAAAACATTTGGCTCAAAATGATGTCTGTCCTCCTGTTGGACGGTTTTTAATGTAAGCTCATCTTATATTTCCAGTTGTAATATCCACTCTAACAAGTCGCCGCCTCCTGTCGTCCAGATAAGCTCTGCTGTATATTTTGTTGTATCTCACTTCAGCTCTTTGCCAAAAACTCATTGCTCTTCGCAACAATGACAGTTTTAATGGGACCAAGCGGTTTATTGAGGAGGGATGCCGTCATGCTGTATTTCTTTATACACAGATACGTTTCATTACGAATGCAGAGAACAAAGGAATTAAAGCAAATGGGGGAAAAAGATTAATTCCTCTTTTTTTATGTGGTTTTCTTCCTATTCGCAGACTTAAAGAAGAAATCACGCCTCTTGTCAAAATGTTTTATTGCTCATATTTACATATTTTTCCAGGACTGAAGACAGACGATGTGCACAGAAAGAGATCTCTGAGGTTACAGCTTTACAGGTTTTTACATCTTATTGTTGCAGGTCCTGATAAAATTTACTGTTTTCGTGTCTAATGATGAAAAACTTAAACAGCACTTTCATCTCAAACAACAACTTTAAAAGAAAATATTATAACAAGTTCAGAAAACAGGTTTGTGCTTTGATTTCCTACTAAAACTCTAGAACTGTAAACCCGTCAGTCTCTACTGAATGCATTAATGTTAAGATCTTTAAAGCCTTCGGAAGCTGCAGACACTCCGCCTGCAGCCAGCTGTCTATCGTACAGAAATAAATGTTCATTCAGGATTTTCTGATTCCCAGTTATGAGTCATTTGAAATGTCTTCATTTTCATATCTCATGTTTGCTTTGCAAGTATCTGCAGATCTTGATAAAATTCATGTTTTAGTACCGAATGACATGAAACTTCAGTTTTATCTCAAACATGAACACTGGAAGAAAACGTATTGATGTCTCACTGAAAACAAAACGAGCTCCAATGTTTGTCTTGAATGTAACGTTTTAACGATCTCTGAAGGCTTTGAATCATCCCGTGTGGCGCCGAACTGCCTGCAGACTGTTTACTAGCCGCCACACATCTACCAGGTTAGCTTACATTTCCTCTAATTCCCACTGAAGGTTTGGTTTGTTTCTCCGCCGTCTGAGATCGGCTTTGTTTTGTCTTTTTGTGTAGATCAAGTGTCTGCAGGTCATTTATTATAATACCAAACAATGTAAAACTCAATGTCATATAAAACCTGGACGATGACTTGGAGAGAAGAGAATCGTATATTTAGAAGAATACAAGTAAAAGACGTCTAAAAACTACAGTTACCTGCAGCTTTAAAGAGCTTTAAAGATATCAGACTGTCCAGCTAAAACCTGCCGACACACTGCTGACAGCCAGCCATCTATCACTCTGACTCCCAAACTCAGTGTGTGATCACGTCTCGGCGTTGCTTTAATAATACGTACAGTAACGTTTTTATCCTGAAGATTCAGGGGACAGGTTTGATTTCATGCTGAAAACTGAAACAAGACGATTAAAAAGAGACTTTCAGGCTTCACTGAGACTTTTAAAGGCTGTAGATCATCTACAGTAAAACTCCGCCACCATCGACAGTATTAAAGGATAACTTTAGTTTTTTACAACCTGGACCTTATTTGTAGCATTAAATACGACCATTTACTCCCCCAGACAACTTTGGTGGCATTTGGAGTCCTTTTGAAGAAATTAGCCCCAGAGGAGCGGCGCGTATATCCGTATAATGCGAGTACTCGGGGCATCCATGCGCAGCCTCTATATAACGCATAATCTGCAGAAACTCGTTCATATTCCAATATTTAGTTATGATATGCTGGTGCTATTCCCCTCTGAGCCCGTGGTGGCATGTTATCAACATCCGGCGTCTCTAGACAACTACCTCTAACGTGGATGATGTCATTACCGAACGCCGGCCGCTGCGAGCAGCCAGCCACAACACGGCTGACTCTGCGGCGGTCGGCTACGAATACGCAATAACGAACCACAGCTGTGCCAAACTACAGCTAAACTGGCCGGGTGAGTAAATGGTTGTATTTAATGCTACAAATAAGGTCCAGGTTGTAAAAAACGAAAGTTATCCTTTAAACTTTTAAAAATACTGACAACAGTGACAGAAACACATCAAAGTGAATGAATCTGTAAACGTTGCTGCTCTCCCTTAAAATTTGGTCATTCTCTTATTTGTGGACAGAAAAGCCGAACAGTCTCAACCAGTTTCAGAGTGAAACAAGCTGCATGTGACTGAACCTACGGGACAGAAATACCAAACAGCTCATGTTTCAGGTGCAGCTGAGGGGCTGCCGAGTCACAAACTACATGAAACCTCTTTCCAGCGTCCATGTGCACACACCCTGACCCCCCCCCCTGCACACCCCCCCCAGCTGCCTTTCACTTACTGGGTTACAGGAACACGAGGGGCAGCGATGTACAGTATACAACACACACACACACACACACACACAGAAACACACAGATACTAGAAGTTGAGGTTCTTCGGGACCTCCCAGGGAAACTCCTTCCTGCCAAAGTGTCCGTAGCAGGCCGTCTTCTGGTAGATCGGTCTCTTCAGGTCCAGGTCTCTGCAGCACAGTCAAGCATTAAAGATAAACTACTTACAGGTTAAACACGTCCAACAACAATCGTGATGCATGTACCAACGAAGAAGACGCAGTAACATCAGCGTAACGCTGACCTGACGATGACGCCGGGTCTGAGATCGAAGTTTTTATTGACGATCTGCAGCAGCTCCTTCTCGCTCTTCTGAGAGGAGCCGTAGGTGAACAGAGAGATGGAGAGCGGGTGGGCGACGCCGATCGCATACGCCACCTAAAGACGGGCGCGAGAGACTCAGTGAAAAGCCTCCTGATAGAGGGATCCTGACTTTAGACCTTATTCAGGGTTAAAACAACCCGACTGGACCACAGGATACACTGCATGGCCAAAAGTATGTGGACACCTGAACATTACAACTATAAGTGGTTGCTGAAGGTGACTTCCTGCTGCTATACCAGCCTCCACTCTTCTGGTTTCAGGCTTTACAGCAGAGAGGAGGCTGAGGTCAGTCTAGTTCTGTCACACCAGCCCATGAAAACCACTTCATGGGCCCCCCCTTCAGGAACAGGAAGAGAACAAACATCTGTGCAGCTGTGGCATTGAGATTTCCTTTTATTAGAACTAAATGGTGAGAAGCACTCCCGGCCAAACGTGAACATGGGTGTCCACATACTTTTGGAACAGAACAGAAAATAACAGAATATAATAATAAAAGGATTTTAAATGAAGGGTTTGTCTGGAAAGTGATCTCACCTGCACCAGAACCCTCCGGCACAGTTTGGCCTTCACCAGAGACTTCGCCACCCAGCGGGCGGCATAGGCAGCGGAGCGGTCCACCTTGGTGTAGTCCTTCCCAGAGAAAGCTCCGCCCCCGTGCGCCCCCCACCCGCCGTATGTGTCGACGATGATCTTCCTGCCCGTCACTCCGGCGTCGCCCTGACAGAGAATCACAGGAAGGTTTAGGTGTGACGTGTATTCAGGTCCTTCCATGATCAAATAAAGGTTTTATAAATGTGAAATGTGAAGCTGCATAAACGCACAGTGAGAATTAACGGGAGAGAAAAACGCAAACGAGCTGCAAATACTCTCATTATTACGTCAGCTGTCAATTTTTGCAATTAATAGATTATCAATTTACAGTGATGGAAAGCAACTAAAAGCATTTACTCCAATACTGTAAAGTACTGTAAGTACAACCTTTAGTATTTCAATTTAATATTACTTTATACTTTTACTTCACTACATTTAATTTAAAAGCTTTGGTCATTTTACGAATTAAGATTTTACATACAAAACTTAAAAGAAAACAAATATAATATGACGATGTTTCTGTAATCATATATAAATATCGTACTTAAGTTGCGGTGGTTGTTAGTTTGTTGTTGTGGTTTTTGGGTTTTTGGGTTTGCTAAATGGCAACATAAGATATTACAGGAGTTGTTGGAGCTTGATCTCTCTTCATCATACTTAATGGACATTCACCGCTACCTGAACACCTGTAGACCTTTACCTGTGGTCCTCCAATCACGAAGCGTCCGCTGGGCTGCAGGTGGAAGATGGTGTTCTCGTCCAGGTACCTCGAGGGGACCACGGCCTTGATGACCTTCTCCTTCAGGACCCTCTTCTGCTCCTCCAGGCTCACGTAGTCGTCGTGCTGCACTGAGATCACCACGGTGTGGACCCTCCTGGGGATCACAGCGCCGTTTTCTTGGGTGTAATGAACCGTCACCTGGATGGTGAGAAGGTGGAGGACAGGTTTCATCACATTGCATGATCCTTAACGTCAGATAGGATTCCTGTGGTACGGCATTTAAAGAGAGTTTTTATACACTCCTTATGTTCCCACATCAAGACAACCTTCCTCCTCTCAGCTTTGCAGATGACGTGATGTGCAGTGAAATCAAAGGACTGATACTACAAATCAGAATATGTGCACAGGCTGAAAGTGCAGAGGAGGTTACTGGAAAGGCATCATTCAGCTCAGATGTTGCATACCAGCCTGCTCTGGTCTGCTGATGAGCCCATTCTAGCCCCCCCAGCAAACACAGTGAGGACCACTGGCCAGACTTCATCTCATATTCACATTCCTGTGAATGTAAAGATGGTATTTCTACCAAATAATATGAAAATTCAGGCTTTGTTTTACATGAGCACCCGAGCTTTAAGGAGGGTTTTAGTGTTTAAGTTCATTCAGAGGGCAGAGTGCTGTGCTGTTATACTTTAGGTATTTGGAGGTTTATTTAATTAGGCTATTTTAGTAAATACACAATCTCACCTCAGATTTGGTGATTAGTGAGGATATGGGATGGAAACCTCCAAACATCAGACATAAATCAGAGATATTTAGCATGAAGAAGCCTGAAGTAATGAGGTGAAAACTTTAGAATATGACAGTATTTATATGATTCTGAGTACAGTTTAATTATCAGGATGCTCTTTTTTTTGTTCCTGGTGTTTTAAAGAAAGATGGTTTGTTTCTGTTAAATTATAAATGACCATCAGTGTCAGAAACAGGCGGTTTACTCGTCTCCCTGAAGAAAAAGACTTTGTCTCTTATGTGATTTATGTCAGATTAAACATGACGTCGACTTCATGCTTTGTTGTGTATTGTTAGGATGATTTAAGGCAACACTTTTCCGTGAAATGTCTTTTATTTCTTTTTTTTTTTTTTTTTTTGGAACTTCTTTTTATTTTGTTTTCATATCAGTCTTACAGTGCATCAAAACTAATTCTTACATTACCTTAGGTAGAAAAATATGTCAGCATGTTCAAAAAGTCCATGGTTTGAAGATATGGTTTACAAGGATCAATTACCCAGGCAATAATAAACAACATCATGAAATAGTATAGTTCAGATTACAAGGGAAACACAACAAACAAACATGAAATAAAATAAAATGAAGAAAATATATGTATATGCACATATACACAAACATACATACACACATACATACACTATACTAGGTGAAGATGCAACGCAACTGGAGTCCAACTATTGATGAATATTTCTGATTTTAGATGTAAAACTGCAGTGGTATATTCCATCTGATACACCTCTTGGACTCTATCCCTCCATTGGGCTATTGTGGGGGGCTGCGGCTTCAACCAGGAGGCCGTTATAACTTTATTTGCAATTAGGAGCAGTGTCCTTAACAGTTTTGTCTGGCTATCTTCCAGGGAATCCTCAGGCATTATGCCCAGTAAAAAATGTATTGGTTCCATTGGTAGGTCAATAGCTAAGCATTGTTTTATTTCTTTTTGTATATTTTTCCAATATTCTGATAGTACTGGACAGTCCCAGAATATATGCGTGTGGTCCCCCAGTAAGCCACAGCCCCTCCAGCACTCAGGTGGAGTGTTACTCCACTTTGATGTAACAAGTGGTGTTCTGAAATACCTCACTTTTAACTTCCAACCATATTCCCTCCAACTGGGACTATGTGTTACTTTATGACCCTGTTCAAATGAAGTCTCCCATTGTTTATCAGATATTATTGTATTCATCTCCAGTTCCCACTTTTCTTTTATATCCAAATTGTTGTCACCTAGATCTTCTTGTAGTGCCTTATATAAGCATGATATAATTTTTTTTGTTACTGCACCTTGAATGAATAAAACAAAAAGATGTTCTATTTTAGATGGTAGGGAACAAAGCTTTTCCCATTCTTTATGTTTCTTTAGGTAATCTCTTATTTGTAAAAATCTGAAAAAGTCTTCATTTGCTAAATCATATTTTTCTTTAAGTTGTTCAAATGGCCTTAAAACAGTTCCTTCAAATAGCTGGTCCAAAATTTTTAAGCCCTTGTCTTTCCATCTTTCAAAACCTTTATCAATTGTTGCTGGAATGAAATCAGTATTTTTAGCTATGCGTATCACCCTAGATATGGTCATAGGTAGATGCATTTTTTTTCTTACAGTAGACCATACTCTTAAAGTATTTTTGACCCATATGTTTGTAAGCTTTTTCATCCTATCGGTATCTAAGTTAAGGAATGGGAGAGAATTCAATGAGATATCTAGGCATTCAGACTGTTCCATTCCTACCCAAACAGTATCTTTTTCCTGAGTTACCCAAGAAGCCATAGCTCGCAGCTGGGCGGCCCAGTAATATTGTTTTAAATTAGGTAAGTTCAGGCCTCCGTTGATTTTTGTACATAGTAGTCTTCTAAACTTAAGTCTTGGTGGTTTACTTTGCCATAAGAATTTAGAAATCCATCTTTCTATAGTATTAAAGGTAGCTGAGGGGACAAGAATAGGCAAAGACTGGAAGAGAAAGAGCAGTCTAGGGAGGATGTTCATCCTAATAGTCTCCACTCTTCCCAATAAAGAAAGTGGCAATATTTCCCATCTTATAAGATCTGCTTTTATATTATTCATCAACTTCCCATAGTTAGCTGTGAAAAGTTGTGATAGGTCTGTGGTAAGAATTATTCCTAAGTATCTGAATCTTTGTGCCCGTCGAAATTGAAGTCTTCCTGTTAATTGCGTTGGCCACTGCCCCTTTAACATCATAGCTTCAGATTTGGATTCATTAATTTGATATCCAGAGAGTTCACCATACTCTTTAAGAGTGTTCATTAGAGCAGGTACAGAGACATTAGGATCACTTATATAGGTTAAAATGTCATCGGCATATAGTGATATTTTATGTTCTGTGTTTCCCATATCCAATATCCCTTTTATTTTCTCATTCTGTCTAATAGCTGCAGCCAAGGGTTCAATGTTTATAGCAAAAAGTAGGGGGCTAAGACAGTCTCCCTGTCTCACTCCTCGCTGTAAATCAAAAAATTCAGAGCAGCATCCATTCACTCTAACTCGTGCTTTTGGCCGCTTATAAATAGTTGTCATCCATCTTATAAATTTTGAGTTAAAGCCCATCTCTGATAGTGTCCTGAACAGAAACTCCCAATTCACAGTGTCAAATGCCTTCTGTGCATCAAAGCTTATAAGCATTGATGTCTGTTTATTTTTCTTTGCACAGGTAATCACATTTAGAGTTCTCCTAATATTATTAGCACCCTGTCTGCATGGAATAAACCCTGTTTGGTCTGATTTAATAAGTGATCCAATGTGTCTTTGAACTCTTTGCGCTAAAATACTTGTCAACAGTTTCTGATCATTACACAACAGGCTAATGGGTCTGTATCCTTCACATAGTGTTGGATCTTTTCCTTCCTTATGTATCACAGATATAATAGCTTGTGACCAGGTCTCAGGAGGGTCACTCTTGGAGGGCTTTTATTTCTGATGAGTTCTTCTGGTTGGACAATTAAAAATAACATTTTAGGAAGGGAAACTTTATTTATTTGTAGAGTCAAAGTTCTCTGTTTAAAACATAGGAATTGATTTTGTCTGACAAACGTCTGATAAATACCAAAGCTAAGTGTATCAGCACATCTGACGGTCATTTGACTTCTGTCTGCGTGTCTGAATCCCACCTGAGTCTTGGAGTCGGGGCGGAGCCAGGGGACGCTCCCGTTACGCCTCAGTTCGGCCATCTTGGCGTTGAGCTTGTGGGCGAGGACGACGGTGAGCGGCATGAACTCTTCCGTCTCGTCTGTGGCGTATCCAAACATCAGACCCTGTCCACACCGAATGAGCAGGATGAAAACAGAGAAGTTAGGATGATTCAGACCCAACCATGATGCTATCACCTGTCACCAATCCACCTGTTCACCTGTGGAACGTTCCAAACAGGTGTTTTTGACTTTGTGCTGATTTCAGGTGAGTTTACATCAAGAAGGATCAGCAGGTGATCACATTCTGTTTTATTTATGTTGTACAGACTGTCCAAACCTTTTGGAATCAGGGTTGAAATACTTAAGTACTTTTACTTGTAACAGAGGACTTCTACACAGTGGTATACTTAAGTAAAAGATCTGAGTACTTCTTCCACCGATACCTATTCATAGCAACCTCTTGTGCCGCCCTTTACTGTGTAAAGAAAAAGAGTTGGACTCCACAGCAAAGCTTTAAATTTGTATGATTTTTAGTTCCTTCAAGCTTTTCTGTGAGCAACAACATAATTCTCCAAAACAAAGAAATTCAGTCATTGTAGTGTTTGTCCAGGTGACCTGGTCTCCAGCTCCGATGTCACTCTCCAGACGGTCGATATGAACTCCCTGTGCGATATCAGGCGACTGCTCCTCGAGGGCCACCAGCACGTTACAGGTCTTATAATCAAAGCCTGGACAGAAACAGAGAGAGGAAGGGAACATGCAGGATTTACTCAGATACTGTTTGGGTCATGTCTATGTATGAGGTCCATGCCCATCACCGCTGAGGGAACAGGTGCAGAGATGTAAACTTCGGTTCCACTCACCTTTGTCCGAGCTGTCATAACCGATATCTCTGATGGTTTCTCTCACCACCTTCTGGTAGTCCACGTTGGCTCTGGACGTGATCTCACCACAAAGCAGCACCATGCCGGTCTTACACACCGTCTCTGTTTCAGCACACAGAGGAGTGCTCATCACACCGCCTGTCTTCATACCAAAACATTTTACTTTCCTCAGCAGCTGTAAAATTCAAACAATTCCTTCTGACGTCTTGAAAACGTGTTTATTAATAAATATCTTCACACTTTCTTGCACCTGATCACACCCTGGAGACTACATTACCCACAATGCTACTCCACAGTTGACAGGTTGGTCGGAGTTATGCTAGTAGCAGCTAATGGAGCCTCTAGTCTGGATTCACACAACTTGCAGTGCATTTTTTTCACACCTTCAAACAGACTCTGATGTGTAAAATCAGTGGAGTTCCCCTTTAAGGATGCCTGCAGGTGTGAATGGGCTCAAACAGTGCTAACAGATAACAATAGAGGACCAGGAAACATAAAAAAAAAACAAATTTTCATCCTTATTCTGTCTATCATCATCAAGTGGGCTTTATTCTCTGTCTTATTTTACATTAATTTTCTATCCCTGTTTTCAAGTTAATTAAGATATTTTAAACTTTATTTTTATTACTACAATTCAGTGGGTTTAATTTTCCATCTTACTTTGTTTATTCACTTAATAAAAGACTGTGGCGTGTTTTTTAACCTCAAGAGAACCACAGCAGGGCGGTTCTCTCTGGGGCAGTGTCGGGCTGAGCAGGTGAGAAATTGGGAGACTCTGTTACGCTTGTTTGCTTCAGAGCTGCTGATTGGTCGACTGTGCACACAAGGTGAAATACTTTCTGAGTTTTGGCCTGTTGAGTCTCATGTTGCTGACAGACATTATTTTAAAGGAAGAAGAGAGTTTGGAGACCTTTGATGCTCCTGTTTTCAGCCTTAGTTTTGTCTTTATTTTTAGTTTAGAGTAAGTTTTGTCTTTTATTATTATTCTCTCACTTACTTAATATGAATTTTCTGTCCGTGTTTTATGCAGCTGTCTCTGTCACTTGGTGATTTCTCTGTTGTAAAGCACTTTGAGCTGCAATTCTAGTATAAAAAATGTAATACAAGTATTTTTATTATTATTGCATATCAAATTAATACACAAAGAAGAGGCAAACTCATAACTCTGAAAGAGATCTAATACACAGCAGTTATATCTGGTAGTTTACTTGTCAGGAATAATTAGCTTGCATGTTGCTGTTGAACTTTTGAAGGAAATACAGTTCACTCTTATTTGAGCACTACTTCCCTCTGCTGGAGAGAAACACATCATTGCTCACCACAGGCCACTTTGGCATCCGGGTCCTGCCTCAGGTGAGCATCCAGCACAGCATCACTGATCTGGTCACAAATCTTATCTGGAAAAACAAAAGTTAAACTCATCAATATCTGGATCAGCCGGGTCGTTTCCTCGTGCGACCTTCTGCTGCACGTGGCATTCCTCATCCGGGCAGAGCCTGAAAATATCAGATTTCTCCATCAGAGCGCTGCACATCACTCCTATTAGGAACCGCGGCCCTATGAATAGCCTCCACATTGGTGTCACATGTATGAACTGTAACTCCATCAGATCATCAAAGCACTGACACGCTCATTCAACAACTGCACTGAGACACTTTCTCCTTCCTTTTCCTTCCGCTTCACATATTATTCTTTTTGCACTAAATCTCCTTCTCATCAAGTCATTCATCGTCATTTTAGTCTGTAACTGAGTCCTTCTTATCAAAAATAAAAATCAGCCAGTAGAATGAATCTGATTTCACAGCGAATCAACTGCTGATGCTGTTTGTTATGAACTGTCCAGACTTCTCAGCACAAATCTAATCACTGTCACACGAGGCTGAACACCGAGAGGCAGCGTTCAGTTTTTACACACAGGAGGTCTGCAGCTCCTAAAAGTCTTAAACATTTTCTCGTTGGTTCTGTTGTGTAGTTGATTGCAGGCTGTCGGTGGACATTATACATCTGCAAACTAGCAGTGGGATTCATGTGACAGTGGACTGAGCTGCAGGAGGCTGTTTAACTATCAAACAAAGTGCAGGAAGGAGTCTCTCCAAACTCTGCAGGCGGCAGGAATAATATCCAACACCTAACGAGCACCGACTCAACTGACTGACTCTGATACGCGAACGAATCTGGCGGGCCTCGAAGCACCCAAGCAGCCTGTGTGGTTTCTCCAGCCTACAGGCTGCAGTTCGCATCAGTCAGTCACCTGCATTGCTTCAAAGTAAACTCTGTCACACAGGTAATGAGGCTGTTTGTAACACTTCAGTTCATGCGACTGGTAGTAAGACCCTGTTTATACCTGCCATTAACAAGCGTCTTTGCTGATCTGATCGCACATTGTGGACAGCTCTAAGTACACGTGTGAATGCACCCATGATGCATAAAGATCTGATCTCAGACCACATTCATAGGTGGCCTGGGCCACATATGGCCACATACTTTTAGCAGTGTATACAAATACGTCCTGGGTCACTCTGAGTGGCCGCCGTCTACTCAGCGGACATAGGTACAGTACTCATTCACATGCCAACAACATCATATTTAAGTGTGAAACAACAAAAAGAAGCCACAACAAAGAGGTGAAAATTTCCTCCAGAAAGGCAACAAAGTCAAATGTAAGTTGTGTGATGCTACTCATCAGTCCAGTAGAAGTACCAGCACTAAAATGTGCCACATCAAGAACAAGCTGCCATGTCTGAGGACGACCTGCAGATCACGTCACTGCTAGCCGGGGGGGGGGGGGGGGGGGGGGGGGGGGGGGGGCGGTGTGATGCATGCTGGTCTGGAACTTGATATCCTCAGTTTATTGAACATGTTTTCTCAAATTCAGAGAGCAAACCTCATGTAATGACTTCAAAAAGGTCAGTTAAGTCACATTTTCAAAAGCATCAGGAGAACTTTGAACCTGTTTAAAATGATTTAAAATGAGCTGCAGAGTTCAACCTGGATTGAAACCCTAAGCATTACATGCAGCTGAAGCAGCAAACTTTCTTTGATAATGTGCTAAATCGTGCTGAAGTGGGCAAATCCAATGCCATACACATGCAGTCCAGTATTCATGATCTAAATACTTCACAGTTGCACCCAAAAACATATATTACACCACAGATCAGTGCCATGTGGCTCGGCAAACTGTTTTTTATGGCACAGTGCCTCCACGCTCAGGATTCTGCACATTCCTCAAAGTCATCAATGATCACTGAAACATAAAAGTGTGGAAGACACGATGGACACATGAAACACTGCTGCTCCTTCATAAGATGAAATGCTGCGTGGAGGGGGGAGTCCTCTACTCACCGGGATGTCCCTCTCCCACAGACTCCGAGGTAAACATGAAGGAGCCGTCATGAGGAGCGTGGTCGCGGATCCCATCTATGGTACCGTTCATGTTGTCCCCTTCAGCGCCGCCTGACACGCATGAACTGGAAAGACGAAGGCAGAAGTGATGGCTGTGGAGCAGAGAAGCTGTTCCTGTGGCAGACTTCAGCTGCAGTTTGATCTCACAGTCCCAAAGCAGTGCAGCCGGATAACTCTGCGCTATACAAGGCAAAGACAACATACACTCACACACACACACCGGGGGGGAGGGTGCCATGTGAACCAGTGGGTTAGACCATTCAGATGTGAGAACGGGGAGGGAGGGATTCCTTTTTTTCTTCTTCTTGGAGACACTTTATTTAACTCCTCTCGACTGAACGTTTGTCAAAAGCTGAACTCATCAAACTCAGATCCCTCTGATGCTCAAACTGGCTGTCTTGAATCAGAGAGCAGAGCGTTGATTTCATCAGACGGTTACTTTGAAGCTCCTCCGTCGATTCATTCATGCCTACTCTTTGTTTCTTTGTACCTGGGGGCCCCTGAGGTCTCTGATGGGTGTGTGTATACACAGAGAGCTGCCTGCCAATGGGACATTTTCGGAGCTCAGACGGGAACCGATGCTGGGAACAAGTGTGCTGAGGGCTCCTGTCAGATCTGTGTTTTCATTCCTTTGAATAAATCTTTATCTATACATCTGGAACAGTTGGTATGGATGAACAAGATCAGCTCTGGCAGTTAGGTGAGTTAAATGAAATAGAAAATGAAATACACCTTGTTTAAAAAAGATAACCTGTTAGCTAACAGTTTATTTTAACCCCTCTTTTTAACCTTTGTAATAATAAGAATATACACATTTAAAATATGATTGTACACATAAAAGTTTATTTTAGATCTCAGTTGATATAAGGTATTTTAACCTTTTATAGTGTAATTCTGATGTATATTATGTCTTTCCAGGAAAAGCTAAACTATACTGTACATTTCATACATACCACATTTTAATTTGTTCTAAAAAATTTATTATATGATTGTTATCTGCTAAAAGATGATAAATGTTAGTATCTCTGGTTGGAAGATGCTAAAATAATGAAAAGAAAACACAATTTAACCATTAATTAATTTAGCATGTTTCCTATGAATGTTCTGAGAAACTAAGCCATTGTGTGTTTTATGATGTTTTATAATTTTCAGCAAAAAGTCTGATAGTTTCTATGATATATTTATGATGCATATTTATTTATGTTTTGACAATATGGCAACACCCAGAATCTCTCCATTATAATAATTCAGCTATAATTATTATTATTGCTTACTCCTTCTCTAATGAAGCTTTCTGTCCAAATTTCTGTTCCAGCATCTTAATAAAAGCTCTTTCTAGAACCATGTGCTCCAGATCAGCATGTCACAACACTGTAAATGGTTACTGAGCCAAAGAAAAGAAGGTAAAACATGTTTTATACAAAGTCAAATAGAAACACAATATAGAGGCTTCACCACATGTTTTCTAAATGGACATACGTTGTCCAAACCGACTCGCCACAATAAATGTTGACATTATACGTTTCTGCAAACCACGGATTCAAAAGTACGTTTCTTTACATTCATGGTATGCGCAGCTTACAGTAGCCTAGTGAGGTGGGTGGTCTACCGCTGCAAAGTCCTGCGATGTCGGGGTCGATCGAGGTCAGCTTCAGCTGGCCCCGCTTCCACCCGGCTTCTGTTCTAAGTCTTGCTGGCTTTTGCTGTGCGGATGCTGTCTCGATACGAAGTTTGAGGTAACTCGACTCATATCTCTTTACTGTTTTTACTGTTAGCTGCTAGCAGGTGCTGCTTAGGCTGAGCTGCCACAGCAGCTAACGCTAGCGTTAGCACATGCACTCGGTTCACTGTCCACCAGAGTTTCAACAGGGCGGCACGAAATGTCAGCCTCTTTGTCGGCGTTGCTCTTGCTTATAGTTCCCGTTTGGAGCCACTATTGCGGTATTTTTGAACCAGTCATTTCTACCTCTGTTTACGTCTAACCACCACGGCTAACGCTAGCTAGTTAGCCATCGACTCACATGTACGTGCGCGCGCTGCGTTCATGAACGTGACTATGTGGTAGATGCTGATATCGAAACAAAAATATAACAAAAACAGCTAAAATTATTTTGGTGTCTAAGTGTATTGAATGTAAAAAAATATTGTGATCTTGTGTTTTTATGTTTTAAATTAATTTATTTAAAAACTAATTCATTGATTAATTAAATTGGAGATTCCTTCGCGTACCACCAGGGGGAGCTAGCGCACAATCAGTCGTACCACAGCTTGAGAACCGTGGAGACAGAGTATTTGTCCCTGGTGGGATAAATGCCATACGTCCTTAAATCTAATAGACGACAGTTAAGTCCAGTATTTTGGTTCGGGCCTGCATTAAGTGTGTCCCATATTTATTTTTCTGTCCCATGTGGAAAATATGTTGTCGTGTTTCTGGAGTAAAATTTAGATCTGGGAAAAATCGGAAAATCCTCCTGTTATAACTGATATGAGTCTGAATTATGTTGCTGTTGATGTGTTGTGAGAGTTTGTCCACCAGAGGGCAGAACTCGCTTTTCTTCACTGTCCTGCTGCTCTGGGGGCTGGTGTGTGTGTGTGTGTGTGTGTGTGTGTGTGTGTGTGTGTGTGTGTGTGTGTGTGTGTGTGTGTGTGTGTGTGTGTGCTGGTAGCCAATCAGCCAATCATTGTGTGTTCATTAGTGGTGGACAAGTCATTGACAGCATTTAATGGAAACATTCACAGTTCTGACTCAAAGTATTTTCCACGTCTGTGTGTGCTGTGTTAATCATTCAGTCTTCTGAATTATTTTATTTATTTTTATATTTGTTGAGTTTTTATATGTATTACTCTTGTTTTATGTTTTATTTGTGTGTAGCAGCAGGTTACTTTCTGACATAAATATGTAGTTTAAAGTTGCGTTTCCATACTTGTGGTCGGAGAATTTGAATGGTAAAAATCTGAGGATCCGATGGGAAACAATGAATAAGCAGATCAGGCGACTGTGAAGTGGTTTTGATAATCTGTGGAGGCTGGAGAGGCGCTGAGGGTCGCATCTGCAGCCTCACTCTGAGCGCACAGCAGCCGGGATACTGGACGATCTGAGCGCGTCTCCCGCAGGCTGGGCTCGTTTTCTGGGAGGAAAGGAGGATTTTCTTTCTTCAAGGCTGCGTGTTAGAAACACAAGCGGAGTTCAGCTGACAGAAGAGGACAGGGGACAGATTCATGAGGTGAAGCTGAGACGGGCATGGCACCGACGGCGTGAGCCTGGATATCCATGGAGAGTTTTTATAACGAGAGCCAAAACCAAGACCAGGATCACCGAGTCCACCTGGATCAGCACCAGGTGGTCACAGCGGGGGCGGACAGCCCCGGGCAAGGTGGAGGTCTCAGTCTAAGGGCGCTAACTGGCTGCGTCCTGTGCGTTCTGATCGTTTCCACCCTGCTGGGTAACACTCTGGTGTGCGCCGCGGTCATCAAATTCCGCCACCTGCGCTCCAAAGTGACCAACTCCTTCGTAATCTCTCTGGCGGTGTCCGACCTGTTCGTGGCCGTGCTGGTGATGCCCTGGAGGGCGGTGTCCGAAGTCGCCGGCATCTGGCTCTTCGGCCGCTTCTGTGACACCTGGGTCGCTTTCGACATCATGTGCTCCACCGCGTCCATCCTCAACCTGTGCATCATCAGCATGGACCGGTACTGGGCCATCTCCAGCCCGTTCAAGTACGAGCGCAAAATGACACGCAGGTTCGCCTTCCTGATGATCGGCGTCGCCTGGACTCTCTCCATCCTCATCTCTTTCATTCCCGTGCAGCTCAACTGGCACCGCGCGGACGCCGACAACACGACGGCGGACAACCCGGACGACTGCAACGCCAGCCTGAACCGGACCTATGCTATCTCCTCGTCCCTCATAAGCTTCTACATTCCCGTGGTGATCATGGTGGGAACGTACACGCGCATTTTCCGCATCGCGCAAACCCAAATCAGGCGGATCTCGTCTTTGGAGAGGGCGGCAGGGCCCCGTGCGCAAAAACAACGCCACCGTGCGTCAACGCACGACGAAAGCTCGCTGAAAACGTCTTTTAAGAGAGAAACGAAAGTTTTAAAGACTCTGTCCATCATCATGGGAGTGTTCGTGTTCTGCTGGCTGCCGTTTTTCGTCCTGAACTGTGTGGTGCCTTTCTGCGACTTGGACAAACTCAGAGAGCCGCCGTGCGTCAGCGACACCACCTTCAGCATCTTCGTGTGGTTCGGCTGGGCGAACTCATCCCTGAACCCGGTCATTTACGCTTTCAACGCCGACTTCAGGAAGGCTTTCTCCACCATCCTGGGCTGTAATAAATACTGCTCCACCTCCACGGTTGAGGCCGTGGACTTCAGCAACGAGCTGGTGTCCTATCACCACGACACCACCATGCAGAAGGAGGCCTGCGCCATGCCGGGCCCCGGGGCGCAGAGACTCATGGCACCGCCGGCGCCGCACACAGGAGGAAATCTGGAGCAGAACTTTGACAAAGTTTCAGTCATTTCTGATGATTCCCGTAATCACAGCAACTTACTGCTGCCCGCCATCCTGCAGTATGAATGCGAGGCGGAGATTTCTTTGGACATGATGCCCTTCAACTCCTCCGGACCCACCGACTGTTATCTTATTCCGGGTCAAATCCACGACCTGTGAGCACCCTGCAGCTCTGAAACAATAGATGCGCTAAATGGCTTGCATGCAGTTAAAGTGCTGCAGTTGGACGTCAGTATTTGCTAACAATCTGTAGTTAACATGATGCACATTTTAACTTTATGTTGGAAATTTTTACATCAGCTCAACAAAGTGAGGTTCAGGTTTGAAATTCAGGGTTTAAACTGCATCAAATATTTTATTCCTGTTTAAAACTTCAATATGTGTCCAACATGCAGCAGTTTTTTTTTCTCCTCACTGACTGTTAATGATATGAGGGTCATGTACTGGATTTTGGTTCAGAAGTTATTAAAGCATTTCATGCTGTAAACCACGACTGTTGTAATGACTTTATACAGATTTACCACAAATCAGTCAACAAACAAAGTTTGTTGCTGCTGAAAATAGTCCTTAATGCATGCAGCATTCCTCCTGTTTGTTGAATGAAAACTAGTGTGAGCAGCTGTTTGAACCGTTTTGAAACATGAAACTGTATTTGTGAGGTGTAGATTTTGTCGTCAGTGGGAACCAATGGGCTTTGAGCTGCGAGCAGCGGACAGGAAGTCGGACGGGATTAAGAGACGAACTCACATGTTGTTAGCTTTGTTTTTGATGTGATTTTTCATGTTGACAGTAGGTGATAAACAATAACAGATTTCTTTTGTAATTCTGTTTGGTAACATTTCAATGGTGTAAATCGACTTTCAATGGAATAGTTTTATGACAACATGATCATATTCCATAATTGATTTACAAAATGTTTTTGTCAAGCCAAGATCATACACAACGGTGCATTAATTACTTATTTTTTATTTAGCAAATATTTGTCACAAGGTGACTGATATTAATGTTAGAAGAACATACTTCCTCATATCATTGTACAAATTTCAGCCTTTTTACTCTGCCCTCATTGTAAACTGCTCCTGGCTTTGCTTATGATCTCAAATGAATTGTGTTTAATAACACAAGGACTCAACGGGCTAATTGCCAACAGCAGTAGAATTCATTTGTTTGAAGAAGACGCTGTGGTCGAGTGACATTTTGAACCAGAGTTGTTTGATGTGAGTGTGTAGGTTCACTCACTGAACTGCCTTTGATATGTTAAAGAAGGCCGATAGGGTGAGCAGGGATAATTGATATCAATTACATCATTAGCTTCAGTGTTTAATTGCCCCTTCAGGTAATTGCGGGCTGTTTCTGTTGGAGGGCTCGTCCTCCCGTTGAGACTCTGAGCCAAATGAAATATGAAGCTGAGCAGGAGATCAGACGTTCAGCTGTGCTTTTAAGCTGAACTTTGTTGTAAAGGTCTGACGGTGAGTGTAGTGTGTTGAAACTGAAGGTTGTTGAATTATTTTAGAGTGCCTGTCTGGGGCCTCTTCACAGATGTTTTATCTGCTGGTTCTTAGCTAGCGGCTGCCAAACTGGCATGCTGGTTGTAGCTTCAGCTGTTGCTAGGTAACCGCTGGGGACAGGCAGCAATGTTGGAGGTCCACAACTCAAACAGTGTCAGATGGTTATTTTTCCATTTTTGACCTGACACTGGTGTGTTTCAAAACTCATCCAGCATTTTCAGCCATGACAGCTCCATTGAAATGTCAGTTAGCCAGCCAGTCCCCCACTTTGGTTCAGACTGAAACATGTCAATAACTATTGATGGATTGTTCAGAAGGTTTGTGCAGATATTTATGGTCCCCAGAGGATGAATCTCACCGACTGCTTTTAGTGCCACCATGAAATTGACATCTGTGGTTCAGAGTGAAAAACTTTATTTTTCTGCAAAGTGGTCATCGTGGATATTGGTACCACTGCTGGCATTGTTAACCATAGTCGCAGTGTTGGTTGGTCCAGACTGAAATATGTCAACAGCTGCTGGATGGATTGCCGTGAAATGTTCTATGGACACTCATGGTCCCTGGATGATGAATCCGATTGACTTTGTGTGATCCTCTGACTTACTTCCTCCAGCACCACCAGCAGGTTTTACATTTTAGTTTTTTGTGAAATATCTCAACAACTGTCAGATTAATTCTGACGAATATTCCATATTATATACAGTATATTTTTTCACATGACATGGGTAAAGACATGACTTCCGTGCATTCAGCCACCTTCCTGAAAAGGTCGGTGTTGTGAAATTTATGCACATCCAAAAACCTGATGATATCCAAGTCTTTCAGGATGTTTAAAAGTAGGTGTGATTGTCCTGAAATGTCTGGTCAAAAATCTTTCAGGCCAAGGACAAACTGTCCTCACACAGTTGTTTCCATCAGTTTGACATTGCATCAACTTATATTTCCTGGAGACTTACCAAATTCCTCACCTTAAAATTTCATGATTTACATCATGGGGACTTGTGTTTTGTCCCTATATTGACGGTGAGTCCTCATGTGACAAAACAGATTTGTATCTGTACAACATGAATGTGTCCACAAACATGCTTCATGACCATGGTCCTGGGTGGATCAGGTGTAGTGCTGTGATTTTGACTCCCTCCAGAGAGGTTAGAGTTGATTAACATTCAGCTTCCTGTCAGGAAAGTCACAAAATAAATGTCTTTGCAGGAGAAATTAAGTTCTGACATTCAGCGCTGCTGTGTGATCAACAGCTTGTGGAACATAGCAGTTCAGGCTGTCTAATCCTCTTCCAGTTTAGATGAACGGCTCAAAACAGCCAATATTAAATTCTTTCCCATTACTCATTTGTGGGCTCAAATTCTGCAATTTAATGACCTCCCAGTGTTTTTTTTTTTAAACAGTTTAGGGTTCAGTGGAAAAAGAATTGATACCTCAGATGTTTCACTGAGGTGCTTCGTCAGAACTCAACTGGCACCGTCACTGCATATAATTGAGTCAGTGATCAGAGCAATTAAAGTCCATGCAGATCATTTGGTGTGAGCTGAAGTGGGGGGGGGTAGATATTTCAATTGAGGTAGAGAGCACAATTTAAGGTGATGTCAACCAAAAAAAAAGTTGCTGTTTCAGAAACCAGTGTTGAGAATCAGTAATCTGCCCTTGTAGAACTTGAAAGTTCAAGCCATTGCATACAAATGACTGTCTTATGTAAAGCCAAAGCCATCATGTTTAAAGCATTCAGTAAGTGGTCACTGACAGCAAGGCTGGTCCACAATCTTGAAGTAATGGGAACACCCCATTTGACATTGAGTGCAGTGACAGTTTAGCAATGACAAACACAAGTTGACTGTTCATTTGTTTTATTAACACTTCTCAAAACACTCCACATGTTCAGGCTGAAGCCCAGTCACCGAGTTTACCCTGCAAAACACAAGGACAGTTAGTCATGATGAAACCACATTACAGAACAGCTTTAACATCAGTTCAGTTCTTACCCTTGGTTAGCCCTTCTGTCCTCCTGACCACAGTCACTGGTGCAGACCCGCTTGGTGCTCTCGCAGCCTGGTAGGGAGAGCCTGGTGGGTAAGAGGTCTCCGGGGAGTATTGAGTGTTGGAAAGAGACTCCCTTGCTCGCAGGTAGCCATTCCTGGACTGGATGATGTAGGATGAAGGTGGCAGAGGAGACGTCTCACTCATGCTCTGTGGCATTGCCTCAACCAAGCCTGGAGTGCCGGCATAGGCAACAGGGCCATCACCAAACCTGGAGCTTAAATCGCCCCAATAGGGAACGGGGCCATCACCAAACCTCAAGCTTGGAGTGCCAGCATAGGGACCGTCAAACCTCGAGCTCGGAGCGCCGACATAGGGGCCGTCAAACCTCGAGCTCAGAGGGCTGGCGTAAGGAAGAGGTACCTCAACCAAGTCAGGGGTTGGAGCTGTGTTCCAAGCAGCTGTAGCAGGGTATGCAAAGCCAGAAGGAAGAGATGGAGAAGCCATGTGGACTGATCCCGTATTGGAGTGTGCACTGGTGCCAGCAACACTCGAGGGCTGCACAGAGAAGCTGGGCATCTCCCGCACAGGGCTGGCAGGTGGTTGAGAGCCAACAGGAGGGCTGACGTACCCTGCGCTCTGAGAAGGGACCTCAGCAGCCTTGGAAGGCGTAGAGCTGGAATCATAAGCCACAAGGAAATTGTTGGGCTCATAACTTACTGATGAGCCTGCAGCCATACTGGGAGCTCCCAGGCTGGATGGTTGGTTTCCAGCCAGAGAGCTGGCATCATGGGGGGCTGCATCAGGCTGCAGGAATACCAGAGGACGTGAGCCTTCAGACTGAAAGCTTGTTCCAGGAGCAGATCCACCACTGGACCCCAATGTAGCTGTGTAGGGATATCTGTAGTCTAGACAGGATTCAGAGTCAAGTGTAAGGTTTAGCAATAAATAGCAGTAATTCATGGTTTAAAACAGTTTTTATAGCTTACTGTGGTCACACACAAAGCAGTTCTGTGGAATCAGAGGAACCTAGGGTCCTGTTTGTGCATTCTTATGAACAAATCATGGTGTTGATATTAAGTGGTCCTGTTCTCATGGTGAATGATGGAAAAGTAAATAAAGACATACTGCTGACTGACAGTGACTGCATAGTTAAGAATCTGTTGCTACATAGTGAGAAGGGAAACTCACCTTTTGCTGCAGGATAACAAACAGCACTGCTGAACAGCAGACAGAGCCAAGAAACCCTGGAAGAGTTACAGCAAAAACAAAAACATTACTTTCCTCTGAAGGTTGAAGCAAGTCAGAATTTCTGGAGTTGTTGTTCTATATTGCCACTGAATCTGAAAAGAAACCCATCCAACTCACCTTAAAGAGAAGCCAAGCGCCATGTTTGGTGGCAAAAAGCAGCAGTTTCAACTACAACAGCTTATCTTCAGCAGCCTGGTGGAGGTTTGCAGACAGAAGCTTTGTGCCGTGAGCTACATGTGGCTCCTCTGCTCTTATATAGGTGCTCCACATGCTTTCTGCTCTAATTAAACTCATTGATGACACCTGGAGCCCAATCAGTCCCTACAGAGCCAGGGGGAGAGTTCCCATGTGGTGGAAGAGAGGACTTGGATCGTTTTAGTTCATTTTATGAGATTTCTGTTTATAAAACCATTATCTAAAAGCATGTTGGAACTACAGCTATCAGATAGATGTAGTAGTGTAAAATGTACAATACTTGGTAACACTGACACTAAAAATAAACCAAACAATTCACAACTTGTTTCTGCTGCCCCCAAGTGGACAAAAACATCAATTATTTGTCAGGAGTGACAAAACTTTTTGACAAAAAGTGACAAAAATTTTAGCTGTTTTTGAACCATCTTAAATGCCACCGGATGATACTTGAAATTGACTTTCAAATGGTAGATATCACCACACCTGTGGCATCTCTTGTGCTTCAGTCATGTGAGGTAGGTCTGAGCAGCCACCGGAGTGTCTCCTGTGGTAACAATCGCTTGTGCAGCTGTTGTGTTAAAGCACACTCACAGAGGTGCACACCCGGTGAAAATCCACATTAGCACACAGTTGAAACTTCAGCAGGGACTCCTGCTGACAGTCACGCCGCCTCTCGCTGTTTGAAGCTTTTGTTCCACTTGTCGAAGCGCGGCTGCAGTCGCATGGCAGCGGGGTCAGAGGTCATGGAGCAAATCAGACCACAAACACAACAGGCCTGAAGAGCGCTCTCTAGCACACACTCCACTTTCATCTCTGGGAGAAGAAGGCCGGGATTGTGTTGGAGCCTCTTTTCATTCGCTCTCTGAAGTCACTTCAGCAGAGTCCGACTGCGTTCACACAACACGGGCTTTTAAGTGACGCTTCAGTCGATCAACAGAGGCAGAAAGAGACACTGAAGACAAACAGTATTTATCCTCTTGGGGTTGTTCCAGTTGCATAAATTTCACCACACTGATGATGGAAGAACAAAGGCATAAACCATTGTACACAAAGTGACTTTAAATCCAGTCTTATAAGTTTGATTAACTTATATCAAAAGATATATAATATTTAAAAGACTGGCTTCAGGCTATCAACATATATTTCTATGCATTTTGAAGCATCACATTAGAAAAAGTTAAAATTCCTCTTCATTGCTCCACACAGATCTGATGTAACCTTCCTCACATTAATACATGAAACATACACAAACGTCATAGTTCCATCGTGCTTTCTGCGTTTTTGTGGACACATAACAGCAGTCGACAGAAACAAGAATTAATGTGCATTTACTTCTGCAGATTTTCTTAAAAATACATTTGGATGGAAACTGAGCGATGGTGAAATCTTCCTCATCAGTCCCAGGTGGCGGTTTCAGATTTCACAGTGAGACATGTCCACCAATCCAACCAATCAGAATACGACATGAAATGACAGCACCATCGAGCGAGCATAATACTGCTGAAAACATATTTCCCTTAAATTCACTATTTCATATTGTGAGTGATGGTAATCCTGAACAGTGTGATTCTCTCCTGCTTGACTTTTAATCTGCGGACACTTCTGTAAAACCCACCTGTTTAAACTTGCACTAGAGTAGTTTTATTTATTTCAATCTCAATTGTATTTACTACTCTCACACTGCATTTTATGTTTTGCATTTGTTTTTTTCATGGTGTCTATTTTATGCCACATTATACTTCTACCCATCATGTTTCATAATAAGATATTGTTCTTTTACTCCATTGGATTCATCTGATAGCTGTAGTTCCAACATGCTTTTAGATAATGGTTTTATAAACAGAAATCTCATAAAATGAACTAAAACGATCCAAGTCCTCTCTTCCACCACATGGGAACTCTCCCCCTGGCTCTGTAGGGACTGATTGGGCTCCAGGTGTCATCAATGAGTTTAATTAGAGCAGAAAGCATGTGGAGCACCTATATAAGAGCAGAGGAGCCACATGTAGCTCACGGCACAAAGCTTCTGTCTGCAAACCTCCACCAGGCTGCTGAAGATAAGCTGTTGTAGTTGAAACTGCTGCTTTTTGCCACCAAACATGGCGCTTGGCTTCTCTTTAAGGTGAGTTGGATGGGTTTCTTTTCAGATTCAGTGGCAATATAGAACAATTCCAGAAATTCTGACTCGCTTCAACCTTCAGAGGAAAGTAATGTTTTTGTTTTTGCTGTAACTCTTCCAGGGTTTCTTGGCTCTGTCTGCTGTTCAGCAGTGCTGTTTGTTATCCTGCAGCAAAAGGTGAGTTTCCCTTCTCACTATGTAGCAACAGATTCTTAACTATGCAGTCACTGTCAGTCAGCAGTATGTCTTTATTTACTTTTCCATCATTCACCATGAGAACAGGACCACTTAATATCAACACCATGATTTGTTCATAAGAATGCACAAACAGGACCCTAGGTTCCTCTGATTCCATAGAGAACTGCTTTGTGTATGTGTGACCACAGTAAGCTATAAACTGTTAAACCATGAATTACTATTGTTAAATCTTACACTTAACTCTGAATCCTGTCTAGACTACAGAGATCCCTACACAGCTACATTGGGGTCCAGTGGTGGATCTGCTCCTGGAACAAGCTTTCAGTCTGAAGGCTCACGTCCTCTGGTATCCCTGCAGCCTGATGCAGCCCCCCATGATGCCAGCTCTCTGGCTGGAAACCAACCATCCAGCCTGGGAGCTCCCAGTATGGCTGCAGGCTCATCAGTAAGCTATGAGCCAACCAATTTCCTTGTGGCTTATGATTCCAGCTCTACGCCTTCCAAGGCTGCTGAGGTCCCTTCTCAGAGCGCAGGGTATGTCAGCCCTCCTGTTGGCTCTCAACCACCTGCCAGCCCTGTGCGGGAGATGCCCAGCTTCTCTGTGCAGCCCCCGAGTGTTGCTGGCACCAGTGCACACTCCAATACGGGATCAGTCCACATGGCTTCTCCATCTCTTCCTTCTGGCTTTGCATACCCTGCTACAGCTGCTTGGAACACAGCTCCAACCCCTGACTTGGTTGAGGTACCTCTTCCTTATGCCGGCGCTCCGAGCTTGAGGTTTGACGGCCCCTATGCCGGCGCTCCGAGCTTGAGGTTTGACGGCCCCTATGCCGGCGCTCCGAGCTCGAGGTTTGACGGCCCCTATGCCGGCGCTCCGAGCTCGAGGTTTGACGGTCCCTATGCCGGCGCTCCGAGCTCGAGGTTTGACGGTCCCTATGCCGGCGCTCCGAGCTCGAGGTTTGACGGTCCCTATGCCGGCGCTCCGAGCTCGAGGTTTGACGGTCCCTATGCCGGCGCTCCGAGCTCGAGGTTTGACGGACCCTATGCTGGCACTCCAAGCTTGAGGTTTGGTGATGGCCCTGTTCCCTATTGGGGCGATTTAAGCTCCAGGTTTGGTGATGGCCCTGTTGCCTATGCCGGCACTCCAGGCTTGGTTGAGGCAATGCCACAGAGCATGAGTGAGACGTCTCCTCTGCCACCTTCATCCTACATCATCCAGTCCAGGAATGGCTACCTGCGAGCAAGGGAGTCTCTTTCCAACACTCAATACTCCCCGGAGACCTCTTACCCACCAGGCTCTCCCTACCAGGCTGCGAGAGCACCAAGCGGGTCTGCACCAGTGACTGTGGTCAGGAGGACAGAAGGGCTAACCAAGGGTAAGAACTGAACTGATGTTAAAGCTGTTCTGTAATGTGGTTTCATCATGACTAACTGTCCTTGTGTTTTGCAGGGTAAACCTGGTGACTGGGCTTCAGCCTGAACATGTGGAGTGTTTTGAGAAGTGTTAATAAAACAATTGAACAGTCAACTTGTGTTTGTCATTGCTGAAGTAGATACCTGCAGCCTTTGAAGACTCAATTTGAGTTGGTTACCTTCTGGCTGCAGATGTGTTCATGTGCTCTGAAACCTCCAGATTTCCTGAAGAAGCTCAATTTTGAACTCAAACTCCAGAGCCAGTCTTTCAGAAGCCAACAGATGTCAGACTTGACAGTTTACAATGGGTTTGACAGAACAGTGGTTTCCAAAAGGCAAACCAGGAGCTGTGATCCTGGGAACTGACAGGCCAGCTGCAGCCAATGACTGGAACAGTCAGCATTCCAGTTCAGTCAAGATCATGTTGAAGCTCAAGCTGCTTGTCAGCTCCAGTTTCCAAGTACAACTGGTTGCAAAGCAATGGTGTACTAAGATCAAATGTTTACTGAGCCTGGCTAGATGAATTAAGTGTTTGCAGTAGGAGTCTGAAGCTGTGAGACAGGATGGATTCTGTTACATCATTGTCCAGTACCTGTGATACTGCTACAGTCATTAATCGCATTTTTAACAAGCAATGTACTGTCAATCTATTCTGCTCCTCCATTCTTTGATCCAATTTCTTTCATGCCAAGTTTGCCTGACTAAAGCCTATAGACCAGCCATGCTTGCACTTTTTTTTTTTTAATGCCATTATCTTGAACACAAGTTCACCTCAAAACAAGCTCATTTTGCCATAATTTGTCTCATTATCTGAGTAACTGGAGAAACGACTTCAGATTCATCAGTTGGTCATGACATACAGTCACTGCTCTGTGGGTTTGAGAGTTTCAGAGCAAACCAATATAAACTTTGGCCACTTTGAGAATGTTTTTCCTCATGTGATATGAGGATATTCATATTATGTATGCTTACTGTAAGGGACAGACTTACATACAGTGGTCAACTTAAAGCAGATGTGTTACCATTTGGCAAGAAACTACCCACCAAAGTATGGTTGTATAATGAAGTACGTATATAAATTAGACTGAAGTCCAGTTGGGAGTCCCAGCCAGTCAGGTAGGACTGATAAAGCCTGAGTTTCTTTGGTTTGCAGAGACGTTCAATACCGACATTTTATTCTGGCGACTGGGCGGTGGTCTGTCTCAACTTTGGGATAAATCAAAAAGTAATGTCCAAAATGCAGTCACCTCAGATGTAGTTTAAGCTTAACTGAGCCTGACAAAGTACAGCTTAGACTAAGGAAAGCTTAGATTCAAACAAAAACACAGAATCATTACAAAGTCCTTTATTTCTTCCCATCTGTCTGCTGCTGTGCAGGAACATCATCCAGCCTCATCAGCATTTTCCTGATGCTGCAGATTTAAGACTAAACACTGAAGAAGACCAGAGCAGGGAGGAACAGGGGGTGGATCTCATTTCTCAAAATTGTCGTTTCCTCGCTCCTCGATCCTCGCTCGAACCGGAAGTACTTCTGGTCCGCCATATTGCCGGCCGTCCCAAAGCGAAAATTGTGGCTCTGAGGAGCGAGGATCGAGGAGCGAGGAGGGCTCTCGGAGGAGCTATGAGCGAGGATACATCAGTGCATCCTACCCGGAAGTCTGTCAACTGAACGGTATGAAGACTCCGCCCCCACAGCTGGCACGTTTGAACGAGGTGGAGAAAGTGCGCTAGTGTAAATATCCTGCAGTGAATGGCTGTAATTCAGATGAGCCTAACTTAAAGTTACGTTCTCCAAAGAGCGATAATACAAGAACATGAGGATCCGTCATGTTTCAATCACGTAAGAGATGATGTATAGTGAGCAGGGACCATAGGAACCTGCTCACTATTATCCCGCTTAGAACTCTGCTCACTACTAAAGCATTCAATATAAAGTGACACAAAATAGTGATTAAAACATATTTATTGATTTAAAATGAGTCTACTCTCGTCTGTCATCGCTCTCACTGCGCAGCGGCTCTGAAAGCAAAACACTTACGTTGCGTAACAACCGCCTCTCAATGTGCGCAGGACGGCAGGCGGGGAAACTTATTTCTTTACAGATATTCAGAGAAATCATGTCAAATGTGGAGAAGAGACGGAATATCCCAGACCTGAGAGAGACGTAGCTGGAGACAGAGTTTGGTTTACCGCTATTATTTCTACTGATGGGTAAAAGTCCCGCAGCAGCTGATTTCTGCGTTCAGCGTCAGACATTAAAACATCTGTCTCCAGTTTTGTCTCCACTCAGCAGTCTTTAATCTACAACCTGTTCTAACACGAACACATCGGCCTCTCGTCACTTTTTCTGCGTGTTATCTGAGTGAAATAATGTGTTTCATGGCTCGTAGGTTTCTCTTCACTAACAGGTCTGAAATGTGTCTCATTGAACGGGACAGAAGACACAGCGAGGCTGATAAAGTTCAGGTCAGCAAATGACACCTGTTCACCTGGAAGAGGCGTCCAGCCAAGAATGAACTCATTAATTCTCATGTGTGTTAATAAAAGTGTTTCATATTTACTTGCTAGTGCTGGAGACTTTTTAACAATGTAAATATAAGTATGAAATGTAAATATATCTGCAGCAGCTCCAGCTGTGTCGCGTCATCAGAAACAGACGTCGCTTCACGTGACGCTTCAGAGGAAAGGACGTCTCAATTCTCATAAAACATGTTTCCTCGTTTCTTCTCTCCTTGCGTGGTTTCCTTGCGTCCTCTCATGCATCCCTGGTGGGAGGGACTAAGACGCAAGGAAAAGACGCAAGTGAGGGAAACGAGGATGCAATTTTGAGAAATGGGATGTACCCAGGGATAACACATCTGAACAGGAGCGATTCGTGTGACTTCACTGTGTTTCATACCAGACCCTTTTTAAAATGTTCACCATCATTCGCGATCATGCACAGTTCAGATTCATCCGTAACTTTGGAGAAGCGAAGCACGGCCGCATCTTCACTGTCATCAGAAACAAGACTTTCAGTGTTTAGTTGTTGGTAGCTGCTGGAATTATAACCTCAGTATTGAAGCAGACAGGTCGTCTGTGGCCTCCTGCTGCAGAGGAGGTCGACCAAGTTATATTGACCTTATACCTCAAAGCCTCAACTGGGCCAGAAGCAGCGAATTAAACCAGGATTCACCGTTGTTTCACTTTTCACACGTTTTCAAGCGTTTAAAGACCTATCCAGTCACATGTTGAATGCCCTCAACAGCTGTGTGTTGGAGTGTGTCTAAGATCAGTATTTTGTTGCTCCAATCTAAAAGTGTGAAACAGCATTTTACTAAATATGAGTCCTTCATTTGAGGGCAGGTCACGTTTTATCTGACAGGCTTTTCTCTGAAATGAGTGCAAGTATAGTTATTTTTGTAGTCATAGTTATCTTTATATATATTAAAGAAAGAAGTGGGTTTGGAGATACAGTCTCAAATTTCACTTTAAACATTTAGAAAGTTCAGTATTCAACATTTTTTACCAGATGTAAAAAGTTGCCTTCCCACCACAAACCCTGCCCTCATATCTCTTAGTGAACCAACATCTGCTTTCACTTCATGGCTGAATGATTTTCCTGTTAATGATTACTTTAAACGTGTCAAACGAACAGTGCGAGGATTTTGTTTCCAAAATGCCACAAATCCTGACGTCAGTTTCACTTTTCATTTATCGCAGAGAGGATAAATATTAACAGTTTTTGAGCCGAGGACCTTAAATGAGTTAAAAAGCACCATTTAGTTCTATCAATCAGTTTGTAGAGTCGGTGAGATGTTTACTGTCCCATTGTGGATTCAAGCCCTCCACATTCAGCTGCAGGTTTCCACCCAGTCTGCACCACAACAGACTAAACGAGGACAGTCAGACAGCACCACAGTACCATGCATCAGGGCACCAAACGTCCTCGTTAGTGCCCATTAACTTCACATTACAGACGACAGGAGAAGAACTCACGACAGCAGAACAGTCAGAGTAAATTCACATAAATAACATTCATTTTTTTAGGTTTTCCTCCTCACTTTTTCTTTTACAGTCTGACTACAAGACTCGAGCGCGAGAATGCACAAAGAAAACCAAACTGTTTTAAATCGGGTTTGTGTTTGGCTTCCGGCTTTGGCACTGCACAGTTACCATGCTTCACCCACCCCGCAGTCAAAGGAGAGGGTGGGGATGTGCACAGAGGTACTCATTCGACAGCTGAAGAGTACTTTGTAGTATGAAACAGTATGTGACAGATCTTGGTTAACTTGTCATTCATTTAGACATGAGAACTGTGTACCACATGAGCTTTGTCACTATGTCGCTACAGGAGAGAAGGAAAATCACGACTATAACTGCTGTCTGCTGTGCCAGAGACAGAAAGGCTGCAACAGGAAAAACTGTCTCCCAGCTGTCCAGACTGCAACTCCTACATCAACATATTTTACATGCATGTCAGTCACTAATGATTTATGAGGGCAAATAACTCTTCAACCAGCAGCGAAGATCAGTCAGTGAATATTAACACAAATTATCACGATATTCTGAGCTCTAAGTGAATCACTTACTGTATTGACTGATCCGTCACTGAATTATCCTCCAACTTCAGGTCCAACGACTTCATCGCAACTGTGTGAATTTAGCAAAGACGTCGGTAAGATAGCATATTAGCGCGCCATGTTGTTCAGACCGTAGCTACCAGCAGAGTCAGAGGTATCAGGACTGGGAACAGCCTGTTTTGCAGTTCTTCCCATTCTGCCTACATTGCATGAATGCAGCATTAGCTCAGAGGCGGCTAAATGCAGCTTCGAAGGGAAGATGGCAAGAACTTTCACATTAGAAATAAGAAAACTCCCTTACTACAAATCTCTCAGTTTCATTTGTTATTATACATTTTATTCTCTAAAAATGACGCCTTTAGCTTCTTGTTGATGAGTTCTTTAATGCTGCTGGGTCCAGTTTCTGCAGCTAATGGGAGTCAATGCACCCTACTAGCATAGCACACAAGGTGAACAACAAAACACCTGCTTGATGATTTCTATCTGGTTGATCAGTGGAGATTTTGTTAGCCATGCTGAGCCAATTGAACAACTATTCAGTCAAGCATCATGGTGGCTGTTTTTTGTGTGGGAGGGTGTTTGATATCATTTTGCCCAAACCAATCAGTCGTTTGTCAAAGAAATATGTTGATTTCAGATTTTTCAGATTTTATTTTTGGAAGTCAAGCAGCAGCATCCTCATCCACACTCGTCGCCAGTTCTGTGGCTCTGGCACAGAAATTTAATTCTGATTGACAGCAGTCAGTGAGCACATCAACAGACCTGTTTTCACTGAACAAGAGATGTAGTTCAGAGGTCTGGAACCAGGCTGGGCCGGTGGGTGCAGCATGGACACCTCTGCAGTGGAAAAATAAACATGTTTGTGCATTTGTACTTGTTCAATAGAGGTTTACGCTGTTGGTAAAAAAAAAATCAGGTTTTCTCATATTGTGTAAGTGGCTGATCACCACACAACCCAATCAGAGACGGCTTCTCATTAAGGCTGATTCAGAAAACATGAACTGAGAGAGAAAACCCGCTCCGCAGACTGCCGCAGGAAAGAGATATTTTTCACATTATAAATGTTACTAAACATGCTTGTACAAAAAATGAGTATACACAATGTCTTCACTTCAAATAAGATGAATACTTCACCTCGTTAGGATGTTGCCAGGCAACACGTAGAGCTGTTTTTGGAAATGTTTGTCTTAGCATCCATTCACTCTTCAGAAGGGATGAATCATTTCAGAAACATCAGTGTGTCTCGTGCTGAACAGCGAGCGTCAGTGTTTTCACTGCAGTTTTAATCACTTTCACGTCACCTCAGTTTAAGAATGACGTCATCCTTCAGTTCATAAATTACATTAAAGCATAGGAGGTAAATTCAAATTTTCACACCTTTGTAAAGCCTCCAGGTACTGAGGCAACCAACGGCAGTCCAGCGTGTCCAGAGGTGGGTCGTGCAGGTGTGTTTTTCACTGGTTGGGATGGCGCCCTGATTTCAAGCTGACGACGCCGAAGCTTTGGCGACGCTATTCTGTGTGACACCGATGTGATGGAAGTGAAACATCCCTTCTAAAAGTGCTTCTACCCTGAATCACTGGACGATACGGTTTAACGGAGGACAAGATCAACAGTCACGTCACATCATGATACAACCCATGGTTAATAAAGTGCATAAAACAAAGAATAGAAAAAACAGCAAAAAAACAGGCATCTGATAAAAACCTACATGTTTTATACATTGTATAAATAAAGTTTTTTTGTGCATGCAGTTAGTAATGCAAAGGCTCAACTGAACCGAGGAGAAGATGAGCGCTCCTCGTCTGCATCTCTTCGTAGTTTCCTCCTACGCTTCATCTTCCTCCTCATCCGTCTGCAGACTCATCAGGCTTCATGATCTGGTAAGTGATCAGGTACTCTGGATAGGCCTGTGGGCAGCAGAGAGGCGTTCACTGACACCCAGTAACAACAGAGACTCAGAGACCCTAACTCTGCTGACGCTGTGTAAAATGTGTAATACTTTCAATCTTTTAAATAAAGGTTAAATAGAAAAAATGTAATAAAGAAAACTACTACACTGATGGCCTTTTTAAATAACCCCCCTTTTCTGTCCCAACAGATATGTTGCTGTTTCTACCAAGTTTTATCAAGACCCTCCAGGTTTGCTGTGAGCTGTTTGGTTTCACTTTGGTCACTTAATCAATAAATAACAACAATGGCAGCTTCCCACATATATATTATGCTTGATCTCAGTACACAGTACAAACAGAAACAGAACAAAAAAGTGATAATAAAATATCTCAACTGTTGGATGATTGATTTGAAAATATCAAGAAGAACTTGCAGCTAACCTGCTGCTATCTGTAGCTTCATATTCACATTTCACTTCAAAAATGAAATTGAATCAGTTTGCTCTTTGTTCTGCTACATCAACGTGTCTGCTCTGTAAATCACTTCTCCTTTGAGAACAAAATCAGAAACCAGAAGGAACAGCGCCCCCTAGTTTTGAATGAATTCCATTGAATACCATTCTGGTATCTGTCTCCATAGATGGAGACCTTATTTCTGTACAGTTAATTAACTCTTGCATGAAGCCCTAATGGTCACACAAGAGCCGCAGACGGTCCACATGAACTCTTCTGATGATAAAACATCCTTCTTACAACTTATAAACATGAACACCTGAGGTAGGTGAGGAAGCCATCAAACAAACATTCAGCAAGGAAAAGTGCACTGCTAACACCAGTCTGCAGGCTACGTAGCTGCTCACCTGCAGCACATGGCACAACATGCAAACAGATATAAGATCCAATCATCTGGGGCGACAGTGATCTGATTGAGACCTTCTAACCTGCAGAATCACTTTCAGGGTTTAAACTTGCAGGAAAAGACAGAATATCGAAGGACAGAAAATGTGATAATATGACATGACAGCTCTGCTATAATGCTCCCAGCTCCTCTTCGTCTCTTCAGTCCTGCTGCTCTTCAGCTATCCGCTTTAAAGACGACCACCACAAGTAATTTCACACACTAATAGCACTGCTGATTGCTCGAGTGGACATCTGTTCATGCTGGATTGTGAAGTGCCACTTTATGAACAGCTATTGGTTTTAGCAGAAGACATCACACGTCCAATCATCTGAGCACAAACCGCGCTCTTCATGTATACAATCACTGCCGTCCTGCTCTTTTATGTCGGAGACCACTCTGCCCTTCAAAGACGCTTTATCGCTCAGTGTTTCCACATGTGTGGCATCTGGATGTTTCACATTAAAACACAAAATATTTCTTCTTGATATTCGTAATTCTTTCATCGATCCAAAGTAAATGCTGCATTACCTTTTTCATTTACCATCTATTTCTTGTTGCTTCCACTTTGCTGGTTATTCAGTCGCAGGTCAGCTGTACTTTTGTTGTTAAGCGAGCAGGTTCAAAGGTTCAAAGTTTTTTCCTCTGCGAGCATCACCACGTTTACAATTTGTGTTTGGTTTGCAGAGAAAATTATATTCAGAGCAAGTTACAGAAATGCTTCCTGAATTAACCGATTTATTAATCAGCAGCACTGCAGACAAATAACAGCTACGTCAAAGGTATCTGAGAACAGACACGACATGACTGAAAGGTCAGGAGCGAGGAGGCAGGGACAGTGGAAATGCATCGATTAGAAACGTGTTTGATTGGAGGCGTGCTGACCTGCTCTCCTCTGTAGATGACGTACTCGGCCAGCGCGAGGCCGTTAACGCTCGGCCTGCCGGTGACAGAGTGGTGACCCGGCGGGGAGTGAGCCATCTTCATGGCACTGAACTGCAGGAAGGACTTCCCCAGAGTCACCCTGCAGAACAACAGGTGCCTGCGAGGGGCAAAAAACACAGGAAGTACAGACATGAAGAACAGGCTTTCTGACAAAAACACGTAATTCACTCAGCACCTGAAGATTTCATTTAATCTTCAAACTACAGCTCGTCAGAACACGAGCTAACATTAATTGTGTTACGGCAAATTTTACAGAACATTCCCTTTAAAAGATTTTGTCCCAAGCTTACCTGACTGTTTGCTAAGCCCCGCCCCCCATAGTTACTGCTTCTACACCTGTAAAGTGTGTGGCGCAGCAAGCAGTTTACAGTAACACCTGTGGCTGAATGCTGTTGCTAGCGGATTTTATTAGCCGTAAGTAGCGAGCTAATTTAGCTAGGTAAGTTTGAATTGGTTAGAAACACTGTCTCCAGTTTATTTTTTTAATGTCTGGTGTTGACTGAGCCATGAAAAAGGGTTTTGGCTAACGCTAAACTAAACTCCGATACAGGGTTAGCATCATCCAGGAATGGCAGGAAGTGAATGAATTAGCCTGGATGGCCCTTTTTTAGTTCAATCTGTAGTCCCACAAAATGATAGAGCTATCTAATGATATGCTAACTCTTGACCATGGAAGTAACCATTTTATTATGGTTATTTTATTACCATTTGTTTTTACTACAAGTATTAAGCTAGTTAGCCCGGCATTGTAACATAAGCTGCTGACGCTGCTGAGGCTACGACTGCACCACTTCAGGGAGGGCTGCACTGAACGGTCAGTTTCTGATCTACGCAGGTAACTCGCACCTGTGGCAGACGTAGCAGGAGCGGTCTTTGTGCAGCGGGCAGCCCGTTCCTCCTCCGATCCCGTAAACGTACTGGTTGCTTTTTGATGAGTTCTCGGCGAAGTAGATGCCAGCACCGAACATCCCGCCGATGTAGGCGTGGCGCTCGTCAAAACCTTTATGGATGATGGCGTTGACGAACGGCGAGCCTGAGAGGGAACAGTCACAGTAAGATCAATACAAACAGTAATTTATAACTACAATTACTACTATTACAACTGTTACTACTACTGCTATGATTATTATCGCTATTACTACCTGTGTCATCGCTGCTGCTTTTAGTATTTCCATCGCTGCTACTGTTCTACTGCAACTACCACTGCTTCTATTACTGCTCCTACAGCTGCCTCTACTGCTACTACTACGACTGCTGCTGCTGGTACTAGTAGTAGTACTGCTTCACTGCTCTTTCTAGTACTACAACCGCTACAAATACTACTACTATTGCTGTTGCCTTATTACTGCCACTACAACAATGACTGTTACATGTGTTATGTGCTTTGTCGCTAATTACTATGATTGTTATCTACTGGCTACTATTAGTGCATCTTTTCCAACTGCATATTAGTACTTCTGCAACGTGTACTGTTCCATCTGTTATTACTTCTGTTTTAATTAATTATTAACTGTTAATAATTAATAATTAATGCTGTTTATATTCTGACCATGGAAGAGCATGCGTTCGTTGGAGTGGTTGTGGTTTTCCTCTGAAACCTCCTTCCTGCGGTGGGTGTATCTCTCCCACAGCTTCTTGTTGCAGACCTTCTGGATCTGAAACACAAGAGGTCAGACAGAGGTCAACATAAGGTCAGACAGAGGTCAACATAAGGTCAGACAGAGGTCAACTGTATGTCAGGCAGAGGTGAACATAAGGACAGGCAGAGGTCAACTGGATGTCAGGCAGAGGTCAACTGTATGTCAGGCAGAGGTCAACATAAGGTCAGACAGAGGTCAACATAAGGTCAGACAGAGGTCAACTGTATGTCAGGCAGAGGTCAACATAAGGTCAGACAGAGGTCAACTGGATGTCAGACAGAGGTCAACTGGATGTCAGGCAGAGGTCAACATAAGGTCAGGCAGAGGTCAACATAAGGACAGGCAGAGGTCAACATAAGGTCAGGCAGAGGTCAACATAAGGACAGGCAGAGGTAGTCAATAAGTTGAAGTAAGTCAATAAGTAAGTTTGAATCAAACAGCACACGCTACCTTGACCAGCGTGTATCTATTGAAGACTCCTCCAGCATGGCCGCCGTCCCGGTGCTCCCTGATGGTACTCTGCATCTGATTAACAAAAACAATGTTTTCATTGGTTAAATCTGAGGGTCATGTGATAAACCACAAGAAGAAGAAAGCAGGACAACCACTCAAACTCTGACATTCATTTTGCTGAGGAATATCATTGTCTTCATTATTTTAATCACCATCATAGCATTGATTGGTGGTCCCACTATAGTTTTGTAGGCTGCCTTGCCAGTAAAAACAACTGCAGTTTGGAGTGACATTAAAACTAACCAGTCACAATCTCCCAGTAATACAGTGACGACTTCCGCCAGGTAGAAGTCCTGAGGTGGCTACTCCACCTGGAGCAAAGCGGACATTGTTGCCAGCTTGTTGGTTTTTGCAACCAAACTTCAACAAATAATTTCAAGAGGTGCAAAATGGAAGAGATTTTTCAAAGCAAACTAGTGAGTCAGTTTTTATGTATTAAACCACTGCAGAACACAACTGCCTCGATGTAAACAGTACAACTAAATCTCTACCAGCTGATAAATCTCTGTCTTCTCACATAAACATCAACGTTCTGCTCCAACGACACGGCCTCAGCACGACACACACACAAAAATCACACACAAAATGTAGTTTTGATTCTTCTTGTTTTCATTCTTCTTCTTCTTCTTCTATTATCTGTAGGAATAGTAAACATAAACCTGTACCTCCTCCTCCACCGACTGGAACTCTTTGTCATCGGCTGAGAGGTCGATCAAGATCGTTCCGCTGTTGGCTGTATTTAACGTCAGGTAGGGGTTCAGACCTGGCACACACACACACACACACACACACACACACGCACACACACACACACACAAATCAAGACTATATCACATATTGCGTTCCAAATCTTTTCTGGCATTTGATGAAAAAAATTCCATGATTAATATATAGTGTGTTTAAGTGTGTGCGTTGTGTGTTTGAGAGCGTGTCTTTAGGTGTGTGTGTGTGTGTGTGGTGTGTTTGAGAGCGTGTCTTTAGGTGTGTGTGTGTGTGTGTGTGTGTGTGGTGTGTTTGAGAGCGTGTCTTTAGGTGTGTGTGTTTGTGTGTGTGGTGTGTTTGACAGTGTGTCCTCAGGTGTGTGTGGTGTGTTTGACAGTGTGTCTTTAGGTGTGTGTGGTGTGTTTGACAGTGTGTCCTTAGGTGTGTGTGTGGTGTGTTTGACAGTGTGTCTTTAGGTGTGTGTGGTGTGTTTGACAGTGTGTCCTCAGGTGTGTGTGGTGTGTTTGACAGTGTGTCTTTAGGTGTGTGTGGTGTGTTTGACAGTGTGTCCTCAGGTGTGTGTGTCCTCACTCTGCGGCCCGCTGATGAGCCTCTCCACTCCTTTGATGATCTTGTGTCTGTGTCCGTAGGCGTTGATGCCGATCTCCTTCAGCTCGCGGTGACCCATCTCCACCAGCACATCCAGAGTGATCTACACACACACACACACACACACACACACACACACACACACACACACACACACATTAATCTTAACTTGTTGTGTTCACAGCTTGTTCTGCTGCCCCCTGGTGGCCACAGTATCAGTGAATGCAGCTTTAATGTCTGGTCACAGGTTCAGTTTGACCTGTATTACAGTTATTTTTGACACGCAGTATCTTCTCTATAAATACAACATTTACTGCTTCACGTGTCACTTCTCACTCACTGCTCTGACATCAGCCAATCAGAGGTCTGACATCATTTCCTGTCGCTCATGTTGACAGATTTCACACATCACTTTTGTGAAATGGGCTTCAGACTTGTTGTCCGTTTGTACCTCTGCAGTATCTTCCTGAATGTAAGAAATGATGCAAAGAAGGTGACTGAAAAGACTACAAACTGCATAATTCTGTCAGATCTGTTTATTTTCTGGGCTGTGGTCATCACAGGAGGACCATGTTACAGTAAGTAGTGTGACAGCACCATTAGCCTTAATGATCATGTTGTATGACCCATGAACAGGAACTGTTACTGTATGTCGACCACAAACACTGCACCGATGGTCTCACCTGCTCTCTGTCAAAGATCTCCAGAAGATGCTCCAGTCCGAGATTCTTCAAGAACTGAGAGATACTGAGGTCAGCCACTACACACACACACACACACACACACACACACACAGGTTTTATGTGATCACGTCATGATAGAAAGTTTTAAAGGTGCATTGCTTCAGTTGTTGGTGTGTGACCAACAATACAAAGAAAACGTTCCATAGTGGGCGCAGAGGTCAAAACTCCACAGGGTGACTGGACAAGACTGGACAACAAGATAAAAGTTCATTCTGGACCTTGGAAACTAGGAGAGGCAGAAGTGACAGAACCAAGTTAGCGTCACACTAGACAAAGGAGATCCAGAGATATCGTCTTCCTTTCAAAACCTGGCACCTGCATTACCCACAATGCAATTCGACTGGTTCATATTGAAATTCAGGTAAGCTATGCTAATAGCGGTTAATGCAGCCTGTAACCTGCAGCAGAGATGAGGAGCAGCTGCAGAGGTCTGGTCAGATCACTTCTTTCCAACTGCACAAAAACAGCTGACTCAAGTGATATCACTCGAGGACATTTATCAGACTTTAAGCAACTTTTTTTCACATATGCAGAAGTGCTTTCTAAGACTAGACTCAAACTGAATTTGAGTCAAGTTTAGCAAAAAAAAGGTGATCGTGGTTAAAAGGAACTAACTCATGTTCTGTAAATTCTCAGATAATCCACAGTCTGCCATCGTTTTCATCGGCTAAATGAAAGTGAAAATGGAAGTGAGCCAAGGCTATATTAGCTGCTACTAGCACAGCACACCTAAACCTCTGAGCACACTGTCAGTGGTGGAGTTGCATTGTGGGTAATGTAGGCGGCAAGTGTTGACAAGGAAGAAGAATGTGTGCAACAGATGATATTTCTGGTTCTGCTGCAGCGATTCTGACCCTTTTTCTTTGTGCTGTCCATCATGAGTCTGATCATATTATGTTAAAAATTGGTGAAATACTCTTTTAACCGCGTAGTTTTGTTTACCTGAACTGTAACTTAAATTCACGCAGATCAGAAATCACATGTGAATCATTCTGGTAGCTGTCACATGGCTCGTTTTGGAAAGTAGTTTCTGCTTGTGGACTCGTGTTTTATTCTAACTTTCTCACCTTCCTCTTTCTTCTCAGCGCCCGATGAGCCCTCGGCCACCGGCAGCAGCGCAGACATCTCAGGAAACGTAGAGGACGATGAAGATGATGGCGGCGGCGAAGATGAGGAGTTTGAAGCTTTAGAGACAGCGGTGGTGTTGCTGTTGGTCGTGGCTGCCATTGTGGTGTCAAGACCAGAGGAGGGGGAGGAAGAGGAGGAGGAGAGAAGAGGTGGGACGACGGCGACAGGTGGAGCGCCAGAGGCCGCCACGCTGATGACCTGAGGTTTATAACAGCCGGGGAGAGCAGAGGGAGGCATGGCTGCTGTTAACAAAGCCCGAACATCATCAGCCTGCAGGAGGAGGAGGAGGAAGAGGAACACAAGAAGATGGAGGGCGGGATAAAGAAAGAGGTGGAGAAGAGAAGGAGGAAGAGAAGAACAGTGTGAAGAGGAAGAAGATTAAGGCAAAAGTAGCAGGAAGAACGTGGAGGAAGAAGTGGAGGAGCAAACAGAGGGCAGGGGAGGAAGAAAGAGGCAGATAGAAGGAGAAAATGAGGAAGAGGAGAGCAGGACAGAAAGACAAGATGAAGAAGAGAGTAGAGAGGAAATGTGAGTTTTTTCATTTTCAAAAACTTGTTATTTACTCAAAAAAGCAAAATGAGGTGGCGAAGAAGGAAGAGGAAATAACGATGAGGAGGAGACGAGGAGAAAGGAGAAGGGAGAGGTTGGGGAAGAAAGAAGAGGACAGAAGAAAGAGAAAAAATGGAAAAGGAGGAAGAAGAGAAAGATGAGACGACAAGCAGATGAAGATAAAAGAAAGAGGAGGTTGAAGAGAAGAGGAGGGTAGAAAGGGATGAAGAGGATGGAGAAGGATGCAGAAGAGGTGGAGAATAACTAGAAAAGGTGAAGAAATGAGGAAGATGAAGCTAAAATAAGACAGGAAGAAGAGGAAGTGAGAGGAAAAGAAGAAGACAAAATAAAAGACCCCGAAGTAATGCTCTAATTTTGAGTGGTCCCTTTAAATCAGCGTGAGACGCACCGTGACCAGGTCCAGCGGCGACTGTCCCTCCTGGTTTCGGAGGGTGGGGTCTGCACCGTGAGCCAATAGGAGGGCACACAGCTGCGTCCGGCCCTTCTGAGAGGCCTCGTGCAGCGGCGTGAACGCCCACTTATCGGTGGCGTTGACGCAGGCGTCGAACTTGATGAGCAGGGCGGCCACGTCTACGTGCTGGAAGATCACAACAAGACAAGACGATGAACGGCTCTGAAATAAAAGTCAGTCACGTTTCTGAAGGTCTTTGACTGCTGGATTCAATCAAACTGAAAAAATTAAAACAAAGAGGACGAAGAGTCTGCAGCCGTGTGAAGCTCCGGGTAGAGATGAGCGCCGATCATGTGACATCTCCACGTTGACAGCGTGTGTGGTCACTCTGCAGCAGCCTGGTGTTGTTTGTTGTGCAGAGATTAAAGAAACTGAAGCAGAAACTTTTCAGCTGTGGACAACAGAGACTGGAAGAAACACTCAGATCCATTTGGAGATCAGTGCCACTGATTTACTGACCCTCCAGATTTAAACACATCGACCGGTGACCAATTTTCATGAAACTTGGTGGAAGTTTGTAGTTTGAACCAAGGAGCCCATTAAATTTTAGAGCAGAAACATTAATTATATTTCACTTTTGTTAATTTTGCGAGATGGAGCATATGGCCTTGGTGGAGTAAATCCAGTAAATAGTAGTAAAGTTCAATTGTGATGAATTCTACAATTGCAGATTGTAGGAATGACATCACAATCCACATTCACAGTACCAGTCTCATGGATTTCTCGTCGTTTGATGGGAGAACTGGTACAACTGGAACTACGCTTTTTTCCCCCTCAAACTAAGGTGTGGCTATGGAAATGAAAACAAACACAGATCAAGCAACTGATTACAGTTTTACTCACATCCAAACGTGAATTCTAATAGTTCTGGAAATATATCCGGACGTATACAGTGGTAGCAGATTTGCAGATCACAGCGCAGCGGACCACTTCATTATTATTCTGTTATTTCTGCACATGGCGAGTATTTAGTTTGCTCCTGTTGGTCCAGAAACAGACGCTGTTCTGAGACGTCTACTGTCAAACAACTCTCTGTGTGCCGCCTCATTTGAATGAGCCTCCCACCTGTTCATCCCTCTCCTCCCACCTGTGCAGGCAGACAGGTGAGAAAAGAGCCAAACTGCAGCTGCACTGAAAATAATGTGAACAATGAGAGAGCGAATGGAAACACTGATGAGCTGAGAGAGAGATAAAGAGGTGGAGGAGACGGATGAATACAGGATGATGACTCCTCATCACGGGTGTGTGTCAGTGTCCACTTTTTGTCTCTTCAATCAGCAGCTCATCAATCAGAGGACATTATGACCGTGTGTGTGTGTGTGTGTGTGTGTGTGTGTGTGTGTGTCAGAGTCGATTCATCTCTTTAAGTCACAGTCAGTTGAATGTCAGCTGACACTCTGGAGTCTGATTTCATACATACAAGCTTTTCCTGGAGATTGTAAAGAACATAATGTGTGTGTGTGTGTGTGTGTGTGTGTGTGAGAGAGAGAGAGAGAGAGATCCCCTCCTCACCCCGTAGGAGGCAGCATTGTGCAGAGGAATGAGTCCTCCTTTATCTTGAGAGTTGACCTCAGCTCCGTGCTGCAGCAGGTACTCCGCCACCTCCAGGTTATTATAGCCCGCTGTGACACACACACACACACACACACACACACACACACACACACACACGTACGGAGAATTCAGTTCAGGTCTAGACCTCAGTCTGGCCCAAAAAGATCGTACTTGAGCACACACACACTTCAGAGCGAAGGCTAGCTTTTAGCATCAAGGTTAAACTTCCATTGTTCAGGGTGGGACATGTAGTTGTGATGTCTCAGGTGTGTGTGTGTTCTGTACCAGCCAGGTGTAGAGGTGTGGAGTGTCTCCCCTGTGTGTCTCTGCAGTTGACGTTGTCACGCGTGCAGAGTTTCTTCACTCGGGCCAGGCAGCCCTTCTTGGCGGCGTCCAGCAGGGCGGCGTCGCCCCTCAGCAGGTCCTGGATGTCCGTGTCGGCATCCTTCACCAGATCCAGAGGGGTGTTACCGTCCCGGTTCCTCCGGGTCGGATCGGCACCGTGCTGGAAATGACATAACAAACCCTCGTATGTCCTGGCTGAACTCCAATAACAGGCCCGTGTCACTGTGTGTGTGTGTGTGTGTGTGTGTGTGTGTGTGTGTGTGTGTACCTGCAGCAGGAGTTTACAGATGTCGTATTTGCCCTTGGCGGCAGCTTCATGCAGCGGTGTGAACTTCCAGAGGTCAGCCACGTTGACCACAGCACCGTGAAGGACCAACAGCTCGGCGACCTCATAGTGACCGTATGAGCAGGCGTTATGGAGAGGAACCAGACCTCTGACAGAGACGGTCAGTGAGTGTCAGTGGACCTCTGCTCTGAACGATGTTTATTCTCTGTGACTATTTCTCTCTCTCTGTAGCTTTCTTGCTAAAATGTAGTAAATCGATTTGAATTTGATGCATTTAAAAGAGGAAGGAAGCACACCTTTGGATCATGGCTACGAAGCATTTTACTGCACGCTGTCATCATCACATTCATCATATTCAAGAGTTAGTGATGAAGATGCCCTACATTTCTCACAACCTCATAAAGAAGAAGCTAATGAGATAGACACCCCCTCACCCTTTGTCCTTGGCGTGCACGTCGGCTCCGTGCTGCAGCAGGAACTGGACGACGGCCAGCCGGTTGTAGCCGGCCGCGAAGTGCAGCGGCGTGGACTGTCGACCCTCCACGTCCCTGCAGTTCATGTTCTGCATCGTACAGAGTTTCTACGCAGAGGGGCCGAGGAAAGAACGAACTGAACAAGCTGCAGAAGTCAGACAGTAACTGTGAAGCTCCTGATTTATTTGCTTCTCTTGTTGAGTATGAAAGTATTTTTTAAGGAGTTGCAGCAACATTCATCAGAAAGGTGAATGAGAGATTCTCTCAGTTTAATCATAATATTCAGTCCTTAATGTTACTACACCTGTGGCTTTCCCTCTATGACGAGTCAAGATGTCTTGAAAGAGGTCTTAAAGCTCCACAACACAAGGCTTCAACATAAACTGATGCAGTTGTTGCATAATATATTTTCAGGTAATCCTTTTCTTTTGGGGTCTGTTTACTAGTGGAGTTAAGCTAAGAGGTAAACTAGCCAACTTTGACATTATCTAAATTAAATCAATGAATTGGTTAAATAGCTGTAAACGTAGAATACCTTGACAGTTTCCAGATCTCCTGTTTTGGAGGCTTCCAGCAGCTGTCGATCGACTTCAGAGTTCCCAATCAGAACTCCTTCTGCTGAGACGCACACGGATGAAAAACCAAAAAACAATCATCACAGCTGAAACCACGTGATGGCAACTGTCAGTCACAGGAGCATCAAAGATAAACAGGCTGTAGGTCTCAATGCTAAATGCTCCTGATCATGATGATCTGGGAGGGAGCTGCTGGTTTTCACTGGAGTCACGTCTAACATGCCATCACCGGCGCACCTCGCAGGATCTCCTGCACGCTCTCGTTGCCCAGCTGTGAGGGTGAGAACCCCTGCAGCGACGTGAGCAGCGGGTCGCAGCCGGCGCTCAGCAGCAGTCTGCAGGTCTGCAGGTGGCCGCAGCGAGCGGCTCGATGCAGCGCCGTCTGGCCGAGGCGATCCACCGCGTTCACCTGGAAGGAGGTAGAGGAGGTGAGCCAGACTAGCGGCCACATGTTAAAGGTTAGAAGCATTAAACACTGAAGAGAAGAGAACTGAACATGTTGCAGCTGCTGACCTTGGCTTCATGTTTGACTAACAACTCGATGACGTCGTTGTGTGCTTTTTCTGATGCCAGGTGGAGGGGAGTCATCAGGCTGAGGGAGCACAGGAAACATGGTGACATCACAACAGGAAACATGGTGACATCACAACAGGAAACATGGTGACATCACAACAGGAAACATGGTGACATCACAACAGGCTCAGAAACATAGTGACGTCACAACAGGAAACATAGTGACATCACAACAGGAAACATGGTGACATCACAACAGGAAACATGGTGACATCACAACAGGAAACATGGTGACATCACAACAGGAAACATGGTGACATCACAACAGGCTCAGAAACATAGTGACATCACAACAGGAAACATAGTGACATCACAACAGGAAACACAATGACATCACAACAGGAAACATGGTGACATCACAACAGATTCAGAAACATGGTGACATCACAACAGGAAACATGGTGACATCACAACAGGCTCAGAAACATAGTGACGTCACAACAGGAAACAGTGACATCACAACAGGCTCAGAAACATAGTGACATCACAACAGGAAACATGGTGACATCACAACAGGAAACATGACATCACAACAGGCTCAGAAACATAGTGACATCACAACAGGAAACATGGTGACATCACAACAGGAACATGGTGACATCACAACAGGAAACATGGTGACATCACAACAGGAACATTGTGACATCACAACAGACTCAGACACACTCGGGACAGACTCGGGACTCACTCCCTAGTCTTGTCGTTGACGTTGGCTCCCTTCCTCAGTAGAAGTTCACACACTTGTTTCCTCTTCAGGTTTGCAGAGGCAGACGCACAGTGCTGCAGAAATACGAACATTTGTGTTTTGATTCTTCACAGTCTCAAAATGTAAAAAGTGGTGAGAAGATAACTTTAATTTCGCTCTTTCTTCATCGTGCAGAGAATGCAGCTTCTTACCAGCGCGGTCTCCTGAGTGTGGGGGTGTTTGAAGTTGATGGTCTCCAGGCTCAGATGCTTCTTGACTCGGACCACGTCGGCCTCCCTGGCTGCCTGCAGCAGGCTGTGACCTCTGAACTCATCTGTCAAAGATCCAACTGAGTCACACACCAATTTATTGAGCATGAACCAAATTAAACCAAATTAGGAACCTAAAACTATCTAAACCTTTTTAGCCTGAAGCGTATTTGTTTACATCTAGATCATGAAACGTCCTGCTGCTTCGCCTGGTAGCACTTCCTGTTCACGCTGTACAGACAACGAGCACCTGAATTACTTTGATCACGAAAATGTTATGAGTGCCTTTTTTTATCATTTCTAAACAGATTTATGTCCATGAATCCTGATTGTGTGAATGGGTTGACAGGTCAGGGGAGGGGGAGGGAGAATATTACTGCAGGAACGTGTCGTTTTTCTGTGTTATCTGTTCATATCTGTCTCTGTTTCCATCCCTGACACACAGCGACTGAGCTGCAGAACGCAGAGAGCAACGTACAGGCCAGCCGTTCTTTCAGCAGCGGTGTGGGGGCGAGGTCGATGGAGCTTTTATTGTGACAGTTGAGGAAGGTGGGGTCGGCTCCAGAGCTCAGCAGGAGGGAACACACCTGTACACAAACAGACAGGTACGGTGAGTGCATACAGGCTGGACGTAGCAACACAAGAACTTCACAGGATTACTGAGTCTGGTTTTGTATTAACGCTGCCTTTTCCACCGTCAGCACAGCTGGGCTCTGTTTAAAGGGTCTGAGAGGTCCAGCTTTGGTGCTTTGAGAAATATAAACATACTTTTCTACAAAACAAAAAAAATCTTTTTAAATTTAACAGAATAAATCAAAGCTGAATGTTAAAAGTTGTTGAAACATGAGCAACAAAAACTGATCACAAAACATGATGATGAATCTTCTGACCAAACGTTCAACATCAGCTTCACGTTCTTCGTCTTTATTTCAGTCAGTAGCAACGAATCCATGAGATCCAGTGCCGAGAAGTATATTTACTCAAGTGCTGCACATACACATCATTTTGAGGTGATTGTACTTTCCTTTGAAGCTACTGGACATCACTATTGTACTTTTTATTCCACTAAAGCTGGAGAAACTCTGATTTTACAGAATGAACATCTTTAAAATAGGATTTATGGGCAAACATTTTAACCTAAAACTGTCCACATCTGTCCACAAATCTCCACAGAGAAGGTGCAGAGAAACTTAACTGGGAGAAGTGAAGTCTCTGAAAAGCTCAGAACGATAACGAGTGCGCGTTATTAACTGTGCTGCAGGTCGAATTAGCATGAACAAAACATTACTGCAGGCATCATGTTGGGGCAGCAGCATCAGAGCCAGCGACACCAACAGACTTGATAAGATCATCAAGAAGGCTGGCTCTGTACTTGGACTCAGACTTGAGTCTTTTGAGACTGTGGTGGAGAGGAGGACGCTGAATAAACTGCTATCCATCATGGACAATGATCAGCAGCCTCTCCATCACACAGTGGACAGACAGCGGAGCACCTTCTCCCACAGGCTGCTACAGCTCCGCTGTCGAAGGGACAGATACAGGAAATCTTTCCTGCCACATGCCATTATTATGTATATAATTTTTTACTGCTCGCTATTTTGATATTTTATTATGTATAGTTTGTTCTTTATAGTTGTTGTTCTTTACATTTTTTTTCACTTATTTCACTGTGTGTAATGGTCTATCTATCAGTCAGACCCTGATGTCTGCTCAGAAGACTCCTGCTGAAAACAGCTCCAGCGCCCCCTGCTGCTCAGACTGCTGCTCAGGCTGCAGTTCGTCACTGCTCTCGTTATAATCAGCCGAGGTGAAGTGCGAATTAGAAAAGCATTGTACTGTACCTCAACTCGGTTCTTGGAAGCGGCTTCATGAAGAGGCGTGAACTGCCACAGGTCCATGGCGTTCACACAGGCTCCATGCTGGACACAGGGACACAGACAGGAAGACGTCTGAGTTTAAAGACAGGAAACTTCAAACCTGTCGACCAGCTACAGCTCCAACACTCAGCTTTCCTTTTAGCTCCACCTTCATGTGTGCGTGACTTCGACCTGCTGGTGGTGCACATTATTCATCACCATGCACCTGAATGACGTAATTAAAGTTCTACAAATAAGATTTTAATGAAATCAAATTTTCATTGTGTCCAGATTTTTTGGAATTGGTTGTATTAATAATCTGAATTTGCAAAGTAGTGCAGTAAAAGTACAACATCTTCATGGAGCAGAAGTATAAAGTAGCATGAAATAGAAATACTGAAGTAAAGTACAAGTAGCTCAAAGCTGTTTTAAGCACATTACTTTGTAAATGTACTTAGTTGCATTTCACCACTGCACACAAGGAAAAGATGTGATCCAGTTTTTGTAATTTGATCTGATTGATATTAGACTTCCTGCTCACTCTCCCACAGACGCATTACAGCTAATGCTAATGCTAACGCAGCAGAGACATGAACAGAAACTGATACGACAAACACCACAAGTTACAGAAATCAGCAGTTGGACTCAGAGTGATCAGGAAACACCCCCCCATGACCCCCCCCCCCCCCCCCCCCCAAAAAAAAAAAAAAACCTTCAACAGGAGAAAATAAATAAAACAGGATGGACAGACCTGCAAATGGTCATGTACATACAAAGTCAACAGAAATACAGTAAATTTACACCATGAAGTACCAGATAAAGTGCAAACATATATGCAGAATATGAACCAAAGATAACTGACCTTCACCAGCAGCTCAGTGACCTCGTAGTGACCGTATGAACAGGCGTTATGAAGAGGAACCAGATCCCTGAGACACACAGTACACCACATACTACTGATAATACTAATACTGCTTTGAGTACTTAAACTCAGATACAAACACAGCAATGGTCACCAAACGTATATGAATCTGTCTTTTTCCTTTATGACTGCAGCTCTCAGAGGCTTACAAAAATCACACACACACGCTGTCTCACCCCTTGTCCTTGGCGTGCACATCAGCGCCGTGCTGCAGTAACAGTTGGACGGTCTTGACGCGGTTGTATCCGGCTGCCAGGTGTAACGGCGTCGACTGAAACAGCGAGCCAACAAGCCAGTTAATTAACAGGAAGGAAACCCAAACTGCTTCACAACAGCAGCCGACCCCCAGCTCCTCTGGTTACGACATGTTACCACACCGACACCACAGACCGGGCCCAAAACTGGCCCTGGAGCTGTGATCCTCAGGTCAAAACAGCTCAAAGATATCACCAAGAAAAGACAGAACCACTGCTGACCTTTCGTCCATCGCTGGCGTGACAGTTGACGTTGAGCGGCGTCAGCAGAGCCATCAGCTTCTCTTCGTTCCCGCTCCTGTTGGGATGTCAGCGTCATGTCGGATCAACCACCGCAGGACTTAATTAATAACGTCTAGGGCTGCACTGTCACTAGTGATGACTTTCATTAATCTGTAGTTGGGTTGTTTAAACTGTTTGTATGAAGAGGCGAAGACAACAGCAAACAGCAGGTCCTCACATACAGAAGCTTTTGTTCGAAAAATGACAACAAAATGATTCATTTGTGATCAAAATTGATTTTCTTTTGATGGACCAATGGATTAATGGACTGAACCGTTCAGGCTTCAACATAGCTGCTGGCAGAAATGAACACGACCGTACCTTGCACTTTCCAGAAGCTCATCTTTTCTGTATTCACCTGAAAAAAAAAAGCATCTTCATCAGCACGTTTCAGACAGGTTGCTCTTCATCATCAAAGCTGATATCTTTTCTTGACTGGGTTTCAAACTGAACCAGGATGTGCTCAAAGCAGAATGAGGAGAAAATAAATATCGCAAGACAAGTACCGCTAGTGTTAGCAGCTAATGCTGCTACTGCTGATTCTATCTACGGGGACAGACGCTCACAGCCTCTGGTGGAAGCTTTCTGTTGCTTCAGGTGTGTCAATCATTGTCAGAAAGGTTTGTCCTTCCCTGTTTTTTAATGTCAATGTTAAACATCTAATATAAAGTAAACTTAGTATATAAGTGTCAAGAACCACCGCCACCAGAATTCATTCTGTAAACTGTGTGATAACACGTGAAGCTAAAAGCTGCGTACAGGTGTGCTCTTCTACCTGAGGTCTGTTATCACCTGTTAGAACTGCTTTGGCTGACGGTTCAGCCAGATCCAGAGCGGTTCGACCATCTGTGTTCCTGATGGTCGGCTCGGCGCCGTGCCGCAGCAACACTACGTACACACACACACACACACACACACACAAACATGAAATGCATACTGCTGCTGTTCAGTCTGTTTAGACATACATGAGCATCCACGATGTCCACGACAAAACACACATAAGGATCAAGATTCAGGTGCAGCTGCCTCTCAACGACATTTGAATGAACTTTCGCCTCACGGATTGGACGGAGTATCAACGACTGAGCCGCCATCACATTTACGTAACGCTGTCTGAGCCCACAGCAGAAGTTCCCAAACAGCTCTGACTCAGCTTTTCTTTTACGCTAACAGTTTTCGCCCGTTGTAGAATCAGAACTTCAGAACAGTTTTGAGGCTGTGGTGCTTTTGCATTCATGCATGTGCATGTATGGAGCGTGTTTGTACCTATACACACGTCAATCTTGCCCTTGATAGCTGCCTCGTGAAGTGGAGTGTAGTTCCAGTTGTCTCTGGCGTTGGCGTCCGCCCCGTGGTGAAGCAGCAGACTCACCACCTACACAAAAAACACAGGACACAGTACGATGAAGGTCTTTGTTGGCAGAAAAACCCACAGTTTTACAGGTGGAGGCCGGAGGTGGGGTACTGTACGTCAGCATGGCCGAAGGAGCAAGCGTTGTGGAGCGATATGAGCCCCCCGTCGTCTCTGGCGTGGACGTTGGCTCCGTTCTGAAGGAGGAAGTCCACCACATCTCTACGACCGAAACCTGAAGAGGAGGGAAATCATTCATGGGCCCTGTAGTTTATTATTCACATACAGTCCGAACGCTCAGACGTCTCTGTGTCTCACTCTGTTCGATCACGATAAATTATTCAGTAAATGTCCAGTAAAGCAGCAGCAGCTAATGAGGCTTCACAGGGAGAAAGCACCAGAGACATTAAACCACTATCATCAAGATGGAGAAACACTTACAGCAAACATCAGGACTGTATACAAATGTATGTTTATCTAACTCCTTGAAACATGAATGCTCATATAGAAAAGATATTTGGTATGCAGAGGAGGATATCGTCAGCATACAACCAAAGTTTTTACTCTTGTCCAGATCACAGATGGCTTTTATTCTGTAGTTTGCCTGCACCGCGGCATGTATACAACAGTTTTAGTAAAGATTTGTCAGAAGTTTCCCGCCTGATGTGTGTCTCACCTGCAGCAAAGTGCAGAGGTGTCGACTTCCTCCCCGCTGTGTCCCGGCCGTTAACGTTCTCGGCCGACACCAGTTTCCGAACACGCTCCAGGTCTCCGCTCCGACAGGCCTCGAACAGCTCCCTGCTGGCCTCGCCTGTGGCCGACCCCAGGCCGAGTTCCACCACCTCTGCCAGCACGGGCCCCGGGGACACGGCCCCACCCCCGATCCCGGACACCCCAGAACATCTCCGGCCGGACGACATGGACGGTGGCGATCGGCCTCGTCCCGGTTTCAGACTGCTGGTTCTGGAGAGTTTGGAGTGCGAGCAACAGGCGGCTGAACCCCAGAACCCTGCAGCTACTGAGGCCATGCAGGGGGATGAACCACGGTACCCTGCAGAGAGACAGGAAACATGGACTCATACAGAGGTCATGGTCATTAAGATAACAAAGGTCACTAATGAGCAACACAGACACAGTAAGTCCACACACAAATATCAAAATGTCATTGTGCATAAATTAAAGAGAGATTAAAGGATTCAGGAGATCTACTGATATTTAAAACAAGATATAAGAGTTGATTTTAGATTTGGTTTTACTTTAAGACCACGGAAAGGGGTTTCCTGACACCCCTCCCTGGTCCCTGGATGGTTTTTGTGCCTCCAGTTATTCCTTATGTCTCCTGTCTGCTCCCACTCTGTGGGTGTGTCCTTGTTGTGGGCGTGGCCACTGTTCAGCCTAAAAACCTGCTCTCAGCCGTTCACCTGCATCCCATCAGCTCTGCAGGATCCACTCTGATTCCTCAGCCAGTCATCACCAGATCGTTCAGGTCGCCACCAAGGTTCATCAGCTGTCTGTGCTCTCTGTCTGCCTGTCTGTCTGTCTGCCTGCCTGCCTGCCTGCCTGCCTGTCTGCCTGCCTGCCTGCCTGCCTGCCTGTCTGTCTGCCTGCTTCACCCAGCGTTTGCCAGTCTGTCTTCCACCCTACCACTCAGCTCTCTGCTAGACTGGCCCCTCCGTGATTCTGGCTCAGCATCCCAAAACCTCCAGAGTTACTGTAAGGTAACTCATATATGAAAAGAATAATTTCACAGTTTGGAAATATGCTCAATTCTCTCTGTCTTTAGTATTTATGCTAAGCTAAGCTAGCCACCTGCTGGCTGTAATGTACAGATATGAGAGTGACATTAATCAGAGCATCTCAGCAAGAAACCAAATAATCCTATTTTCCAAAAATGTCTTTGTGAAAACAATTGAAAAATCTGTCAGACTTCTTTTTAAATGTTTTGAACTGAAAACAATCTTAATTATTCTTACTGCACACGACTCAATTAGAGACGAAACATAAATGAAATATTAAAGTAATAAATAATGTTTTCCCCTTTGAAATGTAGCAGAGTTCAAGATTCAAGCACAAAGTAGCATCAAATAGAAATACTGAAATGAAGAATACTTCCACCGCAGATATTATTGATATTTCACAGAGAAATACCATTAAGCACAATAACATGTACAGTGAGAGGAATCCAGGCTTTGTACATAGCAGCAGGCTGAGAGGTGGAAAAGCATCATATGAACCAAACAGGCGCTGCAAGCTGTAAATATAACACAGCTGTAAATATAATACAGCTGTAAATATAATACAGCTGTAAATATAATACAGCTGCCCACTGCAGGAGCGTTGTGACCGCACAGGAGATGAAGAAAAGACCAGAAACCATTTAACGTTACGTATTAAAACCCCTTTAGCACTGTCAGGAGGAAACTGCAGTGATTCTGGAGGAATAAATCATAATAATAATAATAATAATAAGGCCTGATGACAATAAAAGGCCTGAGTGGACTCACTGTGGAGCACCGCAGACACACTGTGACACCCTGCCGCGCTCGGACGCGGATATTCCGGCTGTTTATGAAATCATCCCCGGCTGCCAGGCACGCACACTCCGCTCCTGCAGCATCCTCCTCCTCCTCCTCCTCGCGGCCCCTCGCGCGCGGCTGAAGGTTGATTCGGAGATGTGAAAAACCGCTAGAAAGGCTCTGATGTACAGAGATGAGACGAACCTGCGGACGGAGGGAGGAGGACCTTCGTACGCAACAGCCCCCCCTCCCGCAGAAAGAGCACAAAGGATGGCTTCATTTGTCTGCCTGGCACCGCCAGAGCGGGTGGAGCTGCAGGGCTGCTGGGTCTTCATCAGCTTGATGCTTAATTTTATAAGAATTGTTTGTTTGCTTACAGAAAATGTCACATTACTTCAGTTTGGGGTCCAAATCCCAGAAAAATCTATTTGGGTTTCTGTTGTTGGAGGTTAATAAGTTCATTGATAAGAATTCCACAGTAACACAACCAGATGACCTTTGGCAAACAAAATCAGAAATATATACTGCAAATATATAGTTTTGTCTACGAACATTATTCACATATAAAACATGAAGCCCTGTTGGAGGCAAAGGGAGGGTTAAGGCTCCCACTTCATGCACAGAGTCGTGCAGAAGCTCCAGCAGCTCAGGTGGCTCCGGCCTGCAGTTCACCTCTGTTCATTTAAAGCTGCTCTCTGTCTCTGTGGATTACTGTCATCACAACTCTCTGACCTGCTGGACTTAATGTGCAATAATGAGGAAATATATGTAACGTTGTGGTCTTCATCATTGAACTCTTTGAATTAATAATAATAATAACAACAATGATAATAATAATAATAATATTATGTGATGTGGCCAATAAGGCTAAATTATTACTATCTTGCACTATATGTAACTTTTAAGCCATTGTTAACAAAACAGGGGTTAATAGTCTATATAATTCACCTTGTGATAAAATATGTTTTTATTCAGTAGATAAGTGAAATTCTTACACATAGTTATCAAGCACTCAAACTCAAACTCAAAAAAAATACCCATTCGTGAGAAGAAACTTTATAACAAAACAATTCAACTCATTTATTATTATATTTTAAGCTCTCTGGGAAACCCCGCTCAATCGTGCCGTTTGAATAGAAAAATCGAGCGCACCTCCGCCCTGCGGTCTCTGCAGACGACTCCTCAGTCGTGCGACAGGGGGCGCTGTGATCTGAGTCTGCGCAGGTGTGTGCGTGTGTGTGTCTGTGTGTGTGTGCGCGCGCGCCTGCACTGGAGAGGACCCTCTGATGTAGAAAATCGTGATCATTAGTTGCATCAAAAACCAACTGCAGCAGTAAAATCCTACTTTTACATGAATGCATGAGTCAAGATAATCGAATGATTTGATATTTATAACAGTCATAGGGGATATTTTACGGCACACAATACTTTTACTTTGAATACCTCAAGTACATTTTCCTGATTCTACATGCATACTTTTGCTTAAGTTATATTTAGTATAATTAATACAAAGTATTTGACAGTGTAGTTTGATGCTGCTTTCTAAAAGTCACTACTTTATCATCGCAGTTCTTATAGAAACATGTTTTTAATATTCCATGTGAGCTGTTTTTATGAGTCTGGTGAGGAAAGGGTTATGTTTACAGTGGGCAGATGACGTCAGCGTCAGCTGTGCCTCGCGCAAGTGATGTCCGCGTGCACGCACGTGTGTGTGTGTGTGTGTGTGTGTATGTGTGTGTGTGTGTGTGGATGATTCAGCAGCTCCAGCAGCAGGCAGTCCGTCACAGCGGTGCAACACGGACGGTTTTGAGCTGAAAACAAAGCAAACGAGCTGTTTCTGTTTGGATATTCAGCGCTGACGGCCGGTAAACCCGTGGGGGTGGTGCGGTCCCGTCGGAGACCCCGTAGTGTTCGGTAGTGTTCGGTTGTGTTCGGTTTGAACAGGCCGGAGAGCAGCGGCGGACCCCGCAGAGCAGCCCCGCAGAGCAGCCCGCCGTGTGCTCCTTCCCGGACCTCACTGTGGATTTTTTCACCGCTCACCGGGACCTTCATCGCTCGGTGTGCTGTCGCTCACTCTCTCCGGTCGGATTTAATCGAAACTCTTCCTCCTCACTGACATCCAGCTGCTCTCATTCAAACTGCCCAACTTCGACATTTCCGCATTTTGACGTCTGATGCTCCGTCTCCCCGGCAGGTGAGTTCCAGTCTCCCCGTGTGTGAAAACCGGTCATACCGAGCAAATTTCCTCACTGAATACTTTCACGTTAAGCTACACCGACACGGACACACACATTTGACGTTATAGACATTATCCCTGACTTACAGAGCAGGTGATATGGTGACAAATACATCTGCTAACAGCTAGCTAGCAGCATGAGAGCGAGCAGTGAACCTGAAGTCTGCTGGGACAGCAGCACATCACACTGGAGTGACCTTCATAAGGCTTTATATGTGCATGATAATCAGTGATAATGACCTTATAATACTCCGTGGTATCCTATAAATCTAATTTAAATATTACATTCATCACCTGCTGTGTAGATTTATGGGGGAAAACTCGTAGAAAGCAGTTTTTATACTACAATAGGAACCATTACCTGTGACACTAATGTGTTGTTTATGAACTTACATTATATCTTAGTGGTCTGATTGAATACATTATTGTACAAACAATAAATTGAGCACATACAAATGTTTTACCAGCACATATTCACAACGTGTTTGCCAAAAAGAGAATATTAACTTATAGAAATATGTCTTTTAAAGATTTGGTGTCATGACAAAAAGAAGAATGATGCTCAAAAATAAAATCAGAGCTGAAGCAACCAATCGTTTGGTCGACAGGTAGATCGTCAGCAAAATTGATCCAAAACTCTTGATAATCGTTTCATCATTTGAGTCGTTTCTTTCAGCAAAAAATGCCAAACGTCCATTGCATTAAAGTTTTTATGTTACTTGAAGAAAAGTCAATATCTGTGGGGAGCGTTAGCTCGATGACACCTCTGCTCTGAGCCGAAGGGATGTTTTTCATAGTAAAGGACCAAATTTGTAGTAAAATAATCAATTTCAATTTTATTATTGATATGTATAGAGATGCTCGTGTTCATATGCTTAACAATCGCGCTGGTTGTGTTCTCTAGTTGATTCTTTCTGCAGGTTCTGTTGCCTGGTTTTTAGGTGATGCTGTCTGGATGTTTTGGTTCTGTACTCTAGATCGTGAGTTAGACTGGCTCTGCTCTCGAATTGTATTGTTGCGCAGCTTCAGTCCTCTAAGTCTTTGTTCTGCAGACTCTGTTCTCTACTTGTCTCCTTCAGCAGGTTCTGTCCTCTACTTGTCTCGTTCTGCAGATTCTGTCCTCTATATGTTTTGTTCTGCAGGTTCTGTTGTCTAGTTGCTGGTTCAGTCCTCTAGGTATTTGTTCTGCAGGTTCTGTTCTCTACTTGTCTTGTTCTGCAGGTTCTGTTGTCTAGATGCTGGTTCAGTCCTCTAAATCTTTGTTCTGCAGGTTCTGTCCTCTAGTTGTTTTGTTGTGCAGGTTCTGTCCTCTAAGTCTTTGTTCTGCATATGGGTTCTGTCTTATTTGGTTCCACCTGCAGTGTGTTCACTGACAGTGGTGGAACAGAAGCTGCTGTTGACCTGGTGTCAGTCCAGAGGGAACCTGCTGACACTGTGACCGATCTGTGTTTGTGTCCATTTCAGTCTGGCGGAGGTCCAGTCCGTCTTTCCATCTGTCTCTGTCCAATGTTTCCACTCTGCTGGACTTCATTTCTTTCTCTCTCCTCTGACGGATAATTCGCCGTCTGGCTGCTTGAGTCCCTGCTGAGATGAAGAATCTGTTCTTCGACAGAGAACCGGCTCGGAAAAGAGAACAGAATTCAGAATACAGTGAAACGTGACAGATATTTATTTTACTGGTTTTATATTTCCTCTTGTGTTCCGTTCTTCATCTTTTCCTTGTTTTATTTTTCACTTGCATACTATTGAACAGTCATCTTCAGTAAATAGATGGATCCAGACTGTGGTGCAGGCCCTGTGCGTCCAGGATGTAGACTGGACTCAGGCCCAGCCTTTGAATGGGTTGTCCCTCCCAGGTGACACACCTGATGACAGAGGGAATCACAGTCGATGAGTTTGGGTCCAGCTGATGAAAAATTAATTTTTCCAGACTGTTCTCAAAGAACAAAAGCAGCCATGTGGTGAATAATGTATGTGTGGAGTGCTGCACTGAGTCTGCAGGCAGAGCAGGAATTTCACTGTGTCTTCTTCATCTGACAAATCACAAATTCCTGTTTTTCCTCCAACATTCAGGGTTTCCTCTGAAGTAACTGGAGTGAGTGAGTCATTTACAGAAATAACAAAATCATAAAGAAAATCTGCTAATTTCACCTTTCATTTTGAACTTTTACCCAACAGTCTGAACTAACAAATTTCATTTAAATTAGAGAGTTCAACAGCTGCTACTCATAATCATTTTAATCATCAATGAACCTGTGAGTGTAAAACTCACTGAAATCAGCAAAAATTCAAATATCTGAAACATGATTTAAACACCAGAAGTCTCATTTTAAGCTGGTATTAACAACCTCTAGATGCTGTGGACTTTAAACTGAAAGCAGCTCTTATTTCCTGTCACAGTAGACGATGAGAGTGATGTGATGTGAAGCTGTGACCTGACTGTTCTCAGGCTTCGTTAGTCTCTGTGGTTTCATAGTGAGACGCTCTTAACGAGCCCAGTCTGAAGCAGAATCATCAGTTAGCTTCCTGGCTAATGATTGGAGGCTCTCCCTCCCTCCCTCCCTCCCTCTCTCTCTCTCTCTCTCCCTCTCTCCCTCTCTCCCTCCCTCTCTCTCTCTCTCTCTCTCTCTCTCTCTCCCTGTCACTCTCTCTCTCTCTCCTCTCTCCCTCCCTCTCTCTCTCTCTCCCTGCCCCCCCCTCTCCCTCTCTCTCTCCCTCTCTCTCTCCCTCTCTCTCTCTGCTGACTCTTTGCTGTAATGTCAGAAATGTATTGACTTTTCCTTTCCTCCATCACTGAATCTCTTTCTGTCTCTCTCTTTCTCTCTCTCCTGTCTCTCTCCCTCTCTCTCTCTCACTGTCTCTCTCTCTCTCTCTCTCCTGTCTCTCTCTCTCTCTCTCTCTCCTGTCTCTCTCCCTCTCTCTCTCTCACTGTCTCTCTCTCTCTCTCTCTCTGCTGACTCTTTGCTGTAATGACAGAAACGTATTGACTTTTCCTTTCCTCCATCACTGAATCTCTTTCTGTCTTTCTCTCTCTGGCTGATTCACTCCTTTTCTCTCAGCTGACTCCCCCGCTTTCTGTTTACTGTCTCTGTTGACCTTTCTCTCGTTCTCCCTCGTTATGGCTCTTTGTTTGCTCTCTTTCTTTGTCCTCTCTGTTACGCCGATGTGAACGTTGGCTTCATTTGGTCGGCTCTACATGTGGAATTTCATTTATTTGCTGCCTTTAAGAATCCGAGCAGGGAATAAGAACGATGCAGCACAGCCACATGCAAACTGCACGGCGTGCAAATCCCAACATCACAGTGTGCTTTCTACAGGCTGCAGCTACTGTTATTATAACAATCCATCAATCGGCCAGGTATTTGCTCTGTTGATTGCTTTGCCTCTACAACATTTTATTTTGGTTAGCATGCTAACACTTAATAATTAGCACTGAACACAAAGTCCAGTGGAAGCTGAGGAGAATGTCATCAGTTATGATGTTGTTACGATGAGCCTTAATTTAAGAAATTAAAATCTGTTCTTTTTAATTGTTTTTTTGGTTGAACAAGCACTTAATATAATTAAATATAATTGTGTATTTTTAATAGCACTATTACGATACAATTCAATACTGTATATAGATGAACAAATGCACACGGTATGATGATAATGGACCGATAGTTCTCAGAAAAATATGAAATACTGTTTTTGCTTAAAATGCCCATAAGTTTAACTTTAGCAACTTTTAGCATTTGAGAAGTTTGTCTGCACTATTGAGAAATGTCAGAGTGTCAGCCTCGGCCGTCAGGTGTCCTCTGGAGGAAACCTTTTTCACATTGGGTCACATTATGATGTTTTGTTGCTTAGATGAACAATAAATGAGCAGTGTAACAGAAATCTTGATTTCAGAGATGAAACTGGAGCAGCACATTGTGGGTCATAGGTCTCGTCTCCCTGTCTTCCCTTTCATCTTCCTCCTCTCCTTGGTTTCATCTCATTCACTCTCTCTTTTCCACAAGAGCTTCTCACTCTGTTCTTCCTGTCCAGTTTTCCTATCATGGACTTCCAAGAGTTCATTTGATTTGTGATAGATAATCGATGCCCCCTCCCTCTCGCTCGCTCCACTGATGGATTTTGGTGGCAGGAAATGTTTGGTGAATCTTTCGATCTCTCTGTCGGTCGTCTCGTCTCTGACTGGGTGGTGACTGTCTGCAGGGTTTCCTCACTCTGATCCAATCAGCTGAGCTGCTGATGTTGTGTTGGCCAATTAGCAGTGAGAGAGGTTTCCTGAAAGACCTTTGTTAGAAGACCACTTCACTGTCCTGCTTACTGTTCTGTCACTTTCTGTACTGCTTTCTGACCATTTTCATTAAACTTTCTGACCGAAAAGGGGGTTATTCTTATCATGCTAACCAAATGCTAATTACCCTTTAACACAATAATATTATCTTAACAAACAATCCATCCTCATACTTTTTTTTTTCAACACTCTGTTTATTGATTTTTGATACAATTTAGACAACAAACAGACAAATAGACAAACATTTTCAACCACTGACTCCCCCCCTTAACAACAACGTTCTCGGAAGACAAAGAATAGATAAATTATAGCAAGTTATTAATAATAATGTAGTAATAATAATAATAATATAATATTGATGATACATACACCCCATACACGTACATCCATGCATGTATACGCAAAAAATGTGATGTAAACAAAGGTTTTCTGAAGATCCAGAATAAATAAAAAAAATATACCTAAATAAAAATAAAATAAATAATAATAACAACAACAAAACAAAACAAAAACAGATATAAATAACTAAATAAATACATTCGCTGTAACCTGGTCATAATACTATTCTCTTTTTTTTTTTCTTCAACCATAGAGCTCCAGCTGTGATTGTAGGTGCCATCCCTGTTTAAATTCCCCATTTAATTGTCAGGCATTCATACAGTCATGTTATTCATAAAACAGAAAAAAGGTGTCCACATTTCATAAAAATCCTCAACTTTACCTCTAACTATGTAAGTTAATTTCTCTAATGCCAGACTGCCAGACATCTCCCTAGTCCACTGTCTTGAGTTGGGTCTTTGAATTTCTTTCCAATTTAAAGCGATTACACGTTTGGCTTGCAACAGGCAGATGCTGAAAAAATTCCAGGGTATATGTGTAATAAACATATTTCAGCTTCCATGGGGACAACACTTCCTGTTAGTTTAGAAATAACTTCTAGGACCTCCTTCCAGAATATCTGGAGCTTTTTGCATTCCCACATACAATGATAAAGGGTGCCAATTTCTTCAGTACACTTAATGCAAGTATCTGGAAATCCATGCTCATACTTACAGGTGTACATTTCCTTTGCTGTGTGGAAGCAAACTAATCGCTGCTTTATATGCGGTCAAGTCAGAGTGTTCAGTTTCATATGTGAAGGATGTTAATTTAAAGTCCACAACCACCGCAGTAATTACCATAAAGATGAACTGAGCCGTATATAATGAAACTTAAGACACGTTCAGCAGTTGCACACAGCGCTGGTGGCTGTTGGCACAGATGGTTGAGGCGATGAAATCCCCCTCAGAGTGTCAGGAAGAAAGGATTAGCTCGGATGTTGTAATATTCTGCCCGTGTGGCTCAGTTCTTTTTAACTTTCAGTTTAAGGGATAAGTTTGGTGGTCCTGTGCAACGACGTGTGTTCAGCTCTTTTAGCTGATCTTCATACTGCACTGTATTTGGCTACAGTCATTCACGTGTGTTTTCCACGTCAGACAAATCAAACCAAAAGACGAGACACTTGAAGGACATTATGATCCATTTCAAACATGTTTAACTGACACAAGAAAAACAGTCTTTGCCCGTCAATTAAAGAAGAAACTAAAGCAGAGAAAACCAGATGTCTGATATTTTTATTTATTTAAAGAACGATTAATCACTTGATGGAAATTGTTCATGATTAATTTTTCTACCTGAACTAATTAATCAATTAATTGTCTCAGCTCTAATTGACTGAGAAATGTCACCACTTTTACTTTCCACACAAACAAATGTTTTGAATCAGGAAATGTCGAATGAAATAGTAAAGTCAATAAGACTTTCATGAAATATTCACTCAGAGCTTTTAGTGTTCGACAGTTTCTCAGGCACAAACGAGTGGAAGACGAGGAGTTTCCTCGGCTGTCTCGGGATTCAGGCCATATTTAACCAGCCTTCATGTGAAGTTCTGTTATAAAAATACTTTTTGGCCCTCAGATACTCAAACAAGCTGCTTATTAGCTGCAGTAGCTGCTGGATTCCCAGAAGCAGGTTTCCTGACCTGTGTGGTGGATTAGCAGGAGTTGAGTGCGGGCAGCAGAGAGAAAGAGCTGCTTTGTGGCAGATTAATGATGGTGGTGGGGGTGGTGGAGGGTGTATTCGAGTGAGTGGGGGTCCACAGCTCCTAGCACAACAGGGATGTTGTCCATGCCAAGTTGCTATGAAACCAGAAGGGTAGAGGGGGGGAGGGTGCCAGGACTGAAAGGCTCTAAGAGGCTCCCGGACAGCACACGCTACCTTCAGCTGGACCTCCTGAGCTCACGTGGTCGAGTTCACAGTGAACACGCTGATCAAGTGGTTTGAAAACAAACATTTTTCTCTGAATTATTTTGTGTTAGCTGATTTTATGCGATTAAAATGCAACCAGATGGTTTGATGCATCTGAAAAGGATGAGACTCACATGCTGTGGCATTTATATTGATTCTGATTGGCCGACGCCAAACCTGATGTTTAAAACACTGAAACACGTTCTGACGGGGAAACTTCAGCGGAGCTGCAGGAAACATCGAGCCTGTTATCTGCGACAGTGCGAACGCTAAACTGACCCACAAGAGGTCCAAAACCATCAGTGGGTTTCGCTGTTTCGTGATGGAGATGAAGATCAGACTGTGCTCTGTCTGCAGGAGAGGCTCATTCAGGCATGTTCCTGGCTCATTCAGCCATACTTTGTCTGTGTGTGTGTGTGTGTGTGTGTGTGTGTGTGTGTGTGTGTGTGTGTGAGGGGTGTGTGCGTTTGTTGGTTTAGTGCCCAACAAGACGGGGCATTCATGCTGTGTGTGTCATATCTGGCCTGAAGCTGGTGTGTGTGTGTGTGTGTGTGTGTGTGTGTGTGTGTGTGTGTGTGTGTGTGTGTGTGTGTGTGTGTGTGTGTTAATGCTCTGAAACACCCTCATGCAACACTGAAGCCACAGTTGTTTAGATTTTCTTCTTAATAGTTTGAAATGGTAGAAAATGCTGCCTGTGTTGGCAGAGTTTCACTGTTCACCTTCATTTAGCAGCTTCAGCCTTGTGAATTTTAATCTGATGCTTCAGTGCGGTTCAAATGAACTCTGTTGCCTTTGCCTGTTTTTCCGTTTCAGCTGGTGCGAAAGCCGTCAATCAAATTCTGCCTGAAAAGACGTGTCTCGGTCTGCTTCCAAGTATGAAAGCAGGATTTGTGACAACCTGAATTTAATAGCTACCTAAATCCATCTGCTGATCATGAACTGTAAAGGAAGTGATGGTTGGAGTGATCTGTCGGCTGTGAGCAGCGTATATACTGATGCAGGATCATTTCGTTAGCTGCTAACGTGTATGCATGTCACCACACGAGTACGGGGATTTCAATCAGAAACTAAAGAGCAGTTAAAACAGGAGTGTGTTGTGTTTGTGTCCTAGAAACTGAAAATAGATAAAATGAAAGTCTTTTTTTTTTTTTGGCTAATCTAGTGAATTAAATACCTGACAGATTAAGATGCTTCATCATTTTGATGGAAAAGTTATAGAAGAATCGAACTGTGTCATGAAGCAGTCCAGCTCTCTGCTGTGAAATGATGGAAACAGTTAAATAACTGTTGATGTCTCTCCAAACCAAAGAAATAATCGTTTAAAGTGACCCCTCCCACTCTGAGTGCAGCAGCTAGCTGTTTCCTTTTCTGTCAGGCTAACAGCGAGCGTCTGGACGTCAGGCCGGGAGGAAACCTGTCGCTCATGCTCCACAGATCAGATATCCAGATGACCAAACACACCCAACGTCCAGCCAGCAGCCATAAATGATGAAAACACGTCGGCTAAATGTGGCTTTTCTATTTTGATAAGAGCCGTCCTGACTGAGGCGGAGTCAGAGAACGAGCCAATCAGACTCATATTATTCAGTTAACTCACATTAATATCAAAGGTGGCAGCCTGCTTTCTATTTTTGTATTAACTGACTTATTCGCCAGCCTGTTTGTGGATGCTACGTCTTAATACTGCTTTAATACGTGTTTTAATACTGTAAAACACGTCTCAAATTTAAGGAGGCTGGAGGCCAAACGACCAGATTTTGAGGTCAACATGATGCTTGAGAATAATGAAGATAAATAATGATAATATATTGGTGAATTTTTTTTTTTTTCTTATATAAACACACATATGTTTTGATCAGGATATTTCTGAGTAGAGATATATTACTGTTGTCATGATAACCAAAAATAAATCCCCATAAAATGATGATAATCAGCATCAATTGAGGGACAGTCACATACAGAAATGATTTAACCAAAGAATTGGAAAATGTAAATGTAAATGCACCAGCCCTTAAAATCACATTTAGTTAAATCTTTGGAGACCTGATGGTCAGTGCAGCTGCAGGTCATGGGCATTAGTCTACAGATATTCCTCTAATAATCAGACAGTTACATATATGGCAGCCTGTATGTAGCCTGACAGGCAAAATCTAGGGCAAAAAGCACATAAAGCATCTTGAAAAAAGTAATGGCTGCCATTAGCTGTGTTTCCATTGCCCCTAGAAATACGCAAATCCTAAATATCGCAATAAAAAAACGGTAATGGAAACACCTAAATTTCGAAAATCCTCTCAAATATCGCAAAAACATTTTTACCCTCTCATGAGGTGGTTTTTCAGATGTGTCGATATTTAGGTTTATCGCAAAAGTGTAATGGAAACACTTTTTTCAAATTTACACGTCTCTTAGGTCAGCCGACTCCCCGTTTCGGGCCGCATGCAGTCAGATATAACATCTTGTCAATTTTGTAGTGTTTGTATGTTTTCTGGATCTCAATAAGTAGCAGACAAAAACACTCCAGCTGTTCCAGATGTCACGCTGGCTGATCTGTTAAAGACAATCCGACAGCTGTGATCTCGTCCTGTGTCACTTTGCAAAATCTAATCATTCCGTTTTCATGAATCGTGAGATGAACTCGTGATGAGTGTGTGCACTTCAGCTATGTGGGAGACACGCGTGCACGCCATTAACTTTAATATTTACACATAATTGCTGATAGAAAATATGTTCAAAGGACACTTCAGTAATTCACAGTCCTGTATTCTGCTGCTGCTCCACCGGCGCGAGCCGACGCTGTCAGAGCGAGCCGACGCTGTCAGAGGAGCCTCGCGTCATAACAAAGTGATCAATAATAAGCCATTAAAATCAGTGATCACTCTAAGTCAACAGATCATTTCTTTATTTCACCTTCAGCATGTGCTTTTTAATTATAGGGCTTTGTGTTAAGTTTTACCGACGCACAGCACACACACACATCTCGCGGGACGTCCGAGAACTTACGAGAATTTCGGCTGGTTCGCAAAACACCGTTCAATGGAAACACCTGCAGGTCGCATTCGAACTTTGCCGAAATTTCAGAAATATCGCTTTTATTTTGCGAACAACTGTAATGGAAACGCAGCTACTGACTCAAATGAATATATGATTAAAATTCAGAGCTTTTCTCAAAGCAAAGGTAGCATTTTTAAAGGTGAGATGTCCATTATGTCTGTTTGGTTAGCTGAGGTTTGGTAACAGTACTGTGATAGTACTCCACCACAATAAAAATCCTGCATTCAAAACCTTTTTCAAGTAAAAGCATCAGTGGAGGAAAGAAGGAATCGTGTTGCGTCTCTGTAGTGCAGTGATTGTCTGTGAAGCTGCTGAGGTGGTTGGTGCAGTCGGTTGGAGCCTGCTGGCATCGCTTAATGATGCTGCAGCAGAGCACAAATAATGTTTTATGATCACTCTTTAAGATCGTTTGTGATCCGGCGGCCACAAATCAGCTTCTGTTTCTGGACCGCTGTTTTCACGAGATGGCAGAAGGAGTGAGGGGAGGCAAGAGAGGAGGAGGAGGAGGAGGAGGAGGAGGTTATGTTACTCTGCCCTCTGCCAAGAATATCTGTGTCCTCTGATGATCAGCATGTAGAGACTGAAACCACCGAAGGCTCAGAGGAGGAAGACGAGGACGTGATGGAGAGAGAGGAGGAGACAGATGGAGGAGATGATGGATGGCAGCTGAGGTTCATCACTTCAGTCAGTCAGAGCAGCGTCAGTCCACACCGGTTTGTTTACTCTCTGCGCCGCCTGCTACCCATAATCCCTTGCTGTTCGGGGCTGGTCGAGGTCGTTGGTTCAGATTACAGTCACATTTCCAAAGAGCAGCGCCACAGATCTGTTTGAAGACTCGCTGATATTTGATGCCGTTTTCCTCCTCTGGACAGTTCAGATAAACGTGTCGATGTCTCCAGCACGATTACACAAAGCAGCGCGTCCTCGCCGCTGCGCTTGCATCACATGTGGCCTTTAAACTCTCCACAGCAGCACAGAGTTCACTTTATCTTTGACAGGGAGCAGTGGGAAAACACTCGTCTTACACAACAGACGGGGAGTTCAGCTGCAGGAGCTGGTTTTCAGCGTCTTATACAACATGTACAGCTTTGATTTACACACTTATTTATACATGCAGCACACTGAGATCTGATTTCTAACTGATCAGTCACGTAACAAGATGCACTGATAAAACAGAAATGCATCTAAAGTTAGATAAACTAAAAATGAGTGAAAAGATTTAACTTCAGTCACATTCAGATTGGGGGAATGTTTCAGTGACCAGGTCAGGATCTGAGCTGAGCCGTCATTGATTACTCCATTATAACTGTATGAAGCAAACACATGTTAAAGGGGCAGATTAGTTGAGTCCTGTGTCGGAGTGTCAGACAAAGTGTCAATGTTTTAACTGCTAAATGACACATGCTGACAGGACTGAAGAGCAGGAGCAGGTCAGAGTTACTGGATGTTTTCCTCTTGGTTGTGTTTGTGAGTCAGACTGAGAGCAGCCAGCCGGCCGATCAGGTTACTATTGATTCATTTATCATTGAGCGATAACGGAAGATGATCCCGAGCTGCAGGACTGTGGCCTGTGAGCGTTTTTATCCTCAGCTGCCGAGAGCTCGTCTTACATTTTTAAATGCAGACTTGCAGCGTGTGTGTTCCTGCCTTCGTCCTCCATCCTCAGCATGGGGGAAAGATGAGATTGATGATGTCCAGCTTTATATGCACGGCGGGCTCCGTCCAGACCATCTGTTGTGTCGCTGGTCCATCTGTGAGTTCTGCTCTGGCACCTTTTGGCCTTTTCCCCAGTCTGAGAGTGTGAATGAAATCTGACCTCACAGACTGTTCACAGACTCACCTGAGAGCCTGGAGCTGTTTCTATAAGGAGACAGCAGCATCTGCCAGGTGACAACGAGACTGTCATCACTGAAAATAACAGTCGAGACTCAAACAGGAGTCTCACTGTGACATTTTCCTGCTTATTACACGGAAAGAAAATCATCTCTAGCAGTAGTTTGCACTTAAATAACAAATCTGAGTCAAGGTCACGCCACTTTACCAAAGCGCGATGGTCTCATCTGCACTCTTCTTCTGTGGTGGTGAAAACTGAGATTAACCCTGAACATAAAGTCTGAGAATGACACACAAAACCAAGACATCATTACTGTTGATTCAGTTGTTTTCTGAGCTGTGTCGTTCTCATCAGCATCACACTGAGCCAGAACTGAAAAATGTGATTATGAACTCATCTTAATTATGATAAGATAAAATAATACTGATAAGATAAAAAGATTTGCATAAATGAATAAAATCATGAAAGACTGAATAGTATAAAAATCATTTTTTCTTAAAAGGTTTTGTGTGCAATGAAAAGAGAAATTAATATATTGCCACAGTGGCAACGGCTTTTTAAAAGAATATAATATGTCTATTTCTTATTACTTCTGATTCATTCATTGAGATCTCAAAGCACCAAGAATTAAAAAAACAAGCATAAAATACATGTGAAGTGAAATGTGGTGAAACATGAGGACCCAGATGGATGCAGTTGACCTTCTTTAGCTGGCGGCCCTCAATTCCTCTCAGCTCAGCGAGCGGAGAACTAGAGCATGAGGACATTGATAAGCCAGAGTATGACTGATGTACAGTAGAGGAGGAGGAGGAGGAGAGGAAGATGTAGGAATAATAAGAAGCTAATGGAAAGGAGGGGTGGGAGGTTGGGAGGTAGAAGATTGGGGTCAAAAAGAGGAAATATTTTAGTGCATCTACTAACTACAGTGATCACACAATGACCTCAGCCAAACCGCTTCCTGTGAAAGTCAACCAATCACAGTGAGGTTTGTCGAGATCCTCAGCTGACAAAAGAGAACGATCAGATCAGAGGTTTGTTTATCTTTGGTGTTTTGCCGAACATGAATCAGATCAGATTTACATGTTTTCTACATGTTTGGATCAAGTCCAGTTCTGTCTCTGCTGAAGTTACAGAGCTAATAAACACAGCTGCTGGCAGGAAGACATCCTGATGTGCTTCCATCTGTCTCATCAGTCCATCAATCAATCAGCCTGTACAGCCAAGTACAGAACAAAGCTGATAAATCACCTCCACCCCAGGCGAAAACATCTGCAGCTGCTTCAACAGCCAACTGATGGAGCGCGTTCTCCTGTCAGAGGCCGTTCCAGCTTCTAGAACATCCTTCACCGGCGATACTGAACTATCGAACACAAACATCACTGGAACCTCTGCGACGGCTGGACTGCTTCTCTTTGGTGAGGCGTCTGATGTCGGATGGTGTGATGATGATGAGTAGGAACATAGCTTTAATTTCACGTCACATGATTTCATCTGACAGCAGCGAGCTGAGAAGCTGCTGAATGTGTGAAGTTTTCTGTGATGCGTGTGAGCTGGTCTGACTGTGACTGTGCAGCTGCTTCGAGGAGGCGAGTGGACTGTTGTTTCCTGGCTGCTCTGCACTAAACTCCATTAGTGAAAGTGACCTGAAAGCACGGCGCAGTCTGAGCTCATCATGGGATCCTTGACTGATAGCACGGCTGTCAAGGTCAGGAACGCTGGAGCTTCTCTGCACCCACAAACTCACTGCAAACCATTTGACTTGTTTTAAAGCACTAAGTCAAGTCTAACCAGACCAGACGTCATGAGCTTTTAGCAGCATCCCACACATGAGCAGTGCTGCTGTTCTCTGATGCAGCCATGAGGTTAGAAAGAGAAAGAGAAACCCTCGAGACCAGTTCACTGTCAGTGCTGTTTTCCATCTATGAAATAAAACTCATACTGTCCATTTACTATTATAACACCAGACAGAGCTGATTTAGTCTTCAGGTGAGCCTCTTATCACCTTTTTGGGGCAGCCGTGGCCTAGAGGTTGGAGACGCGGCTTGTGACCGGAGGGTCGCCAGTTCAATTCCCCCCACCGGACTGGCAGAGAAACTTGGGTGTATCTCCTCCCCCCTCCATTAGCTGGCTGATATGCCCTTGAGCAAGGCATTTAACCCCCATATGCTCCCCGGGCAGCCCACTGCTCCTGTGTGTTTACGGGATGGGTGAAATGCAGAGAATAATTTCCCAGTTTGAGATCAGAGTCAAGTGAATAAAATTTAAAAAAAAAATTAACAGAAACAAACAAATCAATAAGCGCTAGCTAATACGTGAAATGGACAAATGAAGACAAGCCCACATTATCAGCCGGGTAGTCAAAAGACCAACTGGGCATTCGTGAATTTTAGGACCTAGTGAGAAATACAGGTGATTCATCTAGCGCCATCATCAGGTCAACATTTTGATTTGTCCCATGCTTTTGTTTACGAGTCAGTACCTGCAGAACCAAAGACATTCCCATCAGTCTCAGCTGTTCTGTGTTCAGTGCAAATTTGCAAACACTAGCATGCTAACACGCTACGTCAATATGGTAATCGCGGTAAGCATTATAGCTGCTAAACATCAGCATGTTAAAGACGTGTTACAGTGTGTGGTGTGATGAATGATCGTGGTGATGTTAATTTAAACACAAGATACTTGTGCTCAAAAAGAGGATTCATTCTCAGTGAAGAACCTTGGAGCTCTAATCTGCCTCTATACCTGCCAAAGAGCAGTGATTCCTAACACGTCTCTGGGGGTCATCAGGTGGAAACCTCCCTTCAACAGTGTTTCGCCTACTTAGTCCCACTACACCTCCAGGAGGTTAGGCAGTGAACTCTGGCGTCCCAGAGTCACCCCCCCTAGTGCCAGTTCACACTGCTCCTACACAATCCAAACAGCACCGCCACGTTCAACTGACCCAGAGATGCTCCAGGTAGTGGCCAGTACCGATGCTACCATTTAACTATTGCTAATGCTAATGCTAACCGCTAGGAAGAACAGAAGAAGACAATACAGTTCCGATGCTACCATTTAGCTAATGTTACGTGCTAACCGCTACCTGCTAAGAGGAACAGAAGAAGACAATAAAGCTAGATTCACCTATACTGTTAATGTTAATTGCTAGCTACCAATACTAACTGCTAAGATACTATCATACTCTCACCGCTTTAGCTATTGTTAGCTGCTACAATGCTACCACAGGCCTAGATGCCACATGTAACTGCCGATTGCCACACTACCATCATCTACCCCTGCCTCTCACCAACTGCACCAAGAAAAAGCGGGGTGGGAATACAAACCCTGGTTCGGGTAGGGGATAGAAAATAAAGAGGTAGAGTCAAAAGATGAAAGTAGGGATTGGATACAGACCCTTGTTCGGGTAGGGGGTGGAAAATTTAGAGGGTGCTGAAGGTGGAGGCCTAAACCACAGACTAGATTTAACAGCCTCTTCTAACATTTCCTTCAAGAAGCAGCAAACCCTACCATTTCCTTCAAAAAGCAAACAGAGCAGGAAAACAACCAAAAAGATCAAAACAACAGGCCGCATGGTCCCAAAGAGAGACTCTAGCTGGCCACACCCCCACCTTATCTAAACTTCCTGGTTCTCTTCCTATTGGCAGAGCGAGAAGATGGGGCGGGGAAAGCAGAGCAGAGGAGAGGTGTCTTGTTCAGACTTTAACCTCTTCTCTTGCCGGGTTAGGCATGCATGTCCTCTGCCCCCCCCCCACCGTCCCTATTTCACCCCCCAACTACTATTATTTCTCCTGATCCATATCCACTGACTAGACCTAGCAGCCTCATCTGACATCTCCCTCACTGTCTTTCTTAAATTTTGCCCATGCACTCCCAGCTCCCTCAACAGTGAAACAGCTGACCCTGCAACAAAACCTCTACACCCCACTTCAACCGGACAGACCCTGGTCTTCCATCCCCTCTGCTCAGATTCTGTCTTTAAATCTGCATACTTAGTCTTCTTCCTTTCATAAGCTGCCTCCACTGAATTTTCCCAAGGGACTGTTAACTCAATAAAATACACAGTCTTTTTACTCATAGACCATAAGACAATGTCCGGCCTCAGATTACTACAAACTATTTCCTGGGGCACAACTAGCTTTCCTCCCAAGTCGACCTGCATTTGCCAATCATCAGCCCCTACCAGGCAGCCACCTACCTGCTTTCTCCCTGACTTAGCAGCTCTATTTTTCTCCCCCTCTCGAACAAACTGCACATCTAACCTCTCCTTTTTAGAACTTCCAGAATTCACCTGCTTCCTTCTCTCCTCAATGCCTGCGGCTAAGCTTCTCAGCACCTGATTATGCCGCCATGTATACCGGCCTTGTGATAAGCTAATTCTACAACCTGACAAAATGTGCTTTAAACTTGCTGTACTTGAGCAGAGTGGGCACGATTGATCGCCCTGTACCCAGAGACTTAGGTTCTGCGGGGTTGGCAACACATCGTATGTCGCCCCTATCAGAAATTTAATACGGCCTTCCTCCATATTCCACAGGTCCCTCCAACTAAGTTTCCTCTTCTCAACACCTTCCCAATTCAACCATTGTCCCTGTTTGGCTTGACCAACTGCTTTTGCCCCTCTTAACAACTCCTCCTGCCTACGCACCTGTTCCACTACAAGCTTTCTTTTCTCCTTTAGACCTGCTTTATTCCACACTGGTTTGCCTGGGCCAAGCCCCAAGCCTCCCCGGCCAAATTGAACATTTCCTACTATTTCTGCATGCCTAAGAGCTGCCTCTGCCTCCTGCACTGCTGCCCTTGGGTTCCATTTCCTCCCCCCAGAAGGATTCGGAACCACATTACTAACTAACATGTCCTTACTCCCAGATAATAAAAGTTCTGTCCTAACCTTAGTGCATTTAAACTCCTCTGTTAGACTGGATACTGGCAGCTGAAGCATTCCTTTCCCATACAGAGCTACATTGCTTAAGCACCTGGGAGCACCCAACCATTTTCTAATATAAGAGCTAACTAGCCTTTCCATTCTCTCTGCTACAGATAATGGGACTTCATATACTGACATTGGCCACATTAACCTAGGATACAAGCCAAACTGCAAGCACCACAACCTCAGTTTTCCTGGGAGCCCTGATTTATCTATTCTCTCCAGCCCTTCTGCAACATCCTTTCTAAATTGCACAACCTGTTCAACATCATTCAGGTCCACATTGTACCACCGTCCTAGACTCTTAACTGATTTCTCCCTAATTGTTGGGATTTCCTCACCATCTATAGCGAACTTTCTATCACTTACTTTCCCTCTGTATATTGAAATACTCCTTGACTTACTAGGCTTAATCTTCATACTAGCCCACTTGAGATTCTGATTGACTTTATCTAACAACCTCCTTGTACATGGCACTGTTGAGGTTAGCAGTGTCATATCATCCATATAAGCCCTAATTGGTGGAAGACGCATTCCATTCTGCCGTCTCTCTCCACCTACGACCCACTTGGAAGCCCTAATAATTACCTCCATAGCCATTGTGAAAGCTAGCGGGGACACTGTACATCCTGCCATAATACCAACCTCCAATCTTTGCCAGCCTGTTGTGAGCTCTGCGATACTTGCACACAGTCTGATGTCTTGGAAATATGCTTTCACCAAGTTAACAACTATCTCCGGCACTTTAAAGTAGTCAAAGGAACTCCAAATAAGGTTATGTGGCACTGACCCAAACGCATTAGCCAGATCTAAAAATACAACATTCAAGTCTCTTTTCTCCCTCTTAGCTGTCTGAATCTGATGCCAAATCATGCTAGTATGCTCTAAGCATCCCGCAAATCCTGGTATCCCTGCTTTTTGCACTGTCGTATCTATCATACCATTCCTTTCTAAGTATTTAGCCAGCCTCTGTGCTACGATACTAAAGAAAATCTTTCCCTCAACATTTAGGAGAGAAATCATCCGAAACTGGCTAAGGTCCGATGACTCCTTCTCCTTAGGGATGAAGACACCTCCTGCCCTGCGCCATGCTCTTGGAATACTTTGTTTCTCCCAAACTATTCTCAGGTATCTCCATAGTGTCCTTAAGATGCCAGGTGCACTCTTATAGACACGGTAGGGGACTCCATTAGGCCCTGGGGCCGAAGAAGCCTTTGCACGCCTAACCACCTCCACCACTTCTCTCCACCTAGGTGGGCTCACATCCATCTCCTGCTCCACTTCCCCTAATGGTGGCATGTCAGGTGGAAGACCTATGTTCCTATTCTCCTTTGAATCTGAATACGTCGACTTCAAATACTGTTCAATCTCTGATTTCGTTGCCTTAAGTTGCCCTCCTTTTTCTTGATTAAACAAGCCTTTCACAAAATTAAAGGGGTTCCTAAAAAATGCTGACCTTGCACGTTCCTTCTTCTTTCTCTTCTCCCTAAGGTGTTCTGCCCTTCTGAGTACTGCTAACCTGCTTCTCAGTTCCTCCTGCAACACCTTAATTCCCTCCCTTTCTTCTTCTGTCGCCTTCCTCCACTGCTTTCTTAACTGCCTCCTTTCCTTTACTAACTTCTCTATTTCTCTTTGCCGCCTAGACTTGCCGACCTGCACCCTCTCGCCTCTCCTTTTGACAAGCACGCCAAATCTCTCTCGACCATAGGAGTAGATCACATCTCCAATTTTATCCAATTTCTCCACTACATCTCCTCTAAGCCTGCTTAATATGACTGATAAATCTCTATCAACTGCCTCCCACTCTTTGCTATCATTAGCCCTCGGCCACCTAACTCTAGCTTTCTGCTCCATGCTTCTCTCCTTGGCTGGCCTGTTGACCTCAACACCAACTGCATCCCCTCTCCGTACCTCCTCCTCTCCAGGGATAGTGTTACTGATATCCTGCGAACTGTGGTTTTCTACCTCTCGCTGGACTTCATCCGACTGATTCGACTGACTTCTCAAGAAATACTGGTCGATGCGGCCACTCTGCCCTTCCACCGCTAAACACTTCCTCCTTCCCTGATGGGTTCTAAGGCCTCAGATTGATGTTATTTTCTGCCAGCCACATGGGCAAACTTGAAGCTTCTTATCCTCTGCTGCACAACTTTTGCTCTCCTTAGTTGCCTTCCCTGTCACCTGAGTACTGCTACCTCTGGTCCTAAGAGATGGGTCCGTGCCCCCATCCCTCACTGAGTCATGTATCCAAGGCATAGTCATATCCGTTATCCTGTTCGTTACCATGCAATCCACCTGTGAGTCATCTTCCACCCCTGCTCTCGCTGACTCTTGGGGTATTTTCCTTATATTGGTTGTAGCTAAGTCTGGTTGTAGCAAGGTTAAGGCTTGCCACTGCTGCCATGGGTTGCTAGCCCATACCAGCACCTGTGGGGTCTTTTCCCTCCTGTCAGCTGTCTTTCCAAGCAGTCACATGGTCTTTCCCTTGTTGTCAGCTGCTCTATTCACAACAGTCACTAGCCAAGCTAGTTGTGAGTTAATTTAAACACAAGATACTTGTGCTCAAAAAGAGGATTCATTCTCAGTGAAGAACCTTGGAGCTCTAATCTGCCTCTATACCTGCCAAAGAGCAGTGATTCCTAACACGTCTCTGGGGGTCATCAGGTGGAAACCTCCCTTCAACAGTGTTTCGCCTACTTAGTCCCACTACACCTCCAGGAGGTTAGGCAGTGAACTCCGGTGTCCCAGAGTCACCCCCCCTAGTGCCAGTTCACACTGCTCCTACACAATCCAAACAGCACCGCCACGTTCAACTGACCCAGAGATGCTCCAGGTAGTGGCCAGTACCGATGCTACCATTTAACTATTGCTAATGCTAATGCTAACCGCTAGGAAGAACAGAAGAAGACAATACAGTTCCGATGCTACCATTTAGCTAATGTTACGTGCTAACCGCTACCTGCTAAGAGGAACAGAAGAAGACAATAAAGCTAGATTCACCTATACTGTTAATGTTAATTGCTAGCTACCAATACTAACTGCTAAGATACTATCATACTCTCACCGCTTTAGCTATTGTTAGCTGCTACAATGCTACCACAGGCCTAGATGCCACATGTAACTGCCGATTGCCACACTACCATCATCTACCCCTGCCTCTCACCAACTGCACCAAGAAAAAGCAGGGTGGGAATACAAACCCTGGTTCGGGTAGGGGATAGAAAATAAAGAGGTAGAGTCAAAAGATGGAAGTAGGGATTGGATACAGACCCTTGTTCGGGTAGGGGGTGGAAAATTTAGAGGGTGCTGGAGGTGGAGGCCTAAACCACAGACTAGATTTAACAGCCTCTTCTAACATTTCCTTCAAGAAGCAGCAAACCCTACCATTTCCTTCAAAAAGCAAACAGAGCAGGAAAACAAACCCTAACATTTCCTTCAAGAAGCAAACAAAACAGGAAAACAACCAAAAAGATCAAAAAACAAGCCAACTCTGTATCTTACCACGCAAACTCACCTGAACAGGCCGCATGGTCCCAAAGAGAGACTCTAGCTGGCCACACCCCCACCTTATCTAAACTTCCTGGTTCTCTTCCTATTGGCAGAGCGAGAAGATGGGGCGGGGAAAGCAGAGCAGAGGAGAGGTGTCTTGTTCAGACTTCAACCTCTTCTCTTGCCGGGTTAGGCATGCATGTCCTCTGCCCCCCCCCACCGTCCCTATTTCAGGAGCAGTGTAACAGTGGAGCTCTGTGGCGCAGACATACATCAGCCGTTGATGCTCTCATCATGCTTGTTATCTGATAAATTCGGTGTTTGAGTCTGAACATGAGGTTTTGTTGACCAGAGTGTGCTGCCGGCGTGCTGCAGGCGTGCTGCCGGTGTGCTGCCGGTCTGCTGCAGGTGTGCTGCAGGCGTGCTGCCGGCGTGCTGCAGGTGTGCTGCAGGCGTGCTGCCGGCGTGCTGCCGGCGTGCTGCAGTCAGTGAATGGCTGCGTGACTCTTCAGTCATCGCACTGAAGCATTTTCTTACCCATTAAACAGATGAACAGGGTTTTCACCTGGATTGTCATTCATTGATTCAAATGGACTCTCTGGCTCACGGCCAAAGACGGAAAGCTTCGCTGTTCCCGGTGAGACAGGAAGTGACCCACGTTCACACTCAGCTGACGGTGTGTGTTTCTTTATCTACAGTGCACACAGACACTTTCATATACGGTGATTTTAAAGTAGAAACGATCTGTGTATGTAAGCTGGAGATGTTTTATCTTAAAGATCAAAATATACCTTGAACTCTCGTAGTATCCAAGTAATCCAGGGATTTATCAACCTTTGAGAAATACTGAAGGTTCATGAGGATCTTATTCAAATATTTTTTTCCCTGCAGTTGTTTGGAAGCTTTAAATTGTCACATGGCGACATCCCAGTGACCTTTCTCCACCTCACCAAGTTCAGGACAAAACGACGCCACGTGCTTGACAGCAACCTTTCCCCTCCAACACTTCAGACCTCATGTCGTGTGTGTGATCAGAGACTTATCTGACACGTGTCTCTGCTCTGTGGGAGTCTTCTGCTCTGACGCTGCTGGCTGTTCTCTAGTTAATGGAAAGAAACAAATACCAGCTGATATTTGCTGAACATTTGGTTTGTTATTTTTAGTAAAACAACAAACTCCAAATAAGACAAAGTTTTGCTGCACTCCACCAACTTTTCTCACAACATTTGGACATGGTGCAGTCCCGCTTTTCTAGTTTTCTGCTGCAGATGTGTGATAATAGATGCACCGGACAGATAGAGAGACTTTATTAATCTCACAATGGAGAAATTCACAGTTACAGAAGGAAGAAGGTTACAATCAAAGCTTGCTTTATGATACAGGGCCCTGGTTAGAGGTCAAAGTTCATCAGTTGACATGACAACAAACTGAAAACCTCCACACGGGGGGGGCAGGGGTGCAAATAGTATTGGAATTGTAATATAACTCTGGCAAAGAGTATAAAAATACCTTCTAGAGCAAGAGGAGTGGATTATAGATGTTTACAGTTGATTGATTGATCGAACTCTTTGATTCTCTCTTATTGTGGGCAGCATTGTATGTTTATGTGGCCCAGAATATCTGCAAACTACGTGTGTAACAGAAGGCGTATGCCTTGTATTTTAAGTTTTATCATCTTTCTGTATGAGAATATTGATCATGAAAAGATTTCCCTCTCACTTTCCTGAGCAGACTCACAAACAGAAGGAATGGGTCAGGGTGGCAGCAAAGAGTCCAAGATGAAGACAGAGGGATGGTGATGATGGAGAGAGGGAGGGAGGGAGGGAGAGAGAGAGGAAAGACAACCAAAGAGAGAAAAGGGTAAAGACAGATGCAGAGAGAGAGACTGAGAATCTCATTATCATTCTGTCATGACCTCGTTCATCAGTCTTCATTCCTCCTGTGTGTCCTTGGCATCACAGCAGTGTTTCTGCTGCAGTACAGCTGCCCACACACACACACACACACACACACACTCACACACACACACTCACTCATAACAGAGGAAAACATGGCTGCTTGGTCTTTATCACCATGACTGCAGATTTCTGATGGCTCTTTTTGAAGCCTGGAGTTTGGTTTCAGTGACTGTCGGTTACCTGTCAGTCGACTGTAACTGATGACTGTGGGCAGGTAAATGTGGAGTGACTGTAGACTAACTGTTCGTGGTGCAGTGGCCATTCAAAACGTGCCTGATCAGGACAGGCCGACTGGAAACGCTGTGTCTAGAACTGTCCAGCTCTGCAGATGTTTCTCTGCTTTACAATCGACAACGACTGCGAGGGTCATCAAACTGTTAGCATTAACCAGCGCCCTTCAGAGGGGGTGTCAGCCCTAAGCCTTTCTCTGCATGGCTATGGGTGTAACAGTCACTGAGTGTTGTTCACTTACCTGTCTGCTAGCTGTCACTTTACTGTTTGGTCGTCAGCGTCTGATGTTTGGTTTTAGTTTTTTAAGCTCTTCACTTGCAGAATGGAAATTGTACCAGCTGTACAAACACACAGCATAGTGATGCATGATTCTGTAGTTTCTGAGATGAAGCACGAAGGAACAAATGTGTGCATGTGTCGTAACTGAAGCAGTATTAACTAAAAGCAAAGGAGTGTGGAATGAGCTCTGCAGGCTGTCTGTGACGTCTGTGACGGTGTGAATAATATCATCAACTGTTGCAGAACCCACGATCACTACAATACGGTGCTGAAGCCACGTTAGCTGCGTGTTCACAATAATACAGGACAAGCAGCGAGGCTAACCAGCTAGCTTTACACTTTGTGGGGCTAATTTCTGAACAGGCTTTACCGACGTCACCGTGGTGAAATAAACATGCTTAACATGATGAGACAGTGCAACACCATGAAACACAGAGGATGGAGTTATTATTCATGAACCTTATATCAGTAAAGAGAAGAATGAATTCAATTTCAGAATAACAGACATAAATGTCTCTGAACATGAATAATTTACAACATAAGAGAAATAAAATCTTTTGTTTCTTTCAGGAGGGCGAGCCCCCTCTCGAGGGAAAACGCTGATTACGTAATATTTGTTGTTACTAACGCAGAACAAGTTGCGTTCAGGGCCGCCAGCAAACCTTTCTGATGTTAGCTGCTTTTTAATTTGCCTGAATGTCTCATAATGAAACCAGTTCAAGCTTGTACACCGGACTAGACTGGCAAAACCAGAAACTGACCCAAACCCACAGGAAACTGTCATTATACTGCCGGTTACATAACTGTTGTGTAACTGTTAAGCTTGGGTTGATCACCAGACGAAACTTCGTTGTGATTTCTCCATCATGGATCATCGTAGGCGATGAAACAGACGGATTTAAGACGACACTGGATGATTCTTTGCTTTGTGTGTGTGAACAGAAACCTTTCTTTGCACAGATAACAGTGACTGACTGGAGGTTTTGGGCCTGTGATGAGTCTTTATGTTCCTGCTTCTTGGCCTGTGACTGTGACGCTGCAGCGGGGAAGTCATGAGTCAGTTTAATGCAGCATCTTTTCTGGGAAACACTTCATTAGTTTATCTTCCTCTTCAAAGTCAGTGTGTGATGGGAAATGTTCAACATTGTAACATTTGGTTTGACTCTTTGTTTGGCGATGAGGAACGATGCTGCTGGGTCTCTGTAGGTTAATTCAGTAAACATGTGTGAAAACGTATCTGTAATCTAGTAACGTAGCTGAATGTGGATGTAAGATCAGGATCATCTTCATTGATTCTATCCAGCGGTGATGCTTTTTGACCTTTCAGCCTCTCTCATGCTGAAATCACAAGTCTCTCAGCTGTTAGGCCTCGCTCTCTTCTGTTTGAGATAAACACATCAGCTGTTTATATTTAGGAGTCGGGAAGACTTGTGATGCTGTGGTTAGCTCGCCGTACGGTGGCCCTGGGCGGACAAATGACTGAGGAGGCTTGTGCTGATTTTTATTTTATTCTTTCATCAAAAGGATGTATTCAGCCTGCAGGACTGGACACGTTGAGGAAAAAAGAAATGGAAAAGTTTATTTTTAAATGGAATAATAACTTCTTTTTAACCAAGCCTGTTAATAACAGAGATGTTTGCTTGATTTCTTTACGTAAGGCCCAGGTGAAAGATGCTTAAAATCAAATTACTTATTATTATTCAGTGTCAGCTGTTCTTGGTGTTTATCGTTGATTTTTTTTATGTGCGTACATCTAGGCTTTAATAATTTAAGATTAACACGAAAATCAGAGTTCAGATCAGAGAGGACAGGTGACAGGTGAGGAGAAATCCTCTTCAGTGTCTGTGGGAGAGCAAACAGAAGTGAAGTGATAAAGTAAATAATCAGGAAAATTATTAATCAATAATGAAACTAATGATTAGTTGCTCCTTTACAGGCAGCAGTGTTCAAAAAGACAAAGTGACATTCCTCCAGAATCTGCCTCTTCAGTGTCAAGAACACTCAGGTCCCTGCAGACCTGAAACTGGCCCGCCTTGTTTCTACTGCTGCCTCAGGGTCTGTACCCTGCCTCACCTGTGTGTGTGTGTGTGTGTGTGTGTGTGTGTGTGTGTGTGTGTGTGTGTGTGTGTGTGTGTGTGTGTGTGTGTGTGTGTGTGTTGTCTGATCACTATCTGTGGTTTTGTGTTGGCGGTGCAGGGACGGCTGATTGTTTTTATTCTGGGCGTGGTGTGTTTGTGTGTGAGAGAGATAGAGGTGGTTAATGTGTTGCCTCTGCGCTAACCACATGTCAGGACACACACACACACACACACACACACACACACACGCACACACACACACTCTGCAGGTGAGTCCAGGTGCCACGTGTTTCAGCTGCTAATCACAGTTTGTGTCAGAGCTGAATGTTTCCACTGACTCAGGGCTGTAAATTATTTTCTGTAGCGACTTTGCAGGTGTGTTCGCTCAACAACCATCTCAGGATTAATGTAGGAAGTCTACAGCGGACTTTTCTGTTAGTTATGCTTAAAATATCCAACATCTAGATCGAACATGAAGCCAGCTTGTGACTGGCTCACGTTTTGTCCCTTTAGTCGAGGATGACATGCTCCTGGTGTCTTTGGTGGATGTTATACAAGGTAGCTCTAAAACTGTTTTTACACGTGTTGGTCACCAGAGAGAACTAAGACTGAATGTCCCTCTCACTCCGTCCTGGTCCTCTACGTATTGCTTACGAGTCAAATTTAGCAAAAATGTTTTTGTATATTGGCCTTCATAGCATTCGTTCATAGCATTCATGCATAGCATTCATTCATAGCATTCGTTCATAGCGTTCGTTCATAGCGTTCGTTCATAGCATTCATCACAGGTGAGGCGTAAGTCTGGCCAAAAGGTTTTGGGTACCTGGGAGGTCTTTTAGTCTTTTAATTATGAAGTTTCTATTTTGATTTTCAGCTTTTTTGTTCTTTTTCTTTTTGTTGAATCAGAAGTTTTAATGACCTAGAAGACCCAAGCTAACATAATGCTAAGTGCTATGCTAAGCCTGATTAACTGACTTTGTGCAACTTCATGACAGAGAAATATTTTTTCTCCAGACGTCTGACTTCCTTTATGTTGTCATTGTTGTATTTACCTGCGGAGCGAAATGGAGAACCAATCCTGGTGCAAAGCTTTGAACAGAAATTATGTTTGGATTGATCCTCTTATCGTCATTATGAGTAGTCATCATCCTGAGACATCCTGTACGGTTTGTCAAAATAATCAGTTTTAGTTCACTCGGTCTTAAAAAGATCCCGTTAAATATGGTTTTTAACTTTGAAACCTTCACACGTCCCGGAAAGCAATAGTCCATAAAAGACTCTCTCTGTTGTCTCCTTCCTCTCCAGCTCCTCTTGCTCAGGGTCTCCATGGTGAAGCGGGCGGGGTCTGATGTCAGCCCCTCCTCTTGACGACCCTCCCAACATGCCCACCATGGTTTCTAGGCTGCCCAAGTTCGGCTCACGGCCCAAACCTGCAACGCCCTCCAACAGCAGTCCGATGGGTCCGGCTGCCGCCTCAAGCAACTGCACCTTCACCAGCGCCGCCACTACCAGCACCCGCCTGACCAACGGGTTCTACCACCACCCCGGCCCAGCAGGCGACAACTGCAGTTTAAGTGCACCCCCCGCTTCCGTTAAGCAGAATGGATTTATCAGAGTGCCGACTTCGTTTTCCTTAAAGTGGAGGAAGGAAAATGAGACGATGGAGGACGGAGCGGCCGACGGAGAAAGGGACTTCAGAAGAGGAAAGAGCGGGAATGCCGGGCAGAACCACTCTGGTAATATCGTCCATCAGTATTGTTCCCAACGGCAACAAGGTGCACCAGTTGTGTCACAGCGTGACGCCAAGAAAGGAAAGGGATGTGGTTTTGCCCATCCTGTGACATCCTCATCATCGCCATCACCGCAGTCCAGCCCCAGAACACTTCCTGTCTCTAAAAGTGGATCCAAACCCACCCAAACTTCATTCGGGCTGATCAATGACACAAAAAGGGCCCTAAATGGTCTTTCTGGATCCAAACCACGGAGCGGAACCAATGGTTCTCTGAGACGGCCTCAGAGCTTTGTTCGTGTTGGTGGCTCTAGGCCAAGTTCTGGTCCTGGTTCTCGATCTGGTTCCCCTCTCCAAAAGAAACCGCAGGCCAGCCGTTCTCACTCCAGTGACAGCCTCGGATCTGCTCCATCCACCCAACTGACTGAAAGCGACCGCTTTCGGTCACGTAGCCTCACCCAGGTCCGACAACAACCCTCCCCCACCCTCACTCCCTCTTCTGCCTCCTCAAAGCTCTCCCGCAACCCCACCGTCACCCGCTCCTACTCCATCAACAGGACTGGCGGCCGAGGACTGAAGGAGCCGACAGCTTCCTCCATTCAGGCTCCACCCAGAGGCAACTTGGCAAAATCCCCCGTTACCAACCAGACCCCCGAAGGAGGAGGCAGAGGCGGAGGGGTCAGAGTTCAAAGTCCGGCTGTTCCGGGGAGATCAGGGGTCCACATCCCCTCCCTTCTGCCCCCCTCAGCCTTGAAGAAGGCCCTCTTACCCAACCTTGGCCCCGCCCATAAGCCCAGTGGCATCAGCTATAAGCTGTCACGCCCGTCACTCAGCAAGCAGTCCCGCCCCCTGCGAGTGACCGCAGCCAATGTGTCGGGAGCTGACCTGGAAGGACTGACGGCACGGAGAAACTCAGTAGAGACTCCTTCTACCACAGAGACCAGCCCAGGTTTGAGATTCTTATCTGAGTCCTGGTCTTAGCGAAACAGTAATATCATATCATGACGCCGTCTCATCTCCCCTCTTCTCATATATAATAACATCTCATAATCACATTTTATTACTTGTGTCATTTCATTTTCATTCTTTTTAATCAGTATTTCATCTCTGATATCTCTTCCCTTTCTTCTCACCTACTCTTCTCATACCTCTTCTTCCTTGTCATGTCTAATCTCTCATATATCATCAAATCTCTCAAATAATTTGCATTTTATTTCTGACCTCTCGTATAGTTTTATCTCAACTCATCACATCTCAAATATCAACATCTCATAACATTTGATAACTTTTCATGCCTTCGTCTCTATTATCTCTTCTCATCTTCCATCCATCTCATCCTTCACATACCGTTAAATCTCATCCTTCATCTCATTTTTGATATCTTATTCCATAATATTATATTATCCAATTTTATATCCCAGACATCTGAAATCATATTTCATCCCGTATCTCATCAAATCTCATCATTCATCTCATTGTATCTCTCATATGTCACATTTCTTGTCACGTATCATCTAAAGTGATCACTTTTTCTTTAATGTTTCATCTCTTAAACTCTCTCATCTTCTTCCTTTCGTCGTCTTTTCTCATCAACTCGTCGTCTTTTCTCATCACATCTATCATGTCACCTGCAGAATCATGAGTTTCATCCCATTTTCCTTCTCTGAAATGTAATCTCTTCATCTCATTTTATCTCATGTGTCAGATATAATCCTTCATCTAAAATAATCTCATATTTTATGATTAATCAAATATTTTCTCAGTGACGTCTCACGTCTGTACCGTCTCATCTGTTTCTTCTTCTCCTTCTTCCCCAAACTATCAGAAAGTACTCCAGAGGCTCCAGAGACGGAGGGGCTGACTGCAGAGCCGGTATCCCAGGGAGGGGTGTCGATTGTGTGTGAGACGCTGGAGGACATGTCCCTGTCCTCCAACTCGTCTCTGGACAGAAATGACACCAGTCAGGAGTACATGGACGACTTTGACAACCTCGGTAGGACGAGACGGAAGCACACAGAACATTTCTTTTCTGCTTTTTAAGATATTTCCCTCTGCGTGGTCACTGGAAACCAGCAGCATCTTGCTTTGTGTTTGTAGGAGACGGAGGGGTGGGAATCCTGCTTCTGTCCTCTAAGAACGAAGAAGACGACTCAGGGCTCGACCAATCATGCGCCAGGTTTGACGAAGATAAGGAGGCCGTCAGTGGTGTTACGAAGGCGGCGGGGCTGTGTTTTCTGGACGACGGTATGGACTGGACCAGCATGAGACTCAGCGGTGAGTTTAACGTCCTGTACGGGTCAGGAAACATTCAGTAGGCACATTTTTAAAAATTGTGTTTCTCTCCAGGCGAGCGAGGGGAGCATCGGCTGACCCAGCTGCCCCATCGGAGAAGGTCCAGTCAGCCGGACTACCACGAGCAGGTACCATCACAGGGCTGATCAAAGAAACGTTTGACAGTAGACTGCTGAAGCTGTGCTGCCAGATTTCCTGTCTTCCCTCCCAATATGATTTTATTGTGCCATCAAAACAACAAAATCACTTTCTGGGAAGTCATAAAACAGAAAAAATAACTTCTGTAATTCACCTGTTTGCACCAACTTCTATGTGACAGATCCAACAATTTATATCTGAAAAACAACGCTCATATACTTAAATCATTTGTTAGAGGCAATGAAAAACTTATTTTGCCTTAATTTTTTTTTTTTTAATTAATTTATTTATTTAGGACCGTGCACATTGATGAACATGGCTGTAAATGTGCCAGTTTATAGCTGATTAGCTAATTTGCAACTGTAGTCCTTGGGCAGAATGTTAATTGCCTAATAAAACAACAAGGAAGTACACATTAAAAACATGGAAGTACACATTAAAAACATGGAAGTACACATTACATAAAAATACAATTACAAAATACACATTTCAAAATTACATTCACAAGCAGGCAATTGAGTGCAGTCCAACTTCACCAGATCCAGTGGTCTCAGTCTACTTAATGGACACACTTCTGGGCATCTTTTAACCAGTCTTTGAGCTTTGCTTTAAAAGAGGAATATGTAAGACCTTCCCTTATTGTGGAGGGAAGACTGTTCCAGATGCCCCCCCCCCCAAGACAGACAACACATTTCTACCCAGGTGGTGCATCTGGAAGGGATCTCTACGTCTCCTCTGTCACAGGCCCCGGTGTTCATACCCCTGATAGTCCTGTTTTTTATACATTCATTCAGAGGTGGGGGGGCAAGACCGTGAAGACTTTTGTATATAGCGCAGGCAAATTTATAGACCTTGAAACTATGAAAACTTAGAAAACGATACTTTTTAAGGATATTTGATTGGTGCCACTCCCGTATGGCTAGCTAGCTATTTCTTAGAATGATGTAATATTGCAGATGTAAAGGCTTGGAGTGTCCTGATATTTGACCCCACCCACAGACAGTCAGACTGACACATTGTTCACGGGGTGTAGAAGCTGTTTCTAAGCTGCTGTCAGGTGCGTCATCATCCAAACAGCTTTCCGATGATCCAGCAGCACTGAGCAGATGCTGCAGGGAAGCACCGACTGAAGTTTCCACTTTGAGTCCATTAATCATGCACGAGGCAGGAAGCTGAAGAGCTGAATTCAGGCCAGCGTCCGGTCTCTGTGTGGAGCGAACGAGCCCCCCTTCATTTAAAAATAAGTAGAAAAGGACGGAGGTCAGTTAGAAGGAAAGCATAAATAAGCAGCGTGAGAATGTGATTGTGCTTTTTCCCCGAGCAGCAGCAGCACTGAAACCGTCCCCGTGCAAACACCCGAAGCTCTGAGCTTTAATACGATTAGACCTACGACTGAACTCCACCTCCAGTTTACTGGACTGTCTCAGGGACAGATTTACTCTCTGGCATTTCTACTTTTCAATGCATGAAAAATCTAAATAATCTAAAACATGCATCAATAAGGAACCAGATAATCTGGACACCCCCGTTCATCTGTCGTGTTTCCTGTCTGCAGGACCACAGACAGAATGCTAACAAACGTGTCCCTCCGCAGGGCGGCTCTTCCCTGGACCTGTCCCCCTCAGACAGCTGTGGGTCCGGCGGAACCTACATGTGGGACGAGGAGGGCCTGGAGCCGCTGGGGGGGGTCGCCGCGACCGCCTCCATCACCACCAACAGCAACACCACCCATCACATCGGGAGCTTCGACTCTGACCTCAACAGCATCGTAAGCTTGAACCCTGACGAGTTAAAGTAGATAAACATGAACAGCAGTTTGCTGAGTGCTTAATGACCAGTGAGAGCTGAAACAGTTACAGACAGTTAAAGGTTTACTTGAGTCGCATGATGAAGCTGGTTTTCTTCGAGCGGGGTCAACAATGCGCCAACAAAGGCAGAGAAGAAGAATTAAGCACAGATGGAAACAACGCAGGATTAAAATACATTAAAAACAGCTTTGCAGATGCTTTATGAGGAGGGAAATGCCCTCGACATGTTTGTTTGAACTGAAGGATTCACAGATTCACACTGATGAAGGAAAGGAGGCGTTGATGGTTCAGTGAGGCAGAAAAGTCTCTTGTACAATAAGATGTTCTGTGCGAGGATCAAAATCAAATTAAAACTAAGACAAAACCTTTGTGCACTTCATCAGAAGAACAACTTTCTTCCTAAATGAAGCATTTCGTTGTTTTAAACCTTTTGTTTTGAACTCTGACCTCTGGGATGTGTTTCAGCTTCTAACAGCTGTTAGAATGAGACAGATCCTTTGACTTCACTAAACCGATCCACTGATCCAGTTAACGTCACGGTCTGAGCTGCTACGTCTGCGTGTTGGTTGAACAGACAACAGGACGAAGTGAAGAAGAGGAGAGGAGAGAGTTTGATATTCCAGCAGCATCAGCTCTGTCCTGCCTCTCTGTCCGACCGGGGGGGGCAGTTTTTGGCTTCAGAAACCAGCAGCTAAAACTCATCTTGTCTGACAGCAGATGTTTTTTCTCCAGTGAGCAGCCTGAAAAGAACAAACTGAACATGAAACAGGCAGAAACAGGCCGTCGCTGATGAAGGTAAATGTCAGAACATTGCTGCTGGTTGCAGTTGGCACTTGTTGCACATTTTTGAAACGAGTCTGAACTCGAGGTCAAAACTCCACCTCTGAACATTACTGTCATTCTCAGAGCTGCGGCTTCCGTAATCATCAAGTTCCATGTCACATGAGCGCCTGAATGCAACGCTTGAAGTCCCAGATGTCTGAGTTTTCCAGCAGCACTTGAACTACGACCACTTTTTGCTTATTTTTGCAGTTTGATCACAATTCCAGAGTCCAGTTATTGAATCCTGGTTTAGAACAAAAAGAAAATATTTTAAAAGCACCTTTATTTGCAGCAGATTCAGGCTGCCGCTAACATCATTTTGCCATAAATGATGAGACATGTTGAGGTTTTTTTTGTTTAAAATTACTATTATTTGTATTCATAATGATGTCGACAAAATCCAAGTAGTTGATCAGGAATCCATAAACAGTCAAAAAGCACATTTTTATAGAGTCCTGATGTCTTTAATTGTGGAACTGCTCCCTGTTTAGAATTCAGAAAGACCTCCAATAAAACATCCAATAAAATTATATTATTTCAAGTGTTAAAACGCAGTGCTCAATAGTTCAGTGACATCCATCTTCTGAAATCAGAAATCAAAGCTGCGTCTCTACGCTCCCAGAGGTCATCATGAGCTCCCTGATATTTATCTGCAGAGATCAGCGTCTGCTTCAGATTTCACTATCAGGACAGTTTGAATGACGCCCTCTGGCTCCCTCTGGTGTCTTCTGTGTGAAGTGCAGCCGCCTCTGCAGAACAAACGGGCTCCTCAGCTCGAGTCTTTCACTGCTGCATGTTGTCGGAGGGTGAATGAAGGTGAGGCAGCTCACTGTGATCATTATTATGTTGTTTGTCCAACACTTTCACATCTCAATTAAAAAAACAGATGGCAAAGTATTTAGATTTATAGGTGTGTCTCAAGATAATGAATTTAGAATATAAATAGTATTAAAATTTAAATTATTTGTACATATAAATGAATATAAAAGCTATATCCTATGTGGTAGCTTTATTTATAATGTCATATTATTGCTAATCTGACATTCATATATAAGTGGCAGACACCTAAAATGAAAAAATAAAATAAAATTAACTCATTTCCTCCTAGTTTTTGAAAATGATTATTGTTTTGGCAAACAGCATCAAATACTGCAATACCCATGATCCTCTTGTGTCGTCGCCATGGAGAAGAAGCCAGTCAGAGGTGTTCGTCAGAGTTTCAGCACAATCAAAACATTTCACTGAAGTTGACAGGAAAAAGTCACCATGTTGGCTGAATTTGTCCAAAATCGACCCATAATTGGAGATCAGTTTTCTCAGTAGCATCTTCAGCACCATTAGCAGAACATCTAACAAACTCTGTGACTGGATGTTTCTTCTTGAAATGCACCTTGGATTCTTCCACCTTTGACTTTTTATCAAAGACCTGGATCAGTTAAACTAAATCCAGAACTTGAAACAGTCGACAGCAGTTGAAGGTTCCTTCAGTTAGTCGATTGAACGCGTCCGTCGTCTCCAGCCTCGAGTGCTGCCATTATTGTCTTGTTCACTACAGTTAATGTACTTCCTGAACCACGCTGAGTGGGTGTTAATGAGCTCTCTGTCTCAACGTGCCCTGTGTGTTAACGAGCTGTGGCTCTTAAAGACTGATAGACCCTGATGAGCTCTGGGCCTTAATGATCTGAGGACACTCAGGAGTTCTGAAGTAATGCGAGAAGTTTTTTTCACCATATATTTTCTGTACTGTGTGTACCGTGTACTGTGTTCTGTGTTTCAATAGGCCGGCCCTCTGATTTACAGCAGCAGCTTATGTTGACAGACATGGTTTTTATTCATCTTTGAAATGAGCAGCAGGGGTCAGTGTTGGTCTGAGGACAGGCCTCAGCCTGTGGAGTGTGTGTGTGTGTGTGTGTGTGTGTGTGTGTGTGTGTGTGTGTGTGTGTGTGTGTGTGTGTGATTAGTTCAGAGACCAGAGGAAACGTAGGAAAGATGAGAGGTAGAGCTCAGGAGGTCAAAAATAACCTCCTTTAGTTTAAAATTTAGAAAAATCAGAACAAATCAGTTGTTTGTGCTACAACTTTCACCAAACTGTGGTTCCAATGAGCAAAAATTTTGACTCAATCAACACTAAGCTTGCTGTCAGACTGTCCTCCACAAATGGTCCAGCCGGATATTTGAATGATCAAAGCTTGAGCCCAGAGTGCATCCCAAAGTTTCACTGTAAAGCAGCTTCTCGCGACCTTCATGTCCAGCGTTTGTGAATAAAATGATAAACCTGGGACGTCATGGCAGATGTACTGCGGTAAATTTCTTAATTGTGTCTTAAAAACAGAATTTCTGACAGTATTTTAGTCTATCCTCATGTGAACTACAGCAGTCAGAGGAAATGGAGCGTCTCTAAACAGCAGTGTGGGGGTTCTGGGTCGCAGCGTGAGGCCGGCCCCTCACCTGGCCGGCGGCCCGGCGACATCGTGACTCGCTCTTCGTGTCTGAGGTTGTGAGTTTGAGAACTGAGTGACGCAGAATAAACAGACTAATGCCGCTCAGGCATCGTGCCGCGTGGAGCAGAGAAACATTTTTATTTTATGAAGTTTTAAATAATTATGGTCCGGGCAGTTCTGCTGACGGACCCTCATGAATTTGTCATTTGTCTGCTCCTCTTCCTCGTTTTCTTCTTTCCTCCTCCTCCTCTTCTTCTTCTTCTTCTTCTTCTTCTTCTTCTTCTTCTTCTTCTTCTTCTTCTTCTTCTTCTTCTTCTTCTTCTTCTTCTTCTTCTTCTTCTTCTTCTTCTTCTTCTTCTTCTTCTTCTTCTTCTTCCTCTTCCTCTTCCTCTACTTCACTGCCTGTTTTGCACACTTCTCTGTACAGCAGGTTTGTTTAGCTTTTAGCTTAGCTATTTAGCCTGTGTGCACAGTTTGTCCTCAGGGGCTTCTGTAGCCACTACTTTTACTTTGATGTATTTTACAAGTTTAAGTACTTCAGTCACCTTCTCCGTGCAGCTTTAAGCAGTTACTTCTTCACTTTGGTCTTTATTTTTCTTTTTCTTTATGAATTCTGGAGTCTCTGATCACTTCAACCATTCACCCATAAATTAAAGGTCATACCATCTTTCACGTCTGATGCACCTCTTAAGTTTTTTTATCCTTTATATTCAGGTGTGTGTACTTTTACCAACATAAATTTTATCACGCAGGCGTCTAAATAGCCCAGGTTTTCTCCGGCTGGCTCAGCTTCATCACAGAGACCCAGGTGATGCAGAATGAATTAGAGTCACATGACTTCAAGGTTTAGTCCGGATCGTTCCGCTGATGGACCCTCCTGTATTTCTCTTTGTCTTCCTCTTCTCCCCCTTTTCATCTTCCTCCTCTTCCTCCGTCTGACTCACTGCTGCACAGCTACTTTAATTTTCATTTGTATGCAGTTGACATCCAGTGGCAGCACCTTAACTCCACAGACCTGCAGCCGACCGTAACACCATCGTAACTGCACCATAGTTACCGTGTGCAAATTTTACAGAAGGCGAGAATCTGAGAATAGGTAGAGTGTGTTTTCTGTTACCATGGCAACTGTGGGCGACAAAGATGGTGACAGCCGTAGCCTTAAAATCCTAAGATGACAAATTAAAAATAATGATCAGACTGGAACAAAGTATAAGACTAAAACTAAAATATATTTTCTGTCAAAATATAAAAATTAAATCAAAATCAGGGAAGGAGGAGAGAGAGAGAAAGAAAGAAAGAGAAAGATAAAGGACAAAGGAGACAAGTAAAGTGGAGAGGTTAGCTGAGCGGTTTAAAGAGGATGAGAGGAAAGATGGAGGTCGAGAAAAGATGTATGAAGAGGAGGAGAAGAGGAAAAAGGATAAGAGGAAGACAAAGGAGAAGTGATGAGAGGAAGGAAGATGAAAAGATTGAAGGTGGGAGAGAGAGAGGAGAGGAAGGAGGAGAAAAAAGAAAAAAATTGACAGTTTACTAGAGAGAAGAAGTAAGGTGATAGGAAAGGAGAGGAAGAGCAGAAGAGAAGATACGAGAGGAAGGGGAATAAGGAGAGAAGCAGATGAGAAAGAGGAGAAGAAGGGAGAGAACACACCTGAAAGGAGGAGAAGAGATAAGAGAGGAGGAGGAGGACAGCAGAAAGAGGAGATTAGGAGGTAGTGTGTCGATGTGGATGACTGCACACACACACACACACCTGCAGCCGCCAGGGACAGGCTGCAGGTGTGTGTGTGTGTGTGTGTGTGTGTGTGTGTGTGTCCTCAGGTTACTGTGGTGTGACTAAGCTCCTCCAGGCAGGAAACAAACTCTGTGTGTGAAGTTGAACTCTTTGTTTCTGTTTTATGAACTGAACTTTGCTTCTTTTATTTTTTTTTACTTTGACTGTGATGTTTCTGCGTGTTTCTCACCGTCAGCAGGTCCGTCTCTAAATACCGTCTGACTTCCTGCCTGTGGCTCTCAGCTCAAAGCCCATTGGTTCAGACTGCAGCGATAAATCTTTGAAAACACTTCACACACGTATAGTAATATCCTGTAACGCTGTAATGCTGCATCATTTAGAGCAGGAATAATGATTAGAATACGGCCCAATCATGATGCTGAGGTGGAACGTTCTGTTTTTCAGCCTCTTTAAGTTTCAGAACACGTCCGAATCGAATCCTCTCGCTCCTCCATTATACAGACATACAAAAACTCATTCAGCTGCCATTGATCAGCAGGCTCAAAAGACTCTGCTCACAGCGATGGGAAGGTCTTTCAGTCTTTCATCAGTCTGGTTGAAGCTTGCGTCGGCCTTCGTGCTGTAGCTGCTGCTTCATAGAAGGAGGAAAGAGATTGGTTTGATTTTTGTTCTTTTGTGTTTGTTCTCAGGGATTTTTATTTTGGGCTGTAGAACTGCATAGTGGGACTGTTTCTGTTTCACCTTGTAGAAAAAGATGAAGACAAAACCCCGTTGGCGTGGGACTAATACGAGCTGGGGACCTCGATACTAACTCACAATAACTGTGGAGATTGTGTGTGATCGTAACCTCGTGCAGATCTGTCATATCCGTAGTTTGTGAAGTAAAAATTCCCCTGCAGCTCAGAATATGTTGAACGCTGTGAGATCGGCCGGGTCGAACTTTAAGATGAGCGCTGACGGAGGAGATAAGGTTGACACGCAGCCAGAAAGCATCTGTGACATGATTTAAACGAGCTGCAAACGTGTAGTTATTCTTGCAACACATGCAGAAAGCTGCGTTATTAATGCGGCTGCTGAAGAACAGACCATCACAAACAGGTAAATATAGACAACAGATTGCAGAACTTTGGCTTTGCTGTCTGACACACAGAGCAGCACTGGACAGAAAAAGTCCTACGTAGTGAGCTGAAACGAGCTGTAACACTGTTTGGCTCACCGATCAGCCTAACGACGAGGTCTGTTTCCTGTTGGATTTTCTCCATTGTGCAGTCCGACGCCTCTACACCTCAGGACAGTGGAAGAGTAGCTGTACATTTACATGTAAACGGGTCAGCTCCAGCACTTTGGCCTCATCCGCCACTGTACAGAACAGCCTCATGTAAACAAAGATGACAGCGCACACAGTCAGCGCCTCTTTCCACGTCTGCACATCACAGCCGAGCATCCTCCTGGAAGGAGTTTCCCCAAAGCTCCGTTTTCAATCACCTAAAACCGTGTTTGTGTGTGGACGAAAGACCGAAGCACGCAGAAAAGTGTACGTTTTAAAAACATGTGGACGAGGCATCGATCTCCGCCGTCTGAGCTTTCTGTTCACCTTCTGTTCTATTTCCTGCTCCCGTGAGCGTAGAAATTGGTATTTGTGTTTCGTCTTGGCTCGTAGATTTCTCCTTGTTAAATGTCGGCGGCTCGATGCTCTCGCTCGCTGATGTTGATGTTGATGTTTTAAATCACGCATCACAAGTACGTGTTATGGCGTGAGTGACACAGGAGCTGGAGTATTAAAGTATTAAGCACAGTTAGCTGGATCATAAATACAGCAAAGATGGGAAATGTGTCTGTTTGTGCATCTTTCAGGACGTCTTGAACAACCTGGACTCCTGTGATCTGGATGATGACGACCTCATGCTGGATGCAGACGTCCTGGAGGACGCCTCGCTGCACAGTGGTATGTTAGTGTCTGTGTATGATGAAGGAAAATTATGGGATCCATTAAAGTTATATAAGAGCTGTGATGTGTGACACAATCTGCCAGTAATAACCTAATTTTTACTGTGTTAATTAGGCAAAATGATCCACGCTAACCAACAAATTCAGAGCACTTCAGAACTGCTGGTCAGAACATGAACAAAACACAACAGCATCTTAATGAATTCATCCACAACTGATGCAGAACCTGAAAGTGAACTAATTAAAACTGCTAATTGTAATCTCTAGCTTTAGCTTTTGTTTCGGGTCAGCTAATTGTTCACCTCAACAGTTAAAACAATAGAGTTTAGGTTGAAACAGCTGAAACATGTTTTAAATGAAGTAAATAGTTCAGTTTAGCAGCTGAAACACTTTGTTCAGGTTAGCTAACAGCTAGCAGCTAAGACGATTTAGCTAATGTTTGCTAAAAGTCCAGTTGAGGAATGAAGGCCTTTGTTCCACGTTAGCTCAAGCATTTTAAGCAGCTAAAGCAGATTAGCTTCAGGTTTTGGTCTCACTTTAATCTGTGACAGCAAGGTAACAGGTAAACCACAGGTAAACAGGCTGATTGGTAACAGGTGATAGCATCATGATTGAAAGGCTCAGTGGTTCACAGCGAGGATGGAGCGAGGGTCAACACTTTGTCAACACGTGATTGGATAAAGAGATCAACACCTGGACTCAGGAACACTTCAGGAAACTGTTCAGGGTTGTGTTATTGTATAAAAACACATTATTGTGTTGAATGCAGGACGATGAAGATGAAGGTCAGCCTTCGCAGCAGTTCTCCCTCTGACCTCTGCACCATTCATTTCCATCGTCTCTGTTCTGTTTTAATATGTTTCCGTCTCCTCCGGCTCGTTCTCCTTCTTCTGGAAAACAAAATGCTCAGAGAATATTATCATGAAGACGTAGTGAAGTTCATGATATGTGGCTGATTGTGTGATCACACCTGCAGTCTTCTGTTCTCCAAATACGCTCTTTCATGTGTAACAACCCCTGTTTGATCGTGCTGCTGGTCTGAACCCTGCAGATGGAGACGGGATTTCCCACATGGCTCAGTGGAGGGGGAGACAGCTCTGCTGGGGAACGCAGGACGTCCACAATGACAATGAAAGGTGCTTTTTCTGTGTGCTTGGTTAACCTGAGTGGTAGTCTATATGGTCTGCGCTGGAACGAGATCCATGCTGCTCCAAAACGTTTCCAGAGAGGGCAAACTAAAGTGTGTGTAGAAATACTCAGATTTAACCAGATAACACTAAACATGTCTTTCTAATTACGTTGTTGTAGCGCTGCCAAGGTTAAAACTTCTGGTTGTAGGAGGAAAGGTCAGAAGGGTCATTTCAGAGTTGAGTCCTGATGTCGACTGTAGAGGAAAGGTCACAAATGCAAAAGCCGGATTAAAAAAACAGTCAGCTCATTAGGAAACTGAAAGATTGGCGTGCTCAGTGGGGCGAGGGGGAAATCAATAGTTCTTTTCCTGATCAGTGTGTGCAGTGTGTTTCTGCTCTGGTCACACACATCACATGAACGAACAGGAGGCGGAGATGTCGCGACCTCTGCTCGCTCTGCAGCTTTGAGCTAAATGTTAATATGAAACAGCTTTTTATTGACCCAGACTACATCCACTGAGACGACAGGACGTTACATGTGGTGCATGTCCTCGTGAACTGTCTCCTTTCACCTGCACATGTAGCGTCCACGTTTCAGAAATCAGAAGCATTTTTCATAAAAACTCCTCAGAGACGAGCCAAAAGCCCTTTCAAAAAGGTCAAAGTGATTCACATAACAAGGCAAAATAAAATGACACATTTAATTAAAGATAGAAGGTTAAATTAAGCTTAATGATAATAAAACTGATGATACAGGAGAATACAAACCACAGTGCAGTTAGAGTGACATCACAGTGCAATGTGGGATAAAAGTCGTCCCACATTTAATGTGATAAAAGACTGACGAACAGAAAAGCTTTGATTTAAAAGCACTGAGAGTCGGAGCAGATCTCAAGCTCTGACATAATATACTTTGATAAAATTGAAAATAAAAATATCACATTCTGTCATCAGAGCTGAATTGTACTGAGTAAGCTTTGAATCAGAGTGTATTCTGTTATTCAAATTATATGAGAGGAGGAGACTCACACCTCTGACTGCAGGACTGCAAACATGTAAACGAGAGGGAAGAACACGAGCAGTGAGTTACTGAGCGAACAGTCGAAGATCTGTCGACTCAAGAGTGCACACACTTTTAAATTGTGTGCGTGTGCGTGCGTGTGTTGGGAGGCAATCTGTTTTGTTCTGTCGAATCTGCCTTTATGTCTATATTTATCTCTCCTATATATTGTACCTCTGCCTTGCTCTATGATTTTATTAGTAATTTTTCTTTTGTGTATTACTCCATCAACCTGCCCAGGGACTACAGGTGGAAATTAGCAAATTGCTATAACCTGGCACAATGCATATTCTCCTGTTGTACAGGATTAATGTCTTATTGTGCGCTGTCCCTGTTGGAATAAATAAATTACATTACATAGAGGCTGGCCGTCATGTGACAAACGCTTCCATCGTCCCCTCAGTGATTTCCAGTGCTACAAGCTAACGGAGGATCCTGGGAATAAGAGGACAGACGTGACCAGGGACAGTGAGCTCATTCTGGACCTCTGTCCTCCAAGGTGAGTCAGTATCGCTCTGCAGAGCTCGCAGTTCACCTGATCCCTGTTGGGCTAATATTCATTCGTTAGAGTTTTGAATGAGTTTCCTCACACAGAAATGTGTGAGACGTTCATATTTCTGGACGCCAGTATTTCGGGATTTGCAGCAGAAGCCAGATGTGCAGTATTTCACATTCGTCCCTGAACGCAGCACTTGTTATGTCTCCCCTCAGGTCGCCCTGTCTGTCTCCTGGTACTCCTGGTTTCGGTCTTGATCTGGAGGAGCTGGCTGAAGACTGCTGTGCAGTCAGATCACAGCTGGAGTACCTGCAGAGGTTACTGCTGCAGGTGAGAGGCGAGGAAGAGGAGCATACAAACTCTGATACATTACAGCACGTTTCAGCAGATGAAAAGGCAAAAGGTGAAAGTGTTCTCATGATGGCGCTTGTGTTCTGATAGCGTGTAAATGCTGTGTGTTGTTCAGGAGGAGGATGTGGACGAAGACACTCTGACCACAGACACTTTGAGTCCTGAGGTCAACGACGCCTCCCGCGGCTCAGACGCACAGGTCGGCACGTTTAAAACTTTATTTAAACAGCGAGGTCGACGTAGCAGCAGCCGGCTTTCCTTCAACCGGCCTCGCCCGCTTCTTCTTCCGTTAGAAAATCCAACATTTCCCACAATCCTTTGTGTGTATACGTGTGTGTGTTCAGGTGCAGGCTCTCCTGCAGGAGGTGCAGCAGCTCAGAGAGGAGCTGAGGAGCCGCGACCGAACCATCGCACAACTCACCCGTCAGCTGGTCTGTGTCCATGTCTCTCCACCCTCTCTCTCTCTTTGTCATGTTCCCGTTGTGTGATTCACACACATTAATGTCCCCTAGTTACTAACAAGCCTCCATATTTCCCTGTGAGCAGACCGTTCCCACGGTGACCACCAGGTGTCGTTGCCAGGAGACCACAGGAAGGATGGATCGACACACGCAGACGAGTGTGACAGAGAGAGAGAGCGTGGCCTCGCAGACGCCCTGGAGAGAGCACACTGTGAGAACACACACACACACACACACACACACAGACAGAGAGATGCACAACCACATGCACATACACACACGCACAACCACATGCACATGCACACACAGACAGACACACACACACACATACCTACAGAGACGCACACACACACAGACACACAACTACTCACACACACGCACACACTCACACACACACAGACGTACACACACACAGACGCACAACCGCATGCACACACAGACAGACACACACACACAGAGACGCACAAAGACATACACATAACCGCACACACAGACACACACACACATACCTACAGAGACGCACACACACACACACACACACGCATACAGACACACAACTGCTCACGCACACACACACAAGCAGAGACGTACACACACACACAGACGCACAAAGACATACACATAACCGCACACACAGACACACACACACACACATACCTACAGAGATGCACACACACACACACTCACACACACACACACATGCAGAGACGTACACACACACAGACGCACAAAGACATATACACAACCACACACACACAGACAACTGCACGCGCACACACAGACATACAAAGACATACACACAAACAACGGCACACACACACACACACATAAGCACACGCACACAGAGAGACACACACACACACACACACACACACACCAGTTAATATTTCTCAGAAAACTCCGAGCAGTGATGGAGAACATGTGAGTAAACGTGGAACAGCTGAGCGTTTCGGAGCTTCTCGACTCATCAGCGTCATCAGGCTCCGTCAGTGCTCGTCTTTAAAAACCTTCTTTTCTTTGACTTTTCTCTCTGTTGGACTTTTTTTGTTTGTGGTTTGTATAATTAATTCTCATTATTTTATCTTCTGCTTTACCTTCCTCTTCTTCCTCTTCTTCCTCTTCAGTAACTTCTGCATTGATACAGTTTGTTTCTTGATGTCACGTGAGCCTTCACAGACCGGCTGGTTGACTGAAGTCACCTGTTCCTGTAGCTGTAAATATCTTCATCATCGTCATCACTTCCGTTCGTCTGTCCCTCCGTCTTCCTGTCCTCCCCTTCTCTTCTTCCTCCTCTCTTCAGTTATGATCAGCGTCCTCTCCTCCTCTCTGTCTCTTCACGTCTGTCTCTCCTCAGGCTTTACCTCCTGTTCCTTTCCTCTCTCCACCCTGGCAGTATCAGCGCTCCAGGCCTTACAGGGGGAGGCCGAAGCCCAGCATCCCCTCCCACCTCGCTAGAAAAAGTGAGTCTTTCTCCCCCACCCCCCCACCCCATAGTTCCCAAATACCACCTTCACCCAAACCACTGCTAACTCTTCGACATCTCATCCTCATCATGATCGTCACGAGTGTCCCAGCAGGCTCTGGTATCGTCCCACAGAGTGATTAGAACGTCCAGATCCCAGAACCGACCCCGTGTCCCTGCTAGATCCTGGTTGTAACGCCGGCCGTGTGTCCATCAGGGTGTTTTTACTCACGTTTGGACATATAGCATAGAAAGGCTTGATGGAAAGGGCACAATGTGGAAAGACTTCCTCACTTTTTTGAAAAAGTGTTGGAATGAAAACACCTTCGCTGAATAAGTTCTGACAGAAAACAACTCACATGACTGATCAGCTGTTTCTGCTACAAAACCCCAAGAAGAAGAAGAAGAAGAAGACAAAGCTGTTTCCGCCATCGTCGTATTATCAGATATTCCCATAACGTGCAAGAACAGGTGAAAACATGTCCAGCAGTACCTGACATTAAACAATTATAACTCAGCCAAACGAACAAATCCCTGCCGACCTCGCTCCGTCCAACCCTGCCGTGTCCGTTCTTCAGCGCTCTTCTTCTTCTACTGTTTATTATCGGCGTACATACCGTAGCTTATAAAGCCGACCTCTGATGAAAATACACTTTGCGTCGCCTAGTTTATTCATCCAAACCAGTTTATGGAAACGTGACTAACTTGCGTTTTCTTTGCTTTGTCTTTTTTTTGCATAATTTCAAGATTTCGCTAAAAGTTCCCTTGAGAATAGATGAAACACGGCTCCTCGGTATTTTGATCATTTTTAGGGTCTAATTTTGTTAAATCTTCTTCAAGTTTGAGTAAAACCAGAGAAAAACTGGAAACAAATCAATAATGCAAAGAATCAAAGTGAAAATCCTCTTGCAGCAGAAACGTGCTGTCGTGTCTGCAGATAGTCTTTTGTTAGATTGACTTAATTAAAACTATTAATTGATTAATTAATCAGCTTATTTTGCTAAAAAACTACATCTGCATTGTGCTGAACTCGGCATTTTAGTGTTTTGAGATGATCAGGTCATCAGTTCTCGCTGCGACTCGGACCAGAGACACGGCAGCCGTCACGATGAACCAATCAGAGCTTGACACGTAAGGCGCGGCCTTCACTGCTCCACCAGCTGACTCCGCCCCCACTGCTGTGGTTGCAGTCGTGTGACGCTCCTGACCCTCGAGGCCGATCGTGAAATTAGTTCCAGGTTGAAATCAAAGAAAACATCTTTCTCTTTTCCGTGTTCACAGTTGAAATGAACTCTGTGCTCCTATTGGTCAGCTCCGCCTTTGATTGGACATATCCAGTATATGTAGATAAAATTGACTTAATTACTGCGTGGTCTGAATTTGGCATTAGATTAAAAACCCTTTAATTCATTATAACATGGGATAAAGTGTTAGATGGAGCAGGACAGGTGGAGGATGTTCACGGTTTCAGTGAAATTAATTAAATGAGTTCAGGGTCTCCGTTTATTTCAAATCCTTTATTACAGTTAACAGGATACATGACGGTCATCTCGAACGAGTGCAGCCGCTTCATTTCCTGCACAGATTAAGTAGAGGCTGACAGGTGAAGGGTCGAAGGTCACGGAAGATGTTTTTAATGGAGACCTGACGGCTCTGCCTGCACAAAATGAATATTCTACTCAAAATGACGCTCAACCGAGACGAGTGCACTGAATCACGAGGTCCACATTAAAAGTTTCTGTGTGACGCTGAAGGTTGTTTTAACTTATTCATGAATGAACATTAACGGAGCTCCTTCGTTCAGACATGAGTTTAATCTGCTGGTCACTTCACTTCACTCCAGCTTTTAACCTCTGCCTCTTAATGCGTTCATTCGTCTCCTCTCCACCTCTTCCTCAGTTCTTCTTCACTCTTTCCTGATTAGCTTCACTTCCCTCCATCCTGTCTGTCCTCCTCAGCCCAGTGACTCTGTCTGTCTTTGACTGAGGACAGACAGGTCTCAGCACGTCTGAGAAATCGTGTCTCTGCTTGAAACTGTGAGTGAGTTTTCTTCTTCTCTGTTTTTCTGCTCTAACTCGTCCGTCTGTCCTCTGTGTCTTTGCCTCTCTGCCTTCGCCCAGGAGTGGAAAAACTAGTGCTTTACTTCAGTGACACAGCGTGGTACGGTAGCAACCTTTTTTTATCTTCCTCCTCCTCCTCCTCCTCCTCCACCTCTTTCCTCATTCCTCCCTGTCCCATCCAATGAGACGCTTTGTGTTGTGTTCACCTGTCCATCATTCTGTCCAACATTGCAGAAGGTGAAACCAGCACAAGCTGAAATCACACTGAATCATGGCCTCTGCAGTTGTTTGCTGCTTCTCTACACGTCTGCTGCAGTCAATGTTTGTGAGAGTGTTCTCCGTCTTTAAGCTTCGGTTTGGTCTCAGCTGCAGAGCACGGCGTCCGTCTTCAGCTGGTAAATGTTTGTTAGTTATTCAGGACATTGTCAGGAAGCAGATCAGCTCCTTCAATTGATGAATGAAGTCTAATTATGTTGTTTTGAGATGCTTTGACTGGTCGACGCGTCTGATGGAGCTGATCGAGCCAGGCAGGAAGTCAGACACAGGAGCAGTGCAGAGAATCTGGTAAATTTTCAAAATAAAACACCCTGTGCAGACTCACGATCGTACATCAACAATAAACACAATTAAAACAGAAAAAAAAGAAAAATTTAACCACAAAGACAACTTACTCATGCTAGAAGCACAAATATGAAGGAAAAACGACCAAATCAACGTCACGCAGGCAAAACTTTTCTTCTGAAAAGCTTCCGCTCAGCGTTGTCTGTCTGCAGGTGTGTTCTGCTCAGGTAGTAAATAAATCAGATGAAAAGAAAAGCTGACACGTTGCACGATATAAAGAGCTGAGGACTTTTCTGTGAAATGAATGAACCACCTCTCAGGACCGTTTTACCCATGATTCATTGCTCCCCAGAGGACAGGTCGCACCTTCTCCTTCACACTGGAATGAGCCCAGTGAAGCCGAGTCCAGAGGCTCGTCAGGAGGCGGCGCGGAGCTAAAATTATCTTTCTAAACGGCTCTTAAATTTTGCATTAGATGAGGTGCACTTCACTCCGACTCGTTCAGCCACTTGAAGCAGTCAAACCACTGGAGATGAGATCGCTCAGGATGCCCTTCATTTCCTCGGCATGATGGAGTGAAGCTGCCGCGTCTCCGGGGAAATCATGTCGTGTCCGGACGCCGCTGACGATTGTGGGAGTTGTGATTCTTGGTTAAAGTGCTGATGTTGTTGGACTTGATGTCAGACGTTTTCTGGCTCGTTAGGCTCCGGATGAGATAAACACCTCAGCAGTGAACTGAAATAGACGCTTAAAGTCTGCGAAGGTGCACGCGTGTGCTGGAGGCCAGTTTAACTGACCTGGACCAGGATGTGGTCTGCCAGTCTCTGGGGGTTTTATGGCTCTGGGTGTCGGTGGTTCTCCAACCTTTTTGTCTTGTGATACCTCAAACAAAGCAGCGAGCTGTGGCCTTAATGTGGAAACCAAGGCGATGATGCAATATTAGAGGGAAAAAGAGATTATTATTATTATTTCTTTTATCTTGTGACCCTCAGATGTATCTTGACCCCCAGGTTGGAACCACTGAACTAGATTAATCTGAGCAGATCCACAGAGGTCTCCTGACACAGCTCATATGAAGTGTTTGAACGTTGAGCCCCGCCCACTTCAAACAAGTGAGAAATGACTAAATAAATAAAGAAAATGTGACTTTTAAAGGCTGAAACATGAGCAATAATCAGACCAACAGTATCAAAATGTTCCAATACTACACTTATTATTATTATTATTATTGTTACTAATCCCTGCTGTGACTGAGTTCTGTCCCACCAAAACTACAACCTCATGTTTATTCATTATTGTTCCCACTTTGATCACCGATCGATCGATGATGTGCTGTGAAGTGATATTATTCATCTCAGGGGCCTCCAGGGACCAATCAGAGGACAGCAAAGAGAGGGAGGGGTGGTTAGGCTGGATCAGCACTTTGTATGCCAAGTGTGTGTGTGTGTGTGTGTTACTGTGGGAACATCCTATATGTCGTTCTCAGGGAAGCAGAAAATTTGGCAGTCGAGTGATTCCCTGTGTCCAACACCCCCCCCACACACACACAGAAGGTGAATCCTCCTTCAGAACACCTGCATGTGATTGAGGACACACTTTTCTTTTCTTTCTTCATCTTCTCCTCCCTCTCCCTGACTGTCTTTTCTGTCCTTTTTCCGCATCAGGTCACCCCTTTCTCCCTTTTCTTTTTCTTGTACCCCCCCCCCCCAAATCTGTTTTTTATTTATGGGGGATGGACTTTAAGACATTGGAAATGGGGTCCCTGCAGGAGACAGACAGGTAGACAGACAGGTTGCAGTACCACCGGCCACCTTTAGATGTCAGTGTTGACCAGCGAATATTTCCTCACTGTCAGCTGAGTTCTGCTCCAGCTGTGTGTTCTATGAAGAACCTCCAAATGTTTTCATGTCACACATTCAGAATAGAAACCCAGCGTCTCCACCTGCTGGACACATTGTGATTCTACTTCTCGTTGGGGAAAGTGCGTACTAAAGGTTTAGAGCTGCAACTAGCAATTATTTTGATGATTGTATAATTGTTTCTTAAATAGCAGCACTCTCTGCTTTTCTCTGTTTTATATCATTTTAAACTGAATATATTTCACTTTTGGGCTGTTGGTCGAACAAAATGAGAATCAGCAGGTTAATCAGTCATAAAAATAACGTCCAAAACCCAAAGATATTCATTTTACAGTTATATGAAACAAAAAAAGCAAATGCTCACGTTTGAGGAGCGGTAACCAGAGTGTTTCTGATTAATCGATTACTTAAATGTCTTTAAGTTTCTTACAGTTGATTTGTTGACTATTCATTTGAGCAGCTTTTAAATCCAGTTTTGTGTGGCATTGGGACACAGCTCTTCATTTCTTGTTTTACATAACTGCTTCTGATTGGCTCACAGCCTGAAGGCCTGTAAATGAATCGACAGTTTCAAGCTCATTTTTTCAGGTTGTTCTCTCGAGTAGAGCGATGCCGCTTTTCAATCGCTGATGTGTTTGGGGGGGGTTTGCATTGAAAATAAATTGCATCAGTTTGATAATAATAATAAATGAGACACGACTGCTGACCATTTTTCTACGGCTGTCTCTGTTTGCTTCAGTAGATCTGCTCTCTCTCTGCAGTGAATTCAAAAAGTGTCCACTGGTGATTAAAATGCTGAACTTATTGAAAACAATGTTTGAATGGAAACTGAAGTTTAGTGCTCTGAACACCAGCGGTTATCAGCAGACAGCAGCATCTCACTGTTTCTGAAAGAGGAAGAAAATTTATAACTTAAATCCAAAATAAATCCGCAGCGTTGATGCGCTCAGCATTATTTAACACTTGCGTATTTTTCACTTGAGCACAGCAAGTGTCTGTAGACATCAGCTGACAGTGATCATCTCTGAATGCCAGATATCAATGATAGCACTAGCCAGTAATCACAGGGCTGGTGGTCCGACCCCTGACCTCTTCTTCCTCCTCCTCCTCCTCCTCCTCCTCCTCCTCCTCGTGTTTGTCCCAATCCCAAACAGCACAATCGAGCCGCAGCTGCTCAAAATGAACAAGAAATAAAAGAAATCAGCGACCGCCAGATGAAATTGAAGAAAGAACTGAAGGAATAATCCTGTATGATAAATATTAAAATCAAGTCTCCCAATTTCTTCAAAGGTTTGAAGAACAATAAAAACGACTAAAGAGAAAACGGATTAACAAGCTTCGTTAATGAAGAATTCAAAGCACTTAAACGATTGAACAAAAATCTGAATGATTCTCTGGAGTCAACATCTCAGATTGAAGGATTTGGTGCTTTTCTGCTATTAATATTTTGGATTTTGGACCTTTTTTCTTTTGACGAGGTGTTGAAGCTTTAATCTTCCAAAGAAGAGTTTCAACACTGTGCTGAACGTGGAGCAGAAGGTCCTCGTGTTCACAACGATGGTATCTGATGCAGAATAATTTAAAGATACTGTGGGATTAATCTAAAAAATGTTCACATGATTCAGTGCTAAAAATGTGAGTTAGTTAAAAAGTAAGAGCCAGTTTAAAGTAACTAATATTACTACATATTTACCAGAAAGTACTTGTTTGCTCATTTGCATGTTTATGTATTTATTCTTTCATCTATTTAACATTTTCTTCTTCATTAGTTTTATTCCACTTCTTGTTGCAGCCGCTGTTGTCGTCGTCTGGTGTTTTGTGTCACTGTCCAGTTATTTTCCTACACGTGTAACGATGTCAATAAACCTCCTGTCAGAGTTATTGTGCAGAAGACAAGTCTGCAGGTCTGAAGGTCACAGAAATAATTGATAGAATAATCAATAGTCGCAGTAAGTTTGGCCTCCTAATCCAAAACATGGCTGACTTTTAAGGTGATGGATCGTCTGAAATCTCTGTTAGGTATTCCAGAAGTGTCATCGTCTTATTAATATGTATCTGATCTGTTCATTTATTCAGGATGTCACAGCTATAGGAGGCTTAAATAAATGAGAAAGACATGAGTGATGAATGAGTGAATCTCAGCAGGGACTTTGGTGAACAAACTCCCGGCGGCGGCGGCGACGGCGGCAGCAGCAGCGCGAGACGGATAAAAAAGCAGCAGATTAGTTATTACTTCACAGGAGTTTGCCAGGATCAATAAGCTGAGATTGTAGCACATGATGGATTTCACTGCTCAGTTTTTGTGCTCTTCCTCTGATTCTCGGTGTAAATCGGATTATCAGCGTGTAGATGAGAGCAGGCTGCGGGATTAAAGCAACAAGAAGCTTAACGTTCTGCATCAGTCACGCTCGGTTGCATGCAGCTCGACGATCAGCTCCCCCGTCTTTGTGAGGACCATGTAGATTTTCTGACCGGGAGGGGGGGCGCTTCTGGAGAGCGAAGATGTTTTGAGGAAATCAGTTGGTCAAGGTGAGAACACGTTTGGAGGAGGGACCTTTTTCAGACACTTGACACAAAAGTCAGGAGCAGATTTATCTGATTTTCACGCCTTTGATGGACCGTTAAGACCTGTTTCATACATATTTCATTGAGGTCAAAGTTTTGGTGTTGATGTTGTAGAAGTTCTTTACTCCAACTCGCCCCCACAGCTGCGGCCCCACAGCCGTGGCTCAGGAGCTCCACTCAGAGGGGCGTCGGTTCGATCCCCGGCCTCGGCGGTCTTTGGTGTGTGATTGGGTGAATGTAGACTTTTGTTGTAAAAAGTGCTTTGCTTCATAAAAACAGTCCGTTTGGCAGATTTTTGTGTTGATTCAGAAGAAAGTGGCCGAGACCACGTCCTGAGGTGAACCGGGTTGATTCTCAGTCGTGTGTTTCTGACTTGTTGTCTCTCGCCAAAGTTAAAGCATGAAAATAAACAAAACTGGACTCTTTTAAAATAAAAGCATCGTATACAGCGAGGACACACTCATAAACAACGAGCGCAGCAGGACGCGAGTACATCAAAGCAAACAACACACACACACACACACACAGATCAAACACACACACACACACAGATCAAAGCCGCGATGTCTGAAATGACCAACCATCTGAAAGATTCACTTCTTTTCTCTTCTTCTCTCGCCTCAAACAAGCCATGAATCATTTAACAAAGATTTTCTCTCAGTTTCTTTGTCTTTGTTATATTTAAACATCACACACCAGTCGATCGACTGCGATCGATACGCTCAGATCTCCGTGCGTCGTCCGGTCGGAGCTGATCTGAGTGTTCGAGCGTCGGCAGCTTCACGTCTGTAAAATGTGACTCTGTGTTTTGTTTGCAGCCACAGATTCTTCACTCCTCCAGTCAGGATGACCCGGAACCACTGACGGACCCACGCCCGGCTCCAGCTGACCCCTGCTCCGCCCAGCCACACGCCCCCGCTGAAAGCAACCCGCACTGCCCCGATACCGACGCCACGCACCCAAAGGCCGCGGGAGGAAAGGATTATGGGCAAAGAGCGGGCGAAGAGGCGGAGGAGAACGCAGAGACGAGGGAGAGGAGAGGAACCCGCACCAGGTCCCTGCAGCCCTCCAAGCTCCGCCTCTTCCTGTCTCAGGCCTCCAGCTCCGCTTCTGCCTCGGCCGCCGCCGCTCCGCCGAAGACGAGGGTGGCCAAGCAGCTGCCTCATGACCCAGACGGTAACGGGGTTAAGATCAAAACGGCTGCCTTCACCTCCGGCTCCTCCCGCCTCCCCAAGCCAAAGAGCCACTGAGGCGTCGACCTCTTAAAGCAGCTGTTAGCACGCCGCGACGTGAGCCGACGACCTTTTCCCTGTCCGGGAACGATTGATCCGGACCTCTGAGTCCAGTCCAAACTACACTTCCTGATAGTCTGGGTACCAAGTGGCTAAAAGGATCACTAAATTATTTAAGCTGTAAATGAGGATGAAATATAAACAGTTAACTTATTTATTGTTAATACTTTGAGCACTGACTCATATTAAAGGTGACGCTCTGTGACGCTTCATTTTACGGGTCCCATAAAGACGCTTCCTGTAAATACAACACTGAGTTCATGATTTGACTCTGCAGCGTCACAGTCATGAAGGAGGCCGGGCGGCGTCGTGACGACCAGCCTCCTCACCTGGATTCAGTGCAGTTTGATACGGAGACGTGTGGAGATGCTGCAGACGTGGTTCAGTTCGTGAAAAGTCTTCCTCCTCCTCGTCTTCAGACCTGATGCAGCACATCAGCGCTGTTTGCCGGCGGGAGGAGGAGGAGGAGGAAGAGGAGGATGTGATGCGAAAGCACGAACGAGTGATTTTTCTACATGACGCCCCCTGAGATAATGACTTCCACTGAATTGCTGCATTAAGCGCAGAGTCTTTAGGTGAGTCAGCTCGTAAAAAGTGAAATTTGTCTCCGGGCAAACACGCAATTAAACATATGTGAAGAATAAAGTTTTCAATAATGAATGAATTCAGATGGCTGCAGAAGCAGAGACCGGCCTGCTTGAAGTTTCTTTCAAAGCTCAGTATCTCCTGATAACAACTTTTCTTGGAGTTTAGAGAAAACAAAAGACAAATGATCTCGATAACGACATAATTTATCAGGACAAATCGACTTCATCAGATTTAGAGAAGTGGACCCTGACAATCACTCACTGCTCTGTAGGTTTAATGAACTTTAGCTGTCTGTGGTGGCGATATGAGGGTATTAACATGATGGCTGCTCACTGTGAGAGACGCTGCTCAGCTGAAAGCAGAGGTGTCCCGCACTGCTGCCTGTTTGAGTGGTAAAATAAAGTCGCGTTGATCAATAATAAAAAGTCTCGATCTGACATCTTCACCTGAAAGCAGTTGCTGCAGTTGTTAAGACGCCATCTTTACAGTAGCAGTAAACATGAAGCGACCTTTTGTTTTGCTCCTGATCATCTGGATGTTTAGAGATAATGAAGCTCGTTTTCTCAGAGTAACAGTAATTAACCTGTGATGCTGAGGTGACTTCATTAGAAAAGCAAACTGTAAGCATGACCGTTCTCAGCTTCACAAACGTTTGGAAAATACTTCAAACTGAACTAAAACTGCTGTCATTTTCAAAGTACGTCCGTCTCCTTGGAGACCGATGGGAAGTTATGGGACCAGTGAAGTAAAGCGTCATCTTCAGTGTTTAAAATGATGCTATTATGCTACGCTGAGTGTTTATTTATCTCCTTTAGAAAATGAGTAAAAGACGAAGCTGCAGACGGATTTAAAAAGGCCGTCTGGGAGCTCGTTGGTTCTTCTGCTCCGCAGCAGATCACCTCTGGACGTCCTGCTCGCTCGCTGGCTCAGAGGCCGTTTGACTCTTTGTGTGCCTGACTCGCTCACTTCCTGTCTGGCCTTGGCCAGAGTCGACCAAGTCTGGAAGGCGCAGACTCGTCCCCCGACGACCCTTAACCCAAACTCCGTCTGTCTGAGGCCGGCTCAGACCTGCTGCTCTGCAACACATCACGTCTCCGAGGTCAGAAAATCCAAATGTGAGCTCTTTGTTTCATCCTGTCCACGTTCAGTTTGTGCGTCATGTTTGATTTGATACGTTCTTCCTCGTCTTCAGTCTCGTTCTTGTGAGAATGAGGATTCCTTCACCTGTTGAGTCCACCTGAGAAGACAAACGACGGCCTGAGGGTCAAAAGCTAAATGTTTCCGTGTTTCTGCTCCTTCCTCCAGCGAGCCGATTACTTTGCTCCTCGCTCGTTTGGAGGCCGGACAGAGAACCGAAGAGGCCTCGTTGACTCGAGTTCAACGAGGCCTCTTCTCGAGGTCGGTCGAGGACAGGATGAGGGCGAAGGTCTCAGTATGCTTCAAACGCACCGCGTCGCCTGCAGTGGTGGGAAGCAACACGTCAGTTAGCTCCCCCCCGACTACAACATAAACTTAGACCACTGATCCAGAACCATGTTTTTATATTGGTCCATTAGTAATAATGATCTGAAAGTGACAGGCCGTTCTGTATGATGACCGTTTACTTCCATACTTTTCCTGAAACTCCTGAATGACTGCAGCACTTTTCCTGCTCTGTTATCCCTTTTGAACATTTCGTCACGTCGAGGCTGCGAGCTGCTGGAGGAGCTCAGGGAGGCGGGGGAGGGGGGATGCAGCCGGGAGGGACGACAGCAGGCTGCTTTGACTGTAGACGTGAGCGGACGACGCACCTGTTCGTTTGAAGCATACTGAGGCCTCGGAGAGAGGAGCGGAGGAAGAACGTTTCCGTCAGTGTCGAACAAACACTGAAAACTCTCCTCTTTCAGTTTTAAGACCTTTTACATCACGTTAGACGGCAGTCAGGAGGCGTTTGCTGGATCCAGATGCTCCTTCCTCATTTTAACATTTTGTCGAGCTCATTCTGCGAGTCGGAGAAAACAGCTGGGAAACGGTGAAATGAGCCCGCTGACATTTACCGACTCAAACACTCCGACAAGTAAAATGTTCTCATCTCATTTCTATCAGCGCTAATCCGACGGGATAAAGAGACTCCGCAGTGCTCGCTTTCATATCAGTGACAGTACATGCAATAAAATATGCAACATCGTGCTGAAGGTTTAACCCCCAAAACTGACACTTTGTCCCACCCACGTGCCCTTGAGCAAGAGCGGAGGTGCTGTTGAAGATATATGCAAACAGACTTAGCTTTTATCACACAGATCTCTGCAGCCTCCAGCAGCAGCAACAAACACCTCCACCTCCTAAAACCACCTCCACCTCCTAAAACCACCTCCACCTCCAACAAACACCTCCACCTCCACCTCCAACAAACACCTCCACCTCCTAAAACCACCTCCACCTCCTAAAACCACCTTCAACAACAACAACAACGAGGCCGGGCTTTGAAAAACAGGAATTTAAACAAGTGATTAATTGCTGATTTTTAGCAAAAATTACAAAATATAAGTGAAATTTGGGCTTTTGGGAACTGTGATGTGAATTTTTTGCTCTTTATTGGCCTTTATAGACGTAAACGACTTGTTGGTTAATCAGTAAAGTGATTGGTAGTGATGATGATCACTATTGATCATCAGACCCGAGGCAGACATCATTGCAGCCTGTGCGACCAGATGATTGACAGGTCTCTCCTTCAGGGGCCTGATTGGACGGCTGTGTCCCTCACTGGGCTGCCATTGGTCAGATTTTCTGAGTCAAAGCAGCAACTTTATTCATTCTTTTGTTCTTCATTTGGATTTCCATCATATATCAAATAAAGTGATAATAAACAGGAACAGAAGCTACTTTAAGAACAGAAACATGACAATCAGAAGCTAACCCATCAGTCGTAGGAAGATCTCGTTAGCCTCAGTGTGTGAATAACAGGTCTGCAGCTCCAGGATCAGGCTTCATTATTTATCTACAACTCCTGATCCTCTTTGTCTGTCAGGTGTTGAAATGTTCAATTGAGCTCTATCACCCAAACGTCAAAGTCGAGTCTCAGTGTTTTTAGTTTTCAAAGTGTCCTCACGTTGCTGAGACCAGGTCTTGTTTTTCTAAGGGTTTACCGGGTTGACCGGGTTTACCGGGTCCCGACGCCCAGCAGGTGTTTTACCAAAAGACAATCATGAGAGAAATGTGGTGAAATCTCAAACTTTCATCACATGTGACCAGGTAGCCAATCAGAATACAGCATTAAGCTTTTAATATGAAAAGAGATGGAGGTTAATGAGTCCATAACAGGTGAGAGCAAATATCCCACATATCCCACTCCTCTAATTACCAAACCATTACCAAACCTCTGTGAACATGAGACTCAGTCTGAGCCACCTGTCTGTCTGTCTGTCTCTCTCTCTCTGTCAGTCGTCTTCCTCGTCCTGTCTCTCTGTCCGTCTGTTGTGTGAGATGGCTGAGGCAGGGAGGGATAATGAGGCCGACCGGGAGAGGAGGTGAAGAGAGGAGGCGCTCGGCTCTAATTGGTCCTTTTATATTCGACCAGCTTTCTTCTCCTCTTCTGCCTCTGTTATCCTATCCGTCGCTCCTCTGTCCTTTTTCTGTCCCTCCTTTCCTCGCCTCCTTTCCTTCCCTTCTGCATTCCCTTTTTTCTACGCACTTATATCTCCTACTTTTCCTAAATACGACTGTTTTAGTCCACACACACACACACACACACACACACACACACACACACACACACACACACACACACACCTGGGAGCAACAGCTGGTACCACTCAGGTGTTTCAGATAAACCCAGTTGCCATGGTGACACAGCCCAGCAGCCACTGCAGCGAATCATGGGGGTTTAAAGAAAGGTACTGCCCCCCTCCCCCAACACACACACACACACTCTACATGCACACAACCATACATTCCTCCGGGTTGTTGGTTCAAATCCCAGTACTCCTCTTCTGCTTCCTTCCTCTTCTATCCTATTCCAATTTTTCTCTCCTTTCCTCCTCATTAAGTCCCCTGTCTGCTTGTTTCCTTTCCTACTACCTTATTACATTTCCTCCTTCCTTCCTTATCCCCTCATGCTCTCCCCTTTTATTTCTTCCCTTTCCTAGCTCCTTATTTCCTTCCCCTTCCCGCCCTTTCTTCTCCACCTCCTGATTTTCTTTTCCATCTCCTCATTTATTTCCTCTCTGACTTCCTCATTGTGCTTCCTCTTCATCTCCTTGTCACTCCCTCTCACTTTCTTTCCTTTGCTTCCCCTCCACCTCATCTCCTCCATCTCTGTCCTTCCTTCTTCTTCTCTCAGTTTCTTATCTCATTCTTTATCCTCCACTCTCCCTTCTTAAACCATCTTTTCCTTTCCTTCCTTTCTTTTCCCCTCATTTTCTTACTTGTGCCTCTTATTTCAGAAATTGCTCCTCTTCTCCTTTCTTACTTTTTTCTCAACTCCCTTCCTTGCCTTTCTCCTTGTGTGCTCTCCCATCTCCTACTGTCATTCTTTCCTTTGTTGCTACTTTTTATATCTCCTCCTTTTCTTTCCTTTGCTTCCTTGTCTCCTTTCCTACCCACTCTGTAGCGTCTCTTTTCATCTTCTATTTTCCTCCTTGTCTCCTTCTGTACCTTATTTTCATGTCTCCTCTCTTCTTTCCTTGTCCTCATATTTTTTTCTCTCTCCCTCATTTTTCTTCCTCTTTCTTATCCCTCCCTTCCTTGTCCTCCTTTACTCTTTCTCACCCTTTTTTCTTTCTTTCCACTTTTCCTTGCCTAACTCCTCCCTCCTACTTCCTCCTTCCTTCCCCCTCCCATTCAGTCCCTCTTTCAGACTTTTCTGCCACGAAAGCATTAAAATCAGGAGTTTTGTCATCCGTCAGCAGCTCGTATGTGTCCGTCCTGTTAGTCAGTGCTGTGTGTCATCAGCAGCCCCCAGCAGAGAGGAAACAGGGGCGATTTTGGGGTAAAATAGGAGCAGATTATCAGTTTCTTAGCTGAAGCTTAAACTGGATTTACCTGGTGAATATTCCCACCCCAGAACAAACTAAACCTGAAGGTCACTTCACCTTGAAGAGGGATTCATTCTTGGAGAGAAATAACCGTTAATCCGCCTCCCAGCAGCCTGCTGTCCAATTAAAATCCTCCTTTCACGAAACAGCTGGAAGCAGCTGTGTTGTGAAAGGACAGCGAAACAGCAGGAGAGAAGGAAGTGAGGGCAAAGTCATCGGTTCGACTTCCCCCAAAGCAAAGACGTGTCATTTCTTCTGATCATTTCTACAATTTTAACCTTCTGAGCAAAAGTCACCAGGAACTGAAGCTGCCACATAAGTTTAGTGCAGTAAAAAGTAAAGTACTCCCTCTGGGTGGAGTAGAAGTAAAGTACAAGTACCACGGACGTGCTCTTCAATATAGTACTTGAGTAAATGTACTTCGTGCTGCACGTGTGATCAGATAAGAAGAAGAAAACGTTCTGCAGACTATCAGGACTTTTACTCAAACATATTTCGGCGTATCGTCGGCGTACGCGGCGTCACAGCTCAGAGCGTTCAGATCGGCTCTGTAGCTTCCACCTAAACCCCAGCGGGGTGCGTTCACAGCCGAGCTTCATCACCCAAATCCAAATGCACACATTCTGCAGGCAGTCCAACACAATGAGATGCCCCTCCCTTTAAGAACCGCAGAGAAACAGGAAGAAAAGAATCAAAGTAAAACTCAAAAGTAAAAGAGGAACATGCATTGAAATAAAAGAGGAGAATAACTGAAAAAGATTGTTGCTCAGCTGCAAACGAGGTTACGAGTTTCTGTCGTTTGACGGAAAGACTTCACTGTGGCCTTCATGTTTCTGTTTCTGTTAGTGTTTCTAGATCATTAACGAGGTTGGAAATGATAGAAAACAGCTCGTTAACAGCAGGACGGTCTGCCGGGCTTTAAGGTATGAATCCCACCAGGAGCACCCTAACCCCAACCATCAAGACCGAACGGGAACAATCCTAAACTCTGATTACTTTGATTTATGATGTCATGAAAGTTTGGATTTGTTTGTTCAAGTCCTTCAGCTGGGTCATGATCCAGTTCCACAGAAAAACCACATTTCAGACACACATGACACATTTCCTCATTGACACCCACAGAAAAACATGGAGGACATTTGAGCTGTTGAGAATCTGTCGCACAGAGCTGAAACGATCAGCCGATCAACACAAGAATAATCAGAAACGATCAATTAACTGAAAAACAGGAAGAAACGCAGATTGGATTTCAAAATAAGAGCACAGTTGTCTTGGTAGCTTCATCCAGGATCAAAGCTCCAACTCTGTTCAAAGAATCAGATCAGAACCAGGATCATGTTAGAAGACCAGGACCTGAAATCCACCAAACTGTCGGTCTCATGACGAGCTCTCTGCTCGTCTGAGGCTTCCATCAACGACGCCCCTCCAGACGAAAACGGGTCTGTTTAATCTCAACGAGCCGCTGATATGATGCTGTTCTTCAACACGCCTGTTGTTGTTGTTGTTGTTGTTGTGGTCACTCACTGCTCGACCCTCATAAACGGCTTCACAGCCTGAAATGTCACTGAAAACAAAGGTTTTCAGAAAAAGGAAGCATTGCTGTCTGACAGGAACGTCGTCTCGCTGCTGACGTGTCAAACCTTCAGTTTATTGACTTGTTTCCTTTGCTTTGATTTGAATGTCGGAGTTTAAAGTTTTATAAAAAGTGTGACGTGTCCGTTCTTCAGCCACACAAATGTTTTCAGTTTGAAGGTGATCATTTTGTCCGCTCAGATTTCTGTTTTTTTAATCCAAACAGGTTTTATCGTGAAGGTCACTGAACGCTGACACTTTCAGTTTTGGCTCAGGAAGAGATCAAATATTGTAAATTGTCATTCTTCATGGCCGAAATCTCAAATAATGTCACAGGACACAGATTTCTCTTTTTAACAGAACTGCAGCTCTCGTCACAAATTCAAGCCAATTTTTATCGCTGTTGAGCTTCTGTCAATGAAAGGCACCAGTTTCCTGAGATATTTCACATTAAAAGCCTTCCAGGCGAGGACAGATGATCTCTTTAATCTTGAGTTTCAAGAGCGATTGGAACAACAGCAAAGCAGAGAACAAAAAAGTGAATTAAACATCGATAAACCTGCTGAGAAGGCCTTTTTGTCCCGACTGGTTTTCAGTGAACAGGTTTTAAATGTCAGTCTACGTGGTCTTAAAAGGTCTTTAAAAGTCTTGAATTTAATCTGGTGGACAGTGCAGAACGCTCGGATGATTATTAGCTGTGGAAACGAAGTTCTGGTTCTGACCGTCTGAGAGTCTCCAGTTTGTGTCGATGTTTTGCAGGTCAAAGGTCGGACTTCCCACCGTAAGCTGCTTTGTTGTCGATAATATCTCAATCACTGTATTTACACGTATTTAAATAGACATTTAATATCGTTCTCATGTCGTATCGGAACAGCTCAACCACAATAATCAGAATGATGTACTCGCTCTTCATATCTATACAGTATCCTCCTGCAGTATATCCACTCTGCTGTGTCCTGTACTGTACGCACTGTGTTTGGGGAAATACTTTTATTTTGAAAACTTGAAGGACAGGTATTTTATTTTGACAAACATCCTGCCATTTCCTGTGTAACCTGCTGGTTTTCTTGAATTTAATTTGTGTGCAATAACTCGGTTTTACCTCGCCGCCACACTAACTCTTATTTATGTGATTACCTGTACAAAGTCTTACCTTCTGTAATTCTTCTTGTTATTAACACTGAATTGTGAGCTTGTAAAGCATCTCAGTCTGAAAATGCACTTTAAATGAAACCAGGTGACGTGGGGCTTCGTTCAGCTTCGGCTCTTCAAGACAAAAATGTTTTTCTGTGTGTGTTTTGTGTCACGAACGCATTTCATACCAGACGACAAAGTTCAGCTTAGTTTTCCTGTTTACCTGCGTCAGGCCTGTGACATCACATCCAGGTGTGACCGAGCCTTGAAGACGTGTGTAGCCCTGCTGTGATCGGCCAATGCAGCCTTCTGTTGCTTAATATTTCTTGTCCTCTGCTGTCATTGGCTGAGGTGTCTCTGATGCTGCTGAGAAGCCGAACGCTGAAATAAAATAATCCAAACCAAAAGTTTGTTTCCTGTTTCTTTTTGGTTTGTTTCTTTATTTCTGGGTAAATTTCTTTGAATCCTCGTTTGAAGGTGTGACAGAAGTGTGTTAAAGAAGGTGAAATGCATATTATGAAGGCTTTTAATCTGATAGTGATAAAAAAACCAGCACAGTAGAAGTGGCTGAAATTTTCTAAATGAATAAAAACAATATTTATATGCATATATTTATGTTTTGTATGCAAAGGCAATGACGGACAGTCAGGAAGTGACATCACATGAACAGACTGGCAGGTGAGGGGAAGTCCTGCTCCAGTTTCTACTTTCAAATCATTTCCTGAAATCAGATTTTCAAAACTCACAAAAAAAATGTAGCAAGTAAAATAAAAATATGGTTGTTAAGCTTTATTTTTTTACTGTACATGCTGACTTCAAGCAGATCTTCAGTTTCAATCCTGGAAATCACAAATTATTTCCATGACATTCACATTTTAATTCTACACAAACAAATATCAAATATTATTTCTGCTGTCAGGCCGATACTGGAATGAGGACTCAGGTGCAGAGGTGGCAAATCACACAGGTTGATTTGTACTCAGAGACCTCGCAGAGTGAAATTACACTATGAATCGACCAGCAACATAAATAATGAGAAAACAACAAGTAACAAAAAACGCTCCAAAAGGAGGATAAGAAACGAGCAACTCTAAAGGACAGAACAAAAAACTATAGACTATAGAATTTACAACAAAAAACACTCATGAAGAGGATCAAATGAATCGTAGACAATGTGGCCGTGGTGATGATCAAAGGACGCTCGGGTGAATCGACCAACGGACAAAGACAAAACGGGCACAACACAAGGGAGACGCAGACTATTTAACACGTGGAGGGTGATGAGGAACAGGTGGAGACAACAGGTGACACATGAGGAAGGGGAAGTGCTCTGAAACGAGAGGAGAGCTAGACCTTCAAAATAAAACAGGAAATGACACAAACCTCACCGCGGTGTGACATCTGCAAATTGTCAAAAAGTGAACATTTCTTCACCTTCTTGTTTTTTTTTTTTAGGTTAAGAAATTAATTCTTAACGGCATCAAGTAGAAGAGAAACAGAAGAAGAAGTCAGACGTGTGTGAAAGATTTCATTCGCTGTTCAGAAGTCGAGTGCTTCATGTTTCACAGCAGACAGAACAGTTTGTGTTGAACAGCAGGAGAAGCAAACAGCAGTGTGTTGATCCAAAGGACTGAACTACACACACGCACACACACACACACACAAACACACACACAGAGACTCACACACTCACACTGACTAACTGCATTTCTTTGCTGTTTAGACTCTGAATGAACCTGCAGCAGAGAAGCTGCACTCGATTACACTCAGCTCCCTCCTGACAGAGCAGCCTCATGTACAGCACTATGTGTGTGTGTGTGTGTGTGTGTGTGTGTGTGTGTGTGTGTGTGTGTGTGTGTGAACAGGTAAGTGTTGTAAAGTTTCTCTGACATCCCTCCTGATTAATTCTGAATTCTCCAGACTGGAGTTTTTCATCCGGCTGCTTCCTGCTGCTGAAGATTAAAAAACAAAAAAAGCAGACAAATCCTGAGGGTCACACACACACACACACACACCCACACTCAGGTGGTCTTAATCCCCCTCACACACTCAGCAGGAAGCTCTCCTCATCATGCATCTCCTCCACCAAGGACAAACCTTCCTACAAAATAAAAGCACATCCAGACAAAGACACATTTTAGCAACAAGTCCGACAAATTAAAAGACAAAATGTTGTTAATATCAGACGTCCAGAGCGAAATAATCTGATCTGACGATGTGGCGACTCTGTTGGTTTGGTTAAAATGGCTGCTTTGTTGAGAACGCCAACTGTCTTGTGTTTTGTCTGTCAAAACAAACATGGAGGTCAGGTTACCTCAGGTGACTTCAGGTGGAGCTGTTTACCTACAGGTACAGCTCCCTGTAACACCCCGCTCATCCGTGCACACTGTACTTCCTGTTTTATTTTGTAGACTAACACCTGATATTGCTTCAGTTCCTGCCACTGTGTCTCCCGCCTCCTGATGGTCACACCTGCTCTCATTTCTCACCTGCCCCTGATTTTGCCATTGGTCAACCCCGTATACACACTGATTTCCCTGTTCATCACGTTCCAGCTTCTTTCTTGTGTTCGTCTCTTTGGTTTTTGGGTTTTTGTCCACTTCCTGTCTGGATTTCTCACCTGTGCCTGACTTCACCTGGTGTCCCGAGAGCTTCTCTGCACTCGCCGTCGTTACACAGCTGCTGCAGGTGTTTGCCCCTCAAAGGTTGACGGATGTTTTTGGGTTTGAAACAACTGATGCCGTCGCGCTTCTCTGTTCTTCTCACTTTAGCTCACCTTTCAGAGCATTACCTGAAACTTCTGGCTGCCACTTCACTTTGTGATCCACGTGGTTCAGTTTCCAGCTGTAAGTGGATATGATTACACAAATTATACCTGCCAGTACCAATAATTACCATCAGCCAAACAATAGTGAGTCCCATCAGGGCAGCATCTTTCTGATCCTGGGAGTGATTTAGCAGCTACGTGTTGATTGATGGAGGTCGACTGGTTGGACTTGTTCAGTGTTTCCTTCGTGTTTCTGACTCACTCAGAAAAAACGCTCTTTGATTGAAACACACTCACGACCCTCCTTTCATTTATTTGTGCCAGTTTCTCGCAGCGACAGATTGTCTCTTCTCTCTTTTCTTGCTGCTTTAATCTCAAACCGTCACTTATCCAGGTGTGATGTGAGGCTTCTTCTTCAGCCTGAACCGGTTCCACCTTCAAACTGGTCCACTGGAGCTCAGGACGGCTCGGGGTTCAATATTCAGATCAGATTTCAGCCATGACATTTTCTATCACCGTCTTATTTCTCTCTGAGGTGTTGGTGTGTTTTTCTGAAGCACAGGTGGATGTACAGCTCCGGTTTGTGCAGGAGGAAACCCTGATAATCCTCCGACAGGCAGCAGGCGGAGTTCCTCCACCACACTGTGTGACACTGGAGGTGAAGTGGATTAGTGTAGAAAGACGAGCAACCAGAGCCAGGATTTCACAAACCCGGGACTATATTCCTCCTAAACCTCTTAAACCAACCTTTGACCCTTGTGAATGTGCTAACCTGCTAACCTGCTAACTAGCCTCCAGCATCTCTAAAGCTCAGCGATCAACATGTTGTAACTTGTTTGTTTAATTCTTACAAAATCCAAAGTCGAAAAATTGCGATTGGTTGTTTTACTGAGGGTCATGTGACAGGACCAGTATCTTCCTGGAGTCTTCGCTGGTTGCCTGGCAACTAACCAAGAAATAGTTTGACACATAACCTCCAGATATAGCATGTTCAACAGAGAGCTTTAGATGGAGGCTGTGGATTTTGTTACCTTTGGACAGACTACCTGTTTCCGGTCTTTATGCTAAGCTAAGCTAACCGGCTTCTGGCTGTATGTTTACATGAGCGTGATGTTTCTGTCTGATGTTTGTGTCTCGGCTCTCGTGGAGGTCTGACCCGCGACCCCCTGGCTGGAGCTCAGTCTAGACGCTGGGCGTGTCCTGACAGCCGACTCCTCATCCTCAACCTCAATACGCGTCCTCGTCTCTCACGGCGAGCCGTCGGTCCGTCCACACAGACGTCCCCGACCTCAGCGGGACGTTAATGTCTGAGCCTGACGGTCGGATAACACTGAAAAATGCCCCCATTTTTCCGCTGACGCCCTGAACGCAGCAGGACTGATGGTCAGCGGAGACGCCGCTCCATCTCGATGAAGGCCGCGCTGAGCGACAGCCACGATGATGGCGGTGATGATGATGAGTTGGTGTTGTGGAGACAGACGGCTGCTCCGCCTGTAACACAGACGCAAACATCTGTTATTCGTTATTTTAAGGTCAAGTAATAAAAACGAGCTTCTCAGGTTCATTTTATGTTGTGAGTTACAGGAAAAGCAGGAAACTGTAGCGTAGTTCAGAGGAAAATAAAGACTTTATGTTATTTTCCACAGATTCTTACATGTAAAGCTGCAGAGAAAGGACTCAGTGTTGTACCAGGTGAGCTAACAGAACGCCGCAGCTCTTTCCTTTTACCTCATTAATGTCAGTAATGCTATTTTGAGGTACCTGGATGACTTTGATGCCGACAGATCTGAGCAGAACAACCTGCTTCCTGTGCCGAAGAGTTGTAGAGTTTGTTCCACCTGAGGCGATTAAAGCGCTGAAACTGAGCTGGTCTCATGTTCAGCCAGGTGTGTGTGCGTGTGTGTGTGTGTGTGCGTGTGTGTACGCTCATGTGTGGGTCGTCTCCCGGGAAAAGTGGAATATATGAATGTGTTTTCGAGCCCTCGAGCAGAATGATGAGAGCACAGAAGAAACACAGATCCACTCTCGCCTCGAGCTGCTGAACAGGAAGCCGTCTCGTTAAACCTTCCTGCGCAGCAGCGTCCACATTTCTCAGGTGTTACACGCTGACCTCCGTGTTGTCACCGCCACGTGAACTTTGACAGTTTAAATGCTCCATCTTGAACATATCATCATGCATTTTGTCATATAAATCCTGCATGCTGTACAATATAAACCTGAGTCCAGGTGTTAATCTCCTTTATCCAATCATGTGTTCACAACAGATGCCCATCTCTCCCAGTCTATCTAATCAATGAAGCACTACACACACATCAAAATTTCATTTGTTTACAGCTTACAGAACTCTTGACTTATAAATGAAGCTTTTGTTCATGTTGTTTGTCTTTGGTGCTTCTCAGACTCATATACTGTTTACCTTTACATGCATACATCGTGTTCATAACAGTCAAACTCAGTGAAGCTGATTTTAGTCATGGAAGTAAACATCTGTAAGTATAAAGAAAAGTATATTCTCCAGGTCAGTCTGTATTAGTATCCCTGCTTTGTCACTTAGCATTTAGCAGCCATAGCTAACAGTGGCACTTTAAGTCTTCCGTACACTGGATCTGAAAAGACAAACACAAATGTGGGCAGTGATTGAGGGCCTGGAAATGGCACAAATGTATATGTTCTATATAAAGTTTCCTCTGTGGTCTATGTTGATGTGAAGCGAGGTCCCTCCTCTGTTTCTTCCTGTTTTCTCCCTGTTAAAAGGATCTTTTGGAGAGTTTTTCCTCCTTGCTGCCGCCTCCTCAGGCCTGAGGAAGATCTCATAGATCAAAACGTTGCCTGTCTCTAAAGGAGAAATAAGCTGTTTGTTTGGAGCCTGACGGTGTGCAGTCATTCTTCTGGATCAGGCCTGAATAGTTTTGCCTGGATGGTCCCTCTCCTGAGTTTATCTCCACTCAGATCGAGGCTCTGAGGACAGATGCTGCAGACTGTAAATCACCTCCAGGCTAATTTTCAGTGTTGGCTTATATGAATAAAACTGACTTGACTGGTTTTTAGCTTTCCTCTCTTTCTCTCTCTCTCTGCATGAATAATCCTCTATTGTTCCATTTTAGCTTTTTTCCTGCACAAATGTTTCTGCTTATCTCCTGCAGGGAACACAAGATGCAGAAAAAGAGAGTGAGGGCTTCTGGGAAATGCTGTTTTCATTGTTTCCCCTGTCTGATAAGACGACATCACGGCAGAAAGAGGAACATCATTATTACCTCAGACAGCGTATTATAAAACAGCTGACATGTCCTTTCTAAATCCTGAGCGTTGTCAGCCATTTTTACGCAGACAAATTATTCTATTAGAATTATCTCTGTTTATTATGACGAGCCCAAAGCAGCGCTGTTGTCTCAGATAGCAACAGACAAATCATCATCATCACCGCAGCCTCTGTCTGCATATTCCCGTCCGTGATGTCGTCCCGTAGTGTCAAATGTGCGCCGCCACGAGGTCAGTAAATGTGTTTTTAATGAATCTGGTTTAGCTGTTGTTGCATATTGTGAGATCAGTAAAGCAGCAGCAGCATTAAATTAGGAAAACAGCTGCAGAAACCTGCAGCTTGGATTGATTATCAGCCAATAAATGTGTGTTTAATACACTGTCCTCAGCAGGATATTACAAGCAAATGGTACTGAATCAGTGAATGAGGAAATTGTAAATGCAGCTATCAACTCCTGGCACATGATGTCGGTGAGTGGAGCAGAAAACAAGCACGCCTGGTTGTCGGCGGACGGCATGAACCTCTCAGCTGCAAAGGACACATGACGTAAAGGAGGAGATGAAATCTGTTTGGACAGCAGCTCACGTGATGAGCTGCACGAGGAGCTTCTTTTAATGTGAGAACAGAAATAAAAGAAATTTAAAGCTGGTTGAAGCTGAGGGTCGATGCATCAGGCTTCAGCTCACTGCGGTCTCTCAGGTGATCTCAGGTGACTGTATTACTGACTGTCATCACATATAAGAGGCATAAGTTTACACACAGGAGACTTTGGTCATGTGATCAGGTGAGGCTTCATACTTTAAATACTGTTTCTGAGTCATCACTTCTGCATCAGTGCTGGTTAGAGCATCATCAATGTTTCAAGTTATATGATCATATATAATCTGCTGGATGGCTTAATGTTCAATAATTATTTGTTAGTTAAAGTATATTTTATATTAACTTTGTCAATCTGAAACGTAACTATAGCTGTCAGTTAAATATTAGTTAGTTAGTTAATATTTGCCTCTGAGATGTAGCAGAAAGTAGCATGAAATGGAAAAACTCATGTACAGTAAGTGCAAGTACCTGAATGCAGTACTTCTTCTCTCTGTTTCAACGAGCACACACACACATACACACACACACACACACACACACACACTTAGATCAGTGTTAACTGTTCGCTGTAATCAGTAGAAAATAATTACTTCCCATTATGCTGAGATGACACCCTCTGAACAAGCGGTGTGTGTGTGTGTGTGTGTGTGTGTGTGAATCAATTCTGGTCTCTCTTTTAAATCTTGATTTTTTTTATTGCTTTGAGCCCTGAAGTGAAAAAGCCATTAAGTCTGCAGCAGGTACCTTTTATGACCGTTTGCTTTGAGGGAATAAAAATGAATGAGTGAAGATGAGTTCTCTGTGCTAATCAAACAGGACGGGTGGAGCTCCGCGCTGTCAGTCAGTACCGGCCAGTGACCGAGGACTGTGGGGAGGTGGAGGTCTTCACGGGACCCCCATCTCAAACCAACACATCTAAACTTTAATGACATAAAAGGGTTGTTTGTAAGTGCCCTCAGTCCCCTTATCCACCAGATGCCCTCAGACTGTCTGTCCCATCCACCTACTCACCGCCTTCCCCAGTCACCCCATCCCCACCCAGTATATACCAGCCCCCTCTCCCAGCCTGAATCTGCACCTGCACCCTTTACCTGCCCGACCCCCGTTGACCTGTGTGTTCTCTGCTGCTTCTGTTTTGTTGGAAACTTATGTATCATCACTTTAGCAATAAATCCCTGAACTCTTCCTGGCTGTAGCATCTCGGTCCTTTTCCTTGCTGCCTGTGACGTCTCCTCTGTCAAAGTGATCACACTTTTTCTTCCTTTGAGGCTGCTGGAGGTCTCTGCCAGAGGGCGCCGACTGAAATGACGGATGCTGTTGTTTTTAATGGACCAACTGTCTCTGAAACAGACCTGAAATGTTCCCGACATGCATAGAAGAAGACGCTGATCCAAAAGGGACCAGAGGACTAATGAAACATGAGATAATTAAACATGAATTACATTAACGCACAAGTTTCGTCTTATTCTTTATTTTTCATGAGGTCATCAAATCTCATGTGTTAGTAAATCTTTAATTCACCTCACAAATGTCTAGTTTCACCATTAAAAAGGGGGGAGGAAGAAGATCACTCAGCCTGTGATGCACACAGAACGTGTTAGCAAATACGTTCACGGCTGGTTTGAACCTGGACATGAAAAAAAAAACCAAGTGAAGAATAAAAAGCTTTTTCTTGACCTGCTTTTTAGAATTACAAACAAAAACCTGTTTGCACACTTTCAGGAAGGGTTTTACTGCATCTGCTTTGTTTGCAGTTGGACAAAGAAAAAAAATCCAAACTGTGACTCTAACATCTGCAGCAGCTGTTGTTTTTAAAGAAGATGGTGCAGATTTAATTTCAGCACAGTTTAAAGTGGAGTTTCATATAATTTCTTCCTCATTATTAAACAGATGCTGCACATTTTCGCTCCAAGTAAGAAGAAGAGGCAGAAACAGTTTTCCAGCTTCTCTGCTGCAGCAGCCTTTCTTCCCCTGCAGTCAGGAAGATGTGAGGCGTGAGGTGGAGCTGCAGGGGAAAAACCACTGATCTGCAAAGATGGGCTGTGATTGGACGTGCAGACCCAGGTGCAGACAGAATGCAGGCAGATGCAGAAACAGACAGCACATAAAGACTACAGAGACGCTTGGGCTTTGAGCTCAAACAGAGAACGTCAGACCTTCAGTGTGTTGCTAACACCAGCTCTGGATGAAGCTTCTCTGCTGGATGTGGACTCTCTGCAGGGGGAACATGTTCAAGGCTTTTCCTCTGGCTCGCATCACGAACAGCACTGACAGGAGCCAGAGAGTTTTGTTTTTTCATTTTCAGGTTGTTTGTTGATGAAACCATTCCTCTCACACTGGTAGCGCACCAAATTCAGCTGAATAGTACTTTACACAAAGTGTCTATAATCTGCAGCTCCCCTCGGCTTTCTGGAGCTTTGTAGTGAGCTTCAGCTCATTGTTTATCCGTCCGGACACGACTTCACTGTTCCGGTTCACTCTCGGCGCTCTCATAACATTGTTTTCAGAGGAAAAGCTGCTGTGCTCCACCTGCGCAGCAGCAAACAGCAGCCAGGCGCAGTGAGGGACTAGCTGCTGAGCGTAGCAGTGAACAGCTAGTGATTTCTGGAGGGGCAACTATAATAAAGCCCCATGTAGCCCCTGGTGCCACTCACAGTGTGCGTGAGGAGCTGGGAATGAAAAGGTTTTAGTGTTAGGGAAACAATACCACGTCCAGCCATCAGCCTCTGTCTCTTTTTGTGTCTGACATGGTGCTGAAAATGGTAATTTTCTCCGACCCATACAAACTGTCCTTCATCCTCTGCGTTCTCCCAGCAGACCAACAAAAGAGCAGCTTTGCAATTTACAAGGTCATCACATTTTCCAGCCAGTCGGTGAATGCGTGCTGGCTTTGTGGACAACAGAGAAAAGAACTCATAAAATACACCAAAATATGTTCACATGCAGCACGTCCTCAGTCCCGGACACAGCACGATTTTCTTTCACTGCTTTTTGTCTGAAGTCTGCACCGCTGAGCTGTGACCTGCTTCCCGCCGGCAGCGTGTAACAGCGGTGATCTGGACGTCTACTGTCTCGTTGTGCTTCTTGTGAGTCGCCGAGGGCGAAACTGTCGGCTAACTGATCAGATAAAACAAGATAGCACGACATAAAGTCCCCCGCGGGCGCGTTGGTCTCCGGCGACGAGGTGGCAGCAAGGACATCAAATCAATCGATGAAAACCACTGAGTGAAATTCAAGATAAAAGTTAGTACACACACTTTATTGTGAGGTGAGACAGAGGTCCAGACTCTGAGAGACTGAACAGGTGTGGTGCATCAGCAGCACGCAGACTGTCCGGACAGTTAGACTTAATGTTTATATTCAAGATGCTGGTCGTTGTGATCGGGTTTAGTTCTGGAGACAGCATCAGTACGGTTGCAGATTCCCTTCTTCCTCCAGCTCCTCCTGTTAGGCTCAGGTGTTTCCAGGCCAGATGGGATCCATAATCCCTCCAGCGTGGTCTTGGTTCTGGGTTGGAAGATACTTTCACTATGTTGACTGAATCAGTATCAGAGGAGGAAAAGATCAAGCTGATGTGAAGGTTTACAGCTTGTTTCATTTGGTTTTGTGCATTTCTTTTTCCTGAGTTGACTTTTTCCAGACTTTTCACACAGTTCAATTTACCACCATGCAGGAGTTAATGTCACATCCACAGGACAGGAAGTCACTGTGAATTTGTGTACAGGTGTGTAGAGGTCACATGACAACACACACGCACGCACATGACAGAGTGACGCACAACAAAGGATAAGAGATGTGGTAAAACTTCCCTTAAACAAATCCTTCATAGAGCAAATATGCATGAGGGTGTGCTGCTGCTGCTGCTGCTGCTGTGTGTGTGTGTGTGTGTGTGTGTGTGTGTGTGTGTGTGTGTAGGTGTGTCTTCCATAGGGAGCGTGGATGGGGTGTAGGTGAGTGTTTGTGAATGTTTGTGAGTGTGTTTGAGTGTGTGTGAGTGTGTGGGTGTGTGTGAGTGTGTGAGTGTTTGTGAGTGTGTGTGAATGTTTGTGAGTGTGTGTGAGTGTGTGTGAGTGTGTGTGAGTGTGTGTGAATGTTTGTGAGTGTGTGTGAGTGTGTGTGAGTGTGTGTGAGTGTGTGTGAATGTTTGTGAGTGTGTGTGAGTGTGTGTGAGTGTGTGTGAATGTTTGTGAGTGTGTGTGAGTGTGTGTGAGTGTGTGTGAATGTTTGTGAGTGTGTGTGAGTGTGTGTGTAGATGAATCAGTGAAGGACACGGGAGGATTTTTGGCTTTTCCAGTGTTTAAAGTTTAGTTTTACTCTCTCTGCACCTGACAATTCAACTTGGAGAGTAGAAAGTGAAAGACAAGAAGAAAACAAAAAATATAAGAAGTGATAAGAGTAAAAAAAGAAAACAACAGAAAAACACCAACAGGAGAGAAAACACGTTGGTACCACTGAAAAATAACCTGAAAATCAGTCTCAGTGGAAGTTTTTCTTACGCGCACACACACACACACACACACACACACACACACACACACACACACACACACAGGATGGCCGTCCTGCTAGTCGACTCGACTGTTACCTGTCAGCTGAAATATCACCTTGGCGGCAAAACAGGTTAATTTCCAGCCTCCATCTGGTGGGGATCACCTGAGGTGTGTGTGTGTGTGTGTGTGTGTGTGTGTGTGTGTGTGTGCGTGTGTGTGTGTGTGTGTGTTGAGTGTTTGATGGTCTTTGAATCTTTTTTCTTCTATCGTCACCGTCCAGATCAGTTTTTTGGATCTTTTGATTTCTGTTTTTTTGCACCAGATTACACTCAAGCATACAAACTGTAAAACTGAAGTAAGTACAAATAAACAATTTGTGTGTTTCTGAAATGATAAAAATCTAAAGTATATGCAGTTTTACTCACTAATATGACAGACATTACAGTACAGAACATGCTGATGCGTCAGCATGGTGATGCAACTATTAAATCATGTCATATATAATAAGAAGTAATAGGTACTTTAGTTTAATACTTTAAATACACTTTACTCCTAGTACTTCTCTACCTTAACTTAGGAGTTCTTGTGCTGGACATTGACTTGTAATGGAGTATTTTTACATTGCACTATTGGTACTTTTACTGGAGTCCATCACTTCATCCACTCAAAATGGGTCTGTGAGCCTGGTGATTGTCAGAAGCCAGTCTGCCACACGCTGATAGAAAGCAACTGCAACAACAACACAAACATGTTGCTCTGTTAGCCAGTCTGTCTCTAACCCTGTCAGTCTGGTAATAAACCAAAGAGCAGCCTGTCTGTTGACCATCTGCCCTCTCAGGCCAGCCAAACATCTGCAGTGTGAGCAGGCGTCTGGCCTCTTTTCAGACACTAGCAGAGAGGGCAGAGTGTTTACTGACCTCTCATTGGTTAATTAGCAGGAAGCGACAAATCTGTGGGTGCATGGTTCCAGGTAGTGGAGCGTTAACAGAGTAAATGCAGCGTGTGACTCACTCGCTGAAGCTGCTGCGGTCGGCCTGAACCCAGAAGGCCAGCAGCAGACTCACCTGCTCCACGAGCAGGCTTTAAAAAGTGAGATGGCAGCAGCAGGTTGTTCTGCATTTTGCTTCGTAGATTATACCACATTCATCAAATCCCCAAATTCAGCCATTAATTAGATAAATTGTATTTCTCCCTGAATCACCCATATGAGCATTTTCTGACCTCACATTCAGCCGGATGGCATAAATTGACATGTCTCAGTCTCAAATCCAAATCACACCTCTTATTCCCTCTTATCAACAAAAACTCAATGTCTTCTGTTTAATTGTGTCTTGACATTTTGCAGACTTGGATTTCCACTGACTTATTTCTATTGTGGCCCTTCCTTCATCAGGACAAGAGACACACATTTGAAGTTGAAGACAATATTATGAAGACAGAAGGATGGTGTGAACTTCCAGTTTGCCAGATAAAATGATTTAGGTGCTGTTTAAACTGTGGTGCTACACCATTAAACTACTCAGTGTGCCTGATTAACATTATGTGCACTGGCAAGTGCAGTTGCGAAGAAAACCTGAACTAGAAGCTGAAAAAGATGTTTTTCAGAGTGTTTAGCCACCAATAAATTAACTTAAGCTAGTTAGCCACCATAAGTCTTTCCATTATCATATCCACAGGTGGGAAAGGAAACATGCTGAGAAACAGGAAATGAGCCAATGGGAAGTGGGAGAAATGTTGTATAGTCATATAGAGAACAGATTACTGATTAAATGTGTCACAGAACAAAAAGGAAAAGGGAAGATAATAATAATAATAATAATAATAATAATAATAATAATAATAATAATAATAATAAATGAAAGTTAAATTCAGTTTCATTGCATTTTTTTACACTTAGCTTTTAATTTTCAACTTCACTTTTAATGGATGTTGAAGTCATGAGAGTTGATAAAGTTTAATGAAAAAAAAAACTACGTTTTTACGGTCACGGTGTGGCGCGATACGTTTTCAAAACAAACATGGCGGACAAGAAGCCTGAGTGGGAGAGGAAGTGGTAAATCCGAAGTCGGTCGATTGGCAGTATTTTGGTTTCTCAGAGAAAATTGCCAGCTTGTGTTGTGTTGAAACTATGAGACACAGCGTCGGACCACCGCGGAAACATTTTTAATTGATGCAAACACCTGTTGTTCCCAGTGGTGGAAATTTGCAGACGCTAACGGTAAAGCTAACCGGCTAATGCTAGCTAGTTCTCGTAAACTGGAACCTGGCAACGAACAATCCAACAAACAACGTCCGCTGTTAGGCTTATGGTCATGGATTTACGACCATACAGTGTGGAGGATTCTGAGAAATGATGAAGATATTGGAGATAAAAATACTGAGCTGCCAGTTCTTCAGTGACAAGCTAATGGCTAATGGCAGAATACAACAAGCTGAGCGTCATAGCCGCGAATGGATGGAGGCACAGACAGGTAAAGTATGTTGCTTTAAAGTTAACTTCAGTTTTCCCCTGATTTCTTAAATTAACCTCTCTGGTTGAAGTTGTGTCACTGTGCTGTATGATAGACTGTGGTACAGGTCAGAATAATGCCTCTACATTGTTCGGACTGGTGCAGAGTTGTTGTATTTTGTCACCATCACTAATTTAATTCTTACCTGCTGTTGTTGAACCCCAAGAGACTGAACAATTACCTGATTAGAAGATTAATAATCAATTAGTCAGTCCCATCCTTGGGCTGCGAGTGCTTGTGTTTTTTTTTTTTATTATTTCCAGACATTTTATAGAAGAAATGATCAATTGAGGAAATAATTATCAGGTTAATCTTGTCAACATAACTGTTAGTTGCAGCTCTAGTCATAATCTGTCTTTCTTTGTGAAGATTATACCAAATGAAAGTGCAGCCTACTTATTAGCCACAGAGTGAACATTATACACCAATAATTATTTAACACTTCATTTCAGAAGACTGGACTTGTACTATTACTGCTACTGTCAGTACTATAACTATTGCTGTTAATGTTTGTCTGACTACAGTACACCTCTGGCCAACATCTGGAAGAGACACAGGTTAGAAACGTGTTAATCCTTCAGATGATCTAAAAATCTGCTTCTCATCTTGATCTCATTAGTTTTGTAAATCCACCGGACCGGAGTTACTGTATGAAGTCTTCGGCCTGCAGCGACAGCATGATGCATTAGTGTAGGTTAAAACACTCCAACAGAGTGATGACTCTCTTCTTATTCATCCGAGCTCTCTCCCTTTTTGCCGTTTCACACACATAATTAAGACGGGAGGTATAAAGAGCTTCCAGTGTCTTTAAATCTCTTTTGATTGGTAATTAGCTGAGCTGAGCG